>NC_063344.1:34952905-35063469 GCF_021869965.1 Rhincodon typus
CATCTAGCTCTACACCTTGTTATTTTAAAAATGAGAATATCTTTTTTTAAGAATTAGATAATTAAATGGTAAAATAAATTGAAGTGGAGGCATTGATTGAGGCAGACATAAGGTAAAATTGGAGTGCCATCAGGGTAGCTGAATATCTTCAAATGATATTACTGAAATAGTCCTGGCATTTCAAATGTCTTTTTGTAAGTATAATGTTGCATCCCTTAATATATTCTAAAGCAACTGTGCTGCACAATCTATGGTTTTAATGTCCTGAATATAATGGGTGCTCTAAAAGACACATATATATATATAAAATAGATTTATATACAGTTCTGAGGAAGAGTCACCGGACCTGAAATGTTAACTCTGTTTTTCCTTCACAGATGCTGCCAGACTTGCTGAGCTTTTCCAGCAATTTTGTTTTTGTTCCTGATTTACAGCATCCGCAATTCTTTCGGTTTTAATATATATATAGTACGTTAGCTGTGGCCTAATCAATACCCACAAGTTCACCATTTGTCTATGCCCTATTTAGAAATACTGAAATGCAGTTCACCTTTTTCTGATTTTTACTGCACACACTTGCATTTTCAGGGAAGTGGTAAATTTTTGTCTTCACGACATAGAGTCATAGAGTCACATAGCATGGAAAGAGACCTTTGTTTTAGAATCCCTACAGTGTGGAAACAGGCCCTTCGGCCCAACAAGTCCAGACCGACCCTCAGAGCATCCCACCCAGACCCATTCCCCAATAACACACCTAACCTACATATCCCTGAACACTACGGGCAGTTTAGCACGGCCAATCCACCTAACCTGCACATCTTTGGACTGTGGAAGGGAACCGGAGCACCCGGACGAAACCCACAAAAACCCACAGGGAGAATGTGCAAACTCCACACAGACAGGTGCCCGAGGGTGGAATTGAACCCAGGTCCTTGGTGCAGTGAGGCAGCAGTGCTAACCACTGAGCCACCTTGCCACCCTTTGGTCCAACATGGGCAAGCCGACCAAGTTTCCCAAGTTAAATCAATCCCATTTGTCTGCATTTGGCCCATATCCCTCTAAATCTATCCTATTCATGTACCTGTCCAAATGCCTTTTAAACGTTGTTATTGTACCTACATCTACCTCTTCCTTTGGCTGTTCATTCAACATACAAACTACCCACCGTGTGAAAAAATTGCCTCTCAGGCCCCTTTTAAATCTTTCTCCTCTCACCTTAAACCTATGCCCTCAAAATTTGAACTCCCCTATGCTAGGGGAGGCCTTTGTTATTCACCTTATCTATGCCCTTCAAGATTTTATAAGTCTCTATAAGGTCACCTCTCAACCTCCTATTATGGATTGTGAATTCAATAATTCAATAAAAATCTGGAATTAAGAGTCTACGGATGATTGTCGATTTTTGGAAAAACCCGTCTGGTTCATTTCCCACTGTGAAGCCTCTTCTAAATTACCTAACTGCCCTGCGAAGCTTCTTCCATTGATGCCCTCTGACTTCATCTGGTCCATTAATGTCCTTTAGGGAATGAAACTGCCATCCTTACCTGGTCTGGCCGACATGTGACTCCAGACCCACAGCAATGTGATTGATTCTTAACTGCCCTGTCAGCAATAAGGGATTGGCAACAAATGTTGACCTCTCTAGTGACACCCTCAGCCCATGAATGAAAAAAACACGGATGCTAGGGAACTTGGGGAAATAAATATTGATGTCGTGAAAGTAGTTCACATTGTAGAAGAGGGGGTGTTGGAGATCTTAAAAAACATAAAGGTAGATAAATCTCTGGTACCTGATCAGGTATATCTCAGGACATTGTGGAAAGTTAGGGAAGAAAATGCAGATATTTGTATCTTCTACTGCCACTGGTGAGGTGCTAGAGGACTACAGGGTGGCTAATGTTGGGCCTTTACTTAAGAAAGAGAAGCCTGGGAACTAAGGACAGGTGAGTCTGACATCAGCGGTGGGTATATTGTTGGAGGGGATTCTGAAAGATAGGATTGACATGCATTTGGAGAGACAGGAACTGATTAGGAATAGTTAGCATGCAGCATTGCTTTGCGGACAGAAAATCATGTCTCACAAACTTGATTGAGTTTTTTTGAGGATGTGGCCAAGAAGATAAATGAGGGAAGAGCAATAGATGTCTACACAGACTTTAGTAAAGCCTTTGACAAGGTTCCGCATTGTACACTGGTTAGTAAAGCTAGATCACGCGGCATTCAGGGAGAGCTTGCTAATTGGATACAAAATTGGTTTGACATTAGGAAACAGACAATGGTGGTGGAGGTTTGATTTTTGGACTGGAGGCCTGTGACCAGCAGTGTTCTGGAAGGACCTGCGCTGGGTCCACTGCTTTTGGCATTTATGCAAAGGATTTAGATGAGAATTTAGGAAACATGGTTAGCAAGTTTGTGGATGACAGAAAAATTGGTGATATAGTGGACAATGGAAAAGTTTATCGAAGATTACAAAGGGATCTTAATCAATTGGGCCAATGGGTAGAAGAGTGGCAGATGGAGTTTAATTTGGATAAAAGTGAGGTGTTGCATTTTCGTAAGATGAACAAGGGCAGGATTTACACGGTTAATGGTGGGGCCCTGGATTAGCAATCAAGTGGATTGGATTCATAGGTTCTGTGATGACCAAACAATACACTTCACTGGATTACCACACTTGCAATGATATCTACAGCATTGGCACATCTTCACACCTGAGAAAAGCCTATGAATAAAGCTCTGCTGCCTCCTGGCCATCAGAAAATTGCTTATTTATCTGAAAGTTTTCGCTTGACTGGCCACTGCCTTGTATTTAAACAGGCAGTTTTCACATAGAGCTTTGGCAAAGGATTTCGAGAAGGCCAGTTACAATGCATCATTGCATTTTATAATGGTCACTTATGCTGTGTTTCCTTCTGAATATGCATTTTTATTTTTTAGATTACTTTTATATTGAAGGTTAAAAGTTTGTGACTATTTTGTTAGTTGTTTGTTTCCTGGGTAAATCAGTTCATGGCTGACAAGCTTCCATTTGGAGCCTTTGATATTTTCCTCCATTTTCCTACTAAATATTTCACTGGACAAATAGACTGTAAGATGGAGAGCTCATAACTGGGAACTTTAGCCACATAAATGTGCTAAGTACAAATAAACAATTATTGTATGGACTGTGATGCACTCTTTGGAATATGATAATATGGCAAAATAAGTTCTCAAAGAGTTTAGTATGTTTCATCATCTTTCAGGGATACATTAGAATAGTTTGATTTATACATCATACGTAAGGTCTGTGGGATGGTATGGTCTTCATGGATTGTAATGACCATTTCTGTATCCACACTTTCTTACCTTGCAATGAAAACATTACAGTATGGCAATTCATTACAAAGATTTTACTTCATGATTCGATAAAGTCTTCATATTTCATGGTTGTTCTAAAACTGATATATGTAAAGTTTTGTCATATTGTCACTGCTCTGTCACAACCTTTCTGAACAATAACAATGGAGCAGATTTTTTTGATGTTGTTGAATGATTTATAATATATGTTCCTTAAGAATGTCAGCTCCATTGTGCATGCAGTTCATTACTTTATAGTTGTACAGATAAATTGGGCATTGCTGTTTTTCATTAACATAGATTTACTAGAAGGAAGGAAATAAAAAGGAAAATCTGACAACTGAGAGATGATAAGTTGTAACTGTGCTAAAATAAGATAGTTTGGAACTATAACAATTTAAAATATTCTATATTTTTGGTTCAAGAATCACAAAAGATGAAATATTTCAGATACTTTACCCAAATCTATTAGTCAACACTTCCTTGGTGGCGTCAGACTTTCTCTGCTCCTGTGAATATTATTCAACATTCTTCATTCTTTTCATTATTTTTCTGAAAGTTAGTGTTACGTGAGACTTATCTATGGTATGCTGGGCTACATCCAGCTTCGTCTTATTATTTTGGGCCACCTTGTACCGGATGTATTAGTAAGTGTCTGATGCCAACTTTGCCAAACAGAGAACGCAAGAATGTTAGTTCTGTGCTATATTTTGCTATTCGTAATTGTGGGTTAGGAGTTTTGAAGTAATGGTGATTTAAGTTTGTTTAGTTTATTAGATTTAACTATTTGAAGGTGACAAGTAAGTGACAAGAAAGAGTCAAATTTTTAATGAGGTTTGTCCTCAAAAACATGTGTAAGCACATGCACTTTTTGATTATTTGTTTATGACATGAGGCTGTTGCTTATAAGGACTGAATTTGTTTTCCATTCCTAACTTTCCTTGAAGTGGTAGTGAAGAGCCACTTATTGAACCACTGCAGTCCATGTAAGTACACTCAGAGTGCTGCACTGAAATGAATTCCAGGATTTCTACCCAGTGACAATAAAAGAACAGCAATATAGTTCCAAGTGAGTTTTCTGCATAAAGTAATGATTCTCAAAGACTTAATGTTGAAGCGTCATTAGGTGCAACCAATCTGATGATGTAATACTGTCTCTGGGTAGAGAAACATTTAGTTTTACATGTTATCCTGATGGAGACTGAAAGAACATGTCTGGCTTCTGACAGTTGTAATTATGTCCAGTTATCCAATGTTAATCATACTTATTTCTGTCATTCAATAAATGATACCTTGCCATGTGATACAAATGCCTCTTCTTGTTAAGACTGTCCGGTGGTCTATTCTCAGCCACTGATAATTATACAGACCCTGCATGCTTTTATTCCTTCCTTCTCTGGTCCATCATATTTACTCTAATTATCAATAATCCAAGACAGTCCCTAATTGTTCCTTATTGAAGAATGGCAGACTACAAAATACTGCAATAATTGTAATACATTAAAAGCTTATCCATACAATGCTTACAATTACAACTGACCCAGTTTACGTGCATGTGTTCAAGGATCACATTGAAATAGATGATCAGCCTGCTCTGTCCCAACCTCCAGTCATTGATTAGATGACACCTATTCCTGAACCAGGTAGCTATTGATCTTGGACATAAAGTCTCTTATATTCCTTTCCTTGGAAGCAGGTGGAATTAGCAGTCCTTGACAGTGTCCAGTTGTCAGCAGTTGATTAGTTGATCACAATCATCTATCACAATGAGTTGACCTTTCACTTGTTAGGAAATCTGCTTGACTTCCTTGGAAAAAGGCTTATCTCTAGGTTTTAACAAACCTTGGCCGCTTGCTCACAGCTGTTTGTATAGGATATTTCCTTGCGGCCTTTATGTCATCAACAATATATTTACACAGCATAACACTGTGGTCAACCCCATTCTGTTTTGCTGACAAACGGTCACCAGTTCAGCCCATCGTTTGCTGAGTTACATTTAATTTAAACACGTATCATTTCAGAAGACATAGAAAACATTTAAGTCGTCATCTGACTGACTGACCTATCAATAGGTTGGGTTCACCATTTTGTTTATAGTTGAATCACCAAAACGTAAAGTTAGTACCTACAGTCTTTATTGACAGCATAGAAAAGAGGATTAGTTCCAGTCAAATGCCACGACTAACAGCTGCCATGATTTGTTTCCAGTGCTCAAAATGGGAGTAAGAGTGACGTGTGGCTTGGAGAGCAATCGTAGATGGGTGTTCCCATAAGTTTAGTGCTTATGGCCTTCCAGGTGAAGAGGGCAAGTTTGAAAGTTGCAGTCAAAGGAGCCTTAGCAAATTGCTGCAGTACATCTCTTAAATGGTATCACTGGTGTCATAGTGTGGCATTTTTCAACCACACTTAGAGTATCATTTAGTCCCCTTATCTAAGGAAAGATAAACTGATATTGGAGACAGTCCAGGGAAGGTTCACTGAATTGATCCTGGGTACGGAGGGATTTTCTCACGGAGAGGTTGAGTAGATTGGCCATGTGTTCACTGGAGTTTAAAACAATTTGAGACAATCTTGTTGAAATATTTAAATTTCTTAGGTGTCTTGACGAGGAAGATGCTCAGAGGTTGTTTTTCTTTATTGGAGAGTCTAGAACCAGGAGTCATGGTCATTGATTAAGAGGACACCCATTTAAAAGAGACGAAGTAGAATTTCTTCTCTCAGCGTTTGTGAATTTGTGGATTTCTTTGTCACAGATGGCTGCTGGGTCATTAGGTGTATTCAAGACTGAGATAGATTTTTAATCAGAGGAAAACAAGAGTTATGGGAAAAGTCAGGAAGGTGGAGTTGAGGACTATCAAATCAGCCATAATTTCATTGATTGGTGGGCAAGATTCAACAGGCTGAAAGAGATAGTAGGGACTGCCGATACTGGAGAATCTAAGATAACAAGGTGTGGAGCTGGATGAACATAGCAGACAAAGCAGCATCAGAGGAGCAGGAAAGCTGACATTTCGGGTCTGGACCCTTCTTCAGAAAAACACTTAATAGGCTGAATGGTTTTCTACTGCCAAAGTCTTATGGTCTTACGGTTGACGTCTGTTATGTAAGTTAAATCCAAAGAAGACTGCAATGCATTTGTCAATGTGTAACTCACTGGAAATAATGTCTACTGTGGAATACTCCCAGAGAATTCAGATTTGATAAGCCAATCAACTAATTTTAATTTGTGCACTGTTAAAGAACTGAGGGTAATCTTCACCTCAAACTAAATACCTCCAAGGTCAAGCAATAAATAGCACGATGGTGGAATTATCAAAAAGCCAAGTTATGTTGCAAAGCCATAGAGCTCCTAAAGCACCACTGGAATTATGGATTTTTATAGCCTTTGTCATGCTGTCCTTGTTCCCAATGATTGTTATTGGCTTGTCCGAATAGTGCAGTACTGTTTTGTTTGTTGTCTTGCAATTCTTATTCCCAGTTTATATGAATTGCTCCTATCTCCTTTTATATTGTTAAATCTTATGTCACAATAGAACTCATTTGTGCTCCTTAGTATTGTAAAGTTTTCAATTCCCCAGAATAAGGAACATTGACAATGACTGTAATAATGTGGTAATTCTGAAGGAGCCCTGCGAGCAACATTTAATCTGAGTATTTCATGGATTTTCACAATGTGGCCATATGATTGCAGCATTCTCCCTTGTCTCTTGCTATTCATCATTATGCTTGAAATGGAAAATAGACAGTACAAGTTTACTGGTATTTACAAAGTATGTATTAACAGTTTGAGTTGTGAACATGTAATGACATTATGGGATAACAGTCCCATGTATCAGTTTCAGTATGATTGGGTGATATATCCATGTGTACTAACTTGGAATCTGAACTATGCAAATATAATTGGGTGGAGATAGGGGTGACTAAATCTGTAACCTTTGATTGGGAGCTTGTTATCTACAAAAATAGTAAAAAACCTTTGCTTCTGCTATAAAATTTGAGCTGTATTTCATTTTCTTGATGGGTTCATCTCCCAGCATGCATAAGTAAATGTTCTAACAAAGAAAGTTGAGTCTGTCTAGTCTAAGAAGAAATAAAGGGTTAAACTCATCCTTTCAATGCTGAATAATTTTTCTTTGGTAACTGCATTTATGAGTGACAGATACCCAAACTGCCATCCAGTGAAAGTGGAGAGTTATTTTCACCTTGGCAGAAAGCTGACAGTTGCAAATTGGCTGTACATCATACACCTCATTTGATCTTCTTTCTCTTAAGTTTGTGAGGCAGGGTACACCACAGTGGCAGATTTGCTATTGCCTGTCTTCTGCCTGCACTCTATATCAAAATTATGCATATTTTCCTATTCTCAGTCCACTGACTGCTAAAAGTCTGATCCCTACTTACCTAGCATCTGGATGTGACAATCAGAGTTCTGGCTATAACCTCATGATTTGTAAATCACAGTTTATTCAAAACAGCTATCTTTATTCAATTCTGCACCAAGCTTTACTTACCTATCCTCACTTACTGATATTGACTGCAAACCTCAATATAAGATTCTCACCTGATACGAAAATCTCTTCATACCTTGTACCTTAGGCCAGTTTTTATTTTACAAGGAGGTATTTTTGCAGAGCCCAGCAGACTAATAGAGCTGAAATTGCAAAATGTGTAGACATTGACAGGTGCTCATCGACTATGGTCTTTAGCCTGAGTCGATCTGCATTGACAAGAAACCCCCATGTGACAGATGTGTTGCAAAGTACACATTATCTACTTCTTTAACCCTGAACTCTGACTTTAACTTTGCTTAAATGGATTTCTCAAGTTTTCTGGAACTGGTCAAAAAAATAATGTAAGTGGACAAAACAGTATGAGGAGACTAAAATCCATTAGCTATCAAGATGTCACAGTTGCTTCCTTGCCTAAGGCAAGGATTTTGCTCAGACCACTGTTCTGCTTTGGTGGTGATTGTTGAATACTTTGGACAGAATTTCTAATACTTTTACCTCTGATTTACATTTCACAGTTGTCAACATGCAGATCAGTGTGGGAGCTGTTTAAGCAGTTTCGGATATGAGACATAGAATAATAGCAGCAGCAGCATCACCAACAGAAAGAAACAGGTGCTTTACGAACAAACTCCAGTGATACCACAACGCAGGAATAAAAATAACAGAGGATCAGCTTCTGAACTGCCAAGGTATGAAGGAGTACCAGGGCATCAAGAGTTCTGAATGTTGCATCAGATGGTTGTGGACATTCTCATCTTCCTGGAAAGACTTTTGGTTAAGTGGACCGAGTTGATAAGCATAGCCAGTGGCTGTTAAAATCATCATGATGCTTAATTTCTTCACAATAAAAAAAAAATTGCAGGTGCTGGAAATCTGAAAAAGAAACAGAAATTGCTGGAGAAACTCAGCAGGTTTGGGAGCATCTGTGGAGAGAAAGCAGAGTTAATATTTCAGGTGACCCTTCTTCAGAATTCATGTTCAACACACTTCAACTTTGAACAAATATCTCAAAGTGGAAGGGCTCTGAGTGGAGTACGAATATTTATGTGCTGTGTTTCTATCTTTCCACTTGTGGCCCACCTGCACTCACCCACTAGACAAAAGCTGGAAAGAATTTTATTCTGTATGCCATGTGGCAGCGTAACATGTAGTTCTGTCATCAGGTAGCTGGTCCTGTCATGACTTACTACGGTAGCACACTGGAAATCAAGGCCTGCTGTTCCCAGACTCATCACAGAAGTTCCAGATTTCAAACTAAGCACACATTGATCCCTCAATTTATTTAAGTTTCAGACCCAAGTTAATGAAAAGCATGGACCAGGTTTCTGAACTTAACAAGAATCACTATTTATTGAAGGCAATTTAGGGTCTAGCTTCAGGTAAACATTTATAAGCTGTTGGCATATCACACTAGTAATTAAAACTCTAATCCCCTTATAAATTTTCTCCTTCACAAAGACAAACATAGACAAAGAAGAAAAAGACAAGGACAGAAGGAAAATCTGGGAAAACAATAAGTAGTCTTTGTTCATTGGAGCCTTTGAGTGGATTCTTACTGATCAGAATTCCTTTTCCAAATGTCTGCATCAGTTTGCAAGAAGCATGGAGTGACTGTTCACTTATAGGTCTCTGACTTAAATAAAAGTCACAACTTACAGCAACTGCTGAAAGAGAGATAAATTGTGTTTTCTTCAGGTTTAAAGTGGCTTACTGTACAGAACAGAAACAGCTCTTAAGCTGTTGGAGATCTGATCACTCCTGTTTGTATCTTGTTCCCAGCTCCAAGCTGTTCAGTCATCTGAGAACAAATCACACGACTGTTCGGAGGTAAAAGGCCTCTGATTGTTATTTGAAAGACCAATCAACATCCTGTTCCCAACCAAAGCTTCATCTGAATATAGAATCCCTTAGTTCTAGTTTGTCTGCAGCCCAAACTTCAATTATTGCTTGTTCAAGCAATTGTTTAAACAAAAACCAAAAGAATTGCGGATGCTGTGAATCAGAAACAAAAACAAAGTTGCTGGAAAAGCTCAGCAAGTTTGGCAGCATCTGTGAGGGAAGAAACAGAGTTAACGTTTCGGGTCCGGTGACCCTTCCTCAGAAATTTTAACTTTTTTTTTCCTGCACAGATGCTGCCAGAACTGCTGAGCTTTTCCAGCAACTTTGTTTTTGTAATTGTTTAAACAATGCTTGCAATGAGAGTTAGGATACTTGATTTTCAAAACAAATCACAACCCTTACATAACATTGGTTTCATAATTGTCTGTCCCATTTCAATCAACAACTTTACAAAACACAGAAAAAAAAGGATAGAGTCTTTACTCTTCCACCTCAAATTGCTAAGAACGCTGAGGCTTATTTCTAGCAATCTTTGCAATGTAAAAATAGAGATAGATGATTCAAGGGTCGGCTCTAGTTCCCTGCTGGGGCTTTCTCAATAGTAAAGACGTATGTGAATTAGAAATTAGAGAATCAGGTGAGAAATAAACAAATAGAGAGTTATCCTGAAAGAGTCCCAAGGGTTAGATAGGAGGAGACTAGCATAAACGCTGATATGTTTTGTTTGTTAAATTGTCTGTTTCTGTGATTGATTTCTAATTCTAAGCAAATTACGTTTGTATGGATGCTGTTGGCAACTGAATCATTGAAGATAAATACAAATATATGCTTAACTTAGACAAGAATGTGGGTACAGTAAGCATGTTCCAGTATCCAAACATCTAGAATGCAACCAGTGAAAATTTCAGTTTAATAAAGCTTCTTCAAAACCATCTATTTCAACTTGGAATGCAAATTTCTGATGTGCATATATTCACCTGCCACACAGTTGTTATCCCAGCTACCACTAGCAGTGCATCGTTGCATTCCCAACATTTGCACAGGAAAGGGAAAGCATCCAAGCAGACAATAAGAAATTTATTCAATAATGTTACTAGACCTAAATCCCTATCAGCTCAGCCCTCGACATTGTCCACTGCTCAAGACATGAATTCTAGTTCTGTTGAGACCCTGATGAAATAATATTAGTGTTTCCAGAACCCAGGGAGTAAATTTCACTCTCCTTTTGACATGTAGATTTGAGATTTTTTATTCAAAGAATATTAAATTGTACAATATTGGGTTTCTATAAGTGTATTTCTCATACAGCAAGCAAATTTATGTAACCTGCACCTCTCATATATGTCAGGGAGTTTACTTCTGTTATAATAGTTGGCATACTTCTCTGCCAGCTCCAAATACATAGTTAGGTATTACTGGCTCATTTATTAAAATAAATTTGCTTCCTTTCAATCCATTTGTGAGTTTGCTGATTGGATTATAAGTCAATGTCACATTTTTTAGAACTCAGACAAAGAAGGAAATGTAATACCACATTTACAGTGTCTTACAATGTTATTAAAATTTAAAATAAAACAGATAAACGTTTGTACTCGGTACGCACCACCTGCTACACTGGTGTGTTAACTCAATGGATGTTTTAACTATTTACATGAGTGTTGTACAGACTAATCACCAAAAGCTGCAGACTGGCATAGAGAGACCCACCGATCTTCCATTCTATACCAATCTAAAGGTCTATTTACAGTGGTAGAAGATGAATCTTGATGAGAGGAGGCCTGATAGAAATAGGGACAAATCACATTGGCTAGTTAGTCTCATTTATTATGTCTTATGTCTCTCAATGTCAATGTAGCTGGTGGTGTGTACTGAGTACAAATGTGTATATATTATATCTTATACAGCTCTGAGCATGGTGGGTTATGATGAAATTTGAGGCAGAATCAGATGAGAAGCCTGATTTTAGTGTTGGGAACATTTTGTTTCATCTTCTATGGTTTTGACAAGCAGTGCTGTGAATTTCTTGCTAGACAGTGTTTTTATTTATTCATTCACAGGATGAGGGCATCACTGGCTAAGCAGCATTTATTACCCAGAGGGCAGTTAAGAGTCAACCACATTGCTGTGGGTCTGGAGTCACATTTAGGCCAGACCAGGTAAGGATAGCAGTTTATTCCCGAAAGGACATTAGTGAACCAGACAGGTTTTTCCAACAATTGACGATGGATTCGCAGTCGTCATTAGATTCTTATTTCCAGCTATTTTGTTGAATTCAAATTCCACCATCTGCCGTGGCACAATTGGAACCCAGGTCCCCAGAATGTTATCTGGGTCTCTGGATTAACAGTCCAGCGATAATACCACTAGGCTATCACCTCCCCCAAAAGTGAGCTGCTAATTAATGAGAATTTTTGTTTGGTTAAATGCTTCAACTTGCCTCACTAATATTCACCTTCCGATCTCACCAAACAGCTACAGGTTGTGAAAACTCAACATGGAAATCAGAATGTGCACCTGGCGAATTCAGCTCTCTGCTTGCTCAGAAGGACACCATGTTGGACTAGCACCAATATCTCCGGGGACAGTCCATGGGTACAGGCCACATGCACCCCATGTCTAAAGACATTGGCACTCCATATCTGCCAGCCTCTTTGAACCCCATTGCACACCTTCAATCCATTCACAGGGTACTTTTTCACTTCAATGCTGCACCTCAAGCCTCAAAAGCTGTAATTCTACACCAAAGGACACTTTGCACTCAGGGACATGCACCCAGCTCACCGACTGAACCAAGCTGCATGTTCAGGCTTTTCACTCCCTGTCATAGCGTTCACTCACTCTAAGCCTCCCTGAATGTACACAACATCCCTGCCTTGCATTACTTTGCCTTGCCTTGTCTTGCTGTTGTACACTTTGACCCCTTAGCCAGAGATATTACTTCTTTTTAATTTTTTTCACATTACTTTTGTTCTGCCCTGCTGTTTATTGCAGACACAAAGGAGGAAGATTGACATGGCTGTCAGCAGTCCTTTGTCAAGTCAATGGGGATAGTCTTCAATCGGGGGTGCTGGCGCAGTAAATGAAAGGCTTCTACGCACAGAATTTGTATGGATCTTAGATGTCCACAAAGTAGCAAAAAAAATTACAGGGAAAATTGGTCAAATACAGCTTCCGATACCAAGTGAAGGGCTTGGACACAGTCAGCGGGTTCCCTTAAGGGATGGAAACTACCATCCTCACCTGGCCTGGCCTAGATATGAGTCCAGACCCAACGTAATGTAGTTGACTCTAAATTGCCCTCTGGGCAATTAGGGATGAGCATTACATGTTGGCCTAGCCAGCAATGTCCTCATCCCATGAATTAAAAATAAGTCACTAAAGGTGGTCAGAGTCAGAATGCTCTCCACATAAGCAGTGAGAAGCTGGAAGTTGGGCAGTGCATCACCAGTTTTGACTCATTCAGGCCATACCAGGGGCTGTTTTCTTCCTGGACTGAGGGAGAGGCAAGTATCGAGGGAATAAAAATGGGTGGCACAGCTGTTACCTTTGGTGCAAGTGAGAAGGTGTCTTAGACAAGTTCTGAGGCAGTGCAGAGGGCTGACAGGATTAAACGTGAGTGGTTTCAAATGTTGGGGTGAGTAGCAGTGAAGAAGGGGAGACATTAGAGGCATTGATAAGAGTGGCAGAGCATGAGCATTGGTTATAGCAGCAGAGACAAAATGAGTGTGAGGTTTTGGAGAGAAGATGTTGTATTTATGCTGGCAGAGGGGAGAAGACCATCTTTCTACAATGTTGAGCATTCTTCCAGATGACTGAGACTGCTTTAACCTGGGTGGAAAACACGGAGCAAGCCGGCATGATCTGGTGTTGTGGCCTCCACTGCTAATGCTGGGGGAGGAGGCAGTCCCACTTGTGCACCACCCCATCCAGCAGGACATTCAGGTCACTGTCCCAAAAGTGGGGCACCACCTTTCCCTATCTGCCATGTCTGGGGCAAATGTGTAGAGCAGCCCTGGATTGGCAATACTTGTCCGAACACACAGGGGTTTTTAAAAATGGGTGAGGGCGATGGATAGCTGCTGAGTGGCAAGTTGTTCTGGGAAGGACACATGATAAGATCAGACTAGAATCAGACACAGTGAACACCATAGGAGCAGGATAGATAGTCAATGGAATGAGTTTGGTAAGGCACAATGAAACAATGTATTAAGCCATGCAGCAGAAATCCCTCCTCAAAAGTCCAGACATCTTGGACTTAACCAGAACAATGTAAAATTTAGCCCCATGTCTATAAGAAGACAGCGACGGCGCATTTGTCTCCATTAGGATCTTAAGCTAGATTTCTCCTTTCCCCACCCAATACAGTATGACATCATAAGACTGGGTGGAGCTTAATGCACTAACCAGCATTAACCCTTTCAGAACCATTACTTTATATAACAACTAGATACATTTGTTCAAAGTCATTAAGTGCTTGATCACAAATTTCAATGCATTAGGCTTTGCTTTGTCAAACTCGTATTAATGACGTCTAAAATTATTTTTTAGAATATTAATTTTGTAAGTGTAACATTGACATGAAGTAATTCCGTTTCTAGCTAACTTTGTGATTAAAGTCAAGATTTCAGTTCTGAAGTAAGTCCCGGAGGAGGTGGTCTCACATAGCTTATGTTTGATACTGTACAGGGAATTTGCAAAGTGCCATAAAGGTTTACTGAACACTTCCTGAATCTGATTTAATTGAAAAAAAATGCTTTCCTTCCCACTGATTGTAAATATCTCCATTATTAATTATCGGGAAGATTTCTGTGCCGCAAATATACAGAGCTGTCTCCAGGGCCAATTGATTAGAGCTCCAGCCAGGCAGGAGTCAGGCAATATAAACATACTATTGCCTGGCTGCAATCTGAAATCCAGTAGCTGTTGTAAAAAATGCACTCGTGGCTTCATCCTTTGTGAACCATGAATAATCAATTTTAGAAAAACCATCTCCTGGAATAACTTCAGCAATTTTATGTCACATGATATCACTCTACATACCACCTGAAATTATGTGAGCAGCTACAGGAGAATCCCTCTCAATGTTAGAACAGCAAGTCGATCACTCTACCTAATCCTGCAAAAATTTACATGATGAGTTGTTATTTATTATCATATATACCTAGAAAGATACTGTGAAAAGTGTTTTATCGCCATAATCTGGTGCCATTTTAAGTTACAAAAAGAATAAAAGGAAATTATAAAAATAGAGTTCCTGTTCTGTGCAAAGGGCTTCTGCAAGGTGTCCCGGGTCTCAAGAAGTCCTCATTCTTTAGGCCTACCATAGCCAATGACCGGCCAATTCCACACTCCGGGTCTCCCGTGGCCAGGAATTCTCTCTCACGGCACTACCACCGCTGCAGCCAACAACCCACCGAGCACCGCTCTGGTTTCCACACAACATCAGAAGATGAAGAAATGAGAAAGATAAAGACAAGAAAGGGGAGAGGGAAAAATGTGACCAGCCTGGAACATATGAACTTAGGAGTCCAAAGACTACCAACTGTGCCATCGTCACCATCTTCCATTTGGTATGTGAGGAAAGATCTCAGAAGTGTACTTTCCAGAGGTACCAGTTAACATAGTATTGACTTGTTCTGAGAAAACGTTTCTGATGTAGAAAATAATTTACAACATTGCACAATCATCTGCAATGCATTTCACAGAACAAATTAACCTATCCCTCACTTGTGAATAAACAAATTACATTACATAATATAGTCTAAAATGATATCTACAATCCCTTCCAGATGTAACTGAGAAGATTTCATTCCCCTTAAGACAGCTGACAGCTTGGTGATATGTATCATATTTGCTTGATTATTGCTCTCTGTGTCTCCATCCATTATTTTCCCAGACACTTTCACACTACTATCCATAAATGATGTCAGGAGCAGCATACAGTTATGCAGAATTGATGACTCAAGTAACCATTCATATTTTCTCAGCAGCAGGTAAATACTGTCCTGCTGTGGTTTAGAACAAAATCTTTAATTCACAATTGAAGTTTAGAGGGAAAAACAATCTATATATCATAATGAAGATGTTTTTGACTGAAATGTTACTGTATAATGCAAAATAAGGTTTCTTTATTAGCGATATGACTGAACTAGAATAAATTACAGAAAAATATATTCAAAGCTATAATTTAAAAAAAATCACATGCCTGCTACTTGTTGCAAATAACAAGTTCATTCCGTTTATTTCTCTAGATTCTACAAATGAGATTTTGTCTGAAACTGACTCCATCATATTAAGTGTACAGCTTTCATTGGCTCAGTCTGAGAGGCAAGTGAAACCCTGAAAACTGAAAAGCTGCATTATCTGTTCTGGGCGTGTTTCCTTAAGTTAGCATATCACATTGTACTAATGACTGAGTACATAAAAAGGACAGCAACACTGTAAAACAAATTGACTACTGCATAAGCTATACAATTTAGATTTTCTTTCAAATAGATCTGCTAAAATTAATTTAAAAATTCTCAAAATGTAACAAGTAAAATTGCACAGTTCTTCAAACCAGTCTGTTGAAAGCCAAACAAACAACCTGAGAGAGAATTTTCCTTGGAAATATAACTCATGACTGCTCATGTTTTCAAACATATTTGCACCTGGAGAACTCAGGAAAGAGATTATAGATTAACAACAAATTACAATGATCGAATTACAGAAAAGAAAACAGGGAACAGTTTGATTTTATAGGTGTACTTTGGAAGATAGCCCATGGAAATAAATACTGCAATCTGAGACAGTAACTCCCAATGAATTTTACAATTCTTCATGCATATTAAATTATATATCATACTTATGATGTTTCATCTTTTAATAAGATCTCTGTTAACCACATGTGAGAATAATTTTGCTTAATTCTGAAATTATAAAGTGGTGATTCCCTGTTATCAGCAAAGACCTTCACACTTGTGCTATTAATCTTAACTAATACAGAAATGAAGATTAATATTCTCCATAAACATTTTTCTCAGTTGTTCATCTATATTTTTGACTGAATATTCGGTATTTGACAAGAATGATAGCCTCCCATAACAGCAATAGAAATGGTACTGTAATTAAATTTTAATAATCTGAATAATATCAGCAGTTACCAAAACTTGAATGTAAAAACAAACCTCCACTGAGTGTGGAAGTTTACAAGAGATGTGGCATAGTCTAGAAACATCTGGGCTGTGTTTGCTAATTCAGACACCACAAAAACATGGGAGCTTTGGGTGTAACAAAAGGTAAAATTAATGAGGTGAGAGTCTTTTGTAGCAGAATAATAGATGGCCAGGAAGTTTCAGGCATATGCAGGGTTCATGTTGGTCTTGGCTCATACATGCACTTACTGAAGGTGGTGCCACCTGTGAACAAACATCTTTCAAACTACTTTAGAATCAACAATTATGGGGCTAAATTTGACAAATCTTGAAAATCCAATGAGAATTGCAGTGCACAGATAATGCTCACCTGTTGGCAGTCTTTGACCTTGAACTTGTGCTGCATTATAGACTGAGAAACAGGAGAACATGCAAGAGAACATTTACCAAGCACTTGTCTGTAAAAATGACCATGAGATTCCAGTTGCCAGCTGTTGAAACACATCACCACTTACCCATGCCAGCATTTCTGTGCAGCAATGCTCCAGCAAAGGTCAACATAAGCTGGAGGAACAACACCACATCTTTTGCCCAGGTACCATACAGCCTTTAGGACTCAATATTTAGTTTAACAATTTCAGAATATGAACACCCTCCTCCATGTTCATTACCCACCCACAGTCCATGAGATCTTGTTTTATATGGGTTGCTCCCAGCACAGTACGTATTTTCAACTACTCACATTTCTCATTGGTAGCCATTCAATATTTATCGCCATTCCAGCTCATCATCAGCAAATTCCTTTTTTTGCCACTCCTTTTTCTCTTGGCACCAAATCCATGTATTCTGCACACTCTTTCTCTACCAATTCCCCCAACTCTCCATCATCAACATAAATACCACTATTTCCCAACTGCTCTCAGTGCTGATGAGGTGTCACTGGACTTGAAACATTAACTCTTTTTTTCCTCTCTGCAGATGTGCCAGACCTGCTGAGCTTCTCTGGTACTTTCTGTTTTTATTCTCAGTCTCAATGATAGCTCTATGCATTACTGTCCTTACTTTACATCAGGATATATTTATGGCTGCAGTTGAACAAATTTCAGTAATGATCGCTTCTAGGAAGCAAAGATATTTCATATGTTGCCTCTTGATGGCATTAGTTAGAAGAATTTTCACTTGATCTCTTCAGTGGATACAGCCTCCTGCTCATTCATTTAGATAGGACTATTCCAAAATATTCCAAAACAAATTACCCTTCCTAAAAATTGGGTACCTGGTTCTTTTAGCAATGACAGTGCAGGGCCCATCTTGCAGTTTCATGTTTGTTGTGAGCAGTGCCAAGGCTGCCTAAGACATTCCATACCTAAATTTAGGATCTAAGTAGTATCTCAGTGATTTGGGTATATGACTTCAGTATAGAATCAGAACTCACCAGAATACACAGCAGATGCCTATCTTTGTGCCCCTCCTATGCCATGTGGGTGAAATTGGAAATAATTGGCAGTGTGGTTCAGAAAGGTGGAGCAGTGTAAGGTCTTCTTGGCAGCACAGCACACAGCAGAAGGTGAGGCAGGCAGCTTTGTACCCGCTATCATCTGCTTTGGTTTCATTTGACCTTCAAGTTTTCCATATCTTTTCAATAAAATTTGATTGTGGACTAACAATTTGCTAAATATGTCATCAACTATCATCGCATTCAAATATTTGCTATTCCGTTGCCAAAAGCTTTTCATTTGAAGTGCCCTGGTTATGTTTATTGTACATTGTTTTTATGATGTGGGTGATGCCAGAGTTTATTTCCCACTTGTTACTGCCCTTTGAGAAGGTGGTGGTGAGTCAATTCTTTGAACTGCTGCTGCCTGCTAATTCCCAACATTCAACAATGATTATAATTAGACTCAAATTCAATTTTGAAAATCTGGATTTCTAAGTTCCACCATCTATCACAGCAGGATTTGAACCCAGGTCCTCAGTGTATTACCTAACTGTCTGGCTTACTAGTCCAACATTAATACCACAAGGCTATCAACTCACTTAAGTTTATCATTCTTTATAAGAATGGATACTTCTTACTTTCAAAGCAACACATTGACTATAGGATGCATGTGTAGCCCGATAAGTTGTTGACGCTAGTTCAATGTTCATTGTGGCCTCATAATTTTTCCCTTTTGTTTCCATATGCTAGAATTTTGGAAAGTTAATTACTACAGTTTTAGTACCCAAATAGAAATTTAATACGACACAATAAATATTACGAAAACTCTGCTTTTAAAAAACCCAACTTCCAATATTGGGTATGTGGGATAGCTTGGTTCAAGTATCACTCTTCAGTATTACTGCTGAGTTACCATCAGATCGGACATTTTTTGCAGTTCCCAGTGTCTTCAGAGACTTCTTGATATTGCAAAGAGTGAATTAAATTGTTTAAGTGATTGGGACCTCATGAAGAGGGTGAGATGGTTGATTGACTTAAATTGATATTGGTTGAAAACACCTTAGCCTTGTCTTTTACACTGACACACTTGTCTCTGCTGTCATTGAGGATGAGGATTTTCATGGAGCTGCCTCCTCCTGTTAGTTGTTTAATAGTCCATTCTGGCAGGACTGCAGGACATTCATCAGATCCACTGGTTATGGGATCACTTACCATTGGCTGTTGTGTGCTGCTTCTAATGTTTAACATGCATGTAGTCCAGCCCTGTATCTTCACCATGCTGGCTCCTTGTTATTAGGTATATCCGGTGCGGTTCCTGATATTTGAAATATTGAAACAGGATTGATCCCCTCCCTCAATGGTAATGCTACAGACTGTTATGAAACACAGTTCTTCTGTTAATGATGTCTCATAATGCCACACAATTAACCAGTCTTGAGCTGCATGACCTGCACTGAATCTATCCCATTTAACACAGCGATAACATCATGTAGTATGTGTCCTCGGTGTGAAGATGGAACATTACCTCCACAAGGATTATGTAGTGGTCACTATTATGAAAACTATCATGGATAAATGCATCTGTGACAAGTAGAATAATGAGAAGAAGGTCAAGTAGATATTTACCCTCATGTTGGTTCTCTCAATACATGCTACAGACCTAATCTCAAAGATGTCCTTCAGAATTCAGCCATTTCAGTCAGCAGTGGTGGTACCAGACTGAATGTAAGCTGAGGAAGGGTCACTGGACCCAAAACATTAACTCTGATTTTTTCTTCACAGATATTGCCAGACCTGCTGAGCTTTTCCCAGCAACTTTAAGCTGTGTTGTTGATGCTATGAGATTTCATGAGGTTCACTGTCAATGTTGATGACTTCTAGGATCTGTCCTTCTGAATGGCATGCATTACTGATGCATGGATGATGATGGAAGAATCTGGGATATGGACTGAAAGGTAGGATTCAGTGAGTATGGCTAAGTCAGGATAATGAATATTTGCAGTACAGCTGTCTCCATTTTGTCACAAACCCATGGATGCTAGTAAGGAAGACTTTATAGGGTCAAGTTCTTTGAGTACAGGAGTTGGGAAGCCATGTTGTGGTTGTACAGGACATTGGTGAGGCCTCTTCTGGAATGCTTTGTGCAGTTCTGGTTGCCCAGCTATAAGAAGGATATTATTAAGCTGGAAAGGGTTCAGAAGAGATTTACCAAGACGTTGCCTGATATGGAATGTTTGCGTTATAAAGAAAGGTTGGATAGGCTGGTTCTGTTTCCGTATTGTATGACTCTATGAAAAGACAATTGCCATCAACTGTATCAATAGCTCTCATTATTTTATAAACTTCTGTCAGGTCACCTTTCAACCTCCTATAATCTAGTGTAAAAAGTCCCAGCCTATGCAGCTTTTCCTTATAACTGAAACCTTCCACACCAAGCAACATCCTAGTAAATCGCTTTTGAACCCTCTCCAGCTTGATAATATCCTCCCTATAACTGGGCGACCAGAATTGGACACAGTACTCCAGAAAAGGCCTCTCCAATGTCCTGTACATGCTCAACATAACATCCCAACTCCTATACTCAAAGGTCTGAGCAATGAAGGCAAGCATTCCAAACGCCTTTTATGTCATCCTGTCTACATATGACGCAAACTTCAAAGAATTATGTACCCGCACCCCTAGGTCCCTTTGCTCTACAACATCACCGAAGACCCTACCATTAATTGTATAAGCCCTACCCTTGTTTGTTGTACCAAAATGCAATACCTCACATTTATCCATCTGCCATTTTTCAGCCCATTGACCCATTTGATCAAGATCCTTTTGTAAACTTAGAGAGTCTTCTTCACTCTCTAATATGCCACCAATTTTGGTGTCGTTATTAAACTTACTAGTCATGCCTTCTATATTGTCATCCAAATCATTTGTATAAATGACAGACAAAAGAGGACCCAGAACAGATCCCTGTGGAACACCACTGGTCACAGGCCTCCAGTCCAAAAAACAACCCTCCACCATTTCTTCCTGTCTCCTGCTGTTAAGCCAATTATATATCCAATTGGCAAGCTCACACTGAATCCCATGTGACCTAACTTTACTGATTAGTCTAATTGTGCTGCCGAGGTAGTTTTTATTTCTGACACTTGAACATTTGACACTGGAAGGTCCTGCTGGTTGCAGGACTCTTCTGCCTTACTGCCTCACAAAATACACCAGTCAACTCACATGTTTAAAGTGATGAGCTGAAAACTGCATCATCACATGAGAAAACACACCTCAGACCTGATTGAAATTAACAGCCTCTAATGTGCCTGATGCAGTACTTAGAGTCCATCATGGAACATTCCAGCTATTGTCACTGTTGAAAGGTAGGAACATGATAGCCATTTTGCAGAGAAAGCTCCCACAAATGGTATTGTGATAATGACCAAATAATTCATTTCAGTGAATTTGATTGAAGGATTAATCTTCCTTCTGCTGCTTGGTATAACTGCTATGTTCTTCAAAATAATGGCATAGGATCTTTTGCATCCATTGAGAGGATAGGATGGGTCTTGGTTTAATGATTCATCTGAAATATAGAACATCTGTCACCTATCATTTGGTACTTAACTGGAGTATCAGTTTATATTTTGTACTTAAGCATTTGGAGTAGGGTTTGAACCATAACTTTGTAACTAAGTTAAGACTGCTGAGCATCACTGACATTGTCATTGACTGATTAATTAATATTTAGGCCCTTTATTTTTGTTCTTAAGTCATTAACTTTGGCACCCAGACCAGTTTTCCGAAAGGATTAATATTTATGTAGTGTCTATCAATATTTATTTATGTGGAATCAGCAAAAATGTAAAGCACTCCTACATCTGGAATAGGGAAGGAATTGCTGTGTATTTCATTTTTTTTGTAGATTCAGAGAACTGGATATGATAAATTTAGCATCAATTAAAGAATAAAACCTGAATTAAACAAAATCATACGTTAACTTGAGCTACTGCTCTTCCCGAGTAATGATCCAAAAAATGATCTCTCTAAAATATTAAGTCACAACAGTTCAAATAACCACAAGAGCAGATTTCTTTTAATTGTAGTATTTGGCTCTCTGCCCTGTGCACATTTTTTAAAAGCAATGCCTAGGGTATGGGGAACAAAGACCAAAAAAAATTGAACACCTCTGAAAGCAGTCATGCAGGGAATACACCTTTTCATGTGGACTGAAAACCTGAATGTATCTTAGATGCCCACACAGCAGCCCAATCCAATATGGTGACTTGTAGCATGTGACTCAGGATGGGTATATGCCTCTTTAACAGCAGCAAATTTCAAAGCTAGAAGCTTGAAGCTACTAAACTGCACAATATGATTTCTCAATCCACGTAACCAAGAGTTTCCTCTGGATGCTGTGTGTGCTGTCCATAGATGGAGGCCTCTGGATGCTCTGTGAGCTCTTCAGCCAGTGGCTTGCAGTCTCTTTCTCAATGTAACAGTGAGCTCCCCACACTGTCCCCTCTCCACCACCACATCCCTGCTCCCCCCAGCTACTGGCTTTGGAGTCATAGCGACATAGAGATATACATCATAGAAACAGACCCTTTGGTGCTACTTGTCTGCACCGACCAGCCATCCTAAACTGATCTCGTCCTATTTGATTTGCATTTGGCCCATATCGCTCTAAACTCTTCCTATTCATGTACCCACCCAGACGCTTTTTAATGTTGTAATTGTACTAGCCTCCACCACTTCCTCCTGCAGCTCATTCCATATATACACCACACACTGAATGACAAAGTTGTCCCTGAGGTCCTTTGTAAACCTTTCCCCTTCCACCTTAATCCTACTCCCTCTAGTTTTGGACTCCCCTACCCTGGGAAAGAGATCTTGACTATTCACTCAACTATGCCCCTCGTGATCTTATAAACCTCTATAAGGTGATCTAGATCTGAAACGCTGTTTCTGTCTCCACAAATTTTGCAGACTGATCAATATTTCCCACATTTCCTGTTATTATGTAAATCCTTACCAACAAATTTAGAACTTTAGAAATATTATAGGTGAATGTTAAAAACTCCTTACTATTACATTAACATCAAGTGAAAGAAAGAAATAAATCAAAAAATTAATCATTTTCAATATACTTATGTCACAAGTTCCACATTGTATGAATGTTGTACCAAAAACACAAACTGTCACATTGAAACTATCATAAGCAACAGATGAGCACCAGTATAGGAGGAATTTCCATTCTGTTGTTCCTGACGCTTGCACTATACTTTCACTGTACTAAAGTGAAAAGAGGAAGTAACAAGTGATAACTCCAAACAGCATAAGAGATGCATTAGTTACAGATGGAACAAAGAGTGACAGAGACCTTTGAAATTAGTGCCAAATTAGTGTTAAATGAGATTTGCAATCCTTTTTTTTGGCTACTGATGTGGTCTACATAGTATCAGGTTACAGAGTGACTCCACTAGTGCACACTGGTGTATATGGGAAACAAATTGTGCCTGTCTGTCATTAAGTAATCAGTTATATCATTGCTGCAAAAAACTCGATTTTGGATTTAGAGAGAGTAAAGCAGGAACCTATTTCTGAGTAATTTAAAACGATTCCAGTAAACACATTCTCAGATAAGTGCCTTTGCATTTTACAACAGATTAAGCTGAAAACCTGTCAGCTTGTCTCAGAGCAATATTCACAACTTCAGACAAGTAGAATGGTAAAACATTTGTCAATAGTGCAGCTGCTTTGTTGCTCACCAGTGAACTGAAAAAGGCTCGAAAAACTTATTTCATACCTGAATTATATCTGCAGAATTAAATCTATGATTAAATATGTGCTACCATTGGTATTGCAACTGGATTGATTTCCCTTCTGGATTTTTTCCATGCATAATATAATTAATGTTATTTTGGCTATCTGTATTTGGAATTATCTCACAGGATTGGAACATTAAAATAAGAAAATAATCACTTAACTATTCGATTATAAAACAGATTTGTAATTAGAATTGTTTGTGCTAATCAATAAAAAAAGAAATGTCTCAGGAGTATCACTTCAGAATGATCCATGAAAAGTCAGTTTTGATACATAAAATACATTTTTGACTTCAATCTATCATTCCTGCACTCCTTCCCAGATTAAGTATATTGAAATGGGTGCCCATGCTCAATCAATAACAATGGAGCCGCAGCAATAATTCTCAGGAGACCAAGCAGGTACATGCTCAGGAATAGTGGGAAAAGCCATCTGGGAGGATGATCGGTTCATGATTTTAGCCTTTCTTCCCTCAAATATCTCTATTTCTGTCACAGAAACTCTGTCTGCTATGGTTCTCACTTCGCACTTTGTAGGGTGGCTATCATTGAGCTAGTGACCGCCAACAAAATACCAACATGGATACAAAACTGTGGTAAACTGAGGTCTTAACAAAATCAATTGGCTACCTGCCTCAGTGAAGCAAACATCTGATCTAGTTGTCAGCCTATGTCTGGGAAATTTCCTGGCACTGGCAATATGTCAGCAAACAATTCCAACGTAACTCCTCCAATTTACATGACACCCTTCCCTGACACTCCACTCTTTACTGGCTTCACAAGGGTGAGAAAATTCAACCCTCGCTTGTTAACATCATCAGTTATAAGGAATTAGCCCTGATAAGAGATTTCCTCCAACAGGATATTATATATACTGCAACAATGCTTATGTTATCTCTTGTAACATGGTATGGGATATTATGGTATTGAAGAATCCAATTAACATTTCTTATAACTAACTATTTTGTACCAACATTACATTCCTCTGGCACATAAGTATCCGGACTGACACCAATCTAATAGGTAACAATTGAGGAGGATGCTTTAGAGTACATTGCTTCAAGTGATCCATGATAAAATGGAAAATGAGTCCTTTATACCCACAAAATAAATGCTAGGATACTTCAATGATAACATGACATAATAACATAACAAGGCACATTGACATGCTGTCCATGAGATGTATCACAACAAACTGTCCATCATTTATAATATGCAACAGAAGTATTATCAATAAGTAAAGAGGGGTTTAACAGTTTGTTTTGAAAATAATGTGCTAGATTTAAAATTCAATGTGTATAATGAATTATCAAAAATTTTCAGTGTTGCTATATTCTGATAAAAATATTGCTCTCTAATTGATGGTCTCAGTTTAGTTTGTTTTTGAACAAGCAGACTGCAACAGAATGAATCATAGATGTACACCTTAAGATTTCTCACGTAAGTTAATAATAAATTAGACATGTTCATAAGGTTTTCATTCAAAGGTGCTTTTAAAATAAACAGTTTAAAAGATGTCACATTGTTTTCCATAGACTTCTATTGTCTGATTGAAAACATTTCACACTGTGTGGCCTGCATGAAACCAGTGCACAATAATCTGTCTATGTTATAATGTCAAACAATGATCCATTGATTCCAAGGTCAAATTTAAATGTTAGAATCAGGATAGATGATGCTGTGTCTGAGAGAAGGTCTATTGTAGTCAAATTTTGATTCAATCCTTTAAATGAAAACATTGGTGATTTTCAAATTACGGCATTGCTCACTGACAAAATGTCAGCAATCAATCAAAGAAATCCATTAACGAACTGAGAAAAAAATAAATCAGCAGATTAATCCAATAGACTCCTAAAGTCACAAAGTACTTTTCAAGTTCTGAAAATCATCTCAAAACCTTGCTTTAAAAGTTTCTAACATGAAACATTGTAAATTTCATAAGCTAATTAAAATTTATTCTGGTAACAGGATAAGAATTGGCCAAACACTTCACTGTTTTATTTCACTACAGTTTTCTTGTAGGAACTTTTTAATAAGATCTCCACTCTAACCGTTGAACAATAATCATGTGTTTGATATTACAATCTCTTCCATGTAATCCTAAGGGTTTTAATCTTTTCAGTTCATTCAGAAAACATCAATAATAAAAGATGGAAGGGTTTCACAACATATCTCACTCTTTGCTACCACTCCTAATTTCCATTTTCAAGCTCAGGGGATTGCGGTTGCAATATTGAAGAAAGATAAAAACTGTAACCAGATTAATTTTTTAGTTTTATAGTGAAAGTTGCCAAAAGGAGATTGCTCCCGAATCTGTGCATTGTTGTCATTTTGCTATTAATATTCAAGCTGACAAATGTAAAGAAAGCATTTTTGCTGCTGAATAATAAAACAAACCCACATCTTGAAAGGTTCAAATATCTTCCAGTATTTAATGTTCATTCAGTTATTTACGTTCATTCAGTAGGCACAAGACTACTCTATAGGTTCCAGTGGCAATTCTTTAACTTATCACGCCAAGTTTGGTGCACTGCACCATGGTCAAATAACTTCAGAATGGCAGGAGGAAAACATGGTCATTATTTGCTTGTAATGCCTGATAGCTAGAGTTTGGAGTGAAATTAATGGAGAGTCAGTTTGTCCCATGGTATCAGAAAAAATAGAAATTTATTTTGCAAATATGCAAGTGCAAGCCTTTATTTGCCTCATATCATAATACAACCACTTAATTATTTGTATGTTAATGAAAGATAGTGTATAGGTTAATTGGAGAAGGTATCTCAATTTATGAAACATCAATTCAATCATTGTATTTTTTAAAATTTCCTGACAAGCAACATAGAATGCATTTATGATAATTGTGTCACGTAACACCGTTAAACATCTAATGTATCAGTTAATGTACCATTAATGGTAATGTATTAGTTTTTTTAATTAAAAAACACATAATCTTGTCATGCTTGCCACATGATGATCATGTTTACTGTTTAAATAGATCTATGAATCAATAAAGGGAAATGGAGTAAAATAATAGTCCAGGTCCTGTCTTAATTGCGAAACAAGTTCCACCTGAAAATCACTTGTTTCATTGATGTTACAGTGCAAGTAATCCAATAATTCCTCTTTTAAAAATATCTTACAAACATATTATAAAGAATTATTTTCAATTCAATTTAGAAGATTTCTAGCCTTTCCATTGAAATTTTTAATTCAACAAAATATGATGAAAACATCACTTATTAATACAGTCGGAATCAGTGGATTTCACAGACGCAGTCACAGAGGCACTGCAGTGAGTACTGCCTGCTGTGCTGTTGCTATTGCAACAATGGACTTTCTATAGTAAACCAGCTGCTACATGGGTCAAAGTCTCTTACCACTCGCTTATAAGGAGTTTGCATTTTCATTTATGTGCTTGTTCATAATAGTGCATTAGGCCAATGCCAGTAGGAAAGTAATTAATTATTTAAATTCTTATAATTTCTAAATTACAGAACCTTATAAAATAAGACTATAATATAACATAAATAATATAAAATAAAGTCTCATTGCAACATTCTATGAATGAGCATGGCATTTAAAATGTTATATAAGTTAGCATTTTTGGATCACAATTGATTGACAACCTGAATAATTTTGGCTTTAACAAAAATTGGAATCTTAAGATTTAGGAGAACTGAAATTAACAATGGCCCCCAGATCATCTGGTTTACATTGGTTAGAGACTGTTATCCTGAGATCTGTGTTGAGACCTTTTGGAAGTCCTAATCTAATGACTATACAGGAATTACCCAGAAAGTTTGAATTTCTGATTGACAATTACCCTGCATCCAGAATATCCCAGAAAGTCTGCAAATCTGATTTGGAGCAGGGGCCTTCTGAAGTTTCCGATTTAATTATTCAGGAAATGTAAGAGACTTTAAAACCAGTTCTAACTCCTGAGAAACTATATAGACAACTGAGTCACTGGCTCAGACTACCCCCCCCTGGACTCCTGACACTCCTATGACCCCCTGACCTTTCCCAATGCCCCAACCCATCTCAATCTGGCCTGACCAGACCTCACCAGCCCCATCATCCACGCAAGCTGACATCCTAATCCTGACCAATTTACACAATTATACAACTACACTTTCATCCATTCGCTCATAACAATATAATGCAACATTCTGGAGCATAAAGTTTACTTATTAGAATGCAGTAGTTAGTGTTTGAAAGAGGGTAAGTGATTTAGCCCCTCCTGTGCTGCATGGAAAAAAGTGCCTATTTTTCTGCAATGGTGGCTCCAGTCAGCAACCAGCATCCGTGGTCTAGCCTCAGAAGATTCTGGCATTAAGAGTGCACTTTTCCTGTGACTAACATCCGTCTGAACTATTCTGCTGCTGATCACAAAGTTTGGACTAATATGATGCTCTGAAGCGGTTTTGAAAAAGTGATATCTCTGACTCACAAGCCAATGATTCCTGATGAAGAATAATATTTCAGTACAATAATATTGATGCACACAGAAATTCCTGCTGAAACTTGCTAATGTCAACCACTGTATAAAATTACTAGTTAAAATATGAGATTTAAATTGATATTATTCTTTGGATGCTGATCATAAGATGGTTGGAAAGTTGTCAATGCAAATCACATTTTTAAGTTGGCTGTTTCACAATCAGGAGTTGGAAATGCAGTTGGGTGGGGAAGAACAGTTAATTGTGAAGTGCCTAAGGCAGTGTCTCAGTACGAAGGGGTGCAAGTAATAGGCATACAAAAGAGAAAGACTTTGAATTGCCAAGTGACATATGGATAAGAACTGAACCACCAAATGCATTCTATTTAAAAAGACTTTAGATCTAAAACTGACAAGTAATTGCCATAAAATGTCTCCCAAAGCTGTATCCAGTTTTCTCTGGCTGCAGCTGAAGATCTCTTTATCTATATCACTATAAATGGTCATATTTTAACAAGTATTACTAATTTCTGGTGTCCAGAAATAAGAACTGATGGTGGTCAGACAGCTGGAACAAAGATGATTTTGGTGTAGTTTCACCCTCATTTTCATAAATGAATGGCCTCTCATCTATTTCATGTCATAGCTCTAGCCATGGAGGTTTATCTAAAAAGTGAAATGGAATATATAAATATTATGGCCAGGATCTGGATACTTATGAAGATGAGGACTGAAAACTGGTGCAAGTCAAACTTCTTTTACCTATTTATTCTATTACAGAGATATAATCCAGTGGGACTTCATTAAAATCTTCTTCCCTCAGCTCTCAATTCCATGAGATGTGACATCGCTGAATATGCACTCTGGCTATTAGCAAAACATCTTGTGATCCTTTGTAGTACAGAACAACTAACAATTGCTTCATTTTCAGTACCAAATGTGGCTGTCATAACACAAAAATTGTATTCATTCATTATTGACCGATAAAGTTTACAAAATATATCACTTTCCCATGTATGCAATTAATTTTTCAGTCAGATAACAAGGTTGCTCAAACTTTTTTATCTATTTTCTTTCAAATTTATTTTCCGTGTAATTCTAGGAAAGATATAATCATATTATACGATACTGTTCAAAGCCTAAATGCAGCCAAAACAGAATTATACAATACACCGTCTAAATTGAAATTCGAATATGTTGTTTTTCCCTTACAACATGCTTTGGTTTAACTATCTTGAATGGTGTTTTGTGGACTTCATTTGTAATTAGAAAGTGCATTAACCTCCATTAAATAATGTTTGGAGAAAGATTGCAGAATCTTCAATCTTTTACAAGATGTTTAGGGTCTTTTCTTTATGACTGACTATTAGATTTCAATAATCTGATAATGTGCCATTGTCCACAAAAATTCTCCAACTGTTTCCTTTCTTGAGTGATTATAAATCTGGAAGTGAAGGATTCTTATGCAATTTCTGTGTTTTTGTCCTGCATTATTTCAATAATAGGAATGTAAACCATCTGGTTAAAAAAAAACTATTTCAAAATACTGTTATAATTACCTTTAACAAAACATAATGGGGTGACTTCAAGGCTTCTTGGCTGACAAAAGTAAGATGACAATGTTTGGAAAATGGTGGAAAATATTTTACCAGTCTACGCCAATGAAGCGGCTGATCCTATCCCTCAGATTCCGCTTCTCAGCAGTTAATGTGCCTTCTTGGATTGGACATTAGTGTCTTTTAATAAGGTTATGTTGGATTCTTTTAGGACAGTGCCATTTTTTTGGACCATGCTGGATGGATCAACAGTCATGCACACTCTGCTCACCAGCTGCTCAGCTGAGGATAACCCTATCAGGGCATTTGCAACTTATTTTTGTGGTTCTGGAAGTGCCAGGAGAAACCTACCTTTCCTTGTCCTTTATGTATCACCAAGTCAGATCCAGAAGGGTAGGCCATTAGGCTGCAGCCCCTCAGCTCGATGCTTATGAGGTTCAGGCCTCAAAACAGATCAGGTATTCTTCATGGATTAGCAAACTGATGTCAGTTTCATTCTACCAGCTGGCTGCCCAAATTCCCAGGGTTTGCAAAATCAACCCAGTGTGCAGTAATATTTATTTGTAACTGGCATGAATTTCTTTGAAATGTACATTGGCAGTAACTGTACGTTTAAAAGCCAACAGCACCTTCACAGCAGCAGGAGGTGCTCTAGGCTAGGTTTGAAAGTCAGGGCTTTGTGATTCATTTATCAGCTCAATTAAGTTTAGTTAAACATAACTGAGGAATTGCTGCACCCTTTAATCAAACATTTATTTGAGGACTGAAGTACATATTCAGGTATCAGAAATGTTCAACTCGATCTACATTTGTTATCACTTTTCTTTGCCTAATGACTTGTTCACTTCTGTTTCACATGCAAGGTCTTTCATTCCCATTACATATCTAAAGCTGCAATTACTTCTAACTATTTAAATTCAGGATAACATTAGGAGTCTAGTACAATTCACTACAGAACCACATACATCTATTTTAAAAGTTCAACACGTTTGGAAAGAGCACTTACTTGTAATCTGTGTCTACAGAAGATAGTGGTGAGGTTAAAAATGAAAGTAAAAATCGACATGAAAGCAATGAATACTAAACAACTTATCTAAATCCCACGAAAAAGCAGCTGCTTTGTTTGAATTAACGTTCTTTTATGCTTCGGCCAAACTGAACTCCAGCTGAGTCATCGGTGGTTAAGACAGTCCTGACTACTGAAAGTGGAGTAAAAGTATTTATAGCAAAAGAAATCCTACTTAACCTGACTAACTGCCAGCAAAGTTACAGTAAAAAGGCACTGAATGACTTTGGAAAGGATTGTGTAACAACACAACCGGTCTTTATCAACAGCTAGAGGTACTTTGTTCCTGTCGAGTGAAATGTTACGAGAATTTTGGAAAATTATAGAGTTTGCAGAGAGCATTCAAAGCAAATTACAAACCAGGATCTTAGTTTTGTCAATCGCAGTCATTTATAGCATGGATGAAACATTTTAGCTTTTCAAATGAACAATCTCAGCCCCGCTATTGCTGAACAATGTTGAGAGAAGCTGGCATTTGTAAAAAGCTGCAAATAAGGGTTATAATTATGTAGTAATTAAATAGTGGGGACTTCTACTTTTCCAGTTTTAGTATAAATCTATCGCAATTCTGAATTCAGGCTCAAGAAATGCCTCTTCTCCAGTCACTGTGATAAAATATAAAATAAACAGTAAATGCCTGCCATATTTTACACAAAACTTTCCTCTGTTATGTCCAAACCTTCTCATTCATGTGATCATGCGAATTAGGTGTAGAAGTGGGCTATTGAATCCCCCAAACCATTCAGTAAGATCATGGTTGTTCTGATTACAGTAAACATTGTTTTTACCAGCACTTTATGAACCCAATAAACCGACAAAAATTATGTACCTGAAATACCAGAGTTTTACTGCATTGTCGTAAACTCTGTGGTGTCCAAGTAGTCAGCTGAGGGTGTGAATAGTAGGCTCTCTGCTGGTAAGTTATATTTAAGGCAAAGTTGCATTATTATTTAAGTGATTTATGCTGTAAAAAAAAGTATAACATTGATGTGTATACCCCCTGCATTACATTTCTATTACTTAGTGTGTATTTTGATCATGATTATGTGGACTTGATCAACGGGAATATTTGATCGACTGGCACACTCCTAGTCTCAAAAGTGCCAGTTAATAAAAAGTTTGCTATACTCCACATTCCCACCTCTAATTCTTCTTTCCTCCAGCTGATACAAGCCTAACCTATCTAAACTATCCTCATAAGACAACCCACCCATTATAGGTATTAGTTTAATAAACTTTCCGTGATCTGTTTCCAACACATTTACACCCTTTCTTAAATAAGGGTACCAATTCTGAACACAGCACTCCTGAAATGACCTCAGAAATGCCCTCTGTAACTGAAATATAACTTCCCTACTTTTGAATTTAATTCCCCTTGCAAATCATGTCAACATTGTACTAGATTTCCTTTTTACTTGCTGTACCTACATACAACCCTCCGTGATTCAAGCATTAGGACGCCCAGTTCCCTCTGCATTTCAGAGCTTTGCCATTTATTACCATTTACAAAATATTTTTGAACTTCTTTTATTCTTTCTGCAAAATGGACATTTTCACATTTTTGCACAGTATTCTCCATTTGCCTGATCTTTTCTTACTTTCTTAACCTACCTATATCCCTTTGTAGATTTGCTTGACCTTTTAGTAACTTACTTTCCTACATACCTTTGTATCATCAGCAAATTTAGTATCTATGCCTTCAGTCATGTCATCCGAGTCAGTCATATAAAATGTAAAGAGTTGAGACCTCAGTACTAATCCCTATGGCACACTATTGATTACATCTGACCAAACAGAACAATACCGATTTATGGCTATTCTGTGTTTCCTGCTTGCTAACCAATCCTGTATCCATGCCAGTATGGTATCTTCTATGCCATAAGCATTGTTTTCCAATATAAGCTTTGATGAGGTACTTTATCAAATACCTTCTGGAAATGTAAGTATAATGTTATCACTGGTTCCCCTTCATTCGCTGACATTATTTCCTCAAAGAAATGCAATAAATTGTTTAAAGTTGATCATATGACAAAACCGTGTTGACTCTGCCTGATTATCTTGAATTTACCTAAGTGCTTTGCAAAAATGTTTTTAATAACAGCTTCTGATAATTGTGCATGAGCGGTTTTAATGATTAAATTGTCAAACTTTCTAGACTTTGTTTTCATCAAATATGAAAGAAGGAACCCCTGGATTTGTAATGGGAATTTGTTTGCATTAGGAAAGATCTATGTGCAAATAAAGTAAACTTTGAAGAACGTAAGCCTGCTTTCTGTTTGGAAGGAGCCAATTTTTTGGCTTAGGGAAATACCCATAGCTTGGAAAACTTTTGTTGGTCAGTTCACAGAAATCCTGGTGGAAGTTGGCTACATGAAACCTTTTCCTCCTGAAGAAAAAAGATAGCTTCAGACTCTTAGAAAATATGTTACTTCAGTTTAAGGATTTTAGTTGAAGTCCAGACTAGGAGTAATTGGTTAGAACCCTGAAGTGGTTGTTCAAAGTTGAGAAAGACTATGCTCAGTTATGTGATTATTCAAGGAAGATGCTACTAAACTCTCAAGACAGGAGATCGAGAGAAAGAGTTAAATTAAATCTAGCAACGTTGTAGACAACAGCAGTTTCAGCTTGGGATCTGACTTGTCCAGTCAGACAATCAGTGGGATTTAAACATTTATATCTTATCTTATTTAATATCTGTAGAAACTCTTATTATCTGTTTACTTCTAGTTAGCTTTTTCGTATACACTAATTTTCCCTCCTTATATTTTAGTTAATATTTACTGTTTCTTTTATTATATTCTGTCCAGTCTTCAGACCTGCTAACCATCTTTGTGTAAATATTATAGACTCTTGTTATAGAATATCTACAGTGTGGAAACAGGCCTTTCAGCCTAACAAGTCCACACTGACCCACACAGCATCCCACCCAGACCCATTCCCCTAATTTACATATCCCTGAACACTTTGGGCAATTTAGCATGGCCAATTCATCTAGCCTGCACATCTTTGGACTGTAGGAGGAAACCGGAACACCCGGCGGAAACCCATGCAGACACGGGGAGAATGTGCAAACTCCACACAGACAGTCGCCCGAGGGTGGAATAAAACCCGGGTCCCTGGCGCTGTGAGGCAGCAGTGCTAACCACTAATCATGGATGGTGGTCATTCTCTTGATTTTTACTCTTCACGTTATTCTGAAATATACAATAAATATCTGTCAACACATTTCTACCAACATAGCCCTTAACCTAATTTGCCAGTCCATTTTAAATTGCTCTTCTTTTAAGTGTTCATAATTGCCATTATTTCTGTTTAAAATACTAGTATTAGACCCATTCACCTCACCCTCAAACTGAATGTAAATTTCAATAATAATGTGGTCAATGATACCTGGGGGCAATTATTAATGTACCGTTGTTGACAAGCTGACATTATTTTTTATTTAATGTTCTACCCCACTGTGTGGCTAGTGGGGCCTGCACAACACTCCCACAAGTGAATTTTTCATTTCTCATCTCTTCCCAAATATGTCCAAATCCTGGCTTCCTGAACTTAGGTCATCTTGTTCTAGATGACAACATTAATTAACAGATGCATAGTAATTGTTATGATGTATCCAAGAAAATATGTTGTGAGTAACTTATGACACTGCATGCAACTTAGCATCATGTTTTCTTTTGTGCAGCTCTGCGGAGTTTTGCAAAAATGTTTGACATTCAATTGTTATAGCTCTTCCCCCAATGAAATCAATAGAGAGACCAAGACTGTTGAATTCATACCATCGTAATCACACATCTACTTTGACCATTAGAGAGAGCCACTTGAGAACTCTGATTCAGTGAGGTATTCAGATGCTCAGCAGGTTGCCTGAGGATACCATATTTTTTTACTGGTGATCACTGAAATCTTAAACCTCAATTAAAAAGTAAAATAGATTTTTGACAGCCTGGCAAGTACTGAATTTCCCTTGACTAATATTACATTTTATTAATATTAATTGAATATATGCACCAAGAGTGTTTTGCGATTAGTAATGACATATGGCCAGGGATAACATTCATTCTGGGAAACTACATGAGAACGCAAGAACTGGGAGCAAGAGTAGGTCAAATCTATTCAGTAAGATCAAATGGCTGATGAACTCCAATTTTTTGCCTGTTTCTCTCTATCCTTGACTCACCTAAAGTTGAGAAATCAGTCTCACTCTGCCTTGACTCAGTCTCCACGCTATCTCTTGGGGGGGGGTAGAGAATTCCAAAGATTCATGGCCATCTGAGTGAAGGAATTCCTCCTCATCTCCACTTTAAAATGGTTGACTCCTTATTTTGGAAACTATGCGTCCTAGTTTCTCCCCTGTCAAGCTCCCTCAGAATCTTGCATGTTTTAATAAAATAACTTTTCATGCTTCAAAACTTCAATGGGTATAGGCTCAACTTGCTTAATCTTTTTTCACAGGACAACCCCAAGAACCAATCTGGTGAACATTTTATGAATTGCCTCCAAAGCAGGTATGTCCCTTCTTGAGGAAGGAGACCAAAACGATATAGAATGTTCTAGGTAAGTCTCCCCTTAGCCCTGTAAAGCTATAACAAAACTTTCCTATTTGTATTCTCCATCCTTCTTGCAATAAAGGCCAACCTTTCAAACTAATTACTTTGCGTTCTGCTAACTCTTTGGGTTTCATGTTGGAGGATGCTCAGATCTTCCTGGACCATAATATGCTGTAGTTTCTTTAACTTTAAACAACACATTGGCTCTGGTTGTCCAGTGGTCGAGAAGACATTCCTGCAGTGCAGACTGGTTTTTGGACATCAGGATCCTGAGGAGTCACAGACATAGCAGTCTCAGACAGAATTACTGAGGAAATTGAAGATTTTGATGAGCAATTCTCCTATGCCCAGAACTTTAAAAAATGTGTCCAATTATTCAGTGAATTTTGAGTAGCACAGCAGCTGGTTTACTTGTCACCAAGGAAAAAATAGACTGTTAAAGTTATAGGTTGACTCCTGGATAACTATTAGACTGATTCCCCAAATGGCCATTCATCTCTCCCAACTACACCTCCCAGCACCCTCAGGACCTGACACTAACCACCTTCAATCAGACCTGACACTATCACCTTCACTCCGCTTGGGACCCAGTATCTCCCTCACAACTCAAACTCCTCCTTCCAGGTTGCAAAAAAAAAAACCCTCTAATGTTCTGCAACCCAATATTCACACCATAAATTCTGCTGACATTGACATGCTCCTGTGCTCTGGAGACGACATGTTCCCCAGACCTATGGAAATCAACAACTCCTCTCTGCCTGGCAGCCAATACATAACCCACACCTGCCACTCCATGACGTATGGCAGGATCCAATGTTGCCCATTCCTCTTAAGCCAAGCCAGGTCCGACAACACCTCTCTGCACCCAGGCCCTGATATCCTCCCTTTGATCTCTGTAACTAACATCCCCATCTGCCTCAGGTACTTGACACCTCTCTCCCACATCCAGACCTGACAAAGACCCTAGCCCATGAGATTTGACAACCCCTTCTCTTAGGACCCAACAGTCCCATCTCCCCTCTGGAACTGACACTTACTCCCTTTCTTGCCAGTCATAACCTGCCTTCTGCTCCCACCAGACCACATATCCCGCACTCTCCTCAAAATACATTAAACTCTCAATCACTTAACTAGTGCCTTTCCCATCCTGTGTCAAGCCACCCACCCACCTAGCAAAGTGGCATGATACCCACCTGGCACCTTCTCATCTTACACCCTGATCTCACAATTTATCATGCTGGAACTTTAAATCACAGAATATGGCAACTGACAGCTGAGAAAAAGGGGCCCAGGTTTGCCTTCCCAGACATCTCTGCGCAACAAGGACACATGGGTATGAAGGAACATATTTCTGCAGGATCTGTGATCAGAATCTCCTGCTAGCAATGTAAAGCTATTTGTTGATGTGAAAAAGAAATGTAGGAGCAGTATGGAAATCTGTTGATGATTACCAGTTGTCCGGAAATTCAGTTCATTATTTTTATATTCTTTCTGTCAAATTAGACAGTTATCCATTTTACACTCCATCCTTCAGATTTCTAATCTTACCTGATTTATACTTCTGTGCAGCATTTTTCTGATGCTGGAGTGGCAGGTGTAGATCAATCCCTAAAGCAATACTGCCACCGTGAATGTTTCCTAGCAGTGGGCAGTAACCCAGACCAGTGTAGTAGCCAATTGTCAGACATAAGAGCCCAATTAGGGGTGATGCAGTCAGGTGGTTGGCACTTAACTCATAGCAGAACTGCCCTCCCCTGTCATCTCTCCACCACACAGAGAGTCTGCATGGAAGCCACCTCATTGTGTCACTCAATATCTACCAGAGTCAGAGACTTCATGTCACAAAAAGCAGGGTCCTGCACAGAAAAGGCAGCCCCAATGAGCCCTCCGGTTGGAAATCCCTTCCGATGAGATTTGTAACTAAAAGCCTAGTTACACCTTGTTTAGTAAGGCATATTTTTTCAAAGTCTTTTACAGCTAGACTCATACAGTAAAAGGGCAAGTATTCATGAATTATGCCCAGTTGTAGTTTGGTAGTGGCTCAACAGCGCAATCTCTTGAGAAAAATAGAATCAAACAGCAACCTTTTGAACTACATATGAGCAGAAGTAGAAGTTGTGTCAGTTTTGACTCAGTTTTGCACATTGAGAGTTTTCCCATCACAAAATCTAGGGCACAGATCCAGCCATAACTTTTTTCGAAGTTCAAAGTGCCTATGCAGTTCAGTGGTATTGTTTGCTGACCAGTGACCGACATGGATATTTCTCAGTGAATCATGGCTACACTCACAAGTATGTGAAGGTACAGATGTTTACTGTTATAATATGAACTTTTTTTTCTTTATTCATTCATGGGATGTGCGAGTGGCTGGCTAGGTCAGCATTTAGTATTTATCCCTAATTGTGTACAGGGCAGTTTAGAATCAACCACATATCATACTGATCTGGAGTCCTATGTGGGCCAGACCAGGTAAGGATAGCATATTTTCTTCCCTAAAAAAACAATAGTGAACCAGGTGGGTTTTTACAACAATCAGCAATGGTCATCAGTGTACTCTTAATTCCAGATTTTTATTGAATTCAAGTTACACCATCTGGTGGGATTCAAACACAGAACATTAGTTTGGGTGTTCTGGATGCACTGACATTGCCAATACACCACCATCTACCCCAGACCCAATATGTTTTATAAACATTGTTTGCTTATTGAAGCAACATGACATTTTGTATAACTTGTAAATATTTTCACCCTTAGTTAATGTAGTTAGTAAACCTTATAACATTTCATTATAAATAAATAACAACATTAATTCTCCACTGTTCCTAAGCTGAGTCGAGAAAACATCTCTTCATATATTACATTGCCATGACTACTTTATTCAGTAGGAAATGGAAGCATTTTATTTTTGTGCACAACAATAACAAAAAGAACATTCAGGAAGACTTATTAGTATTGCAGACATGGAAACTGAATCATCCAGCTGAACATCTTTTTTTTTAAATCTCCTGTTCATGTTCCTGAATGTTTGATTTACACAAGGTATATGCAGTGAAAAGATAAATCAAATTAGTAACCTAAGTAGGTGAATAGTTAGTTTTTTTTATCACTTCCAATAGCTACCTTTAAAAGCTTCAGTAGGGTGAACAAAGATCAAAATAAGCAGCTGGGAAATAAATTTTTCTCCAGCCACATGTTTACTACTAGACCAGAATTCACATTCATTTACATCTTCCACTGAAATATCTCTTTATCATTTAATGATTAAATTAAGTTGGAATTTCAATCATCAATTGCATAAATCCTCTGTTTGCATGGTCTCAGAAATGTGTTGACCTAATCCACGTGTTGTGTCAATCAACTGAGCTTCATCCTATGCCCTCCTGACTAATCTTGTGATGTCTCCTGACCAATTGCAATGTTTTCTAAACATGTTTTGCTTATTTAAACAATGTGACATTTTATATGACATACGACTAGGGTCACTTTTGATTTGTTAGCAGATCTTGCAACGTAAAGAACATAAGAACTAGGAGCATGAGTCTACAATTTAGCCCTTCCATCCTGTTTGAGGATCGTCTCAACCTCAACTCCACTTTCCTGCCTGCTCTCCATAACCTTCAAACCATTACTAATCAAAAATCTATCTCCTCCTTTAATTTATTCAAAGTCCCCGCAGACACCACACACTGGGGTAGTGAATTCCACAGATTCATGACCCTTTGAGAGAAGCAATTTCTCCTCATCTCTGTTTAAAATCTCCTGACACTCATCCTAAAACTATGATCTGTCATTCTAAATTGTTCCACATGACGAAACATCCTTTCTACGTCTACTCTGCTGATCCTTTTTAACATCTTATATGCTTCAATTAGATCTCCTCTTACTCTTCTAAACACCAGAGAGTAAAGGCCTAAATTACTCAATCCCCCTTCATAAGACAAACCCCACATCTCCAGAATCAATCTAGTATACCTGCTCTGAACTGCCTTCAGTACAATTACAGCCCTCCTCAAGTAGGGAGATGATAATTATATGCTATATTTTAGGTGTGCTCTTATGAATGCCTTGTACAGTTGCAGCAACACTTTCTCACTTTTATACTCTATTCCTCGAGCAGTAAATGCCAAGATTCAATTTGCCTTTCTTAATACCAGTTGTTCCTGCATAAGGACACCCAGATCCCTCTGCAGTGAAGCACTCTGAAATTTCTCTCCATTTAGATAATAAGTTGCTTTTCTATTCCTCTGACTCAAATAGATAATCCCACACTTATCCGCATTAAACTTCATTGTTATCAGTAAATAATATTAGAACTCTCCACTGTTCCTTTGCTGAGTTGAGAAAACATCTCTGCAAATATGTCAGGGGCATAGCTGTGCAATTACAGTTCCACCTGTTCTTTCATGTTAGACTAAGGAATGAATACCTTGAAAAATCAAAGATTAACCTCACTGTTTCAACATTCTCAACTGACTTTTAGAATGACTGAAATGCCAACAAACTTTAACTAAATAAAATCATAAAGGAGAAAACCTATGTACATACTTTTCTGCGTGGTATTATACTTTTCTCCCCACCAACTTTTCAGCCAAATAGAAAAGGTTTCTTCTTGCAACAAAATAGATAGTTAATTATTGATTTCATTTTGTGGTTAAATTGTATTGAAATAGCTATTCCTTGAAATATGAAATCTGGATTCTGTTGAAAATGTACAGGATGACATATTGGTTAAAGGACTTTGCATGTGTCTAATAACCAAATCAGTTCTAGATAATGAAGCAAGCACATTAGATTGCAGAGGGGCCAATAATTACACAGGAGACTATTCAACATATAAGGGAGGAAGACAATAATGTCTGGAAGGGCAGGGGTACGATGTAAAGTGGGGATTCATTGACAATCACCCCAACCATCCCTGGCTTTAATAGGGTCAATGCATAACTGTGTTTGGAATAATTGAGGTATGTGCCTGGGACCCAGGGGTTCATTCCAGAGATACAGAGCTAAATAGAAGAGTTTGGTGGGAACATGGGGAAGATCAAAGCTAATGGAGTTGCCAGAGAGGGCAAGGCAGAAAGAAACATGAGGTTTGGGAAGGTCATGGAGATTGAGAATCTCTCTCCATGAGATGGTCCCAGTTTTGGCTTCCATCCTTATTTAAATCACAACTGTGCAATTGGAGGTAAAAATGTCTGCCACCAAAAGGGGAGCGGTGAAGTAAGTGTTTTTTTTTTCATCTGCGATGAAGTGAACTCAATTTATGAGTAATGTGAGGGCCTTTCCAAAGGTAAAAAGGCACACACAACACAGTTTAAAGAATTCTGGATCTAACCCTAACACTCAAACATTGACTAACTGTCTCAACTAAAAATCCTGATCAGAAGTAATCTTAATCATCTTATCAAACATTAGAAATTACTTCTTGTAATGGCTGTGAAGCAGAAGTAAGGCCAGGCTAGCTGTAAGATTTTACCCAAGTCTACAATTAACAATTACCTTTTGAGATTTTATAGCCTGCACAAGGTGTAGGAGCTGCTTACTTCGCACCTTGGGTTGTAAAGTGTGCATATCATTGTTCTGTAATACTGACTTTTGTGGGTATTATGGAGGTGAGGGGGAGGTGGGGAGGAAATATTTCTCATTCTTCCGCACACATCTGTAATCTCCTACTATGTATGTGCCAAATTTCTTCAGCAGCATACATCTGAATCAGGTCAATGATGAAAAATGTCCAATTTGAGGTTTACCATTGCCCTCCTTGTTGGACACCTCCATGTCCTAGTGTTTTAAGGATGTTGTTTCAATGCATTGGCATGTATTGTGACTGCTGAATAATCACATTATTAAGAAGCTGCTTTGTTTCTGATATTGACTACAGGGGCTTATGGGGACTGTCCCTGGTGGATTCATGCAGAAAAAAACTATTGACAGCCCCGTGGCTGCTGCAACCCAGGCAGTCCTCTTTCAATGGAACTGAGCGGTGTGAGGTCATCTTTCACTGACTGTGAATGTTTTGATGATGCTGAGGTCAGCATCTCCTGTATAACCCCAAATGCAGCCTTCAAATTCAATCATTTTACACTATTCCTGTTGTTTAGTAAAAGCTAAAGTTATAAACTGATGGAAGCCTTCACAACATCTGATGGTCCCTCACTCAATCATGATAAAGCTTCATGCCAGTCTCAGTGCTGTGGAAAGGACAGGTATTGGACATAAAGACATAGAGTCATACAGCACAAAACAGACCCTTCGGTCCAACCAGTCCATGCTGACTATAATCCCAAACTAAACTAATCCCACCTGCCTCAGCCTGGCCCATATCCCTCCAAAGGTTTCTTATTCATGTACTTATCTAAATGTCTTTTAACCATTGTAACTGTAGCTGCATCAACCACTTCCTCTGGAAGTTCATTCCACACATGAATGACTGCGTAAAAAATTGCCTCTCATGTCTTTTTTAAATATTTCTCCTCTCCCCTTAAAAATATGTTCACTAGTCTTGAAATCTCCCACTCTAGGGAAAAGATACCTGCCAATCACCCTATCTTTACCCCTCATTATTTTAGAAACCTCTATAAAGTCACCTCTCAACCTCCTATGCTCCAGTGAAAAAAAGTCACAGCCTATTCAGCATCTTCTTATAATTCAAACACTCCATTTCCAGCAACATCCTGGTTAATCTCTTCTGCACCCTCTCCAGCTTAATATTATTCTTCCTAAAGCAGGGTGAACAGAATTGGGCACAATATTCCAGAAGAGGCCTCACCAATGTCCTGTATGCCATCAACATAATGTCACAACTCCTATATTTAAAAGTCTGAGCAATGAAGGCAAGCGTGCTAAATGCCTTCTTAACCACCTTATCTATATGAGATGCAAACTTCAAAGAATTATGTACCTGAACCCCTAGGTCTCTCTGTTAGAACTTCGTGTGGCACTAAAGATGGCCTGTCTCGCTAGCTTGATTCTTGTAGTTTATATATGAAGCCAATGTTAGAAATCCTGGAAGGTCCCAATAGTGGTGAGTACTTTCCTTGCTGCTGGCTGGATGATACCATGAGATAGTGTTATATCGGGTGGTGCTGTAGAGATGTGGTACATACATAACAAGGTGAGCAGCAGAGTTGTACTTAAGATAACTCACTGCAGTTCACGGAGAGAAACACTTCATAAAACTCCACAAAATTAACACTTAGTCAGGTTTTTTTTGTAAAAATTCAGTCCTGTGGTATCATTTAGGATACAATTTTGGTTTACCCTCCATGCTAACATTTGCACACTCTGCATTCCAGCCAATCCCAGGTCTTAACTCCAAAGCTAAACTTGTTTGACAGAATATAGGACTCCTGCGCCAACCTGATCACCAACTACGCTATTTAAATAGTTTATTGACAAGTTGCTGAATAATTATTAGGCATGTTTTTTGTTTGGAAATTTCTTATTCATGGCTAAAGCTTCAATAGTCTACAGGGAATGGTCTGACTGGTGTTGAAGCTTTTTTTGTTGCTTTTTGGTCATTTAGATGCATCTGCTCAAACAAGTTGCTTCTAGATATAAGTAACCTGACATGGCTTCCTCCGGAAATTGAACAGGATTTAGAGACGGGAATTTAGAAATGGCATAAAGGGAGTTACAAGCTACAATAACAGAGAGGAGGAACGATAGGAAGACAAACTCTCAGCAGGAAAGCATATGCACTCAGTGCACGTCAGCCAAAAAAAATTTCATTTCTTCAGTTTTCAATGAATCATGCAGAAAAATACCAGTTATCCTGGCTATCATCACTGCCCCTTTGTTTTGAAGCAGTTCCCTGCTGTAGCTCTATTTGAACCAGCATGGCAGATGAAAGGCTGATTATTTGGCTGCAAGGATTATTCACTCATGACAAGGCTCATGACTCGTCTAGAACTCATACAAAGTATACACAGCTAGCTATGCTGCCACTATTGGTGTCCTCAAACAACCTTTCTGTCTGGGGTGCATGGAAGAACACTATAGTCCTGAGCCGAAAGGGTACCAAGATATAGGTATGATGCTGCATGCTGCACGGTCTGATCATTATGAAAGCCAATCAGGTGAGAAGTTGGAGGAGGAGGAAATCAAATAGGAAAATGAAGGCAGTCTATAACTTTCTGCTTGGACTCAATGAAGATGACCATGTAATTAAATAATTCATATGTGATACTCATAATTTCAACCACATTTCCCCATTCACCAGAAGTCCCATTCTCCTTACCTTTCTTCTGTCATGGACTTGCATGGTCTACGTTTTAGAATCATTGGACAACTGATTGTCAGACAAGATCATTCGCATCTGCCTTCTGACCATACTTTGTGCTAGTAATAATATCCCTCTACACTGATGTTTTACAAAATGTAACAATACAATGCGAAAAACCTTGTTTTGTTGCTCAATACTTAATATTTTGTCATTTGGTGTTACATACCATATTTTCTGCTAAACATTTTGAGCATGAATAATGGGGTGATGATATGAAATGGATCTGTCCTCACACAGATCCTTCAATAGTTTTCTAATGTCAGACATTGTCTGTTCTGGGATACTGAATGAACTGAAAATAGCTCTCATCGTGTCAGCTACCTTTTTGAACAGTGAAGATTTAGAAATATAATCTGTCACAAGGATCTAATCTTCACCATGCACTGTGAATGGGTCTATTGCTAGTTTAATGCAAGGAGAGGATGGAAAATCATGTGGATGAAGAATCTCCCTCTGTCGCTGAGGCTGATTGGTTCTTTCATTGATTTATTGTCGTGTGTTCCAAAGTACAGTGAAAAGCTTTGTTTATGAGCAGTACAGGCGGATCACAGTATGCAAGGATATACAGATCAGAAGTTGTAAAAAGGCTTAAAGGCATACAGTTACATTGCACAGGGCGTGTGCTCGGCAAGATCAGTGTTAGTAAGATCAGCATTATTTGAGACTCAAGACTCCATTCATCAGGATAATAACAGCTGGGAAGAAGCTGTTCCTGAACTTGATGGTGCATATGTTCAGGCTACTGTATCTTCTGCCTGATGGAAGAGGTTGTAGAAGATCATTACCGTGGTGTGATGAGTCTGTGATGATGTCAGCCGCCTTTCCACGGCAGTGGGCCATGTAAATGGAGTCCATGGATGGAAGGTTGGCTTCTGTGATGGTCTGGGCTGTACACACCATCTTTTGTAGTTTCTTAAGGTCCTGGGCAGAGCAGTTGCCGTACCAGGCCATTATGCACCCGGACAGTATGCTTTCAATGGTGCATCTGTAGAAGTTGGTGAGGGTCCTGATGGACATGCCGGATTTTTGAGGAAGAAGAGGCTTTTTTGTGTCCTCTTGACCGTCGCATCTATGTAGGAAATCCAGGACAGGTTGTCGACTATTGTCACTCTGAGGAACCTGACACTCTACACCCTCTCAACCTCAGTTCCATTAATGTCAGTTGAGGTGTGTTCTCCTCCTTTCTTTCTGAGGTCAATGGTCAGTTCTTTAGTTTTGCCGACTTTCAGAGAAAGGTTGTTCTCATTGCACCACGTCACCAAGCTCTCTATTTCCCTTTTGTATTTTGACTCATTGTCTTGATACATTTGGACTGCCTCACATGCATTCATGAGACATGGACTATCCTGATTTATCCCTGGTCAGTACACTGTATACACACACATAAGCTATCTTGTGCATTTAATCCTAAGTGTCCCTGGTGATATACATGTGAGATGTTCTCTCAAGGCTCTACCAAGGGGTGCAATTTGTTTTGGTAAATGGCCTGCAAGATGTGTAGAGGTAATGTGTTGGCACTGGCTCCGAAATTGATTTTATCTTTCAGTGTGGACCAATGATATTAAAGGTCGTAAAAGCTTTGAATTACGTTATGTTTTTGACATGGTGCACATGGTTAACAGTATGGAAATCTTGGTCAGCTTATGAACTTTACATTTCTATGATGCTATAATGTTGTACCATCTTGTGTGTCACCAATGTCTTGATCTGGATCTGGCTTGGCACTTGGAACCAGGCTCCCTGTGTATACATACCATATCCTTGGCTTTATATATAAAAAGAAAAGCTTGATGGCTTTTGGGTAGCTGTGACAAACTGCATCTGTTACAGGTTCTGTTATTTTGATATGAGTTGCTGATGATAGCAATAGATTTGGCTATACCTAAAGCATGCAATTGTCACCATGGCTTTACACTTGTGTCTATCCTTAACTAATGCATTAATGGTAAGGCCTATTTTCATGGCAAGAAGATCTTCCAAAAGGCTTCAGTTGTTGTGCTGGCGGTGAATACATCAATGTTCTGATTGTTCTTCTTTGGAAAAGTCATATTCACGCCTTTGCTACAGTATCTTCCTATCTGGTCAATAGGCTGTTGGGGTGGCTTTCTGTATGATATGAATTAGAGCCTGGTTATTCTGAATATTATTTTTACCTTGATTTAATCCTTAAAAACATTGCAAATCTTTTGTGCATTTTTCTGATTATTCATAGAAGTACTGAGTGTATTAATTTTGCAAAGCCTCTTTTACTAATGACTCGCAATTTTTGTAGTGTTTTTCTTGGTATCATCCATCACCTGATGTGTAAAATGGAACTACATGTGTTGTTTGCATAGCTATAATGCAGCAAAGGTATTACTGCATGCCCAATCCATAATTACATGTTTACCTTCCATTTCTCTTTGCAAGTCTTTGTGTTTTTTTGGAAGGAGAGTGCAGTGCAGCATTTGTTTAGTTTTTTTTTATTGGTCCTGCTTCGTTCTCTTCTTATCTTTCCAGTTTTTGTTTCCTTTTTTTTACCTGTTGCTGCTCCTTTACTGATGTGGGTGCCTTTTTAACTATAAGTTTGAGAAGCACTGGCTTGTAGTTTGTAGTTGCAAATTTCTGCCTGAGTGGTATTCACACCAAATAAGAAGTGATGACATCACATGAACCTCTTTTACATTTGCACTGATTTTAAGGTAGAAAATACTAACCGACTAAGATCTAGGCAATGATAGGCCTTCTAAATGTAAAAGTTCCTTTTTTTTCTAAATTGTATTTTGGAATGGTGCTATCAGGACCATTTACCTGCCATTTTTAAAAAAAATCATACCAGCAGGCCATTGTGCCTATAAAAGAGAGAAAAAGTGTGATAGAATGCTTTATACTAACTTCGTATTATTTAAGTTACTTGTATTTATAAATTCAACATGTTTATTTTTAAGTTAAAGGGTCAATTAGATATTTATTGTATCTTGAGATAGCTTCAGTTTTAATCAAAAAGAAATTAACTTTGTCTTTTGAAAAAAAGAACAAAGAACAGTAGATCAGAAACAAAAACAGAAATTGCTGGAAAACTCAGCAGGTCTGGCAGCATCTTTGGAGAGAAAGCAAAGTTAACATTTCAGGTCCAGTGACCCTTGTTCAGAACAATTATCTTTTTGTTGGTCAATGACCTATCTACAGATCTGAATGACTATCTGTACCCACAGAAAATGATGATGCTGATTGTCTGAATTCTCTGTCGTATAAAGCTGTCGTCCAGTTGACCTTAGTTATCCAAAATTCCATCATAAAGATAGTGAGTCATTTTCTTTTAAAATGGCCACCACTACTAACAATAATATGGGGTTGCCTAGAGAAGGTACTTTACCTAATATAGCAGTGCTTACACGATTCATTATAACATACAAATGTAGGTATAGATATCGGGGTACGAAAAAATCCAACAGGCATTTATGATAACTGGCTATTATATACAAGCATTACAGTTGCAGGTACATCAGTGACTGGGCTAATAATAAGCTGGTAGGCTGTGCACAGAGCAGCATATTTCTTGTAGCATGTCATATTTTTAGTGATCTGATGTAAAATGCATATGAGACCTTTATACTCTTAGATTACATGCTGTGATACAGCAGTGACATCATGAATATGTCTCCTAAAGATACAGTGGCATATTGTGTCTAGTAAAAGTCACACTGCAATATTGACTGAGGCATAACACAAAACCACACATCATTTGCAACCAAAGGCCGAAATATTAGGGCTGTCTTTAAGTAGCCCTAGATTTTTAACTTACGAGGGCAGAGATGCATGGGAACAGCATCTATATGTTCCCCTCTAAGCCATACATCAGCCTGACTTGGACCAATATTGCCATTCCTTTACCATCACTGGGTCAAAATCATGGAACTCCCTCCCAAAAACACTGTGGGTATATCTACACCACATGGAATGCAGCAGGTCATGAAGGCTGCCTACTACCACTTTCTCAAGGGCAATTAAGAATTGGAAAATAAATACTGGCCTAGTCAGCAACCCCAATACCTGTTAATGTTCTTGAATATACAAATATAAAAAATGTCTTAGCGGCCTGTTTGTTGACGTACGCATCCTATGAAATGCACTGACTCTACCAGGTCAATCATTCACAGACACAGCAAGACTAATTTACCTCATTTAATCATCAGCAGGTACACAAATGCAAAGCCGATGCTAAGAAATTTACATTATGAAGTCGGTTTGCAAAGACTAGGTTAATATTTCTTTGAACACAGTGTGTTAAGGGACAATTTAATTGATAATTTACAATCATTAAAGTATTTAGTAGTGTAAGCAGTTGGAAATTAATTCTTGTGTTGGAACAGTCCAACAGAACCTTAAAACTAGAGCCGAAGCATTCAAGATTGATGTTTAAAAGCATTTCTTTGTACAAAAAGGCTGGCATAAATGTGAAATTCTCTTCCCCAATAAAACGACTGAGAGTGGGTCAATTGAAAATTTCAGGACAGTGATAAATAGATTTTTGTTATGTTCAAGGATATTAAAAAATAATTGGGTAAATGGAGTATAGTATAAAGATCACCCCGTCTTTAATTAAAAGCCTGAGATGCTTAATTGTCTGCTCCTGATCCCAATTATCCATGTGAGCAGGCTTATAATGTTGGACAGTGGCTGGGCCATGTCCTTAAATACTGTTTGCAGAACACACTTGATATAATGAATTAAATGTTAATGGAGGTGGGTACTTTCGGTGCGAGCTGTGGAGTTTTGAACAGGAAATTTGGACACCTAAATTTCCTTGCATGTTCACATCTTTAGGTCTTGGCACGTTCCCCAACTGGATGTTAACTTGATTGGCAGGTCATTTTTTAAGTCAGGTAAGGAAGAATCTGGAGTGGGCTGCAGGATCAATTGGATGTGATCCTTAATTCAATGGAAGATGCAAATCCCAGTTGTTGGAAAGGAGTGTCAGTCTGATCTCTGACTGTAATCTTTGTGTGGGGCTGGTGGGATTTAAATGAGAGGGGACCTTGGTGAGCTGGCAGGAAGTGCCACTGTTTCTCTTTTCCCATGGGTAGTGCTGTCTTAACCTTCCTCCAGCTGTCAGGTTTTCTAAGGCTTGACAAACCAGTCAAATCAGAGACTGGTTTCAAAAAGTTAATATGAAGCACGGGAAGCGATTCGGAAGCAAATAGAATGTTGCTATTTATTTCAAGACAAGTGGAATATTTAAATCAGATATTTTGCTCCAGCTTTGTTAGGCCTTAGTGAGATTACATCGGGAGTACTATGTACATTTTTGGCCTCTTTTGCTTGAAGATAACATTCTATTAGTAAAAGCAGATCAGAGAATGTTCATATAATTGTTTTTTTCAGTATGAAGGGATGATTTTACATGGAAAGATTGGCTTTTTGCTGTTTGAAAAAATACAAGGTGATTGGGCAGCACGGTGGCTCAGTGGTTAGCACTGCTGCTTCACAGCACCAGGAGCCTGGGTTCAATTCCACCCTTGGGTGACTGTCTGTGTGGAGTTTGCACATTCTCCCTGTGTCTGCGTGGGTTTCCTCCCACAGTCCAAGATGTGCAAGCTAGGTGGATTGGCCATGCTAAATTGGCCATGGTGCTGAGGGATGTGTAGATTAGGTGGGTTATAGGGGGATGGGTCTGAGTGGGATGTTCTGGGCATTGGTTTGGATTTGTTGGGCCAAAGGGCCTGTTTCCACACTGTAGGGATTCTATGATCTGATTGAATCATTGAATGGACTTGACAGATGGATGTTTTGTATTATGGACGTGTCCAGAATGAGGGGAGATAATTTAAAAATAAGAGGCCTCCTGTTTAGTTCAGAGATGAGAAGAGATTTTTCATTGAGGGTTGTGAGCCTTTGGGAGTTGCTTCCTTATATTGCAACAGAAGTTGAGATGGTTAGAAGCAAAAATAGAAATTCCTGCAGAAACTGACACCATCTGCGGAGAGAAAGCAGAGTTAACATTGACCCTTCTCCCAAACTCAGAGTTGTACATCATGGAGATACCTGTGATCTTGCATGGATTCAAAACATGAATGATGAAACTTTTCAGTGAGATGGGTCTGAAGGAAGGTCACTAGACCTGAAATGTTAATTCTACTTCCTCTCCAAAGTTGCTGCCAGACCTGCTGAGTTTCTCCAATAGTTTCTGTTTTTGTTTCTGATTTCCAGCATCCACAGTTCTCTGCTTTTTCTTTTAGATAGTTAGATGCTTGACTGATTGTGGGGGGTTGGATGGGTGGAGGAGGTGGTATACTTTAAAGTAGAGTAGGATCCATATTCTAATCAACCACAATATTATCAAGTGAAGTAGTAAACATGAAGTCCCTGAAGGCTTATTTCCTTCTCCTAATTAGTTTCTTTGAATGTATATTCATTAATATATTTAAATTGACATCCCACATGCTGAGGGCCAACCTTTTGTCTCCTCTCCATTAAATCCAGAAATAGATGGGTTAGTGTATAGTTAGGTTGCAGTTTAGATTTTTACATTTTTAAATCAACTCCAACCCATCCTCTTTTCTTTTTGGGTGAGGTGCTAAAATTCAGCCAAATAATCCACGTGAGAAACATTGGCAGGGGGTGGGGGGTGTGGTAATTTTGTATATCTGTTCAACATGGGACTCAAATGAATCAGAAGTCTTAATCCATTCGCATTCACGGCAGTTGAATTAAAATTAGCCTTGTTTATAAAATGACCAGCTGATTTGATCCTGTCAGTAGGTTAGCATAAATTAATTTCCTTTTGCCAATTATCAAGCCATCAAACAAAAATTCCTTATGTAACCTTTATGACTCTGCACTAGATGTAGATTTGACTCCAAAAACAATTTATAAAACTTTGCTGTAATTTCTTCAGTAATCCAAACCTGAACTCTTTCCATATTATCTATAAACATAAAGCATTTTTTGCAGTGATTTATGAAATAGATAACAAAGGATGAATGTAGTCCGATCATAAAACAAATTTCAGTGATTTGTGCGGGTAGCAACTATCTACCTTCCCAAAAAAAACTGATAAGAATGAATTTCTCTTGCAACAGATGTGCTTCCATCCGTGAACTCAAGACATAGTCATTGCATTCATGAAAAGGTGACGCAAAAGCAAAATTTATTTTCCTTTTATTTAAAGATTTGCTTCTGCATATTTAGAAAACTGGTTTTAAGGAAGATTACACATTAAGTTTCAATCCAGGGTCAGGAACCTGACACGCAGAGCATTTACACATTCCTACCCTATGTCTAGTTGCTGACTTTAAATACTTGTGCCTGATTGGCTAAAGAGTAAGCTTCCTCCTCACATGGCAGCACTAGGAATGGCCTGGGTCAGGGGTGGGGCAGGCATATGAATTAAGAACAATTTGAAAATGCAGGACATAGCAATAACCGGACACATCTTTCACTGAGGCAGAGGTATAAGAAGTTTGCTCAGCTGCCAGCACTGGCATGTGCAGTCATCCAGTGTAGCTACAAGGTTTTTGATACTTCTCTTGAGGCATTAATTAAGGCAATGTTTGACAGGCAAGAGATATTTTTCATGGCATCCAGCAGAATAAATCCACTCAGAAACACCAGAAGAATGTGAATGAAGCTTGCTACATAGATCAGCACAACAGATTGCCCATGGGTACATGGGTCCAGTGTTGTGAAAAAAAATTGAATGAGCTGATAATATCTGGAAAGGTTGAGGGGCAAACAACACCCAATTGGCATTTAAATTCTGTTTGCAGCGAAATTCACATGATCTGAGCAGAGAATGCCCATTGTTCCCTTACATTGTCATACCAAATGAACAGCTGAATATCTGAAAGGTCAGGGAGCCTAACAAATGGGTAGAAACTGAGAATGGAGAATCACTGAAGGTCATCCCTGCTCATGTCAATGTTATGCTGGAAGTTGTGAGGAAGGACTGCCTAGTTAAACATCATTCATTCCCCATCCTGCAGGTAAAGACAGCTTACCACACTTGTGATCTGTCTCAAGCTGGTGGTGGCAGCCCACATGCTCATCATCAATTTCTTGTGTTTCCCATATCCCTCTCAGGGAGAAAAGACTAGGTTGACCCAGCTCAGCTGTTTACAATCTCCTCAACAGGGGAGGATTTCATTGAGCCTACGTCATCACACCATTCTGCCACTCTATCTACCAGCCCAGACGTAATTCAATTGGTTGGACCTAAATCTAGCTTAAAATGGGGAAGCATTATGTGAGCACCCATGACAAGCAAGCAGGAGAAGGAGTCTTTGAGCAGTCCCTTTGGAGAGCCAAAAACAGATCCAGTGATAGATTTCTCATTTAAAATGTCAGGATTTGAGTGTCACGATCAAATACGACCATGCTGGAGCATCTGAAGCAGATATGTTTCTGAATGCCAGAGATTCTGAAGTCAGTGGAGGAGGCCATTCACTTTGTGTTTTGTGAAGTCTCAGGGCATTAGGCACATGAGTCACTCATTAGGATGGAGTGAGGGAAGGACGTTAGGTCCTTTTCTTTTTAATCCCCAGTTCAGCACTTAATAACTTTTCTTTTTAAAACTCACAGCTATCACACTTCTACTAGGTTAGTCCACCTGCATTAGATTAAAAAGAAACAACAGACAATTATAAGGTATAATAAAACTAAAAAGTAAGCTTTGGATGCTGGAATTCTAAAGCAAAAACAATAATTGCTGGAGAAACTCAACAGGTCTGACAGCATCTGTTCTGAAGTTCAGCAGAACTTTTTGCTCTTGTACTTTGTTGCTAATAATGAAACCTAAGACACTTTATGCTTTATTAACTGATCTCTCTACCTGGCCCCTCCTCCCTGCCCCTTAATGACTAATGACCTTGAACTGAATTGATGTTTCTCACCGTCACTGCCCTGGAATTCCATTCCTAAGAGAACTGTGGGTTTACCGACTACACAAGGATTGCAGCAATTCAAAAAGGCAGTTCAGTAACACAGTCTCAGGTGCATTTAGGGATGGACAATAAATGCTGACTGCACCAATGATACCCATATCTCAGGGGAAATAAAATGCTCTATGGTTTCTACAGAATCATTGAATGAATTCTGATCCTAAAGAGTATTAGAAGCACAAAATCATTTCTGGGGAGTTTGTGAAAGGTTTTGGATTCCTAGCCCAAAGCTCCAAATGATAATGACAAGTTTCTTTTGAGGTTATCTCATGGGACATTTTAAACCATGCATATGTCCAAATGCAATCTTTCTTCAATTCACTTTTATAAGCATTGTTAGAGATGGTTTATTTCAAAAATAGTGAATAGTTTGTAACATCACAATTCATAAATTTTATATCTGGATAACTGAGATTGAAATAAATTCTCCAAAGTCCACCTCAACACACATTCTCTTTCCAGGCATTTCATTCTCTGTTTACCATAACACTTTCCCATTTCTCAGATGTAGTTTCCCCCTGTGATATTCACTTAATTTACAAGGACAGTGTGTCTCTGACCTTCACCCTCTGGTTCACAAAAGCCAAACTCTCTCCAAATTCACAGAGACACTTGACTTCTGTTATTTTGTTTGTTCACGTGAAGAAGTGACTGAGCTATTTTCCTCACGATTCATAGTAGTTTTAAGCAAAGAAAACACTCAATAAGCTGAAAAAATAAAAGATGGCTTTTCCACATTTTCTATCAATTCATAAGGCAAGTCTCCTTAGCTCTTTCTATTTTGAGTTTCTCAAATTGAAACAAAAGATCCTTGTCTTGTTTTGAGCTATCACTACCAATGCAACATCTCTTCTGCCAAATGACTAAAATACAAGCTGCAATAAAATAACAAATGCTCCCCTCATGTGTAGTACTTTAGTAGTTATGCATTGAACTTAAAGTATAGAGGTCATGAGTTCAAATGCCGCCATGGTAAATTTAAAACTGAACGCAGTCAATCAAGTAATTTGTGGACCAGCATGTTACCTTGGTCATGGTTGGGAGAGGTAATTTTCTTCCAGGCCCTCCTTTTCATCATGTTGTAGCCCACTTTGTATTGCCATTTTGCACAAGGTATAGCAAACATCCAACATGAGACACGCTCTCTGATTCATACTAGAGGACACGATCCAAACGGTGAAAGCAACTGACCTTGAAGTACATCTTCAAGACGGTACTGGTCTGCTCAATGTTCAATGTATTATTGGCTGGGTATCAAAAAGGCACCAAGAGTTACCTTCTCAGCCTGTCCCCAGCAGCCATCAACAGAATATTAATGTTGACCTGAAGAGGTGCAACACCTCGACTCCTGCAGTTGAAGGAATCATAAAGCTGTATGGGAACTGAGCTGACAGCTGGAAGATGCACTTTTTACTGTCACTGATCAGCTAAATTTCCACTGAGTGGAAACTTTCTTTGATCAGGAATCTGCCTGGTAGGGCTGTCACTGCTATGAAGGCTACATGGGTACAATTAATGGCCCGTTGGACCTTGTTGCCTGGTTACCGCCCTCAGCAACAGTTAGTGGCTTGGCACAAAGAGGAAAAGAGCCAATTCTGTATCAACTAACCACTAGCTTTATGAGTTCAGTTGAAACAGACATACAATTCACACAGTTTGGTGAAAAGAAAGTTAACAACAGGCACACAATTCATTCATGACTAAAATCCATGCAAACACCCACTAGAATTTTCTGACACTTCCTGAACAAAGAATTTAAAGGCTATTACGCGAGAATAAGACCTCACGTTGACCAGGACATCTCTCCAAAGTCCTCAATGTAATCTCCACGCTTCCAAGCATGGCGTCTTCAACCTCCATGAAAGTTGAACCCCTGAGTTTTCATTGCTGACATGCCCAAAATCCTTCATTTTTATCCTTATCTTCCCAAACTGGGGTGTCATTTCCTCATTGGCTCTTAGCTCATCTGGCCCTTTCGTTATATGTTCGCTCCAAGGCCACCATTTGGGTAACCTCATTACTCCTCCACCAAATAAGGATTTACACCTTATACCATTCCTCTCAGCTGAACCAGTTCAAGCCAGCACATGACGATGGCTTGTGCTTAGGTAACTTGAATTCACAAGCTGATGTTTTTATGTGAGAGCAGTCTTTGGCCAACAACCTGAAGGAATTCAATGATGGTGGAAAACCTAGCACCTTTGTACCTATGTTGGACCACATGGATATAGTCACACATCCTCAAGTATAAGTCATTTGTGAACTGCCTGATGGCATGATGAGCTGCCAAGTGTAGTATTCCACACAGGCCCACAGCTGTTCCTTCGAATGACCTGGACACAAAGAAGTTCAGTGCCATAAAATCACCACTATAGGTCAGAGAGCCATGGGGACAGTGAGTCATTGCCTCATTATGGGCCAGGTGCAAATGTTCAAGACCTTTTTCCTGGAGAATGCAACCTCCCATGAAATTGGCACTCTGTCATTTGAAAGTAGCTTCCTCATGGGGAGCACATCATTCTAGCTCCTCACTGTGTTTCTCTTGTGTCCTCATGGCCAGGAGGATGTCTCTGCTGAATCTGTTCCTCCCTTACCAGGGGAAAAAAACTGAGTGTTCAATCATGCTTTAAAATGTGTGAAGCTGCAGCAGGCACCGATGGATATTAAGTGGTGTAATTTGGAACTTGTAATTGGAATGAGTCCAGCTTGCAGATGATCATGCTTGAGCAGTCAAGCATTCAAAAGTGATCACAGCTTGTTAAATTTGTGCATTCATGCATATAGACATCAAATGTAGCTTCCTACATGTTATGATCTAAACAAAAATAAACAAACCGTACTGTGTATTTTCAAAACTTTTCCCAGCAGCTTCCCTCACCCATTCTCTTTCATCTGGCATGCTCCCCTTCCTCCTGGTCATTCTGCAGTCTCTATGTGCTGCCTCTGCCAGTGCAACTTCTGTGTCCACTCTCACACAGGCTCCAAACCTGTGGAATGAAACAAGGGATGATCTGCCAGAGGAGTAGAAGTGGTGAGATGATACACTCTTAGTCAATAACATAAATGTGGGAACATTGCAGAAATAAAAGTACAGTGAAATTAAAGTTCAAAGTATATAATGAAAATTGAAAACCACCAACTCATGAAGATTCCTTCAACATCACTGACCAAACCTAAAAACTCTACTGCCTGGAAAGACAAGGATAGCAGATACGTAGGAAGCCATCACCTGCAATCTCCTTCCCAAGCCTTAGACCATCTTGGCTTGGAATTAAATTGTTGTTTCTTCGTAGTTACTGTGTCAAAATTCTGATGCTATTTTCCTAATGGTCCTTTCTACTTCTTTGCTATTCTGGGGTACCTGACCATGGCAGGAGCAACTTGAGCATTGCCAACAAAGAAGAACCTCATCAGCCCTGCCAGCTGCAGTTCACCATCCACAATGTTGAGGAACTCACAGGGCTGCTGGCATTCATCTCCATAGTACAGATTGTGTCCTGTACAACATCCACGCCACTGTCTAGGTACGCCAGGCACATAGAAACAGAAGATAGGAGCAGGAGGAGGCCCTTCAACCCTTCAAGCCTGCTCCGCTATTCTTCATGATCATGGCTGATCATCCAACTCAACAGCCTAATCCTGCTTTCTCCCCATAACCTTTGATCCCATTCACCCCAAGTGCGATATCTAGTCACCTCTTGAATACGTTCAATATTTTGGCATCAACTATTTCCTGTGGTAATGAATTCCACAGGCTCACTACTGTTTGGGTGTAGGAATTGTCTCCTCATCTCCGTCCTAAGTTGTCTAGCCCAAATCCTCATACTGTGACCACTGGTTCTGGGCATACCCAACATTGGGAACCTCCTTCCTGCACCTGCCCTATCCAGTCCCGTTAGAAATTTATGTCTCGATTACATGCCCCTTCATTCATCTGAACTCTAGTGAAAATAATCCTAGTCAATCTCTCCTCATTCGTCAGACCCACCATCACTGGAATCAGCCTGATAAACCTTCGCTGCACTCCCTTGAGAGCAAGAGCATCCTTCCTCAGAAAAGGAGAGCAGAATTGCATACCCCAGCATGATTTACACCTGAAGGGGCAAGATGAGACAAAGGTAAAAAAAAGTATTTTGAATAAAAATTGTTGAAAGAAAAGTTTTACCCTTCAATGAACATCTCAGAATGACAACATTGCAGTTCACCTTGCCTTTCCAATTCCCCACTAAATTCCTTTCCCGTAATGTTAGGTGTTGAGAGCACCCAATCCTGAGGCTAACCCCTTCAGTCTGCAGGCGAACATACTGAATTATGCGCATGGACTTGAACCCACAATGCAGAAAGGGAGCAGAAAGAAAAGGGGATGAGGAAGCAGGGAGATCAAGAAGCAGGGGAGCAGGGGAAATTATTTGAATTATAAAATAGGGGGAAGAGAGAAGTATAGACGATGGTGTGAAGTGTCACAGACAGGGGATTGATTGAAGGATGCAAGTGAGGGAAAGTACAGAATGAAATGAAGGGAGGCTGGAGTAAGGTTGGATTAGATGGAAAGGAGGCAACAGGATGAGATTGGGCTGTAAAGAGGAGAGGCAGGAGCGGCTAAGGGGAGCAAGCAGGAAGAGAGAATATGGAAAGAAAATGATGAGTTCTATAATAGTGTTACAATAAAAATTCTATTACTCTATAATAGCTAATTATGTTATTTACAACAATCAATATGTCTAATACTAATAACACTATAATGAATTATGCAGTGATTGTCTTTTGTTAAATGATCATACTTGCAACTGGGACTTCGAAAAAAAATCTGAGAATTGATTGAGTTCTTCCCCTTCACATTAAATAATTATAACTTGCAGCTTGGATGTAGAAAAATTCTTAACTTTGAGATTATTGTTCTCCTGATCATTTTAAAGCTGAGCATACTTGCTTCAGCTTACTTTCTTTTTAGTTGATTTCCAATGATTTTAGCTGAACACTGTTGAGCATTTTACAGAAAAATAAATATTTGCAATTAATATTTTTGGGACAATGTGTGATTTCATTTCATGATCATTAATTTCCATAGATCACTACTAATTATCGAGTGAACGAATGCTGTTAAACGAAGATTATCAGAAATGAGAAAGATTAAACTCTGCTGAGTGCAGATTGATGTCAATTGCTTCTGGTAGGGTTGTTATTCGCTGTAATGTCAGAGCTGCTTGTTTCTATTTCACCTCCGTCAAACTGTCAGTCGTATGTTCACTGCTCCTTCCTCTGCCACTTCCACAGCCTAAATAACAGCAGCTGCCTCACATCCCTCTCATGATTCTCAACAGTCTTTGCTTATTAGTACAAACCTCTCAGCCTCAGTGGTAGGAAATCTGTGCTACTGTATGAGAAATTGTGCAATATTCACTGTTCCTGAAGTATATTGACCAGTGTATCCATGAGCCCTCAAGGCTCCCTGTTGTGTTTGCGACGGCTGCACCCTGATATGTTCCAGACACTATACAAACCCGTGCCTCCTCGTTGAACATTGCAAACCTCAATGATATCATCAATGAACTCAACCAGCAGTTAATTGGAAATGTGGGAGTTCTTGGCTCCCCAATCTCTTTGATACTCAGATTACATTCTAGAAATGCTGAGATCTAGTGAAGCTCTTTGGGAGTGCAATTTTCACATTGTGCCCGTAATTGTCCAGACCCCACTGCCATTGAATAGAACTTATCAGCTTGCCAATGGTTTTCCTCAGAATGCTTGCAATGCAAAAACATCAAATATTTATTTTTCAAGTGAAGAGCATTTGAGCATAATATAAATGTGACAGTACTTTATTGTTTTTCAAAGCAGTATGCATCAAAATGTTAGTAAACTTCATCATTTTTATGTCTCTTAATATCAATACTCATTGAAAACTATGAAATTATATGCTGGTGTGACACACTTGCTCCTTCTTTCATTGAATACTGACAGTGATTGGAGACTGGACTACCAATTCTGCATACTGAGTACAAAGATGTTGTGTCCGATGTAAGTCAAGTAGCAGCACATGAGCTACACAACTGATCTGAGACCAGTTTTCTCTGTTTAAGAACTTTTGTTTCTTTCTAAAAGCAAATAGTAAAATAAATGAAAATTAAAGATATAAACATTGGAACTCTAATCCAATATTGCCGGCTTTCTGCATGCATACATAGATTAAAGTGGCTCTCTATATCTTTTAGATGTGTGATTAGTAAGCTCTGTTAAGAACCTCCAGATGTTGTAGCTCCAGCAACTTTTGTACCTAGAATAGTTACTGGTATAAGTGCAATAAGTACTTTATCCACTTGTATATTTTTGAAATATGCATTTGAATGCAACATACAAATTTTAACAAAGAAATGTTGTATTTGAGATAAAGTTAAACATCGCTGCTCTCAACAAACTGAGTATGATGACATGATTTATCGATAATTGACAGACAATTGAGTGTAACAACATTATGGCAAACAATACTGTGCAAAGGGAAGTTGAAGAGAAAATTGATAGGTGTCATACCACAGTAATGTTTAACAATTGACCATATACCAATATTGCAGTTGGAGCTAGGGCTGTGCCACAGTAACCTCATCCAAAAGGTTTCAACATGACACTAGAAATCCATACATAAAATAAAAATTATTTCTGAAATGCTATGTTGTTTCAAATTCATTGTTACAATTTCAATAGTTTGGTATACAGCAGTCAGTGAAAAGTCAACTTGATGTGTGAGCTAACTCGATAGGAATCAGAAAACAATGTTCTGTTACAAGATAAGCAAAAATATTTGACTGCTTACTAAATGATGCAGAGTCAGAATAATATATATAAAAAACTATGCCGATAGCTTTATGTTTTAGTAAATGAAACAGACTGAACAAAACTGGTGCAAGTAGTTTTCCCATTTACGGTTAATGTCACAGGGAGTCACTTTCATGGCACTGAGTCCGCATGGCCTGGAGTGACTTTTCTGATGCAATCTTCCACTCTACACCTCAGTAATTATACAACTGGGATGTTAGGCCCCTTTCTTGGGGAATTGTATGCCTGTCGAGGTACTGGCAAGACCACCCAGTGTACACGCCTCTGGCGCCAAAGCTCAACCGCACAGCACTTCAGCTGTAGAAAGCTAAAACCAACTCCTCACATTGTGGTGCTCGACTGTTCTCACTGAAGGCATGGACCAGAAGAAAAGCAAGTTAGTTCCCTGCTTCACAGACAGGGACTTGGATTTCCAGGTACAAGGAGGACAATTCCTTTCACAGTGGGCCACCACAGAGGGTCATGCCACCAGACTCAGCCATGCTGTACAAAGATTGTAGCCTGGGTCAGTGCTGTGTCCTGGAAGAAAAGGACACCCAGCAGTATAGAACGAAGGTGTGTATTCTTCTGCACTCTCCAATGGTAAACCCTACCATCTTTTCCCTGCTTCCTCACTCTCACAGGACCACCACACACATTAACTCTGCCATTGCACACAGCTTTCATGCAACACATCCATTCAATGGCTTCACCCATCTCGTCCTTCTAAACTACAAACCCTTCCTGCCCTCATTCTTCCTGTTCACTCACTGGGGATATTTCACTGCCCCTCCTGCTCCTAACCGCTGCTTCATCCACTTCCCTCATCCTCAACTCCTCCTTTTGTTTCATTGGAAAGTTAGCCATAGCTAAACTGGGACAGCAAGGGAGGAGTTGCTGAATAGTAGGCTATTCACTCAGAGGACAACATCATTGGTACAGCAAACAGGAGCAGACCACTTCTGTCGGATTGGAGTGACATTAATGAAGAATCAATCCTTTGACCTGTGTCTCATTGCTCTCCCATTAACACCAGCGTGCACTTATTATTAATCTACATAAGCTTTTATGTATCTTCCACAACTAATTCACTTTCTTCTCTTATGCAGACATTAGTGACTCCCAGTGAATCTCCACAAAGAGATGAGTTCCTGATCTCCTCATGTCCATCTTAATCTCTGAGGAAAGCCACAACCCTGGAGAATATGCTGACAAGCTCTCACTCAAACCTTCTACCAGCTGAGAGACTTTCACCACAGTGAGTACTCTTTCTCGATTAGATTTGGGTGCACAGTTTGGTGAGCAAATCATAGACATGTCTCTGCAGCTGGATGAGGAAGAAATGCCCCAGGTCTCAGCCATTCAGAGACCAGACACTTGCTCAGCCCCAGACAGAAAGTGTCCCTGTTCTTGGCCATTAATGACTAGGTCAAACATCAGAGATAGGCAGAGAAATATCAAGCAGGTTTGTTAGAGCCACTCAGTAGGCAGGATCAAAGGATAAAAGGGTCCACCAACATTACCAGTATAATGCTGGCTCTGGCATGCAAGCAGCTGACTGTTTTCGTTGACAGCTTGGTGACTGCCATGGAGACTCAGATCCAGTGCACTCAATGTCTGCCTTATATGTATGCAGCCAAGGCAATCAGTATTAACGACAAAGCGAGATCAGAAGTCACACAGCACGTCAGGATGACAGAGCAGCGCTATGAAAGCTTGTGATTTTAAATAAACCTGTTGGACTATGACCTGGTGTCGTATGACTTCTGACCTTGTCCACCCCAGTCCAACACCAGCACCTCCACATAATGACAAGAGGAGACTGTGATAAGGGACATTGACCTCACTCCAGATTCTCCTTTCTCTCAGAGAGACAGAGTGATGCCAGCAGGCACCCAAGGAGAGGAGGATCAGCAGACAATGACCTGGAAGCCTTTCCTCAAAATACTCCAGATCTTCCCAGCCCACCTTCCCTCTCCATGAGATCCTGAAGCCTGTGGCAGTTTGAGGGTGAAGGATGGTGAACCTGAATCTGGGCAGGAAACTCTCGGCAGGCCTGGGCCAACAGACCATAACCACCATGGGATAACTGGCCAAGTTTACTAGGCCAACAGGGACAACTACAGAAGGCTGGCACTGCACTCTGATCCAGGGGAATGGAAATGAAAAAAAAAATTGACAACAGTCGGTGGCACAGACAAAGCCTCTTTCTAGTTAAACTTCAATTTTTGTAATCATATGTTGATTTGTACTGTTAAATGTCCTCTGCGGTATAATTATTGTTGTCATACTTGGTGAGGTCACACTCAGCAGCCTCTTCAGACGTCACAAGGATGAACAAAGTTGTATTGGCAAAGCATCCTCATTCATCATAATCAACTGACTCTTTGACTGCAGATAGAGTCAGACATCAGGTATCCTTGAACTGTGACATTGAGACAATGGCCAGGATGTTGTATTTTAATGTGAGCAACACTGAGGCTTAATGCAATGTATGTGGATTCTGCTAGTATTTGGCCTACATGCATTTGCACCCACTGTGTGAGGGAGCTTACAGAATCCACACATCCCTGGAGGGAAAGATTCATTCTATGCATCAATATTTCAAGAGAATGTACTGCCATTAAAGGCTGGAAGATCTCTTATGGACAGCTCATGCATCCACTCCACATTGTCTTGCACTGTTCTGCCTAGAGAAGCTGCACAAAGCTCTGTCTCTCCCACACATGCTCTGTCTCTCTCATAGTTTCAACTCTGTCCAACAGGATGCCCAATTTTACAGTCTTCATTCACATAGAAACACTGAAGGACTACTGATGACGGAAGGGTTAAAAGGAGATTCCTTAGGATTTCTTTCAACTGGCTGTCATGACACTCAGTCATGGATGGATACAATAACAACTACTTAATCTTAGGCCATGTAACTTCAGTGCCCTGTCTCATTAACTACAGCTTTTTCCTTTGCAGTAAGCAGAAGTTGCATGCCAGATTACCAACCGAGTCTCAAACGATCAGACAATGTTCATTCACCCCAGAACCAAGTCCATTTTAGGTCCTTTCAGGTTTTCAAGGCTCTGCACTGCATTGGTCTGTTATGTTGTCTTGAACGGCCAACTATCAATGTGCTGATTCTCATTTTCATCTTCATTCACAGAAGATGGTTGTTATTTCCCAATTCATCTACATCAAGGGCATACCCCATTTTTCGAATCCAGTTATGAAGAAAATAGCATATAACAATGATGTAGCACACCTTTTCTTGGTTATGCTGAAAATTTCTACCAGAGCAGTCAAGCATCGAAAGCTGATTTTAATGAAGCTTATGTTCTGTTCCCACCGTGGTCCTAGTTGAAGTGTGAGCCAAATTGTATCAGCCTGGGATGTCCCCTTAACCATTAATTCGCCACCTTGTAGAAAGATCGCCATGAATGATTATTTTCCACACAGTGTGGGCTTCTGACCCACATTTGAGCTTGATGGAAGAGTTCAAAAATCTACAGGGAAAACATTCTTTTCCATGGTTTGTGTCTTGTTCTTAATTTTTACATTTGGTGTGAGACATTTACAGAAGCTAACTCATCTAATGACTTCATTTAATGACTTAAAAATGAGCAACTTTGCATAATATCTTTATCTTTTTCTCTGTATTTGGAAATCGCCATTAGTGTGCAAAAATTATAAGCGGTATGAGATTTGGCCCTTGCACAACAATTATTCACACAACCTCTGCGGTTTTTATACGACAAATTTCAAATGCTGTCAACGTATGTAATTTATATCTGAAAATAAATTTTGGTTTCTTGAGTATTTTATGCCAAATGGAATAGTTTCTGTGTCTAGACACCCTTAGGAGTTTGCAGCCAGCAGTATTCCCTCAGGTTGTTGGGATGTGCTGGCTGCAGTAACAGTCTAAACAGAGAAGTTAACACATGTAGTGTCAGGTAACTGTTCCAAGTGTTTGAATAAAATAACAGATTAATCAAACAAAATAAAACAGCTAATAGACTGATCCGTACTTTCCATGTGGAATTCCAGTCAAACAAGTATCCAGATTGAAATGAACTTTAAACTGGAAGCGAAGTGGTCAGATTTGCTGACAGTAACAAACTGTGGTTGGGGTGTGGGCAGTGAAACTGGAGGAAGCAGATCAGAAATAACAGAGTGACTAATGTTAAGTATGTGCTTAGATCAAGGCAAATGAAATTTAATGCAAGCACATTGGAAGGAAAGATGGTCAACCCTCATACTTCATGAATAGTGTTGGAATAACAAAGCTTGAAGAGGAAGGGGACATTGGATTCTTAGCATTCTTGTTGTGGAATAAATGTGACAAGTGCAACGTAGCAGTGAAAATGGCAATAAAATAATGAACTGTATAGCCAAAGTAATAGAATATAAATCAGTGATATGATTAAACTATAATGTGCTATCATCAGATTGTAGGTTCAGTGCTGTTTTGGTTTAGATGATTCACAAGGGAAATATTTGCAGTGCAGACAAGATCCATGAAGCTGAAGCTTTTGATAGGAGACTGAATTATGGCAAAATACCACAGAGACTCAGGACTTGGACTCAGAAGGAGACATCTGAGAGGTGTAAAATGCTAAATGATGTGAAAAATGTAAAACATAAATATTATTTTAAGTTCAATTGTGAGTGTAGAACAAGGAGATGAGAGAATCTTGAATAATCTATCTGCTAAAATTTTGGCATGAAAACTCTGAAATTAGGGATGAAACAAGTAATTAATTACTGCAATCCAGGGACAAAAGTGATGCTTTTGGATGGATGACTTTATAGAGACAGAGATACCTTTCTTCCCTGTAATTATCATGCAAACTTATAATCCTGTACAGATGCCTGTCCATATGCATTTTTTTCAAAATTCTGTGAAAATGTATTTTGTTTGAGGTTGTTGAAGGACTTGAATTTTGTCTTGTACCGTAGCTTTATATTACTGGCACCCATTTCACTTTTCATTGGCCATCATTGTAATGTGAAAGCTAATGGATATGTAGTGAAAATACAAAAAGCAGTTTTCACCATTTTTGTTGTACCCAAAGGATGCATTAAAATAATTTATGATAGTTACAAAAACTGTTTCAAATCAATTTTTTTAGCCAATACTGCAACCAAGTTGTCAGTACTTGTTGTTTTCTTTGAGTTATTTATTTAAATTCTGTGTCATACATCTGCAAACTGATTTATCTTTGCCATTTACAGTAAACGCTCTCCAATTTACTTTAACAAGACTGATTTAAATATACACTATTTGCAGATGTCCCTGGTCATGTAGCCAAATGTGTGTTTAACCACAATATATTATTAAATAAGTGACCTAATATCTGTTAAATGGAATGTAATCCTGTTGTTAACCAGGTGATTTATTTCTGTGTGATTTTGCAATACTTTTGTTGTTTTCTCTCAGAAAGTCAAATGTCAATTCACTGTCTACTTGGGATGCACTGGCCTTTAAAAAAAAAGTCAGGGGTAGATTTGATGTGGGAATTTCCTGCAACGGCTTAAGTGAGAAGTTGCATCTGTAATGGCACCCATTTATACATTCATTCTGCAAATGTCCATTTATACTCCCACAAATTAAAATATACACAAACATAAAATAAAATGAAGATTGAATTGAAGATTGGCCCAAATAATTGGAATCTAATCAAGAGCCCAACTCACACTATATCCTATTTCTCAAAGGATAGAAACTAAGGATTGAATCTTGCCATAATTATGGCTATGTATTTGTCATGTTTCATTGAAGGTTTCACTCCACCAGGCCTCACGAGTTTTCTTGTACGATTGTCCCAAACTCATCTCATTAATGATTTATTATGACCCGATGTTGCCTCACTCATTCAACACTAGCCTGTTTGTCCAACCAGAAGTACATGCCATTGCCAGATTATTGGCATCCTTACACAGTTACAGACATTCAACCTAGGCATGGCAGTGAAGGTGAAATTGCTGTTCAGTTTTGCAAACAGCAACCTGGAGGGCCTGTTGGATGGGTTGGTGTAAAGAAAGGTTGGCCTCCTCCCTCAGGACCAGCAGAAGAGGTCCTGCGACTATGGTCTGAGGTCATGACCCAAGTTAATGTGGTCTTTATGGTCTAGAGAAATGCCCAGCAATGCAGGAAGAAGGTTAATGACCTCAGATCTACCACAGTAAGGTTCAACAACTTCTCTCTTCTGCCTCCACTCATTCTATTTCTGCTGCTGCAGCCCCTTCCCACCCAGGTTCATTCTTTACCACTGTCACTGTTACATGTGACATTTTCCGTCAATTGCTCTCACCACCCCCAACTCCTACGTCACTAACCCTGGACGGCCTCTGCTTTGACTACTCAATCACTCGGGATATCTCACCATCTTCTCCCCCAGCGCTGGCACAAACATCTGTGCCATCATTTTCATCTCATGCCTTCTCTCCCTTTGTCTCATTCCATGAGAAAATGGCCCATGATAGTGTCAAAATAGGTAAGACAGAACGTCTACTCATGCCCCAGAAGACTACAGCACTGACAGACAAAGACTACAACTGCTCCTGTGGAGATGCTTAAAAACTCCACACCTTAGCAATCAGTAAGAATCATTGTTCCTTATTGTGTTGCTCTCCCATTACACCTTTCTGAATTTGTTGTGAACATACTGTTACAAAGTTGGGTAAAGGTCTTGTGGTCTGGGAACCAGGAAGTTAGAATTTGTTTTTAAAATGCAAAGGGGAAAGCGTAATGTGGTCTCTTTAAAAGATCATGTGCTTTTTCTGCGCTTAGAGATTTAAAATGGATATCTATGAGCAGCAGTTTGAAAGTTTGCAAGTACCCAAATGGAATTTTGTATTGAATAACTATACAGTTAGTAGGCCAAGCAACAGTTTTTACCAACACAACAGGCTTTTGAATGTAACCAATAAGTTTGAACCAGGCACTTAGTTACCAAAAACCTATTAAGTTTACGTCTGATGGTTTTGACAACATAGGACTAATCCTATTGTAAGAATTATTGATATGTCATCAAGGGTATAAAAAGAAGGGGGCAGTTGGACAAAGACCCCAGAGCTAGCTACCCTCCACCAGAGGTAACAGCCCTCAGCTCTCAAGAGAGAATCGCTGACTCTTACAGCCTCCTCTATGCCTTAGAGAAAACACCATCTAAATAACAACAGTACCAACGGCACAACTAGTTAATATTCCTGACAGAAGAATCAATGGAGAAGGCATTACTCACAGAAGAATTGATTGAAAAGATACAGAACATTCCAGAAGATACATAACGTGGCTGTAATTTTGACAGACTAATTTTTTTTAGATAAGTGAAATTTGTATTTATTAGAACAGCATACCATTAGAATCTTGCTTTATTCGGGAATAGTTAGTACTTAGAAGGGATTTAATCGGTTTGTTAATAGTTCAGTTAATTGGTTCACTGTTAGAGTTAGATAAATAAATTGTTACTTGTTGATTTTAAAGTGAGTGCCAGGGATTTATTTTTTTAACCATTAGAGGTTGCTGAAAACCAGGTTACACCACTTTTCACACTCCCTTTTACAGATTATGGGTCAAGGAGCTCCTCTTTGTGTGTTTCGGTTTTGGTTGTCAGAGGGGATCAATCTCCGCTTTATAACAATACCTTGACTTTTTAGACCTGGACTTGACACTTCCACTTCTGCAGGCACAATCAGGGTATCCATCATAACCTTTGTCAAAAAAGCTGCCCTGCAAGATATGGCCTCCTCCACCTCTGAGGAAGAGAGCACAGAGGCTTCAGAAAAAGGGATAACAAGGTGTAGAGCTGGATGAACACAGCAGGCCAAGCAGCATCAGAGGAGCAGGAAGGCTGACGTTTTGGGCCTAGATCTTGACCTGTCTGTCTCCTCTCCACCTATCTTCTCCTCTATCCATCTTCTATTCGCCTCCCCCTCTCTCCCTATTTGTTTCAGAACTCCCTTCCCCTCCCCCATTTCTGAAGAAGGGTCTAGGCCCGAAACATCAGCCTTCCTGCTCCTCTGATGCTGCTTGGCCTGCTGTGTTCATCCAGCTCTACACCTTTTTATCTCAGATTCTCCAGCATCTGCAGTTCCTACTATCTCTGAAACACCTTCATAAAAAGGCATTGGCAATGCTGCTTCTTACAGTATCAGCCAGCCCAGATACAGACAACTCAATGAGTGTTTTATCTAGATTAGATTCAGGACAAGTTGCTGGTGAGTAATCCATAGTTGGCTGATGTAGAAGCACCCCAGCTCAGTGGACCACGTGAGACCAGGCACCTGCTCAGTCCCAGGATGGAGAGCATCCCCTGGTGACAGCAATCAGGAATTGCAGAACAATGCACAATCAGACACAGGAGCAGCAGGCAGGAGTCACTGGCAACCTGACATTAAGTCTGCAGGACTTTGCAGCAACTTGGCTGTGACCCTGCTACATGGGAGTGTATGGCTGCCTCAATGTACAGGTTGGCGACTGTCACGGAGAGCCAGGTCCAGCAGTCTCACAGTCTGTTGAACACGTTCACAGAACTGCACTCCATTGCTTGAGCCATTGCAAGGCAACCAGGGGTTAGGGACCTTGACCTCACTCCTCACAAGGACACAGTGTGGTGCCAGTAGGCAAACAGCTGAAACAGGCACCACATAGACACCCCTGAAAATGCTCCAGAGTTAGCTGTGTCATCCACATCCACCCAGCCTGCCACCCTTAGACCTCTGGAGTTCAAACTGAGGAGGGTGCACCTGCCTCTGGGCATGTCTGGACGTCTAGGCAAAAAAATCCCTGGGGCATCTTGACCAAACCTCCATGGCCAAAAGGCTCCACTGTAAAAGCAACCTCCATCCACCTCAGCTACAGTACCCAGGATTGTACTGAGACATAGTGGGAGGGAAAGAAAGAACAGGACATTTTGAGGGCACATAAGTGGCATTATGAGACTTCACTATAAATGAGTTCCACTTCTATAAATTCTCCATTCTCACTGTCATCTATAAGTGAGTCTCTGTCTACAACACTGAAGGTACAGAGACTAAACATCTTTCGCACTACACAATATTTTATGGTTTTATGAAGTGGGAAGCTCCTGCTGGTAAATGACAGGTGATTGCAAATTTTCTCATTTTTGCACAGAGACAAACTACTGCATCACAGGTATCAGTGAGGTCCATTTGTTATCTTGCAAGATTGGGCAAGAGTGTTTGGGACAAGCACATATTAAGCTAATGCCTAAGGTTCAAAAAGCATTTATGAATTGGGGTTGTTTCCAGCTTTAGTATATGGGTGTCTGTGTAATGGTATTGCCCTTTGAAAGGCCTCATATAGCTGGAAATTAAAGCCATTTCCTCCCTTCCCCCACTAACCCTTTCTAGGTGTGGTCACAGACATTTTCAGCTCCATTGCACACTTGATATTTACTACATGATGGAAGGCAACAGCAACTTCTCGAACAGCGAGTCTCATATTCAGGATCTTTTTATTGGTGAACACCTAATTATAAATATCTCCTTCCTGATCACCCTCCCCATCAATCCCATCGGGTTTGCACTTCACCAAGTCTCAACGCAACCCAATGCAAACCATCTACCTGAGCCTTTATCTGTCCACTTTAACCACTTCCCCAGGCATATCAAAGAAACAAACCAAGTCCAGTAGTACACTGTCCCTCCAAAATTTCTCTCCATAGACTACATCATTCAGGGTCTGAGAAAGTTTTACCATTAGTTTCAAGCCTCTATCCATTGACATGAAAATAACATGTTAAAGGAAATGCAATTATGGAAGATTTTCAATTTTTATTGTGACTCAAATACATATCATAAAAATGGATTGATAGGCAGAGAACATATAGAACAGGTCTGCGTGAGAATACATTTTTAAAAATCACTGAAACAACAGGGAAAAATGCACTGGAAAATTAACTTTCGTTTCCAGCTGCACACAAGATTCTAGGCTTAATTTTGCAACATTTTGAACAGAGTAATTGCAGGAAATTATTTACCCTGAGGTGGCTCCATTATAATGAGCTGAGATGTATTCAGGGACAGAAATCCTGTCAGCATAATAATAAGAATTTATGCATGCTGCAAAATTATTTCCAACCTTTCTTGGTGATTAATCCTGGGTACTTGTTTTATGCTCTGATTACATATGTCACTGTATGCAAATACATAGGAGGACCCCTGGGGTTTTCAATAAACATAACCAGCCTGCTCTGATGGTTGCAATTGTTCAAAATTAGTGGTTGTGGTTGAAAAAGGACATTGAGTTAGGTTAAGTGTAGGTATTAAACTGACTTAAATTTCCTTTTTAACGTATGTCTTTTAATTCATCATAAAATGTTAAAAAGCTGCATCATTCAGTTTGAATTTTGTTCCTGTGATGATTGCATCAGTAGTTTTTTTTTGTGCTGACGTAAACTATGCGACCTCCCTGGTGAAATCAAATGAAGAGACATAGTCCCCATGGCCACATGAGTATTTGCTAAAATCTCTAGCTCTGGCTGAAGGTGTTTTAAAGAAATAAGTTCATGGGAAATCTGAACAAGCTGACACTCTGATTGCCCAAGCAGAATTTTAGTTTTGAATATTATGCCTATTATCAGGAACAGGATGGTGCAATTGCTCCTCTGCGTAACTTTTTCTGCTGGGAAAAAATACTGACAAGCGACCTGATAGAGATCCTTAAAATTATGAAGATAATTGATAAGGTAGACATAAGATATTTCTACTTCTGTGGGAGTACAAGCCAGAAACAGAATCTCTACCGTGTGGAAGCAGGCCATCCAGCCCATCGAGTCACTCCAACCCTCCAAAGGGCATCCCACCCATAGTTGTCTGGGACTTCAGCCAAGAATATATACGATATATAAGATTTGGCTGAGAGCCTAGACAAGCATAAAGAAACTGCAAAATCCAGAATTAAAACACAACCTCAATTTTTAAAGTATTCCTGAGTCAACTCTACTCAGCAAAAATGTTGCCCAATCAGTTGCTTAATTTTATTGGTTAGAATTTCAGAATTTTTCTTGTATATTTTATGTTAAAAGTTTGCAATTCTAGTCATCTTACCAATAGAAAGAAACCTAAAGATCTTGTGTACAAGGTGATTATGCAGCTAACATATACAACTAGCTCGTTGGATTCTTGTTGAGACAGATGTCATAGAGTCCCTACAGTATGGAAACAGGCCATTTGGCCCAACAAGTCCACACTGTCCCTCTGAAGACCATCCCACCCAGACCCATTCCCCATAACCCACATAACCTGCACATCCCTGAACACTACAGGCAATTTAGCATGGCCAATCCACCTAACCTGCACATCTTTGGACTGTGGGAAGAAACTGGAGCACCCGGAGGAAACCCAAGCAGACATGGGGAGAATGTGCAAACTCCACACAGACAGTCGCCCGAGGACGGAATCGAACCTGGGTCCCTGGCGCAGTGTGGCAGCATGTCTTGAAGTTTGTTTAAATCACTAACTATAATATCACAGGCTTAAACAATTTGGCTTCTGTGTTTTCTGACCTTAGCCTATATAACTATACCCTCCCCTTGTTCTTTCCTAACCCTCTTTCCCTTCAGTTTTTGTAGACAGACCCATATGGATTGACTGTGGCCCACGTCCTTATGTAAACTAACTGGACAGCACCAACCAGAACGGCCAAAATCCCTGATTGGTGACTGTAGATCTCCTCAATCACATTAGCCCTATTCTGTAGAGTAGCTGCTATAGAGCCACTGCACAGACCATGACAGACCATGACTCTAAACTGCAGAGGTATAGACCCTGACCAAGAACACCGAACACCTAACCGTGGCCAGTTACCTGGACTGGTATGAGAGGTTGCCTTTGACTTTCTTTGTCAAGACCCACTGACTGATGAGTGCCTCCATAGATATCGGTGTGGACTATTCTCCAAGACACTTAGGCATAGCTGCTTGCATACTGCACATACACTCTGCTTGGCATGTATGCTGCTGGCATAAGGTGCAGGTGAGGGATTGGTGAGGCACACTACAGTTCAACAAGATGTGTGTCCCCTTGACTGATGACTGTGGAATAGCCAAGTAAGCTGACTGGTTGTGTGGTGTGCCAATTGATACAGCAAGGCAAAGCATGGATGCTGGGTTCATGGAGGTAGGCAGTAAGTAAATGAATGCTAAGAGAGCAAGTGAGCAGCCCTAAGATGTAGCCTGCTCCAACATTTAGCAGAATGCTTGACAATGCAGGCAAAGTGTCCCTGCAGCAGTCTTTCAATGTTAATTGTCAACAACCTTGAAGTTCCCTTCTTAACATGCTCCATCTACTTGATGCTTTCCTCCAGTAATGCACCACTGAGGTCCTGGAGTTCAGAGATTAGCATGACCCACCATTGCCTCCTGCAACTCCCTTTCTGCAATGACAAGGCAAGCAACTAATAGGAGCCAATGTAACCCAGGGCATAGCCCTGTCCAACATCCAGACTTTGCTATTAACCAAAATAACTGAACATCCCAGAAATATTTACACCTAAAGGAGCAAGATGAGAAAGAAGTTAAAATAGATTGTGAATCATATTTTTCTTTAGAAAACCTCTAACACCCAATATGTGTCTTATAGCCACAATATTCTGGTTCACCCCATCTTTCCATTTCCCCAGCAGTCCTCCTTCCTGTAATGCTGGGAGTCAAGACCATCCTAAACTCAGGCTAGCCGTCCCCCAACTCCAATTAAAAACATAACAGATTGCATCAGAGATAGTAAGAACTGCTGATGCTGGAGTCAGAGATAACACGGCATGGATCCAGAGAAACACAGCAGGCCAGGCAGCATCAGAGGAGCAGGAAAGTTAACGTTTCTGGTCAGGACCCTTCTTCAGAAAAATGAGCCTTTTTCTGAAGAAGGGTCCCGACCTGAAACGTCAACTTTCCTGTTCTTTTGATGCTGCCTGGCGTGCTGTGTTCCTCTGGCTCCACACTGTGTTATTTCAGATTGCATCAGTATGCCTTAGCTCATACCTCAACCTAGGCCTGAGTATACTCCCTCTCCAACTTCCCCAGGCCCGGACCTTCAATCCCACGGATTCCCCTCCCCAGGATTGACACTCACTAACTAACCTATCTCTTCCCTTTCCAGGTCAGGTCTTCAACATCTTCTCCTGTTCCAGATAATATGTCTCAACAATTCACCCTCATCTCTCCTCCTGTAAGCTTGAGACTCACCTCCCTTCCCCCCACTCTGCTTCCTCAAACTTGGGATTTCTACAATGCCCCCACTCACATCTTTTATGGGTGGGGGAGACGATAAAGAGGGGGGAAGTAGGGAAGACTGGAGTTGATTGGGATGGGAGGAGTCTGGAGCAGGATGGGTAGGAAGTGGGGAATCTTTAAAAGTTGCAGGTTTGCCCTTGTGTAGATAGCATTCTCAACAAGGAAGAAGCAGTGGTGATGCCCCACTTTCTTTCTTTCTCTTTCACTCTTTTTTTAAAGTGGCAGAATTGTAGAATCAAGTGACAGCTGTGCACAGGCTAATCTTTTTGATATATAAGACATATTTTCTTAGTGTTTCTTTTTGCTTGTTTTTTTTTAGCCAACAATCAGATTAAGAGGTTGGGGCTATCCTTTCAGCACCATTTAAAAGCTTTTGTTTTCTTTTCAGGAGTAGTTCTTGTGCTTGTTTTTTTTTTAAAGAGAGAGGTCAAATACACACTGTGCCCCTATACAGCTTTGTATTCTTCAGTTTTGATTGGAGAATTTTAATCTCATTCACAATGGTAACTTCAACTCTGAATTCAAATAGAAAGATTGATTTGGAAAATTAGTTTTCACAACTATGACTCTGTTGTCACCTTTTCAGCCTCAACATCCACTTATTATCACGAACCAGCTATCACAAGTAACTTTTAGTTCCCACCAACTGCCATCCTGATGAGCATTGAGATTTTTTACATGATAATCTACACAATAGAAAGCACAGAAAGTTGGCACCTTATTGAAACAAATGTCTTGAAATTTATTTACAACATTAATTATTTACATGGCTACAATATCACTGACTTATGCACATAGTCTGGTTCTATGCATTCTGATGTTGCATGACATGCACATTAGTGACTGACAGAACACATGGTTTGTCTTGTCCCACACATGATTCCAAGATACAGAGAGAGTGACTGAAGGTGAGCTGCGTATCCTTATACCAGAATATCACATGACAGTGATGTAACTGTTTCAAACATACAGGTCTGTCTGGTGTGGAATTTAAACCATAATACAATGGGACATGTGTCCTATAAATTACAATAGATGAATATCCAATATTCCATCACTTCTAGATGTCAGATTGAAAACATGTTTGAAGGGGACATTAGCATTGAAGACAGTGTGAATTTCCTCAGAGACTAAGAACAAAGCACTTGTGGGAAATGCCAATTTTGAATGTTTTTCTTGTGTATTTTTCCAGAACTTATATTGTACTGTAATTTAGTATTTGAAGCCAAAATAGTTCTTTTTAAAAGACACAATTGTCACAAAGCATGATTGACTCTTATTAGAAGGCAATACTTGGTGAATATACAGAGTAGAATGCTGCTAATATTAACATAAGAATGATTGACCTAATAATAATTTCTAGTCTTGCTGAGTAATTAAAAAGAAAAGTCATCTGAATGTTAATCCCCTGACTGCCACAGAATAAGAGAATGGAGCTAACATGAGCTCTTATGTTTCACATCCTCTGCACATGTGCACAAACATTTGACTTTTAGAGATATGCAAGTGTTTAATGACTTAAGAATATGCAAAAGTTACCGGGTGTACACGGATTTTATTATTGACACACAGATAGAACTGCACAGATTTACACAAGCATTTAAAACAAAAGTTTGAGGTAGCATCACAGAAAATGCTTCAGGTGGTTAAAGTTATTAATTTTGTTCCAACATTGACATGCTTATACAGCTGAGAAAAAGCAGTCAATGTGAAATGCAGATAAACGACATGCATAATTAGCAGAAAGTTGGCAATGAAGTTGCAGGTTTGAATAGTGTGGGAAAGATAAATATGACAAAAATGCTGCAAGTGTCCTGATGGCAGGCTCAGTCTCGTTGGTTTGCTACGGAGTTTAGCAAGCGTCTAAAACATGTCTAATCTTTCAAAGCCTGATGCAGGAAGTCGGCTGCTCAAAAAGAAAATTCCTCACAGTTGGCATTTTGACTTGTCCTGTTATGATAATCACAAAAATCTTCATCAATATCAAAAAATTCTGATGTAGCATGACATTACCCTTTGGTGATATAAGTATGTGAAAAAAGAATGCGGGTAGCATGGTTAGATTTCATCAACACTGTTTTCCCTTTTCTCCCAGTCTAGGGTTAGAACACACAAAAAATGTAATTTTTCTGTACATTTTTACAGCCAGCCAAAGCAATTTTAGAAGTGCACTGATGTGACAGCAGTAAGCTAATTTTGGATTTAAGTCCTAAAGATTTCCAATTCTAAATTCAAGCCCTTTTAAATAAACCTCATCTTCAGTCGTGGTGTTCTTGAGAATGTTGCATTTTTTTTCTATTGTTACAGTGTTTTCTTTACATTCTTTATTGTGTATATGCAAATTTATAAAAGAGATTTTACTGCCCCAACCACTCAGAATAAATATTACAAAGGAAACAAGCAAGTTAAGTGGAAAGTTTCACAATGCACCAAGGATTATAATTCTGCCCTGTCATCCAAATTGGGACAGAGAGATTTCTTTCTTATTATTCTAGATCATGCCTGATCCTTTACCTCGATGCCATTTTCCCATACTTATAGTGTATCCCTTAATGTTATTAAGATCTAAGTAACTATTAATCTCTGTCTTGATTATCATCATTGGCTGAGATTTCAGAATTCTCCGGGATTGAGAATTCCAAAGATTTACTGCACTCTGAGTGAAGAAATTCTTCCTCTTCTCTGTTGTAAATGGTTTGCACTTATTCTGAAACTGTTACCCCTGATTCCAAACTTTTCAGCAACAAACCTATATGGTTCAGTCAGCAATGTAATGCTGTTCTGCCACCTGAACAATAAACATCATATGTTCCAAAGTGTCTGCAACATATTTTAACATTTCTCTCTGTTCTATACCCTATCCTTATGAAGGAATTTCTTTGCACCCTGATTGACTGCTTTATGGCAGTAACCTTTTTAAACAGTGTACCCTGAGTTGGCAGTGGAGTTTATCAGGAGAACCGCCCGAGGAAATTCATGACCAGAACGTTTGGAAATAAGTTGAACTTGAACTAGAAGCAAATGAAAATAACTGATATTTTTGTCCATTTGACCATATTTCATCAGCAAATAATGTTACTTCTTTTAATACAAGTTTCCATTGATAATTAAGTACCATGTTGTCCAGAAAAATAACACAGACATAATTCTTTATGCACCATGAATAATCGCTATTTAAACTTCTGAAACCAATTTAGGGAATTTAAACAGCCTGGGTTATTTCACTAAAAGCTAAAATTTGGACAATTAGCTGGACAGGTTGTCCTTTGTCTTTTAGAGGAAATGGAAGAAAAGAACTGACCCTACTTAGAGAAGCTAACATTTTCTCTGCATATGTTTTTCACTTTCCTCATTTTGTTTTCTTTGAAGCTCTTCCTGCACTGCATCTGTTGTATATTCTACATATCTCAGAGCAATGGAGAAGTGACACAAATTCTTAAGTGTACAACAGGCTTATATACAAGAGTTTTAAAATATCTCTCCAAACACACAATGTCTACATTCTTTCTTACAGCTCAGCATCTACTGTGGTGTCCACTTATCTCAGAGTTCATACCCAGATACAACCAATCAAGCACTGTGACCATTTACCAGACTCAAATAATCAAACACAGAACAATGAAAGTCTCTGAAATTTTTCTCTAAACCAGATGTATGGTATTTGGCAATTCTCTTGATATTGGTTTCTGCTTCATTCTCACCTCTTGCATAAGCAGCATCAGGTATTCTTTGAAAATCCGGCAGCTGATTTGTCATACATCATTTCCCATAATTGCACAGATTTCTAATCATGTCAGAAAATTTAAAGAGAAAACTTTCAGTGTGATTATAATGAGGTTCAGGAATTATAATCCCATAAAACTGACGTGGACTGAAGTAGGAAAACCGATCCACACAAAATTGACATAGAGTAAAATTTGGCCTATAATGTTATATGAATTTACGGCTGTGCAACATCTTTACAATTTGAATATACATTTGCTATAGATTCTTCAGCAATCTATCCTTAAACTCTGTTTCTTTGTCAATTTATAATCTACAAAAAAAATTCTTTGTAATGATTGTTGGTGGAGATAAGTAAGTGTTCGATGTATAGCCTTTTTATATAACAAACCTCAGCAAGTTATACAGTTTGAAATTTTATCTACCTTCTGGAAAGCTGATAAGAATTTTTTTTAAGCAACAGATGTCACTCAGTCAATACATTCATCAAAAGGTGTTTTTTTTCCACATATGAGCAACAATTAATTTACATTTCTCAAGATTTATTTCTGCCAATTAATTAAAATTCTAAGGAAGATTACACATCAAACATTACTCTTACCAACTAGCTATTTATTGCTTGCGCTATTAGTGCTGAGAAAATATCAAAAATTCTGTTTCCCAAATTAAAGTGCATGTGCTACAGAAAAGCAGCTGCAAGTGAAGAACAATGGAGTACAATAGAAATGAGGCAGTTCTTGTAGTTTTGTTTCAAGTACATTATGCTTCAGATGTTAATGTAAATTTTTGCCATTATCTCTCTTCTAAGACAATAAATCTATTAGAAACTTGTTTGGTAGAACAGAACTTGCGTATTGATAAAGAAAAGGCACATTTTATCAAAACGTTTCATCTTTCACTCATAGGAACAGTTTGCAAGAAATGCCAATGTAAAGGGAAAACAAGAATTATACTGCATGAAAGAAAGTGATAATTTATTGGCAAGTGGATTCTGAATAGTAGAGGAGAAAGCCAGTTAGGTGATGTCCGACAAGTCAAGAGTTTAAGGCGACTGCCAAAGTTTGTTTAAATTTTCAACCAGGAAAATTGAACTCTTATTGGTGAAGGCATCACCAGAGAAATGAACCAGAGAATGGCTGTAATGCATTTTCTTGAGTTGATTCATTACAGTGTGTACATATTATTTTGGTTTCCTAAGAACAGGGCCTCTGTATTAATATATGTAGCTTCCAATACATGCAAGTGCAACATGTTGTGAGAACATCTAACAATTCTTTGCACACTTAGCATTATCTATTTTGTTCCAATTGCAAAATCACATGCAATGTTGGACACTGTGTTTTTAGTTTTACATATGGGCAGGTACCTTGCCTATTTCAAATAGCTGAAGGATTATGCTGTTTAATATAATCTACCATAATTGGGGCATACAGCCTACGTATCTGTCACTATAATTCATATACCGCAGTTGGACTCACATCATGGCCCACTTGCACAATTTGGAAACTGCATTTATGAATACACACAAAGCCACATTCTTTGCAGGAAGTGAGAACATGCTCATGCACTACATCTGTTTCAACTCAGTTGCATGGTGACAGTCATCCCATAGTCCACTTCTCAGGGCAATGTATTCTTAAAGCAGCCTAGTTTAAAATGTAAACAAAACTTGACAATTACCTGTCAGTCGTTAGCTGAATGGTGCATTCTACATGGTTATGCTTCTACCCATCAGAGTCAACTTGCCAACCAATCAATACTCTCCTCTCATAGAGTATAAACATTGTTTTTCCTTTATATTGGTACTTCTTGTAAATAGTCCTGACGAGTGCAAGACAAAAACTTCAACAAAATATCTTTTTGTCCAGCAATATTTGTAACTTGTGAGATACTTTGTCATTACTGATGATTAGCTAAATTAATTTAATAAAATCTATAACAAAAACAATGAGCTAGAGAAATGACTGAAAGAAATAGGCTCTGTTAGCAGTTCTTACAATTTGTGATCTCTTATTTACTTTGATAAGCAAATAATAAAACAATGATACCTTTTTCTGTGAAGAATAAACAGATATTTTATACTATATGTGAGAAAGCACATTGAAACTTTACAATGGTCACTAATCATTCAAGTCATATTTAAAATATATAAGTATCTGTACAATTTAAAACTTACTTTCCAAAATGAGATTTATTCAGTTAAAGTTATACCTTATGCAGAACTGGGCTACTTTCATTCTAATCTTTAGATTTTTTCTCGTAGATGCCTGGATAGGTATTATCAGAATATACCATCCCATTTTTTTAATCTGCTCAGAAAGCCACTTTTTTTTAATATATCACTGCAATTGTCGCTATATACGCAGTATGATCAGAATAATAATAGCAGACTCAGGTGGAAAAACAATTAAACATTTACACAGTTCTACACTAGTAAAGTACCAAAAAAGACACTTTAAGCTGAATGTGTAATGTTTATTGCAAGGAAAAAGTAAAGATTAGTTTGCAGATTTTAGAGTTTTGTAACTTTAGCCAAAAAGAAATAAAATAACTGGTAAAATGATACACAAACATTGTAAAATCCAAATCTGTCTGTACGTGACCTTCAAAGAGCCCTAAAAATTAGGAATGTTGGGGAACAATATTACAAAGTAGATGAACTTCACTCTTTTTTTCCATATTTTATCTAGATTGGAATCCTGCCTTAAGCATGAATAAATGAGAAAAATAATGATACCATCGGTCTGAGAAAGATAATGTTACAATGATTAAAGGTATTCTACATCTGAACACTTGAAATATTTGCCAGGTCCGTCTGATAAGGAATTCTACATCCATACATACATTGAATGAATCAGAGCTTTGTTTCCATGCTGTCAAAGTTGTTGATGATTTTCTTCAAGGCCTTTCTGTTTGGGCATTGCAACATTAGAGGATCTTTATCTCAGGCAGCATTTTTATCTTGATGAACATGTAAATACTTTTCTTTTTAAGAATAACTTTGCTTTCAGTCGTCTGTGCACATATGATAACCTTGTAAAAATTATTTAAAAAGTAGCAGTATTCTGCATAAAAACTGTTGCAAAAAAGTGATATAAAATGAGGGAATGAAACTTGAGTCAGGCCTATTTTCGTTTTGCAATCTGGTAGAAATTGTTGTGCATTGGATTTTGACTGGGGTACTCCCTTAGTTGGCAATTATGGGTAGTGTATGTGTTCATGATGCAAGAGGACTGATCAGAGGCCTTTCAGCTTTAAAAAGAACCCTGCAGTTGCAAAGAATGCTTTATAATTGTCATAAAAAAAAGAGGAGCAGAGTAGACCAACCCGCTTCACCATTTCATAACATTGTAGTTGATTTAACTGTAATGTTAACTCCACTTTCATAATTGCCCCTCCATCATTCCCCATCCCCGAACCTCCACACAAAATGAATGCTTTTGTGGATATGAAATCTCCATAACTTTGTCTTGAATATATTCAAAGAGCCTGCTTCTGTTAATCTCTGACTTGGAGAATTGAGAAGATTAATGGGCCTCTGAGAAACTCCTCTTCAGTTAAGTCTGGAAGGGGAGGTCCCTAAGTTTTAAACACTGGCCCCTGCTTTTTGAGTCTTCCACAGAGGGAAAATATCTTCAACCTTGTTAAAGTGCACACCACCCCCCACCCCACCATCTCACTCCTCCCCTGCTCTCAGAATCTTATACGTTGCAATAATATCACCACTAATTCTTCTAAACCCCAATGAGTATTAATCCAATCTGGTTACACTTTCTTCAAAAGACAGACCATTCATTCCTTTATTTCAGGAATCTGCACAATAAACCTACTCTGAATTGTATTCAATGGAAGTATGTGTCTCCTTAATTAAGCACACGAAAACTTTATATAATAATCTACGTGCCATCTCAACAATGCCCTGACCAGTTATAGCAAGATTAGTTTGCTTTTCCATCCACGCTCTGATAAAGTCCAACATTTAATTTGCCATCCTACTTAATTCCTGCCTATCTGAATGATAACCTTTTATGGTTCATGTACAGGGACAGCCAGATAGCTTACTATCATAGCATTCTACAGCTTCTCTTCATTTAAATAATACTTGCCTTTTCTATTCTTCATACCAAAGTGGACAACCTCACATTCTTGGACCTTCCATTTTATCTGCCAAATTTTTGTCCATTCACTCAGTTTATCCATAACCCTTTTCAGATTATATACCGTGCGAACCCTGCCCTCTTATCTATCTTTGTATTGTCATATCATATTGTAGTAGTTGAAGCCTCAGCATTGATTGCTATGGGACCTCATAAGGTGCAGTTTGCCAACTTGGAAGTTATTCCAACTCTTTATTCACTGTTAGTTGGTGAATCACCTATCCATGCATTTTTATCACCCCAATACCATAAGCTTCAAATGTAAGTACTAACTTTTTATGTGACACCTTGATACAAGAACATTTAGAAAGAAATTTGAACTTTTTTTAATAGTGAAAAAAGATGATGTGATTAAGTTGCACATTTTAAGCCTATTACTGTAACAAATAACTAAAGATGTCATTGACTAAACACTTATTTCATTTAATTAGCAACTTGCACTTTAAAATGCAGAAAGTTTTGATTTATTATTAATGCACATTACAGTGCCCCATGGTATTGCAATGTGAATAGTAAACAGTCCACAGTTCATCTCATTTCACATTGGGTTTTTATTTTCCTGTTATAAGGCCATAAGAAATAGAAACGGGAGTAGGCCATTTGCAATTTTGAGCCTGCTCTGCCATTCAATAGGATCATGGCTGAATGATATTCCTGACATCCACTTTCCTGCTCTTACCTCATAACCCTTGATTCTCCTACTGAACAATAACCTATCTGTCTCAGGCTTAAATATATGCAAGGACTCTGCCCTGACAGCTCATTGTGGCAAGGAGTTCCAAAGATTCACAAACCGCTGAGAGAAGAAATTCCTCCTCATCTCAGTCTTATATTGGCGCATCTTTATTCTGAGACTTTGCCCTCTGATCCTAGATTTTCCCATGAAAGGAAACATCCTTTCAGCATTTATGCTGTCTAACCCTTAAGAATTTGATATATTTCAATGAGATCACTTCTTAATATTCTAAACTCCAGTGGTAGATTCCCAACCTGTTTAATCTTTGCTTATTTGACAATCCTTTCATACCAGGATCATCATAGTGAACCTTCTTTGAACTGCCTCCAATGAAATGATATATTTCATTAAATAAGGGGACCAAAACTGTTTGCGTACTTCGGATGTAGTCTCACCAGCATCTTATACAGTTGCTGTAACCACTTCCTTACTCTTCGACTCCAACTCCCTTGAACTAAGGTCCAACATTCCATTAACCTTCCTGATTACTTGCTGCCCCTGCATGCTAGCTGTGTGCATTTTATACACAACTACCCCCATGTCCCGTTGTGTTGTAGTTTCATCTTAATAATATTTTGTTTTCTTTTGTTCTCCTTTCCAGAATGGCAACTTCACATTTTCCCATATTATACTTTATTGGTCAACTTTTTTTGACTTACTTAACCTATCAATATCTCTCTGTAAACTGTTTGTATCCCTCTCACAACCTGCTTTTCCACCTATGTTTAGTGTACCTACAAAGTTGGCTACAATCATTTCCTTTTGTTGCGTGATAATTTCAAGTGACCACCTCCCAACACTTCCATTAATTTCTTTGAGAATTTCCCAAATCTCTATAAAGGTGAGCTGCCATAGCCCTACTGGAACAAAAAGCTGTTCTCTCATTAGAGAGAGATGACTGGTGGTGGTCTGCAGGATCACCATGCCTTAGGTGAGGGGACAGGTCAAGAAGGAGAGTCCTTCATGGTTACCTCAGCCAGTACAAGAATTGAGTGTTGACATCACTCTTCATCACAAACCAGCTGTCTAGCCAAGTGAGGAAAACTGACCTCGCTGTGATTCCTAAATCTATTGCCAGCAGTAAAGTTTGACCTGATGAATCGTCTGCTCTGGTCATAAAGGCTGAATCTTCCAAAATCCTGAGAATGCTACAGTATGCATGTCTTTGACGAGAAACATCTCCCTCCTCCGTCTGACTGTGGAAACTAGCAAAGGCAAGCAGCCACTTATTTTTGATGATCACAAAAAAACTGCTTTCTGTGTGCAAAATTCATTGGTTTATCGAGAAATTTATAATCTGATCTCAAAAGTAGGCTCCCCACGGCCGTGTGAAACACACTGTGTTATATCTAGGTAGAAATGATAATTATCTACCATTGGTGCCACCTCCCCTATATATGAGAAGGGAATGGACAGTTTATAGCTCAACTGTTTAGAGCCTGATACTTTCAACAACTTTGAGAGACTCAAAATCTTTGCATTGTTAACTCAGACTCTGATGCTATAGTGGCTGACTATCAAGGTTCCTTACATCATTGCCCCAGAAACAACATCTGGGCCACCCTTTGATCAATAGATGCTACTTTGATCAGATGGGGTATGGTGATTTAGCTACCTTCATTTAAACCCTCTCTTGGACCATTGCAACAATTTTTCATTTTTTTAAAGCACATAGATATCACACTTCAATTAAAATGCAGAATTAGCCAAAATAAAAGAGGATTTTTATTTCTTACTAACCCTGAGAAAAATATAATAAAGACATAATAGCAAACACACATAAACACAGTTAATAATTTCAAAGGAAAGAGTGTCTGGTACAGGCAGGAAGAATGAAGGCAAACAAAGTTTAAAAGTCGTTAGCATCCCTAAGGTATTAGATTTTTAATCTGAGACCACAATTGTTTAATTGTTGCTCGGTATCCTTAGCAGTAGACAGGTTTGTGATTGGTGAATATATATTGCCCCCTGTGTCTTAGATTGATCCAACTCCTCAATTGCTGTTTTATAATCAACTTACTGTACCTAAGAGATATATCTTTATCTCTATAGCTAAAAAGAAATAAAATATCATACCATTTCAGAAGAAAATAAGGCTTAACATGAAACTGTATACTTTGACAATCCAGGACTTTCTACTCATTGCAGCAATTTTACATACATTAACCAACTATAACGGAGAATCAAAACTATTATTTGCCCCTTGTCTCAACCTTTTGACTTTGTTTAATGTTTTACACTCAGTTCTGCTAAAAGACCACAAGATTTTTGCACTTCTTGAACTTCTGCAGTGTAGATAGTACTTGTAGATAGCCAAGTGAGCTATCTTGCAGATAGTACACACTGCTGTTACTGGGCATTAGTGGCGGAGGGAGTGGATGTTTGTGGATGTGATACTAATCAAGCAGGCTATTTTGTATTGAATGGTGCCAAGCTTCTTGAGTGTTGTTGGAGATGAACTCATCCAAACAAGTGGGGAACATTTCATCATATTTCTCATTTGAGCCTTGTGGATGGTGGTTTAGATATTAACACAAAATTTGCTGAACTAACTAAATTGAAATGAGATTAGAATGATGTGAGAAGGACAAAGCATATAAAAATTGGTCATGACCTAATGATGAGAAAGGCTTTTAAAATGATTATATTAGGCTGGAGGAACGTGAATATTTATTTACATCAAGAATTGAACTCAGATGTAAAGGCCTGAAGTGTCACAGTAACTTTGGAATAGCTGAAGTTTTGTTTAAAACAGATATAGTGAATCAGATGTGATAATGTGGTTTACTTACCAACTGAATTTGTGATTGTCATGGAATTGTGCTATGTAAATTGTGCTATATAAAATTGATTGGATGACCCAAAAGTGGTGAACAGTGAGTGCAAACTAAGGTTTATGTCAAAGTTCATTAAAGGCAAGTTATCTGCTGATATAAAAACATTTTCATAAACTTTTCTTTAATGTCCAGCATCACCACATTAAACCAATTTATTTGAGCTCAATGTGAGAATTTCAGTTTTGCCTAACCATTTGCAACCATTGAATTTCAAAATAACAGAACTGCTCATAATAAAAATCAAAACACTTCAGAACAGCAAATTGGAAAGGCAAGAAAAATAAAAAAAATCCATTCAGGACTTCTCTCATCAATTCCCCAAATGGAATGCTACATTCTCAACCTCTGACGCTTATGACATTGCTTAACCTATAAACATATTGGGATATTTTCTTTTATATATTTCCCTGCAGTGTGCCTCAAATTTTATATTTTATATATGGACGTAACAGAGAAGGAAAGACATATTTTTCACAGTATTTCTACAGTCATGGAAACTTATTTTTCATAAAGACTGCATGAAACAATTTTCTTCTCTGAAAATTGCTGGGCCAGCAGTTGCCAAATTGTATATTGAAGGGGATTTCTGGCATATCATTTGAATGTCAAAGGTCCAACTGGTGCCATGTTATGGCAGTGTTGTAAATATGTGAGCATTGTGCTTTCTTCTTAAGGGGGTAAGCTACTTAAATATGCAAATTCTGATTGTATTGCAGTTATACAACTCCGGTAATGGTTTTCAATTGGAATTGCGGGACCAATATCAGGCATAGTGCTCTTATTTGTATTGAATATTGAATAGTCTAATCAGTACTTTTGAAGAGACCACTACAGTCTGCTCAACACAAGATCCCAAGTTTAACTTTCTTTTCTTTTAGGAAGCCACAAGGAATAGGAGAGCTGCTACCTATTCATGCTCCACCTCTTATGAATGCCTCTTCTTCCCCCTTTGCCCAATCTACTGGGCAGCTCAGTATAGGAGCTGATCAATTCCTCACCTTATCACAATGAGCAAGCTGCAGTAGTGAATTCACTTAACAATGAGGCATGAGGCATGAACCTGAAAATAGCCTGGAACTCCTGATTGTACAACTGGTAGGGGATGCTAGGAATTCTGATGCAGTCTGAGGAATTTATTTTTTCAGAGAATTTTGCACTCAAGGTAACAATCTTTAATCTATTAGAATTTAAGAAAAGACTAGGGTCAGAGCATAAAAATGGGAACTGGTGTCCTAAAACTGTCCACCACCGCTCCTATTCATCACCCTAGTACTCTCTTCCATTACCCCCAGATTCTCGAAGTAATGCTTTGGGCTTTGGCATTCTATGCCAGAGCCATTTCCAGTGTTCCCAAGACTCTTGATCACCCTGTATTGTTGGTGAGTTGGCTTCTCTTAGAATAGGACTTGGAATAATGTTTTTGTTTATATAAAATCCCCAGCTTACCATGAGCAGCACCATGAAGAACTGCTGGTAATTAAGCAAATTTGGCGCATGATATCAGTTTCCCTTTTTGCTTGAGATTGAATCCACATGGTAAATAACTCAGAATGTGATTTACATTCTGCTGGAAACCTATTGGGCTGAAATAACTGGAAATCAGAGCATTTTAATAATAGCAAGCGTTTAAAATGAAAAACTAAAGGCCACTTGATGTATAACTTACAATAATTATATATTCAAAGCAAGTTACATCCTTGAAAAAGAACAAGTATAATTACAGGATTCATTTCAGAGATCATCTGGGTGCAGTACAATTACTGTTTTTACAAATAAGTTATAAATGGACGGTAAATCAAAATGTACTTTGTAAACTCTTTTCATAAGTATTGCACTTCTCATATCAGCAGGAGATGTAAAACACTCTTCTGCAAATATAGATTTCAATGCAACAAAGATAGCACTATTCCTTGTTTTTTTTATATCAACTGTTTGTGCAGTTATTGAATGAGAAAAATATTTGATCTTTTATAAAAGGAAATAAACATGTGATACATGTTTGCCAAATCTGATTCCACATAAAATTTAAGCATGAAAAATAAAATACATTTGTTTTTCTGTTGAGCAATCTATTATAATGCAATATTTTACATCAAAATACTCAGCTTTATTTCTGACAAGGCAATGCATTGTTAAAGATATAGAGGAAAGATTTAGAAGGATGAACTTGGTCAGTCAAATGTGATTATTCACTAACCCTACATTATGTCCCAGTTAGGATGTTGAGAGGAGTCATATCTTTATGCTATGATTGATCTAGTCATTGAGCAAAAATCTGAAGTGCACATTAGACTCACATATGCAATCTCCTTGTAAGCAGGCAAGCAGATAAAAATTGTGGAGAGAAAATGACCAGTTCATCTATCAAATCCTTCTATACAATCTTGGTAACATCTAAGCATCATGCTCTTTATGGGATTTCAACCAACAGCAGGCATGAGATAGTATGGGAGATCCAATAATCTGAAAGAGACTCTGGGCATTAAGATATCAATCACAGTTCAGTAGTCACGCTGCTTCCATTGTGTCAGAAGGTCATGGTTACAGGCCCCACTCCATTATGTTAACTCAACATTAAGCTGACATTCCAGTGCAATACTGGAGATGCTATTTTCTGGATAAGATGATAAACTAAGGCTCTGTCTAAACATCCATGTGATCCAGGATACTATTCAAAGATGAGTAGAATAGTTCCCATGGGTGTCCTGGCATTTTGTAATCAACCCATTCAGAGATATGATTGAATACCTCTCGAGTATGTCAGACTTGAGCCCAAGCCTCCTACCTTAGAGGCAAGGGCACGAGCAATTTGCCCTAAGAGCTCATTAGCTCCAAACTGAAACTGCTTGAATTTTAAACATTTGGTGGAGGTGTGATTACTTTGAATCACAGTGGTTCAGGGGTTCTCACATGCTGCAGCTTTGACGCATCACCTGAACTGCCATCCTTAATAAATTTCAGCTACTTACTCATATGATTCACTTATATTGCCTTTTATACATGCATATAATTTTACTACCAATTTGGATACCAGGTCAACATCTAAGAATTGAAAAGATCTCATCAAAGAAACATTAGAAGATAGGAGCAGGAGTAGGCCATTCGATCCCTGGAGCCTGCTCCACCATTCATAATGATCATGGCTGATCATCAAGCTCAGTACCCTAATCCCACCCTCTCCCCAATACCTTGATCCCTAGTCACAAGAACAATATCCAAAGAGATTCACCAGACAGCTAGCTCATTTCTTGCATGCTGGTTTCCTTCTCTGTAACTATGGGCTGAATTTTATAATTTTTGACTAAATGTAAGTTGCTTGTGATGGTGCAGTGATAATTGTTGCAAAGCTGTTTGGGTTTTCTCACCAAATGTTGCCAAATTCAATTTCTTACAGTATTTTGCTGTCCAAATGATGAGTGCCATATCTAATTTCTGCCACATCTCCTGTTCCCTGGAAACCTCATCACACAGCAGAGACCTTACAGTTGACCAGCAGGCCTGGCACCACTGCCATCTTTACAAGATCATTGTGCACCTGGACCATCAGTCCAGAGCTGCACTGCACAGTTCCTGGCATTTATCCCAGACATGGCAGACAGAGGAAACTGGAGCCCTGATTTGTATGCCTGGTTCTGAAGCTCCTACTGGACAGGGTGGTGAAAAGCCAAGAATTTCTCTTCCCCCCAGGGCCAGCAGTGGAAATTTCAACACCAGAATGTGACAAGCTGATTTCTAGGGCAAGTGATTCCTACGTGTCAGTGGTGATGTTGTATTTGTTTAGGGAGGCTTTCAGGGTGTTCCTCTGCCCTCCTAGTGATCATTTACTATTGCAGAGCTCAGAGCAGAGTGTTTGTCCAGGGAATCTCATATTGGGCATGTGGACAATGTGGCCTGCCCATTGTAGCTGGTCGTGCATATCTAGTACCTTGATACTGGGGATATTGGCCTGGGAGAGGACACTCACATTGATACACCAATCCTGCCAGTAGATTTGAAGGATTTTATGAAGGCAGTGCTATTAATAAGTCTCCAGGGGTTTGAAATGTCTGCTGTACATGGTCCATGTTTCTGATGCATACAGGAGGGTGAAACCATGGCTGCTTTGTAGACAATGAAACTGGTGCAGAGTTTGAGGTCTCAGAGTTTGAACGCTCTGTTCCTCAGGCATCTGAAGTCTATACTGATGCATTAGAGTTAATGTTGGATTTCATTGTTAAAGTCTGCTGACACTGGGAGGAGGCACCTGAGGTCTGGGAAATGATCCAAGGGCTCGCTGTATATTTTGATGGTCAGGGGGCAAGTGGTGTGTGTCAGGAGCTGGCTGGTAGAGAACCTGTATTCTAGTTTCAGAATCTCAGTATGCCAACAGCACCTGGTCCCCTCTAAAATCTACCATTGGCAGCACTTGATAGAGACACTCAGCTTCTCGATCAGAAAGCACCAAGGCTAGTTGATCAAGAATGATCAGGAGATCCAGGATCTCCAAGGCCACAAACATGAGGTTTTGCTGAACTATCAGCTCCACCAAAACTGGAGTGAGCGTAAGTAAGCCGACAGGCAACTGAAGGCCAAGGTGCAACAAAGACCCTGTGACCTAAACAATAGACAATGGATGGAGAGTGCACTGGAGAATCAACAACTCACCAACAGTCACAACATGTGAGGCTTCTTCAGCGTGAGAAGAGCCATGTATGCTCCAAGAAGTCAGGGACCTACATTGCAAAGAGCCAAAACTGGAGAATCACTGCTCAGAGACTGCAAGGCAGTGAATGCCAGCTGGAGAGAGCACTTTGAGGAATTCCTCAGCTGAGACACAACCTTCGATACAGGTGATCTCAACAACTTTCTGCAATACACTACTTGTCGCCATCTTAGTGTGCCTCCAACCCAGTGGGAGGATGGAAATACCATCCAATCTGAAAATCTTGAGCCTCCTGCACAGATGGAATCCCTGCTGAGGCACTAAAATATGACAGAGAGACCCTCTTAACACAAATTCCTGGCCTCATCATTCTTATCTGGAATTGAAACAGCCTGCTGAGAGATCTCAGAGATGCCTTAATCTTCAAAGGAGACCGATCCAACTGTGGAAATTAAAGGGGAATTACCCGATTTCCCACTACGGGAAAGTTCATTGCAAGAATTCTCCTCAACCACCTCCTCTCAGTGGCTGAAGAGCTCCTTCCCAAGTCTCAATGTGACTCCTGCCCAAAAAGAGATTCCATGGAGATGATTTTTAGAGCACAGCAAATCCAAGAGAAATGCAGGGGACAGCACCTACCTCTGTTCATGGCCTTCATTGATTTCACAAAGGCCTTTCGATTCTATCAACCAGCCAAGATTGTGGAATATACTCCTCAAACTCATCCACCCACAGGTGTTCATCACCATTCTGCGCTGGCTTCATGATGATTTGTAAACTGTGATCCTCACCAACGGACCCACCACAATATAAATGCAAGCTCAAGCAGGACTCTGTCATCACACCAATGCTCTTCTCCTCCTCACCACAACATGCCAGCCCATTTCCATGAAGCTCCCTGCCAAACTGGATCTAAATTTCAGGATGTGCTGTTCAACCTTTAACGCCTCCAGGCCAGAACCAAGACCACCCTGGCTTCTGTCATCATGCTGCAGCAGACAAATGATGCCTATGTGTGTATCATAATCTCTTTTCCAATGTAGTGAAGTGAAGTTTTCAGTTGGTCTCTTACTCTCATCCTTGCAGTCTGAAGATTCTTGGCTTCACTGGAAAATCAGCCCTCGCTGCACAAGCTGCCAATTATTTCCAAATGTCAAAGGCCCTCAGCAAAACTAAACCTCCTGATATCTGACATTTATTCTAGACCTACATTGGCTAACTTATACACATTGTATCAAATTCAAATAGTTTATGGGGAAAGAATTTTAGCTCAACATTTTTTGCGGCATCAAGCAAGTCTCCCCAAAGCCCTGACTTCTTCAAAATAAATGTTTGTAAGCCTATCTTGGTAATCATGGACACTTAGGAATCAATCCATGTACCAATCTAGAGGTCCTCCTTTGAACATTTTTCAAAACTTCGGCAAAAGGTCATTTAAAGGAAAAACAACTTGGTAAAGTCTCATTAAGGCTTAAACAATATCTTAAACAAAAAATGGAATACTGCTTTTCGATAACACAGTGTGGAGCTGGAGGAACACAGCAGGCCAGGCAGCATCAGAGGAGCAGGAAAGTTGACGTTTCAGGTTGGGACCCTTCCTCAGAAATGGGGGAGGGGGAAGGGAGCTCAGAAATAAATAGAGAGAGGAGGGGTGGGGCTGGGGAAGCTAGGTGGGATGGTGATAGGTGAATGCAAGTAGGGAGTGGTGGGAATTGGTCAGTGAGGGAATTGAGTTTAAGAGCCGCGAGGTTATGCTGCAGTTCTATAAAACCCTGGTTAGACCACACTTGGAATATTGGGTTCAGTTCTGGTCACTTCATTATAGGAAGGATGTGGAAGCTTTAGAGAGGGTGCAGAGGAAATTTACCAGGATGCTGCCTGGACTGGAGGGCAGGTCTTATCAGGAAAGGTTGAGGGAGCTAGGGCTTTTTTCATTGGAGTGAAGAAGGATAAGAGATGACTTGATAGAGATGTACAAGATGATGAGAGGCATAGATAGAGTGGATGGTCGGAGACTTTTTCCCAGGGTGGGGGCATAATTTTAAGGTGATTGGAGGAAGGTATAGGGGAGATGTCAGAGGTAGGTTCTTCACAAAGAGAGTGGTGGGCATGTGGAATGCGCTGCCAGCAGTGGTAGTGGAGTCAGATACTTTAGAGACATTTAAGCGACTCTTAGATAGGCACATGGAGGATGATAAAATGTAGGGTATGCAGGGTAGATTGATCTTAGTATGATAATAGGTCGGCACAACATCGTGGGCCAAAGGGCCTGTACTGTGTTGTGCTGTTCTATGTTCTATGAGGTGGGAGGGGCGGATAGGTGGGAGAGAAGATGGACAGGTTGTCTTAGGTCAAGGAGGCGGGGATGAGAGGGAAGGTTGGTCATGGGGTGGGAAGATTTTAAAACTGGTGAATTCCATGTTTAGGCCATTGGGCTGTAGGGTCCCGAGGCAGAATATGATGTGCTGCTCCTCCAGTTTGTGGGCGGCTTCATTTTGATACTGGAGGAGGCCCAGGATTGACATGTCACCCAGGGAGTGGGATGGGGAGTTAAAATGGTTCGTGAACGGAATGTGTTGTTGTTTGTCGCGAACAGAGCGCAGATGCTCTACAAAGTGGTCTCCAAGTCTCTGCTTGGTCTCACCGATGTAGAGGAGGCCACATCGGGAGCATCGGATGCAGTAGACTTTATGTTTTGTTTTGATGTGCTCACAATGCATTCTGATAGTCTATTGGTTTTTTTCCACTGCCTCATGGTATGCATCATGAACCTTCAAAGTTTAATATACTAGAATACATAACATTTTTTACACAAAACAGTCTTTAATTCATAACTCTTCAGTGTATACGCATACATGGCTTAAGATCGACCTTAATATTACACTTATGCGAACAATCAGATGCTGGCCTGTTCCTTTTTGCATTTAATTCTAATTTAAATTGGATTTTTTTCCTCTCTTTTAATGTCTTAACAATTACACAGATCTTTGGATCATTAACAAACTTGTAGATTGCTCCTTCAATTTATACAGGTCAATAATAACAATTGCAGTAAACAATAGTTCCTACATTGATCCCTTCAGCCTTCTGCTGAAGGTTATAAAATTTATTGAAAAAAAAACAAAAAATAGTAATGCTTGGAAAGGAATGTAGTGGTCATACTGGAGCTCTATTTTGAAGGATATAAAATGAGCCAGACCAGAATGTGTCCTTCATATCCTTGTTGGTTTTTCCCTTCTGGGACTCCTTCACTCAACACAGTGTTTGCTTACCAATCTCCTAGACTCTATTAATACAAAAGTTCAGGACTTGCCTTAATATCCAAAACATGCATTGAGAGATGGATATCTGGTTCAAACCTAGCAATCTTTATTAGATATAAGCACACAAGCGAAGTCATACTTTCATGACTGATCACAGGGATTCTACAGTACAATGTTTGAGCAGTCAATTTATACTATTACGGACGTTTATTTGACTAGCTGTTTCTTCAATTACATCTCCCCACCTTATTGTCCTCCTTGACCTGTGTATATCTTGATTAGATTATTCATTTTATTCTATGTGTCTAATTAACAAGCCAAGTATCCCATGCTCCTAATATGCCAGGCACACCTTTGTTAAGAAGTTCATTGTGCAGCAACATGTCAATTATTAATGATATTAATGATAATTATCTCTTATGAGACATTAGGCTCAATGTAAGTGCATGTTCACTTTACAGCTGATGAAACATTCTCCCACAAAGATTGAAAACAAGCATACAAATCTACTCACTCAATGGAGACTCTCATTAGCTCCTCCCAGGGACATTCATCACATATTGATTGGTAGAACTTCTCTTGAGATCTTCCTGAAAATCAAGGTCCAGTGTAGAATATTAATTGTGCTTTGACATACATAAACTAATAACACAGGATGTGGGTGTCACTGACTGGGCCAGCATTTATTGCCCATCCCTAATTCCCTAGAGGGGCAACCACATTGCTATGGGCTTGGAGTTTCATCTAGGCCAGAACTGGTAGGGATGGCAGATTTCCTTCTCAAAAGGACATCAATGATTAGGATGGGTTTTTACAGAAATCAACATGGTTACATGGTTGCCATATGTGCTACCATTTTTAAAAGCATATTCCAGATTTCTTTTTATATTGAGTTAAAATTTCACCTGCTGTGGCGAGACTTTAACTCATGCCCTCAAAACATTATCTCGGGGCTATGATTTGCTAGCCAGTGATAATTCCATTAGGCCACCACCTGCCCAGTTAGTACCTGAAAGGGTTAACTGATATCACAAGATAAGCTCCACCCATTAGGATATAAAGAATTGTTCCTTGATGGAGTTAATGACAAATCCTCAAGAGTTATTAGAGTCTTTACTGTGTGAGAAAGTTTTAGTAACTGTACGTGAATAAACACTTGAACCTGATGTCTCACAAGAGACAAGCATGTGTATTAGGTGTAATGTAACTAGGTATTAAGTAACAGGTAGTAAATCTATTTACTGTTCATTAAGATTAATCCTATCATTTGGCTAAAGTGTCACATGGGCCTCCTTGCCCACTTGAAATAAGCAGCTTCAATTTATACAATTTAAATCAATTAATAGCAGTGAATCAATCCAAGTTATCCTAGATCATATCAAAAATTATAAGATGGTGACAGCAATGAGGACTTTGGTAATTATAACATGCAATAGGTGATATAGCAATGGGCGTCGCTGACTCGCATATAAGGTGGTAGCAGTGGTGTGAATTTTGACTGAACAGTGCTAATGTGAAAAAAAATCAGTTCCACAAAAGCCACAGCCATCTGAGGAAAGAAAAAAAGAAAATATTTATGTCAGAGAGTTGTGAGTGCAACTTTAAACATTCAGCAAAGCGAAATTTTCCTGCAATGACACAAATTTGAGGGACTGAGTGTCATGATGGTGACAGAAGAACATTCAGTGATGGTGCAGTCAGAGGAGAAGTGGTGAGGTGTCCCAAGTGAGTAACTAGGAAGGACAGGAGCAGGAAGGGTTAGTCGTTTGGGAGGATGAGGTGGTGAAAGTTATTGCGTGGACGTTAGGCATGCAGTAATGATAGTCCATGAGGTTGGTGAGATGCATGTGCAGTGGCAGAGTTTGAGTGGACTGACAATTTGCGAGTGTAAGGTAGGAGAGATGGTGGTGGAATTCATCCTTCCAGAATCCAGAAGTTCATTGACATCTTTCTGCACCACTGTGCATTGACTTTCAACTGGAATATAGCACTGACCCATTCTACTATTTGGGTCTAAGGAGACTGGTGACATGGCCTGCTTGTTGGTCCATAGGTTACAATGTGCATCTCTCAGCATCCAATCCATCAGCACCTCCAGGTTCCTGTAGGCAAACTGAGGAGCAAACTTTCTCAGTATTTGCCCAGAAATAACAGTGCAGGACCACAGTGAGAAGGACAGTTCCTGGCTTGCAGCCTCTGAAATGCTGTGGAGCTATGTTTAAATATGGTTCCAATGTCGTAAGTGTGGCAAAGTTTGGCAGTGGTGACCAGCTAGCCTCTCCTGCCATATGAAACCACAAGATAGACTCTGAAGAGGCCAGTTGCGTAATATGAAGAGCAGAAGGTTCCAGAAGGAAAGCCAACTTGGACCATGGTGTACTGCGTGCCATGAATTTCACATGAAAGTACACTTGCCAAAATGTTTTGACAAAACCTTTTGCTAGCCCAAACAATGTCAAGATTGATCATGTCAATGTGAGAAAGTGGGCCGTTTCCAGAGAAGGTGCAAGATTCAAAAACAATTGCTCCACCACCATTTTAATAATGCTGGGATACACAACGAGGTCATCACCTTACAGTAAGCATCTTTGGGAGAAAATCCAGAATATGAAGACTTACCTTCATCAGAATACAATGATTTGCCACCCATGGAAGGTAAAAATCAACCTTTCTTGGGGTGATTGATGACTCATCAGAAGTGGATACGACAAAAATAACATAGGACAATGTTCAATCCAACTAATTTCAAACCTGACACAAATTACTATTGAACATATTGTTTTATCTGAAAAGGATCCTTGGTTGAGGTGATTGAAACCATCATCTTCTGACAGAAACAATATGGTGTAGAGCGAACACTGCTCAAGATCAAGGAAATTCTGACAGCAGTTTTTAAATATTGAGACCTTTACCAGGTGGAACAATATATACCCTGCGAATAGTTCTTAATCTGAGCAAAAATGCATGCTTTGATTTTACAGTATATCAAAGACATTCAAAGCCAAATAACAGTGATTAATGTAACTTTAGTCAACAAGAGAAAGCCTTCATAGGTCTCAAATGATTGTTTGTTGAACTGCAAAACTTCCACCAGTTGAGATTAATTACATTGGTGTCCAGCAACTTTTCACAACTGAAATGTTAGAAGATATGACTGATATCACAGGTTTAGAGGAATCGTTGAATTGTTATCCAATGCAGATGAATCTTCAGAATCTGGTCATCAGACATCCTTGAAGTGACAACCACCATGAGTTAGGAACAGATTCTTGATGCAATTAATTCAGCTGTTTAGAAAAAGCAATACCAAAACAGTAGAGTCAGCTTTACTGTCAATCATTGAAGGTAATAACATGATGATGTTATTTAAAAGAATATGAACAAGAATAGAAGGATCACACATAAGAATATGTCATTGCATTGTCAAAAGGAGAAGATTAATTATTTCAGATTTCAACTATCTTCTTTGATACCATTTGACACAACTCATGTGATCCCAAACTGATGTGTCTATTGGACAAGTCAGGCAGCAGACTGAAATCTAGTCTGATAGACCACATCTGGAGTATTGTGTCCAGTTCTGGTCACCTCATTACAGGAAAGATGTGGAAGCGTTGGAAAAGGTGCAGAGGAGATTTACCAGGATGTTGCCTGCGATAGAGGGAAGGTCTTAAGAGGAAAGGTTGAGAGACCTAGAGCTTTTCTCTTTAGAATGACGAAAGATGAGAGGTGACTTGATAGAGGTGTACAAAATGATCAGAGGTATAGATAGAGTGGACAGCCAGAGACTTTTTCCCAGGGTGGAGGTAGCTATTACGAGAGCGCATAGTTTTAAAGTGAGTGGAGTTAGATATAGGGGAGACGTCAGAGGTAGGTTCTTTACTCAGAGAATGGCAGGGGTGTGGAATGCATTGCCGGAGAGGGTAGTGGAATCAGCCTCATTAGGGGCATTTAAGCGGCTATTAGATAGGCATATAAGTTAGGGTAGGATAGTATAAGGTAGGGGTGGAGGTTAGATAGACCTTAGGTTTAGGGTCAAAGTTCGGCATAACATCATGGGCCGAAGGGCCTGTACTGTGCTGTACTGTTCTATGTTCTAAGTTCTATGTTCTAGACCTTTGTTTTTATTTTTTATTTAACATGGTGGATTTTCACTGAAACATAATCACAAAATTCTGCAGGTTTGGTTTTAACAATAAAACAAAGGTTTACTATGAAATGATACAAAAATAGAACAAACTTATTTACTTATAACACAATTTGAAAGAGCTGAAAACATGCAGCAAAGTAATCCCATGTATTCCCAACACAATGTGCCATTTTATAAAGAACCTAAAAACCAGAATAAAGCTGGGAAAGATATAAGACAGTCATTGCCTCAAAAGGTTAATTGACATCTCAAGTTCTACTCATAGAATATAAATGACTGTTTCTGGAAGGTGCCAATGAAAGTTTCCAGTGAGTTGTTTGATTTCTGTGCTTGTTATCAATACTATGGGGGAGTGTTTTAGTAGCTGTAGAGTGAACATCCACTTCAGTTGAGTCTGATACGTCATAAGAAATAATCATGTTTCTCAGGTGGAATGTTATGTTATTAATAATTAAATAATTAATTAGCTCTTCACTGTTCATCAAAATTGACACAGTCTTCTGGTTAATGCAATATGTGGGAATCCCTTGCCGCGTGGTATCAGCAGCCTAGACTAAGAAGAGTTGATGGTAAAAAATCTACCCACAATATCCTGGATCATATCCAAAACTATTAGATGATGACAGCAACATAGGTTTTACCTCACTAAGAGCAACTTTCTATGGACTCTGTAATAACCCTGACTGCATTGCTGATGATCAAACAGTGTCACTATTGTTTCGTTTGAGCAATTTGCCCATATCCAAATCAAACCACTGAATTTCTGATTCCTCAGCTTTACTTTATGGCTCTTTCTGAATTTTGGATATCTATGGTTGACTCTTAATTGCCTCTGGGCAATTAGGGATGGGCAATAAATGCTGATCATCATCCTGTGAATGAATATTAAAAAAGGTCTCCACCAGTTCATATGAACGATTCAATGCAATAGCTGATCCAAATGTGTTTTTATTCAAAACATGAGGGGAGTTTTATTCTGTACCTTGCTCTGGCTGTATTTGATGGGAAGTATGTTCTTATGGAAGAGTTCAGAGGGAGTGTTACTCTTTTTACACTGGTAGTGACGGAATTGGAAGTTGGTTTTTAGGGGACCACATAGAGAAAATAGAATACAAACAAAAGCCTTCAAAAGAGCAGTTGGCTCCTTGTACATTTATTTTTAACATCTCACTAGGATCTGGAAATGTTCACAGTGTTTTTAGGGCAGTCCATGAGTGTAAACGTCAAAAATGGTTCCAAGTAAAATGGACAAAGTCCTAGCACTATTAGCAATCGTTTCATTATAAAACCTTTTGGCACATGAGGAATACTTCGTCTTTTGAAATGGGTTATATTTGGAATGGAAGTTTCTATATTTACAGCAGTTAGAGTTTTTGAGCTAAAATAAACATAATGAAAAAAAAAACGATTGATAATTCACACAGGTAATTTTTCAAATTCAGTCCTCTTCAGTTTAGTTTACTATCAACATTACACAATTGAAATTTGCAAAGTTGCTTAGTTTTATGAAATGATCCAGTGTCTATCAGAAGTGGTGGCTTGCTAAATCATAATGTGTTGCCCAGTGATGGAGTGAACGTTGGGGAGTTTCAGATGTCTAGGTTTTAACTCCACCCTCTCCATTTGGAAATAAGCATTGTTGTAAGACTTTGCTTCCTGTCAGGCACAAATGGTCCCCAGAGTGGACCGGAAAAGTGGGCAGATTCAAATCACATGCTGGCGACAGAGTGTCCCAACCGTGAGGGGATATCCAATTACCTGCCCAAAGGAAAGGGTTCAATTCAAGACCCCAGGAGTTTTTTGTAAGAGATCTGACAGGATAAGAATTGAAGACGAGGCAGGGGGAAGCAGTCTTGTTCAAGCTGACCTAAGAACATGTAAAGGCACATACCTTCTTCTGAAGCAGTCCTTGCATCGTTCTGCTGACCGGTTTCCCAGGCTGGGGAAATACAGCTTCCCACATTTAAGCTGGTTAAAAAAAAAGGTTATTAACCACATTAAAATGTTTAAATTGGCAACCTGCCTGGAAGGGGGTGGGTTGGGTCGGTTTTTGGATTTTTAACATGTAAGCACTCACTTCAACTGCAGCACATCCATTTTTTAAGCATTAGAATGCAGCTCAGTGTCTCATTATTACTGTATGTTAGTTCCATATGGAGAATCTTGAATATTTGAGAATTTATATTTATGTTCCTCTTCATTTAACAGATTAAATGAAACTCAGAACTTTTTAATCGTCTTTGAAACAAAATATTTAACTTCAAAAATTCAACAAATAGCCAACACTATAATAGAAAGTGGAGGCAATGGTCTTGTGGTATTATTTCTGGACTGTTAATCTAGAGACCCAAGTAATGTTCTAGGGACCTGAGTTCAAATCCTGCCACAGCAGATGGTGGAATTTGAATTCAATATATATTTGGAATTGACAGTCTAATGATGACTTTGAACCCATTGTCAATTGTCGGGAAAAACCCATCTGATTCATTAATGTCCTTATGGGAAGGAAATCTGCCATCCTTACCTGGTCAGGCCTACATGTACTCCAGACCCACTGCAATATGATTGACTCTTAACTTAGGAGTGGGTAATAAATGCTAGCCTAGCAAGTGAGGCCCTCATTCTATGAATGAATAAAGAAAAAAACATAATTTTCATTTTACTGTGATTTTAGAATAGGGTTCAATTCTAAGAATGGTAATTAGTGCAAAACCTCTGAATTGATTATGTTATAGACTTAATGTCCACAGGATTGAGACAATTTAAAAGAGGATTATGCCTTGAAGTCTCTAAAGGATTTGTTCTTTTCACATGTATAGAAGTTGTACTTGCTGAAGAATCTCTACATTATAATTCAAAGAAATACAAGTGTATCTTGTTCTTAAAGTTCAATGTAGTCTAGGTTATGGGAAGTTGTGTTTTGTTGAATTTAACTTGCAACATTTTAAGACCTATCTGTATTTCAATATCACAATATAATACATACACTGCACGCATAGTCAAATTGGATTCATTAAAATTCCTTGGTACAATAGCTGAAAATTCTTCATTGTACATTTGTTGCTGATGTACTCCAGCAGTCAAAAAAGATTTACTCCAATTCCATGATACATTACCCCTTCCCATCATTGCATCTCTGGACTGGTATAAACAGATTGTCTGGAGTTGATCTACAAAAGTAGTCAATACATGAGCTTGACAATTAATTTATTACCTCCTGACAAACTAAAAGACTTGGTAGCAGCTAATGTTATCACTGATGGATTGCATTCAGTGTGGGTCATCCTGACATGAGCTGAATGCAACCATATGGAGCTAATAGCATAAACAGGCGACAAGTGTTTGAACAAAGCACAAATTTTATCTGACTTTTGACTCTCTAATGCAAAAGTAGATACAAAGAAATATAAAGAACCACTTTAATAGAAGAATAAATAGAACAATGAAATGGTGGAAATAAATTAAAATGAAAGGAAGGGAATAAAAAGTAGCTTTATCAATTTGTTTCTCTGGATAAGAATCAGTTTTCCATGTTCTTCTATCTCTAGAGAAAATCATATAAATGATAGACCAAATTCCTTCCTTGCTATAAAATATCAAAAGAAAGAACAATCATGTGCATGTACAAGCTGATATTAATACAATTACACATATAAAGTAACTAACTTATTAGGAACCTACAAAATATGCGGTGGTTTATTAGTTTTAGTAATGAGTCTTAAGAAGTGGCTCTTAACAAGATGTAATTTATTATATGATAGCAACTAAGTGTGAGTTACATTTGTTTATTAGACATTGTTACTATAAGACTACATGTACACCTGTAATTTCAAGACCCAGGCTAATGTACTTGGGACATGGGTTCAATGCTTGGATTGTTGTAAAACCTTCTTTTAGGGCTTTTACAGGTTACTTCCCTACATTTGGGACATGAAGCCTGGGCTCAAGTCCCATCTGCTCCAGAGGTGACATACATTTTTGAACAGTTTAATTAAAAATATCTATAAGATTACCTGTGGTTTAAGTCTTCACTCCAGAGTCCTAAAATGTTCTCCTTATCTATATGACATCAACAGATTGGGTCAATACAGCCTACAAACATTAATACTTTCGGAACCATTACCTTGTACAATACAATGCTGTTCCTCTGATTTTATGGTCATGACAAAGTGAGGATGTGTCAGATTATGAAGTTACAAATTGCGCTGGAATAAAATTCTGCTGCTGCTGATTGCCTCATTGATATTCAATTCTGAGTTGCTAGATTAGCTATCTCATTTACCACAGTAGTAGTGTTATACAATACAACAGAGCATGCTTCCGTCTGAAGAAGGGTCTTTGTCACCACCTGAATTGTGTGGTAGTCACTTCTCCCAGTGTCTTCATGAACAAATGCATGCATGATAATTAGATTGGTGAGGTCAACTCGGTTTTCTTCCCTCTTGTTTCTTCCCTTACCACTATCACAGTTTGACACGTATGTCCTCCTGTACTCAGCCAAATTAATCTAGCCTGTTGTTTCTGAGTCACTTTGGGTGATGGACATTAAAGTTCCTCACTCATCCTATAGACTCTTTTGCTCACTGTCTAATTCTTCTGGGGTGGATGCGAATAAGCTGATGCTTGTTGGTGAAATGTAGGTGATGGTATATAGTACTGGAGATTCTGATTTAATGGAACCATGAGTTCTTCTTCAGGAGGTAAAAGAACAAGTTATAATGTTTTTGTGAAGAGGAACATTCCCATAGAACTTATCATAAAATAAGTGGCATTATCAAATATTTAGCCACTCCTCCTGATATCTCCTTCTTTGTCAGAACATCAATTTTGTCTGATTATATTTTTATGAAAAACCTTGGAATATTTTTTTGATTTGAATGCTCTAACATGAAACGTCAGAAGTAGGACCAGCAGAAGTTCAACACAAACTATGATTGTCTGATGATCCCTTAGACCCTCATTTTCACGTATTCAGGAATTTCCCATATAATCAGGAGTATCCCATATTTTTCCAACAGCATCTCAGGCTACTAGACTAGATTTTGGGTGAACAATAAAACACTGATAAGTCAACTGGTCATCCAAACATGTAATTTTCTTTTTGGTGTCACCCCATTTGAAAATGCAAAACAACATATTCACTTGGAACTTGAGTGCTGTTACAAAGGCATATGATTATGGTTGTCCAGGAATTGTACCTTTCGTGAATTAAACAAAAATTGGGATAATAGTTCCTCAGTGCATTCTCCATGTTAAGACCTAGACCAATCCAAGTCAACTTACGAACCAAGAATCATCCTTTTCTCATATGGTCTAGATTGTTGTTCTGTTTGAGATTTAGCAGTCATGCTTCTGTCCTGCAAGATGGAAAGACGAAAAGATGAAAAGCAAGATGAAAAGTTTCAACAACGTGCCTCTTTTTGACCAATACACAAGACAATAAATATTTCCTAGGTTTTATAAAATAAAAAAAAAGTATCATTTCTTAAAAAAACTTTCTATTTTAAAAATCCTTAAATATGACAGTAATAGATTTGCTAGAGAACAATTTACAATGATTCCATTTTAATTCTTAGACTTGAACCATGCTAACTCGTACACTATGGATATAAAGGTACAGTCATTAGTTTCATTAGAGAGTCATTTGTTTATGGACACTATAGGGTATCTGTTCTAGCTAAAGCAGAAAAGACCAAACCGTCATTGTTGTTGACTGTCCCTTGATACTTTGATGAGAATATAATATATAGTATAGAGTATAAAGTTTATAGTTTCATTGGTTTCTGTCATGGATCTTGCTGTGACTGAACAGGCCAATTTTCACCTGGTGTTCTTTGTACACATGGTGCAGAAAGTCCAACAAATAGTGAGATCTAGGTTGTAGTATTTACTTCCTTTTCTTTCCTTCTCTGCCACCTTTCTGCTTCGTCATTTTGATGTTTTGACATAAAGTAATTTGTAGCTTTATGGAAATGTTGTTATTATTTAAACGATTGGTAATAAGCTCCTTCTAATCATTAATGCCAATACTGATGCACTTCAAGGAGACCTTTAGAATGTCTTTGGTGCTTAGTCCTCCCTTTGAATGCTGGCCATTTGAGAGTTGAGAATGCAGTTCCTGGCAGAGGAGATGTTTTCCAGGCATCTGGAACCATTGTCCAACCCAGGAAGTTGATTTGAAAGAGTTTTGCCTGATTGTTAGTGGAGCTAACTTCAAGAGGACACTGATGTTTGTTTCATTGCCTTCACCTTGAATCGAAACAATGTAACATAGGCATTGTTGCTCAAATTTCTCTAGTACGCCTATGTGTTAGTGATACTCACTCTATGTCTGATTGCAGTGTGGGGTGCGGTGATATCAGTTGCTCCATAGAGTTTTGTTGACTTGAACAGGTCTTTCTATTCAAACACTCACTGCCAAGTTTATAGATATGCATACAATACTGTCTCCTGGAACTGACATGCAGTATGAAATATAAGCAACCATCTGTGAACTGACACTGTCACTGCTGACCTTATGTAATAAGTAGTTTTCTTTCTTTTCAAAGAATTATGTTTATCTTTAAAATACCATCTTGAATTGTTTTAATTGAAAATTGATGAAAAATAACAAAAAAAATAACCGGTAGATTAAGCAGAAATGCTTTAAAAATGGAATAGTCTCAAGATAGTTAATAACCAATTCACCTTTCTCTTGAGAGAGAGTTGTTTTATCATTGTGGTATTCCTTGAACTAAGTACACATTGTAGAGATGTAATTCAACAAATAATTTAACAATATCAAACACAAATCTCAGAAGTGACACCTACAGGCATCATTTTCCAGAGATATAGCACTACAAATGAATTAGAATTTTATTTATCTCACTTTTTTTTGATAGATTTAGAATGAAAACATATTTTCAAACACATTTTATCAACGTAACAGGTATTAGTGTTGTGCTAATGTTCATTTTTCTGATTAGAAGGGAGAAAAGATTGAAAGAAACAAATCTTTAATACCTGAGCCATTGTTCCACCACATGATTCTCCAGAATTTATTTTTATCTCCAACCACAGCTTGTCACAAGATGGTTAAGATGATTTTGACCTTTCCTGTAACAGTCATAAGGGGGTAGATAGGCTGACAACACAGAGAACAATGAGGTACTGTTAGGGATTTTAATTATTTTAGTCTGTGGACTATTCATTTTATAAGTGAGCTCACTTATAGTATCTAATGAAATACATATGGAATATCCTGAAACCAACACATGGTGGGAGGTGAGTGTAGCTGCTTTTGACATCAAGGCAGTATTCAGCCAAGTATGGCACCAAAGAGCTCTAGAAAAACACAGGTCAATAGGAGTCAGAGGGAAAAAAAAATCTTCAGTAGCTGGAGTCATATCTGACACAAAGGAAGCTGATTGTATTTATTGGAGACTAGCTATCACAGCCTTGCAATATAGCTACAGGAGATTTTTGGGTTGCTTCTTTGGCTGAACCATATTCAACTCTTTCATAAATAGTACGCTTTCAGAATATTGAGAGTAGAACTATCCACTGACGATTTTACAGTATCCAACTCTATTCGCAATTCTTTCCCAAATGGAGCAACACATGCAATCTGAAGCAAGTCCTGGATAATATGTAGGTTTGGATTTTCAAGTAACTGGTATATTTATAATGTATAAATATTCAGATAATGAACAATAAGAAGTCCACCCATCTCCAATTGACTTTGAGAAATTCCAGCATCATTGAATTCCCCAATAATATATTGGAGGAATGCCACATGCCTGACTCAAAACTCTCTACTTTGAGGTTTATCACAACATATGATTACCAGGGGAGAGGACTGAATGCTTCAAAGATGTTCTCAAAGTTTCTTTGCAGGATGCAACGACCCCACCAACTCAAGGCAATCCTGTCCAAGACCAGCCACACTGGAGAAGGAGCATTTGCAAATATACCTGCCACCTCAAACATCTCCAACATAACCAGGCAGAAGCCAAGTGCAAACAGCAAAAGGAGTATGCAAAAACCCAAGCGCCCCACTCGCCAAGTCTATGACACCTGCAGTAGGGTGTGTGAATCTAGCATTGCACTATTTGATCACCCCGGGATCCAGAACTCTGGAGTGGAAGAATATCATCATTGATCTCAAGGGACTGTCTAAGAAGAAGTGAGAAGAAGAAGAAGAACACCTTGGAGATTATCTGGACTAGCTGTATTAAAACTTTAGCTATAGACTAGAGTGCAGATCAGTTTTGCTACTGATTCCTCAAAGCTTATCCACCAAGTAAAAATTTTAAATCACAGTGTCTGTGTTATGTCTCACTGAGATGGAGAATTGAAAATCAAGCCCTGTTCTTTGTGGAGTCCTGATGAAAGTTAAAGATTTTATCAAAGTATGCAAAATCCCTAATATACCAGTCTGATAAAGTCAAATTAACAGGAAACATAAATTAGATTTCTGTATTTAATACGAATAACCACTTATTATAAACTCTAAGTCCCTTATAACCACTACCCCCCACCCAACACACACACACACACACACACACACAAAATGGTGTTTTGCATGTAGGTGAAAGAAGAACTAGCAAACAATTACATGGCTTAGTTCACAGTGTGAGGGGGTCCAGGTTCACAGGTTTCAGAACCCCAGACTAATGTTACAGGGACCTGCATTGAAATCCCACCATAGCAAACAGTGGAATTTGAATGTAATAAGAAATTAAGAATCTGTCCTAATAATGGTAAGGTAACTACTGTTCAATTGTTGTAAAAACCCATCTGGTTCACTGATGTCCTTTAGGGAAGGTAGTCTGCCATCCTTACATGGTCCAGTCGACACGTGACTCCAGACCTTCAGCAATGTGGTTAACTCTTAACTACCCACTCGATAATTTAGGGGAGGAAATGAATGCTGACCAATGATGCATACATCCCATAAATGTTGTTTTTAAAGTAATCCTTTTGTTTGCCAGGGTATACTGTTCTTCAATCTTTCTTCTTCAGGCTCTTCTCATTCCCTCACCAGAGTACAGATGATTAAAACACTAACTGCAAAGCCTCTTAGCTACTAGTTAAAGGCCAAAGCTTACAACAACTGGTGAGGGAAAATATATTATCTTTCTTCAGGCATAAGGCATTTTACAGAGAGAAATACAAACTAACTGCTCCTTGCAACAGTCTGAAGGCTTCTGCCAGTATTACCCTCACCCACAAGCTGTTCAGCTACCCAGGAGCCATTAGATAGTTGTTGTCAAGCTGGTGGACTTTGTAAACAACAACTGGTCAGAGCTCCCCAACCAATCAACAACCTGTTTCTGGCCAAAATTCACTTTGTATGTGACCCCTGGTGCTGGTCCATCTACAAACAGTCTCCCTCACAGCCTGAACAAAGCAGCAACATGAATATGATTTGCAATGAGGTCCAGAATCTTGATTTTTAAAAGTGCACCATTTCCTTCCACTGTCCTTAGTTTAAAAATTCTTCTTTCCCTGTTTCAGTTCACAATCCAGGTCTAGAAAAAAATTTAAAACTGGAATATTGGCTATTTGTCTGGATAGAGATACAGCTGCAACAGGAATGAATGAGTTCAAATTCATCCAGGACAGAGTAGTTTACTTCATTGGTACTTTTGGCTCAATATTCACATAAAGTGACATTAGCATAACATGATTGTATAGCCTCTGGGTCTATGAGATGCACTGCAGCAGCTCTTCAAGGTGAATTTAGTAGAATTTCCTTCCTTTCTGACCTTAGCCATCGAAACATACAACATAATAGGCTTCACAGAGGTGGTGACATGGTGTTCAAGGTTGGGAATAAAATATTTCAGGATATTAGATGTTTTGAAACAACAGATAAAATGGAAAGGGGTGGTATTGTGACCATGATAATGAGCAATGACACAACATCAGTCTTGAGGACCTTGGTTTGGTAGAATCAGTTTGGATGGAAATAAGAAATGATCGGAGTCAAAAACACTTGCCTGAGTTCTTTACAGAACCTTAAATGTAGCTATGCAATTAGACAGGATAGTAATCAAGAAATAAAATTAAAAGGCAAAATATGGCAGATGCTGGAAATCTGAAATAAATACAGACATAGCTAGAGAAACTCAACAGGTTGGCATCTGTGGAGAGAGAAACAGTTAAATAAGAAAAGCTTGTAATAAAGACAACATAACAGTCACAAGGAGTTTTAAGCTTCATAAGCAACTCAAATTACCAAAATACTTTGGAGGATGAGATCAGGGAATGTATTCAATGCAGATTCATTAAACAATGTGTTGTAAGAGTGAAAGGTTATCAGGAATAGATGGGAGGGTGAGTAATCAGATCAACCATGAACTGGATGATGGAGCAGACTCAAGGGGTTGAGTGACATCTTCCTGCTCTTACTTTGTATCTTCATATATCTGTATGTTCACACATAACAAGGAGCTATTTTAGTATCTATTTTCCATAATGGAACAGAATTAATTAATAGTTTTGAAATAAGAGATCCTCTGAGACAGAGTGATCTAAATATGATAGAATTTCTCATTGCATTTGAGAGTGACAGACATAAATCTAAAATTAGAATAATGAACTTGGTAGGTATGAGGGGTGAGTTGGCTTAGGTTTTTGATGATGATAAATGAGTAATGATGAGCATTTAAAGAAATATTTCATAATTTTCAACAAATACTCTTCCCATTGCAAAACAAAAACTGCACAGGAAAATATATTAATTTTTTTTTGTTATTCTTTTGTGGAAGGTGGGTAAGGCCAGAATTTGTTGCCCACCCATAATTGCCCTTTAATTGATTTACCTGCTAAGCCATTTCAGAGGGTGGTTAAAAGTCAATACATTGCTGTTGGTCTGAGTCACACACAGGACAGATTAGTTAAGAATGGCATATTTCCTTCCGCAAAGGATGTTAGTGAATTAGATGTATTTTTGTGACAATGATGTCATGGTTGTAGTGAATAAAATTATCTTTTATTTATAGATTTATCAATTTAACTTAAATTCCACACGATGTCAGGGTGGGATTAGAACCTGAGTCCTCAGAAAATTCACCCTGGGCTTACTGGATTTCTAGGCCAATGACATTACTACTAATCTTGCCTTGCTAGAGAGATTTAGGATTATATTGGATTAAAATAAAAGGGTTATAATATGGCCAAAAAGCATAGACAGGGAAAGATTTACGTACAGAAAAGAATGAACAAACCAAAAAATAATGAGGGAGAAAATAGAAATAAGAGTGAACTAACCAGATTGCAAAAGCTTCTACAATAACATAAAAGGTAAACAATAAAGGTAAGCATGGATTCCTTAGAGATTGTCATTGGTAAAATCATCATTGGGGATAAAGAACTGACAGGGGCATTTGTATTTGTCTTTATATGGTATATCCAAACACCATTCCAGAAATAATGCTGAAGCAAAGGTCTAATGAGATTAAAAAATATAAAGTAAACAACTAAAGAAAAAATGTGAGGGACACTAATTAGATTAAAGCTAAGGAATACCCTGGAGCTGATGGCCTATATCTAAGCATTCTAAAAGTGATCAAACAGATAGTGAATGCATTGGTTATGATCTTCCAGAATTCCCTAGATTTTGGATTGATCCCAGTGAATCAGATCTAGAAATAAAAACTGTTCAAGAAACAGGCGAGAGAGACAATAGTGAATTATAGTCCAATTTACCTGAAATCAGTCATCACCAAAACACTGAAATCCATTACTGAAAATGAAAGAAGAGGGCACTTAGAAAATCAAAAATACAATTAGGCAGAATCACCAGAAATTACAAAAGGAAAAATGCCTGACTAATCTGTACGCATGTTCTTTTTCCAAGATGGAACAAGTTGGACAAATAATGGAGAATATGTGGACCAGTATATTTGGATTTGGATTTCCAAAAACACCCGAAGTGCTACACAAATGGTTGTTATACAAGGTTAGGGTTTATGTGATTTGGGGTAACATATTAACATGGACAGAGGATTTTTCTTCAATTCAATATGAATATATTAGTCATAAAATTATGATTAGTAAAACAACAATGAATTCTTTATTTGAGGATAAAATTATATATAAGATAAAAATAAGTCAAGTACAGAGCAAAGCATTCATGTCTGACTTCAACCAATTGCTGCTGACTATTTACATATTATGGGACCAATACACCACACCCTGTGTCCAAGCGGCAATAAGTCATTTAAAATATGGTGCCTTAAAGGTACAAGTGCATCATGGAACAACATGTTCCTTTTTCTTAAGTAAAGGCTTACCTTTAAAGAGTCAAACTATTCACATGATATCAAAAGAAAATTGAATGATTCTGAATACATCATAGTACAAAACAATAAACTTACAAGTCTCTGAAATATATTGGCTACTTACTTGTCCATCTAGACTTAGCAATGCAATTTTGGTTAGATATGGTTTTGTTTGTGTTACATCTTAGACAGTGTTCCATTTGTGAGAGTGCTGTTTGGTGTCTCTGGTTGATTTGACATCTGTTACATCATACTATTATGCCATTTCATGCTCATATTGATGGTATGTGCTGGTTTCCATGTGCCGTTGATTGGTTGCGGTACTCAAACTTTCTGTCTGATGTTGAAGTGGGATAATTTATTACCCTTTTGTGAGTCATGGGTATCTTTCATCTACCCCTTTTTCAATAATACAGCTGGTACTCCCAGGAACATTGAAAGTGATAACTAGGGAAGTTTGTCCATAGTTGTCTGCCAAATTGTAGTGCTGGATTAGTTCTACATATTCAGTTGAAGTTGTGTACCTCATCCTATTGCCTGATGGTCTGTGCTGTAGACTTAAGTGGTCTTCTTCCAGAATAGGGTTTCCAATTGTACTCCTTGTGGTCTGTGGTCCTTGTCATTGATGATACTATGGATGGTGACCCAGGATACCTGCTTGTGCACAGATAGTCAGCAATTACTGTATTCATGGCATCCAGGGTGAGTTGTTGTAGCAACATCTCAGTGGAATAACTTCGAAGGATGCAATCTTTTGAATTATTGTGCACAATTATTGGCACTGGTTGGATGAATAATCATTGACCATTTCCATAGATAATATTTCAGTTTCAGTGTGTGAACAAGTTCATGTAGCTTGAACCTACACTTGTCTTGCATATCGTCTTATTATAAAAGACGCGATGAGAAAAAAATGAGAAAAATGGACACCATTTTGAGAAATAGAGAATTCAAGATTTCATAGAATCGCTACAGTGTGGAAGCAGGCCATTTGGCCCATTGAGTTCACACTGACCTGCCAAACAACATCCCACCCAGATCCACCCTATCCATGTAACCCTACATTTCCCATGGCTAACCTGCCAAACCTGAACATCCCTGGACACTATGGGCAATTTAGCATGGCCAATCCACCTAACCTGCACACCTTTGGGCTGTGGGAGGAAACTGGAGCACACATCTAAACAAACAGAGGGAGAATGTGCAAATTCCACACAGACAGTCATGCAAGGTTGGAATTGAACCTAGGTCCCTGATGCTGTGAGGTAGCAGTGCTGACCACTGAGCCACTGTGCCTTTGAATTTGGCTGGTGTATATGAAAATATATTAGCTTTGAGGAGACAATATCCAGATACAAACTTTTGATTGGCTTTTTAATAGTCACAATTTGTTGTTGGTTTAGGAGAGCTCAGCATAGTGACACTCTTCTGATTGGACCAGCTGCAATATAATTGAACCTGTGATGAGGAATAAAATTGAAAAAAGACAGCAGCCTCAGAAGGTTGTAACATCAACACTTCTCTATCTCTGTGTTCCCATGTTTTGAAAAATTGCCTTCCACCAACTCTCAATCCAAAGAACAGAGAAAAGCTACATTCAGAGTTGCTGAAAGGAAGAATAATAAAGCTCACAGGAACAAGAAAGACCCTGGGTCCAACAAACAGTGTAGATTTCATCAAGGCATCATCAAAAAAAGGAATAGGATTGTAAAACCATGTGGGATTTGTTTCATGATTTCAGACCAGTGATACAGAACTGTTTCTCTGCCTAGAGACAGTTGGAACTGCAGATGCTGGTGAATCCGAGACAACAAGGTGCAGGGCTGGATGAACACAGCAGGCCAAACAGCA
>NC_063344.1:35068469-35095714 GCF_021869965.1 Rhincodon typus
TCTACACCTTGTTATCTCAGATTCTCCAGCATCTGCAGTTCCTACTATCTCAGGAATGACTTCCTGTTGGTTGTATGGTTGAGGCCGAAAACTGAGTCATATAAATCCTCTCTTTATTTCCTTTATTCATGGGATTGTGGTATCATCAGTGAGGCCAGCCTTTAGTTTCCATCTCCAATTGTCCTTGAGAAAGTACAATAACTACTTGAATATGACAGAGGCCATTTCACAGGACAGATCGGAGTCAACTACATTGCTGTGGGTCTGGAGTTGCAGATAGACCAAACTGGATAAGAGTGGCAGATATCCTTTCCTGAAGAACGTTAATAAACCACATAGTCTTTATGACAATCAGTCATTTCATGAACAGATACCAGCTTTTTAATTCCAGGTTTTATTTAATTAATTGAATTCAAATTCCCCAGCTGGTGTGCTGGGATCTGAACTCATGTTTCTGGATCTCTGGATTACTTGTCAAATAACATAACCATTGTGTTACTATATGTCAGTGGGCCAAGGAGAAAATAAAGACATAAGACGCTATCCCTTAAGGGTCTTATGGGAGCACCAGTTTCATAATAGGATGTCAGGAAGAGTTCTTTAGGAAACTTCACATATCTAAGATATTCTGATAGAGTTGTGTCTTCTCCTTCACAAATGCATGAATTTCAAAGCAGGGTAAGGATTGGTGTGACAGGCTTCCCTGTCAGTGACTAAAAGCTATTATCAGCAGTACACTGCTGGGCCTTTTCTATTATAGGCTCTGCATTTTTAAATAGAGGAGAGTTTCTGGACACGTTCCGCAGAATGCAACTTGGTCCCTGAAGTGTTCAGAGGACACATCCACTGAAATAAATATCAGGGCTCACAATTATGGTAATGAGGTGAGTAGCCCAATTTTACGTCTTCAGTTGCTTTTGTTTTGTTTCCTCCCTCCTTTCTCTGCTTGGCTTAAAAGAAAACCTCAAATATTAAGTAGAGAATGGAACTAACTGGGTTCATTTGCAGAGAGCTGTTGTGAATGTGACATATACCTTCTTCTGTGCCATACGATTCTAAGGCTCTATGGTTCTAATGAAGGATCACTTACGCTTCACAGATGCTGTCAGACCTGCTGAATAATTCCATCACTTGATGTTTTTATAGGCATATTTTGGCAAGTGACAGGATTGTGTTTTGTCAGCCATGCCTCTTTTACTGTAAAACACTTTATATTTGCTGTGATAGATGATGTGTTTGAAGAGATACATTTGGAGGAATTTCTTGAAGGTGGAAGCAGTGTAAGAATCAGAGAAGCTTAGAATAAATTTCCAGAGCATAGCAGCAGAATATTAGTAGGTGTTACCATTGATATGGAGAAGAGTGGTGGCCAGAAGTGTATAAACTGCGATCTGAGAAACTGATGAAGTTTGTAAGGCAGATCGGATCAGAGGAGGCGGACAAGAATTATGTTTGGTGTAAGACACTCCAACAATTTAATAGCGTAGTACCATTGATGATTTAGTTTCATGTCTGTTGACTAGTCACTTTTGCAAAATATTGGGAGCTTGCCAGATCCTGTGAAATTACATCCCCAGAAGAATCAATGCCCTTGGAGGAAAAAGGAAGAAAATTGAAAAAATCAGTAAGCATGGAAGAAAACAATATAAAATAGTTTTGGCAACAATGTTGCAAAAATACTTTACCCCTCAAAAGTTGAACAATTCTGAGCAAAATATGGGTCATTAATACATCAATATTTAATAATTAATCTGTAAGTTAGAAATTTATTATGTCAGATACAAATGGAAGATGTCTGTGTGAGGATGGTATGATTGAAATAAGATGTCTCATACACAAATGCATTTTTATTGCTGTGTTTCCAGAGTACAATCAATCAAAAATGTGATGCAAAGTTAAGTAAATTGAAAAGATATTAAAATGGGCCATTAGTCAAGAATTGCTTATGAATAATTAATTCTGATAGTCTTCAATAGCTAAATTTCATTTATGCAGCCTTTCATTTATCAAGCCTTTTATCGAGGTAAGAAACAGAAGATCAGCTTTTATTTAGTTATGAAAAATTCTGATTGGATAGATTCACCAAAACCCCTACTCTGAAATAAAAACAACTTTGTTTTCATGGCTGTAGGTGTAAGAATCAACATTCAGCTGATGTCAATTGTCATTGCAATTTGCTGGACTCATTATCTTTTCCCACGTGCTGAATTGCCTTAGAGGCAGTAATCCATAAACCAGCAATAAATTGGAATGATATGGCAAATTTGCACTATATGGTCATTTCACAATTCATGCAAGGACTGCTATTTCTGATTTATACAGTAATACCTAATTCTAATGTTATTTGTTTCCAAAATTTTGGTTGAATTTGAACTAGAGATGATAAAATAACCATACAGAAGAATATAAATTAATAAATATTATAGATAATATTGTCAACATGCTGGTAACTCAAAAGTTACTATAAACAGTATTGGGAGAAATTATTACAATAGCTTAATGTAATAACATTGCTTTAGCAATAAGAAGAATAAATGTAGTTCATTTCTTTCAGAGTTCCAGACAGTTTTGTGTCTTCCCATTTTAGTCATTTTAAATAGTGTTCTGCCTACTTGTTAACTTTGAAAACAACGAAATATTTCACCAAAATCTATGGTTAGAAGCAAAAAGAAAATATGGAAAAAATCAAACATAAACAAAAATTGCTGGTGAAACTCAGCAGATCTAGCAGCATGTTGGACACAGAAACAGAATCAATGTTTCAAGTCCAGTGACCCTTCTTCAGAATGGCAGCATGATAAAACATTGGCAGACATACAAGGAAATCCAAAACCTTCTAAAGCTATATAAATAGTAAAAGTCTGGTGGAAGGAGGTCTGTGGCCAATTGGAGATCAAAAAGTATGTTTAGACATGGAGGCCATTGGCATGTTTGATGGGTTAAATAAATATCTTTCATCTGTTTGTACCAAGAAGGTCATATGAGGAAAGGCTGAGGGTCTTGAGGCTGTTTTCGTTAGAGAGAAGAAGGTTAAGAGGTGACTTGATAGAGACATACAAGATGATCAGAGGATTAGATTGGGTGGACAGTGGGAGCCTTTTTCCTCGGATGGTGATGGCTAGCACGAGGGGACATAGCTTTAAATTGAGGGGTGATAGATATAGGACAGATGTCAGAGGTAGGTTCTTTACTCAGAGAGTAGTAAGGGCGTGGAATGCCCTGCCTGCAAAAATGGTAGACTCGCCCACTTTAAGGGCATTTAAATGGTCATTGGATAAACATATGGATGATAATGGAATAGTTTAGGTTAGATGGGCTTCAGATTGGTTTCACAGGTCGGCGCAACATCGAGGGCCGAAGGGCCTGTACTGTGCTGTAATGTTCTATGTTCTATGTTCTAAAAAAGAAAATCCTCCCCAGGTCATGGTCAAAAAGGAGATAGGTCAGGTGCTTAAGGTGTTTAGAATTGTTAACGAGAAGACATTCACTGGGCTTTCTACGCTTAAACTTGTTAACACATGAGGACAAGATGGGATACATCCAAACATATTGAAGGAAGTGATCTCATAAATTGAGGAGGCCCTGCCCATAATTTTCCACTCTTTCTTTGACTCGGGGTAGTCCTGGAGGGCTGGAAAATTTCAAATATCATGCTCCTATTGGAAAACAAGTGTAAAGATAAATTGAGCAATTACACCTCATTGCAGTGAGGCAGAGATAGTAGGAACTGCAGATGCTGGAGAATCCGAGACAACAAGGTGCAGGGCTGGATGAACACAGCAGGCCAAGCAGCATCATAGGAGCAGAAAGGCTGACGTTTCGGGCCTAGACCCTGGTCTAGGCATAAGTATGATCATCAGCCCTAGCCTCCCAGCCTGCCTTGATCCCTTGCAATTTGCTTACCGATATAACAGGTCCACAGCAGATGCCATTTTCTAGCCCTGAGCTCATCCCTGGAACATCTGGACAACAAGGACACCTATGTCAGACTCCTACTCATCAACTACAGCTCCACCTTCCACACCATTATCTTCTCCAAACTTAAAACATCTGAGACATATGTCCTGACTCCGCCCTCTGCAACTGGATCCTCAGCTTTCTGACTCACAGACTACATCAGTGAGGATAGGTAACTGCACCTCCTCCATGATAACCCTCAACACTAGAGTCCCCCCAAAATGCGTCCTCAGCCCCCTACTGTACTCTCTGTATACCTATGACTGTGTAGCCATATTCTGAATAAACACCATCTACAAATTTTCTGATGACACCACCGTGGTAGGACAGATATTAAACAATGATGAGTCAGAATACAGAAGGGAAATAGAGGGTTTGGTGGCATTGTGCAATGAGAACAACCTCTCTGTCAATGTCAGCAAAACAAAAGAACTGACCAATGACTTTAGAAAGAAAGGAGGAGAACGCATCCCCATCTACATCAACAGACCTGAGGGTAAGAGGGTTGAGAGTATCAAGTTCCTAGGAGTGACGATAACTGATGACCTGTCCTGGCCTTCCCATGTAGATACGACAGTCAAGAAGGCAAAACAATGCCTCTTTTTCCTCAGGGGTCTCAGGAAATTCGGCATGTCCATAAGCATCCTCAACAGCTTTTACAGATGCACCATAGAGAGCATACTACCAGGTTGCATAATGGCCTGGTACGGCAACTGCTCTGCCCAGGACAATAAGAAACTCGAGAAGGTTGTGTGCATAGCCCAGACCATCAGGGAAGCCAACTTTCCATCCATGGACTCCATTTACACGGCTCGCTGCTGCGGACAGGCAGCCAACATCATCAAAGACCCATCACACCCCAGTAATCCTCTCCTACAATCGCTTCCATCAGGCAGAAGATACAGAAGCTTGAACTCATGCACCAACATATTCAAGAATAGCTTCTTTCCTGCTGATATTAGAATGATGAATGGACTCTCTAACTTCAAATAATGTTCATCTTGCTTCTCACAACCTCCTGTGCGGTGTAACCTGTATGCCTCACTCTGTCCAAGCATCTATGATCTGTATGTCCTTGCTTACTATGATCTGCCTGTACTGCTCGCAAACAAAGCTTTTCACTGTACTTAGGTACATGTGACAATAAATCAAATCAAATCAAATCAAATGATCTCGTGACTATACCTAAGGCATGGCACTAGGATGACCTAGATTAGGACCTGAGTATTGAAGGTTATGTGACAATTAGGAAGGATAGGAAGCCAAGGAAGTGTAGAGGAGTATCTCTGTTAATTACATATGATATTAGCATAATAGAGAAGGATGACCTAAATTTAGGAAACCAGGATATATAAGCAGTCTGGGTAGGAATGAGGAATGATGAAGGCAAAAGGTCACTTATGGGAGTTGTGTATAGGATCATAATCAGTAACATCATGGTACGATAGAGTATCAAAGAAGGAGTAATGGGAACTTGTCAAAAGATTACAGCCATTATCATAGGGGATCTGAATGCTGCATTTTGGAAAGGCAAACCAGGGCAGAAGTTATACACTTAATGGTAAAGTCCTGGGGAGTGTTGCTGAACAAAGAGACATTGGAGTGCAACTTTTTAGTTTTAGTTTTAGAAAGTGGAGTCACAGGTACACACCATAGTGAAGAAGATGTTTGGTATGTTTGCCTTTATTGGTCAGCGTATTGAGTATAAGAGTTAGGAGGGCACGTTGTGGGTGTGCAGGACATTGGTTAGGCCAGTTTTGGAATACTGCATTCAGTTCTGCTCTCACAGCTATAGGAAGGATGTTGTGAAACTTGAAAGGGTTCAGAAAAGATCAACAAGGATGTCGCCAGGGTTGGAGGGTTTGAGCTATACGGAAAGGCTGAATAGATTGGGGCTATTTTCCCTGGAGTGTTGGAGACTGAAGGGTGACCTTATAGAAGTTTACAAAATCATAAGGGGCATGGATAGGGTAAATAGATAGGCCTTTTCCCCAGGGTAGGGGAATTCGAAACTAGAGGGCATAGTTTTAAGGTGACAGGGGAAAGATTTAAAAGGGACCTAAGGGGCAACTTTTTAATGCAGACGGTCGTGCATGTATGGAATGAGTTGCCAGAGGAAGTGGTGGAGTCTGGTACGATTACATTTAAAAGGCATCTCTGGATGGGTATATGAATAGGAAAGGTTTAAAGGGATATGGGCCAAATACCGGCAAATGGGACTAGATTCGTTTAGGATATCTGGTCAGATATATAGACTGGAAAATCAGAATGGAAAATGTAGTCTCAATGAGAAATTCATTGAATGTTTTAATGATAATTACTTAGTCCAGTATTGTTAAGACATCATCGAGAGACCACGCTATACTAGACCTGGTTTTGATGAGAGAGATAAGATTAATTACTGACCTCATAGTGAACGTGCTCATGGGTAGCAATGAATATAATGTGTTTGAATTTTACATATAGTTTAAGGGAGAGAGATATGGATCTGAGATGACTGTTTTGCATTTAAACCAAAGAAAATATGAGGGCATGAAAGCAGAGCTAGCGAAAGTGAACCAACAATGTATGTTGATTGATAGGTCAACAGATAGTGGTAAATATTTAAGGGCATATTCCAGAAAGTGTAGAATAGATACATTTCACCAATAAGACAAATTCTAACGGACAGATCCACCATCTGTGGTTAACCAAAAAAATTCAAAGATAGCATCAAACTCAAAGATAATTCTGTAAAACTAGGTGGCACGTCAGAAGATTGGACAGCAACAAATTACAAAAAGATTAATGAGGAGGAATAAAAAAGTTAGAATATAAAGGAAGGTTAGCCAAAAATACAAAAATAATAAGAAAAGTTTATTCAGACTTTTAAAGAAAAGAGTTAACAAAGTTCTATTGAAAATGCGTCTAGGAAATTAGAAATGGAGGATAAAGAGATGCAGCTGAATTGTATAGATATTTTACATTGGTCCTCACTACAGAGGCTGGAACTGAAGAAAATAAAAATTACCAGTGAAGTAATATTGAGGAAATTGTTGGAACTGTGCATGGATAAGACCTCAAGTCCTGATGGATTTCATCCTAAAGTCTTAAAAGAAGTAGCTAGAGAAATAGTTAGTTAACGCATGAGTTTTAAATTTTCAGAACTCATTAGATTCAAGGAAGGTCCCTTTAGACTGGAAAATAGCTAATGTATTGAATTCCTATAACAGTGTGGAAACAGGCCTTTAGCCCAACACATCCATACTGACTCCCAAGAGCATCCCACCCAGACCCACCCCCACCCTATCCCTGTATTTCCCATGGCCAAGCCACCTAATCTGTACATCTTTGGACTGTGGGAGGAAACCAGAGCACCCAGATGAAACCTGCACAGATGCAGGAAGAACATGCAAATTCCACACAGGCTGTCACCTGAGGCTGGAATTGAACCCACTCAGGTCTGTGGTGCTGTGAGGCAGCAGTGCTAACCATTGGCCACTGTGCCACCCCAAATATGTAGAGTAACTCCTTTATTCAAAAAAGGAGAGGGGCAGAAAACTGGGAACCACAGGCCAGTTAGCTTAGTATCTTTCCTAGGGAAAATTGTTAGAAGCTATTCTTGAAGATGTTATAACATGGCACTTGGGTAAGTTCAAGGTAATCAGGCAGAATCAATATGGCATTGTCAAAGGGAAATCATGTTTAACTGATTTATTGGAGTACTGTGAAGAAGAAACTTGTACTGTAGATAGAAGGGGAACCAGTGGATGTATTGTTTTTACATTTCAAGAAAGCATTTGATAAGATTCCACATCAACAATTATTGTTGAAGATAAAAACTCATGGTGTAGACGGTAACATATAGGAATTGTTGATTTAGAGGGCTTATGATCACAGTTACCTAATATAGGCAGCTGATGAGTTACAGCAATTTTCTAATAAGTTATTGAGAAGCAGCAGTTTATGGTATTACATCAGTCAATTAGACAAAGAATGGAAATATATGAACCATGACAGATCAGAGCACTTCACTGATCCAGTGTAGAATGAAGGAGCAGAGGCAGCGCACTCCCACGTCCCCTTTGTCCTGTTGTCTTTTGAGGTGGTCTCTGGTAGACTTTGGTGGTCTCAGTACCAATGGTCTTTTTTCTTCCCTTGGGCCAATGGAGGGGAACTCCTGGCCTTCTCCTGGTGTGGCTCATCTCCCTGGATCATCTTGCCCTTTCCTTCCCTTCTGTCTGTGTTAATAGACCTTATTTTGGGGGCTGACCATCAATGCTATGTCAGTCACTTGTCTAACTCCCCTTGTCCAAAGGCCATGAGACAGCTACTCTTAAGTCAGATGACTGTTATCTCCTCGCTGACCTCCATTTGAAAGTTAGACCAAAACCTTCTTGTTTTCAAAGATTGACAGGATACTAGAAAGTGGTGAGTAGCAATAAATGCATTTCTTCTAGGCTTGCAGGAGACCATGAGGGATGTGCCCCAGAGTTCAGTGTTGGGACCTCAAAACATTACAAATTATATAAATTATTTGGATGAAGGGATAGAAATTACGGTAGCTAAATTTGCAAATGACACAAAGACTGTAGGAAAGTGAGTTGTGAATATGACAAAAGAGTCTACAAAGAGATATATACAGGTTAAGTGAGTGGACAAAGATTTGGCAAAAGCAGTACAATGTGAGAAAATGTGATATTATCTATTTTGGCAGAAATGAAGAACAAGTTTGTTGTATAAATGGTGAGAGACTGCAGAGCTCTGAGATACAAAGAGATCTGCAAAATCTAGGTGCATAGGCATTGACAAGGTTCACAGAGATAAAACTTCCATGGAACTCATCAAAATTGACACTTAATCAATTTATAGCAAAATTAAGCCCTCTGCGTCGGGTTCTGGGCATGACAATTCAGTAAGGATATGAAAGCATTTATAGAAAAGATTCATGAAAATGGTTTCAGGGACAAGGAACATCAGTTACATTGAAACATTGGAGAAGTTGGGGCTATTGTCCTTGAAGAAGAGAAGGCGGAGAGATGTTTTAACAGAGATGTGCATCATCACGACGAGTCTGGACAGAGTAGGTAGGGAGTAAGTGTTCCCATCGGTGGAATTGCATTCCCTGTCCTTTTCAAAATGCTGTTTATGTTCATCAACCAACAGTGAGTGCCACTAGATTGGCCAACATTGCTTGCCCATCCCTATTTGTCCTTGATAAGGTAATATAAGTGAGCTGCCCTTTTGATCCACTGCAGTTTTTATTTGCTTTGTTCTTTTTAAAATATTGAAACTGCACCTTGAAAAGCTGTTATGGAGTCTGCTTCAACAAATGTTCCTGCTCCCCACCAGTACTTGTGCACTGTCTAGTAATTATCTTTATCAACCCTCTTCTCCACAGTTGTAATGAATGTAACACTGTCTTTTAAATCAGTTACAAAGGACTCCCAAGTATTGTTGAATGCCTACCACATAACATATGCCCTTTAAAAATAAAATCCTGCACGCCCAAGCATTAGAAAATGGCATGCAGAATATCTCCCCCATCAAATGTGTTTATTAGGCATTCAAGATAGGTGATTTCTACTCTCGATGCTGATCCTCATCCACTGGGAACTCCACTGTGGCATAAAGTGTGCAGAGATCTGGAAGCTCAGTGGCCAGCACTGCTGCCTCATGGTGCCAGGGACCTGGGTTTGATGCCCACCTCAGGAAACCATCTGTGTGGAGATTGCACGTTCTCCCCCCGTCTGCGTGGGTTTCCCCCGGGTGCTCTGGTTTCCTCCCACAATCTCACAATGTGCAGGTTAGGTGGATTGGCCATGCTAAGTTGCCCATAGTGTTCAGGGATGTGTAGGCCAGGTGGATTGGCCAAGGAAAATGCAGGATTATTATGGATAAGGTGAGGGGTGGGTCTGTGTAAGGTGCTGTTTGGAGGGTCGACGTGAGCTTGTTGGTTGATTGGCTTGCATCTACACTGTAGGGATTCAATGATTCATTGCACTTCCAGCCAATTGATTTATGAGCTTCCAACTGAAGGTCAGTAGTGATAATCTAAATTTGAATGTTGGTAAGTTATTTAATCAAGGGGACATCGAACTGACTACAGGTACCCCTTCTTCATTAAGAGATAGGGTGGTCCAGGTAAGCAATCACATACAGGCCTCCCAGAGGTTTCATCTCAGGACACTCCAGAGATGTCCAGGCTCTCCACCTTCACTCTACCTGCCATCCTCAAACCTCTCGGAGTTCAAGCCAAAAAGGGTGAATCTGTATCTGACAAATGCCCCCAACCCTAGAGTCATCTGACAAAGCTCCAAAGCCGACAAGCTCCATTATTGGGCAGGTTCCCTTCTCCCCAGCTGCAGACCCTAATAATGCACAGGATGTAATGGGAGGCAGAGAAATAAGAGAACCTTCTTGTATCATGTAGTTGACACAACTGATACTTTATTGCAAGTACATAATCACATTTGTAAATATAGATTCACTGTTCACCATCAACTGAATGTGCAAATGTCATTTTAACTGTGACTATAAGAATAAAAATACAGAAGCTATCCCTCCTTAGCACCACACAACCTGTCTGGGAGTAGCTATCCTTTCCATGACACTAATATTGGCATAGAACTTTGTCATGATTGAATGAGGGAGTGTTAAATTTTGTGATGTCTCCAACATTTGTATCTTAACATTTATTAAATAGCATGAACCAAATAGAAAGGTCAAAGCATTAAGCTGCATATGCAGTTTGGATAATACAGGAGCTGATGCTCAGAAGAATCAAAATATTTGCAGTCAGTGAATAATGACTTCATAGAGCTCAGTTCCATTGAACAGGGTTCACAAAGAAGTCCTGCCTTGGTTGCTATGCCTGATGCTGCTGTGCTATAGGATGTTGAAAGTGCTGTTCATTCTGAAGAACATCCTCATCTTCTGACTCATCACAATGTTGTAGCTCTTGCATAACCCCATCATTCATTCCAAAGCCTTGGGTGCACCCTCCAGTTGTTTGGAGCAGAGATTCTGAAAATCAAGTATTGTACTCTGTCTGGATGGTAGCAGTATGAAGTCCTAAACATGATTAGTGGAAACCTGATGTGAAGGGGCATCCTTTGGCTCACGTTGGCCCCATTCTAAGAATCTGCTGCATTGCAGAAACAATGGACAGTATCAGATGGCATTTTGACCTCTGTGTCTGGACAGAGAATGGTGCCACTCTTCCTCTCTTATCTCTGTGCCATTCTGTGGATGATGAGTATCTGTGGCTCTCCTTATCTTCTCCACATTATGAGGAAGCTTATGACTGATGATCTACAGTAGAGGGTCACCTCCACATCAGCTGGAGGTTGATGCTGGCCCTGGGCTTGCATGCTTTCCTCATCCATTCCTGTGACAGAGCTCAGTGCAACAGCAAAAAGGACAACCACAGCTTCTTTGCCATTTTGAAGGGGCTCATGTCACACAAAAGTGGAACCCAATCCCTCAGAGCATGAAACATAACTCCACCACTCTGGATGTGGTTGCAGCCATACATTTCTTTTATGCACTTGTAATTTGGATGAGATTGGAAGGTAACACTGGCCATGTTTCATGGACTGAGTTACAGACTCAACCTCTCAGTCTAGGTAACATCCCAAATCTTCATATTCCATTCTCTCTTGCCTGCCATGCAACCACATCAACTTTGATTTGCATCAGTGCCCACTAAACCTCTTTATTTAATTGCTCATCTCCCCATTTCACCCTCTGAGAACCAGGCACGCTACATAGCCATGCCAAACATCATACTATCGCCCATGAAGAACAGGGTAATGGTCAATTTCGATGACCATCCTTCCACAATAACCTTTGCTTTCCCAAACTCTATCATCTACTACCCTTTTATATTGAGTTGTACCCTTTTCCCAATAGTTATCCTCTCTGTAGCTCAGTATTCTTTCTCCAATCTCCACTGTTGTGTTCCCTAGCCTCCCTACCACAGTTGTGACACCTGATAATTCCTTATTGACTTTCAGTGGACAAACTCCCAGGATTAACCATGGCTCACCACACTGACTGACTAGGAGAGAGAGCTATGAGTGATGAATGACAGACCCTGACTGTTATCTGTGAAATTGCTGATTGAGGTATCATGAATCTCTACACTGGTTGAATTGAATGGGTAAGACTAGCTGTGACCCTTTCTCCAGATAGTAGAGGTACAGATTCTCTGACCCTGGATGTCTGAGGCAGCTGTTTGATAATGTCCAAGCCTACAGACGAGGATGAAATGATACTCTTGACTCATTGTGCCAGTACACCCTGACTGAAGGCTGCAACCCTTGGCCTGAGTAACAGCTACTTACTTTAGATTTAGAGATATGGCCATTTGGTTGAAGCACAAGCCGTGTGCTTGCCACATGGTGCGGGTGTAACATCAATGCAGTACCGTGATGTGCAGCCACTTCTCACCTTGACTGTTTCCTCTTAATAACCACGTCAAGCTGCCTGGATTTGTGTTTGCAATAAAAGGTAAGGCAAGACAAAAGTATAATCAGCTTTTAAGTTCTGAATGAGAAAGGAAAGCACAAAAATGTGAGTCAAAGTGTGAGTTAAAATGTGAATGAAAGAGATGCCATAGCATCCAAGTAGGTTCAAAGTGAGTGAAAGCTAAAAGAGCAAGCAAGGAGCCCTGAGATGCAATCTGATCCAGTCTATGGGTACTTGTCACTGTCTGCAAAGTATCCTGGCAGCAGCATTACAATGAATGTGCCAGTGAACTCCAAGGTGCAGCATTGAAGTGGAGAACTGTATTAAGTTGGTTAGAGATGTGCCATGATGTAATAGAAAGGCTGGTGCATGTTTGATGCCAACCTTAGGAGGACAATGGTGTGGGTGTTCATTGCCCATAGAAGTGTGCCCTGAGGTTTTGAGGACTGCTGTCCAAGATAAAAGCCTGGAGGAACAAGCAGTGAGCTGAAATATCCAGGTACTCGCTCTGACACATGGCATGGTGGCTCAGTGATTAGCACTGCTACCTCACAGTGCCACGGACCCGGGTTCAATTCCACCCTCAGGTGACTGTGTGGCGTTTGCACTTTCTTCCCATATCTGTGTGGGTTTCTCCAGTTTTCTCCCACAGTCCAAAGATGTGCAGGTTAGGTGGTTTGGCCGTGCTAAATAATGCTCAGGCATGTGTAGTTTAGGTGTGCTGGCCTTAGGAAATATAGAGTAGGGGGTGGGTCTGGGTGGGATGCTCTTTGGAGGGTTGGTGTGGACTTGTTGGGCTGAGTGGCCTGTTTCCACACAGTAGGAATTCTACACATTCTAAGACTTTCATGCCTTGCCATCTAATGATGTGAGATTAGTCATTACTGATCTTGCCGTTTTTCCCAATGACCTGTCGTTACCTAAGTTGTCTACAGCCTAGGATGATTCTGCACACTTTTAGATTCTTAGAACACATAACTATATATAAATAAAAAGTACAAAATGCTTTTATTTTTATGATCTGAAACTGCCTGGAGCCTGCGATTCCGCATTGTACGTGGATACTTCCCAGAAGGGATCATTGGGGTTGGATTAGAAGTAAAAACTCGAAGTGTTTGTTCTCTCTTGGCCTTGGGCTCTTCAGAAAAAGTATAGCACCCACACCACTAACAGAATAACATAGGAGCTTACTAACTGGTAAAAATATGGCAGCTAGATCTGTTCATGGAATTAACAAGATAAAAAATGTACTGTTTCTGTAACGATTTTTAATATTTTACAGAATCCTGCAGTGCACTTTTTTCACTATTGCAAACTTCTGAATGATTTACTGGTTAAGGAAATAAAACTTCTATTGTGTTTGTTGTGTTTAATCATTACAATTAATCAGGTCTTCTGGACGCAACACACTGCCACGAAGTAAGAATGGGGAGAACAGAAAAATGTACTGACAGCAATTGGATCAAATCCAGATGAGGTAAACACAGAAACATAAGTAAATACTCAATTAGAAAGAAGTCTGAAGTGCATCTGAATTGCTCAATCACCTAATCCTTCAAGTATTTAAGAAGTTATTACTTGAAACAATTGCATGCTATCTGCCTCCTTAGAAAAACTGGTCTAAATGTTCAGCACCCACTGCATAAAGCACATCTACCTAAATTGCCTGTGTACCTCCACTTCTAACCTTAAGCTAATGGTTCTACCAGTAGGATTTAGCACCATAGAGTCACAGAGATATACAGCAGGTCTAACTCGACCACGCCAACCAGATATCCTAAAAAATCCATTCCCATTTGCCAGCATTTGGCCTATATCCCTCTAAACCCTTTCTATTCATATACCCATCTAGATGCCTTTTAAATGTTGTAATTGTACCAGCCTCCACCACTTCCTCAGGCAACTCATTCCATACACGCACCACCTTCTGCACAAGTAAGTTGCCCCTTAGGTCCATTTTAAATTTTTTATTTCTCACCTTCAACCTATGCCCTCTGGTTTTGGACTCCCCCACCCCGGGGAAAAGACCCTTATCTATTTACCCGATCCATGCCCCTTGTAATTTTATAAACCTCTATAAGGTCACCCTTCAGTCTCTGATGCTCCAGAGAAAATAGAAAACAGTCTATTCAGCCTTTCCGTATAGCTCAAACCTTCCAAACTTGGCTACATCCTTGTTAATCTTTTCATAACCCTTTCAAGTTTTACAACATTCTTTGTATAGCAGGGAGATCAGAATTGCACGCAGTATTCCAATAGTGGCCTAACCAATGTCCTGCAAGCGACAACATGACCTCCTAACTCCTATACTCAATGCACTGGCCAATAAAGATAAGCATATCGAACACCATCTTCACTAACCTATCTACTTGTGACTCCAAATTCAAGGAACTATAAACTTGCACTCAAAGGTCTCTTTATTCAGCAACACCCCCCCAGGATCTTACCATTAAGTGTCTAAGTCCTGCCCTGATTTTCCTTTCCAAAATGCAGCACATCACATTCATCTGAATTAAATTCCATCTGCCACTCCGCAGCCCATTGGTCCATCTGAACAAGATTCCCTTGTACTCTGAGGTAACCTTCTTCACTGTCCACTACACCACTAACTTTGGTGTCATCTGCAAACTTACTAACCATAGCTCCTATGATCATGTCCAAATCATCAACTTTGTATCATCTCAAGCATTTTGTTGGCATTATTTATCTATTCCATTAAAGATCTTGAATAACACCTGCCTAAGTTTGTTTCTTTTTTCTCTCCAGAACAAACAAAGTCTGTTTAACGTTTCCTCAAGATTTAAATGTCTTAGGTATAAGTTTGGTATGCTTTTCCCACACTGTTCCAATGCCTATCTGTCTGGCAACCAAAACTGAAGACATTACTCCAGTTTTAGCTGTACCTTGTGCCCTGTTCAAATTCAAGCTGGTATCACTTCCCAGGATATGTGCTGTCTCCCTCCACCAACATATTTCAAGATCCAGCTTTTTTTTCCTTACTATTGGCTCATGATGTAGACAGAAAAAGGTTTGATCAGAAAAAGAAACTTTCTGGGAAGTGAGGGAAGTGATTGCTGGGCCCCTTGCTGAGACATTTGTCCCATCGATAGCCACAGGTGATGTGCTGGAAGACGGGAGACTGGCTAATGTGGTGGCACTGTTTAAGAAAGGTGGGAAGGAAAAGCCAGAGAACTATAGACCGGTGAGCCTGATATTGGTGGTGGGCAAGTTGTTGGAGGGGATCCTGAGAGATAGGATTTGCACGTACTTGGAAAGGCAAGTACTGATTAGGGATAGTCAACGTGGTTTTGTGCGTGGGAAATCATGCCTCACTAACTTGATTGAGTTTTTTGAAGAAGTAATGAAGAGGATTGATGAAGGCAGAGGGGTAGATATGTTCCATATGGACTTCAGTAAGGCGTTCAACAAGGTTCGACATGGTAGATTGGTTAACAATGTTAGATCACATGCAGTACAGGGAGAACTAGCCACCTGGATAAAGAACTGGCTTGATGGTAGGAGACAGAGGGTGGTGGTGGAGGGGTGAGTTCAGACTGGAGGCCTACAACCAGGGATGTGCCACAAGGATCAGTGCTGGATCCACTGCTGTTTGTCATTAATATAAAAGATTTGGATGTGAATATAGGAGGTATGGTTAGTAAGTTTGCAGATGACACCAACATTGGAGGTGTAGTGGACAGCAAAGAAGGTTACCTCAGAGTACAACGGGACCTTCATCAGATGGGCTGATGGGCCGACAAGTGGCAGATGGAATTTAATTTAGATAAATGCGAGGTACTGCATTTTGTAAAGGGAAGTCAGGGCAGGAGTTAAACAGTCAATGATAAGGTCCTGGGGAGTGTTGTTGAACAAAGAGACCTTGGAGTGCAAATTCATAGTTCCTTGAAAGTGGAGTAAAAGGTAGGCAGGATAGTAAATATGGTGTTTACTGTGCTTGCCTTTATTGGTTAGTGAATGAGTATAGGAGGTGGAAGGTCATGCTGTGGTGAGGCCACTTTTGGAATATTGCATTTACTTCTGGTATCCCTCCTACAGCAAGGATGTTGTAAAACTTGAAAGGATTCAGAAAAGATTTACAAGGATGTCACCAGGGTTGGAACGTTTTAGCTATAGGGAGAGGCTGAATAGGCTAAGGTTGTTTTCCCTGGAGCATTTGATGCTGAGGGATGACCTTATAGAGACTTATACAATTATGAGGAGCATGGATAAGGTGAATAGCCAAGGCGTTTTTTCTAGGGTGGGGGAGTCCAAAACTAGAGGGCATAGGTTTAAGGTGAGAGGGGAAAGATGTAAAAGGGACCTCAGGGGCAACTTTTTCATGTAGAGGGTGGTGCCTGTATGGAAAATGCTGCCAGAGGAAGTGGTGGAGGCTGGTACAATTACACCATTTAAAAGGCATCTGGATGGGTATATGAATAAGAAGGGTTTAGAGGGATATGGGCCAAATGCTGGCAAATGGGACTAGATTAATTTAGGATATCTGGTTGGCATGGATGAGTTAGACTGAAGGGTCTGTTTCCCAAGCTGTACAGCTCTATGACTCTAATTACTCAAATGGGACCTGAAATAGAGGGTAAGTGCAGAAAGATTGGATCAGCTAAATTTTCTCTTTGTTACCAACTATGTTCTTCAAGTATGAAATGCTGCACCTTCAGGAAATAGTAACTTTGCATAAATGTGTTAAATGTAATTCATATTATTGTTGTGAATTGAGTTTGCCTGCATATCTTTGGCTTGCACGCATGTTCTGAATTGCTGTTGGTATTAACTAAGTTATGTGATATCAAACAGCTCATAACATCTTTTTATGTGTCAACAACTAAGACTTGCAGTTACAATATGGAGAAGGCTTCTTATCTATCAAATAAATTATTCTGAAGGATCCCTGCAGAAGTCATGGAAAGTATTGTCACGTTGATGATTGAGGACATGTCTAGATAAATGCAGCACACTATCTTTAAATGGAAAATCAAAAAAGGGCAACTTTTATTTCTCCAGTGCTGGGTCTTTTTGACCATTATTCACAAGGGACAGATTACACTTAAACAAGTTTCAGAGTCTTAAAATTGCTTTGAAAAACTGTTTGCCTTTGACCTTGTCTGGAATGCATTTTGTGGCATCCAATGGCTTAACTTGATGGTGATGTCTTGTGGCCTTTGGCTTACAAGATGTGAAATTGAAGTATTATGGGATGATTAAATTACTATGCTAATCAAGGTGCAGAGCTGTTGTACATCACTGAATCTTAAAAACACCATTGAAGTATTCCTGTACCAATTAATCATGACAAGGTTAGATTTTTCTTTGAGAAATCACTGCTAATGTGCACAAGTTATCTTCACATAATTCTCCACATTGATTCATACCATTCAGATACACATAACACCTTAATATTGGTAATTTTTTTTAGCCATCACACTTAAATGTTTTCTTTTCAAAGACATTTTCAAATTTTTATTCATTTATACTAAAAACAAAGCTATTTTTCAAAACAAATTTGAGACGATACAGCTTAGGTAAATAAGTATGTATAAAAATGTTTTTACATATTTAACTCACATCATCCACACATTTCCATTTTAATTAAATTTATTTAAATAAAGGTCTAGAAGCTCTATAAAAAATAATTACATGTTATTACAGGATATATGGACAAAACATAAAATATGTCAATACTTTTTAACCAGATGTTAAGCTATGCACAACATTGATTCCTCAAGTTGCTGCATTAGTTTATCAGAGTATTTTATGATAATAGCCTTTTTGGATTTCAGTTCTGAATTTCTACCAGTTCAGAAAAATCCCCATATTAGAACCTGAGATAACATTATAATGGGCTCTGCTGCAAGGGATATTGTGAACAGTTTTGGGCCCTGTGTCTAAGGAAGGATGTGTTGACATTGGAAGGGGTCCAGAGGAGGTTTACCAGAATGATCCCAGGGATGAAGGGCTTGTCATATGAGGAATGATTAAGGACTCTGGGACTGTACTCGATGGAGTTTAGAGGGATGAATGGAGATCTCATTGAAATCTACAGAATACTGAGAGTTCTGGATAAAGTGGACGTGGAGAAGATGCTTCCGCTGGTAGGAGAGAGTAGCACCCAAGGGCACAGGCTCAGAGTGAAGGGATGACCCTTTAGAACTGAGATGAGGAGAAATTTCTCCAGCCAGAGGGTGGTTAATCTGTGGAACTCATTGTCACAGAAGACAGTGAAGGCCAAGTTATTGAGTGTATTCAAGACAGAGATATATAGGTTCTTGTTCAGTAAGAGGATCAAAGGTTATGGGCAGAAGGCAGGAAAATGAGGTTGAGAAACACATCAGGTGTGATTGAATGGTAGAGCAGACTCAATGGGTTGAATGGCCTAATTCTGCTCCGAAACCTTATGTACTGATTGTCTTAAGCAGTAATATTGTTTATATTGTAGGATAAGGAGAAGTGAAATGGTAAGGAGATAGCACAACTTCAATAAATTGCATTTATATTGCACTTCTCATGTTAAATTTTCTTTTATGGCTCTGTCACAAGGCAGTTAGATGGATGAAAGCAGAGCTATGGGGGAAATATGGGTCTACACAGAGGAACTGAAGGGCTTTGAGGGGTCTTTGAAGATGGGGAAATTAAGATGTGAAATTGTTTAAGCATATAATTCTGCAAACTAAAGGAGCAGTGATTCACGAGTCTCTGATAGTGAAATTTTGGGATCAGGAAATAAGTAGGCAGAGTAGGGTCAGAGGATCAAATGGTGAGGGGAGAAAGATAGAACTGAGGAAGGTCATCCATGAGAGTACAAAATCATATAAGGTATTGAAGATGGAATAAAGGAATTTGAAGTTGATTCACTGTGGTGTGCCAAGTAGAATTTAGGAGTGGGCTTAGTTTTATATTCGGCATGGTTATGCAGTGCATCAGACCAGAGAGAAAATTGTAACCTAATCTCACAGGTGTGGCCACATTGTCAAGAAGATAAAATAGAACTAAGTTCCTTATTTAATTTGGCAGGAACAACCTAATTCTCTGAGATGGTTGTTGTTTCTTTTCAGATTAAACATTATTTTACCAGGAGAAGTTAGTTAATTATAAAAGAACATGTTTCCATTAACCCTGAACGTTTTCTTCCCCCCATTTTTCTATCCACTTATTTCGGAACCAATCAAATGTGGCGTGTATTTAACATTATCTAATCAATCAAACAGAATGTTTCTTTCAATGCTACAGTACAGTATAATGAAACAATTGCTACAAGCTTTTAAAGCCAGATATCTTACACAAATTAAATGTTTTCCTGGCGCTTGCACATGTTGCCCACATTATCTGTAACCCTTTGAAGTTAACAAAGTTAAATTGATTTTCCATTTTTCTCCAGGCCTTAAGATACTGAGTATAAAAGGAAAGGGTGAACATAAGCATATCAGCTAAATCATAGAGGGAGAAAAGATAACAAGATGAAAAACTTGAGAAGTGGATGCATCTAGTCCAATTTATTGGTTGCAGAAGTTGTATTTCTTTTGAAACCTTTTGCATGGTGAATGGCAAACAGCTAAAACATCTCTCACAGTGGTATTCTATGTAAAGAATGGTTTATGTTTTAATCTTCTTAATTACTGATTCAGTTCACAAATAAAAATAAAATGTTCCTTTAAAACATCGCCCTTTATTCAGCAGGGTTCTGCCAATGATTTGAGCCTCTTATGCAGCTCTTCAATCATCTGACAACAAAGAAGTTATGGCTTCCTATTGCAAGGCATCTACTTTATTTTTTATGTTCACTGTAGTTTTTCAGTGCACCAGTTCAAAAAGAAAAATGTAACCAAATCTAGTAAATGTGACCAACTTACCAATGGGACTAAGTCCTTTGTTTAATTTGACAGAAGTAACTTAATGACACTAGCTGAAAAATTACATTAGACAGTTTATATCTGAAGCCAAGTAAACATGTGAAATGGAAGAAATGTATTTTGATTGTAAGTTTTTCAGAGAAGGATTAGTTTGATGTGACAGCTAATTCGACATACATAGCAAACTGAAACAGAAATGCATAGCATTATCAAGTTTATTGCCCCATTTCAAAATTTTAAGAATATTAATTTAAAATGATTTTACCATATCTAAAATAATAATGAACTGCAAGCACCTATCAATTTTTTTAAATGTCCGTGGATTCAAGGAATGTTCTATTAGATTGAAAAATGCTGAGTGTGACTCTTTTATTTAAAAAGTAAGGGGATGAAAATCAAAAGATCACAGGCCACTGAGCTTAATAACAGTTTTATAAAGTTGTTAGAAACTATTATCAATGACATCATTGCGGGGCACTTAGAGAAATTCAGAGTAATCTGGCAGAGTCTACATGGTTTTGTGAAAGGGAAATCATGTTTAACCAGCTCATTGGAGTACTTTGAGGAATTAATATGTGCTGTTGTTAAAAGGGAACCAATGGGTATAGTGTGCTTAGATTTCTTGCAGCCATTTGATTAGGTGCTACATTGAAGCTTACTGTAGAATCGAAGCTCATGGTGTTGAGGGTAGCATATTGGCATGGCTAGAAGATTGCTTAGTTAACAGGAAACAAAATGTTCATAAATGGGTTATCTTATGGTTAACAAGATGTACCAACAGTTTGTCACAGGGATTGGTACTGGGGCTTCAACATTTCACAATATATGTAAATTACTTGAATTAACATTCTGATGGTATGTTTGCCAAATTTGCTGATGACACAAAAAATACATAGGAGAGTAAGTTTTGAAGAGGAGAAAAGGAGGCTATAAAAAGGTACAGCTGGGTTAAAGGTGTGGACAAAGATATGGCAAATGGAGAATCATAGAATCATAGAATCCCGACAGTGTGGCAACAGGCCCTTCGGACAACAAGTCCACACTGACCCACCCCCCTGGAACCCATCTAATCTCCACATCCCTGAACACTACAGGCAATTTAGCATGGCCAATCCACCTAACCTGCACATCTTTGGACTGTGGGAGGAAACCGGAGCACCTGGAGGAAACCCACACAGACATAGGGAGAATGTGCAAACTCCACACAGACAGTCACCTGGAGGTGGAATTGAACCCGGGTCCCTTGCGCTGTGAGGCAGCAGTGCGAATAACTGTTATCTTTTACTTGATTCACATTTCTAAACTATGTCTATGTGTGCCATGGTTTATTGTCTTTTTCACATTTAATGGGTGATAAAGCCACTAAGAATGTGAGAAAATTTGATATTGTCCATTTTGGCATGAAGAATAGAGCGAATGGTGTTAAAGGTGTGAGATTATAGAAATCTGAGATGCAGGCTGTGAAAGGAAGTAAACCCAAAAACTGGGGAGGAAATGCTTAATTATATAATGCCTCAGTTATGTGGTGAGACCATATTTGGAGTACGTGCCTAGCATTGGTCTCCTTATTTCAAGAAGAGCTTAAATGCATTACAAGCAGTTCTGTGAGGTTTAGTACACAAACACTTTGAATGGGTGAATTGTCTTATGAGAAAGGTTAGACAAGCTCAACTTTTGTCAGCTGGAGTTTAGAAGTGTAAGGAATGACTTGATTGAAACGTATGATCCCTGAATGTTCTTGACAGGGCGTATGTGGAAAGTTTGTTTCCTTTTGTGGGCGAGTCTAGTGTTCAGGCCATCATTTCAAAATGTGGATTGCCCATTTAAAGCACAGATAAGAATTTTTTTTTCTTCTAATGAAGTGTTGGGAGCCTTCGGACCTCAGCCTCCATGATTTTTTGAAGAAGAGAGTCCTTGAATATATTTATGGCAGAGGTGGATGATTGTTAATAAGCAAAATGGTGAAAGCTCGTTAGGGATAGGTGGGAATGTGGAATAGCCAGGTCAGCCATGATCTTGTTGAATAGCAGAGCAAGCTTGAGGAGCTAAGAAAAAATTATTATTTGTGTTGTATGGTGTCATTTACCATTTGTCGCCAACATAGTTCCTGATAAACTAACAGAGCTGTTGGAGCCACAACAGTAAGAGTCAGTTTAGTTTGTTTTTAGTTTTATAATTTAAATAAAGAAATATATATCAGTTTTTTAAACTAAAGTATTTGTACCCTGGTCTTTGGCTGTTTACATCTGACCCATAGAAGTCTTGTAATGGATAAATATCTGTGGAAGAAAGGCCTGAACATATGTAGTCTTTTTAAATTCTTAGGTCCCTCAGATGTAATTAGAATTAGAATTACGTTTATTATCACATGCACTCAATAACAGAAGTACAGGAATACAGGCAAAAGTGTACAAAGTCACCATTCCCAGTACCATCTTAGGCATGAAGGTACCTAGATTCAAAATCTTAGGTATAAAATAGAAAAATAAAGGAGTAGGTTAAAAGGTCACCATTGCAGTTCTTCTTCGTATGAAGTAGAAAAGTAAAGAAATACAGTTAAAAGTTCAATATTATATTTCTGAAACATTAGGCAGAATCTTAGCAACTACGTCTTTGATCTCTTGGAAACTGGCAGGATCAGTTTCAGGTTAGGAGTCCTTGATTTGTGTGTTTTATGACTGCTTTTTTACTTACACAAGAAGAGAGTCTACGACTCTATGTGGATACAGAGAACCAAAGTGGAGACCAAGTTAGGCCCCTGCTGACATAGTTGGAGGAGGAAGCCCTGGAGGGTGGCAGTGTAACATCAACGTAGCAATTGTTGGAGAGAATGGGATGACCCTAGTAACCACATCAGCTACTACAATGCTACTTGGCAGTTAACTATTGCTTATATTGTATTGATGGTGGTACTTCCTGAAGATGTGAGGGTCTTGTTCACAAATTGGAGAGTTAGCAAGAGCCCCATGTTGCCTCTTTTAAGTAAAGGTCTCTGAATGAAGACAATTTCGGAATTTAAATAGACAATGGTAGGCCTTTGCTGGGATCAAGGACTGTAAACGCTATTTTTTCTTCTAAAACTTAAGAAAACCTGTTTTTGTGCATATTTTACAGCCTCAGCTCTTGAATAGTTAAATATGCACTAAATTATCATGCTTTTAAAACAACTGTTTCAATCAACTGACAGAAGCCATTTGCCATTTGCTGAAACAAGTTGGGGGTCTCTATTAGAGAATGCAAGATACTTGTAGCACTGTGCTACCTGCAAGTAAGTGCTGAGCTTCAGAGATCATACATCTTCTAGACCCATGAAATCTACCACCAGAATGACAAGGGCAACAGCTGTGTGGCAAGCCTATGACAAGCAAGTTCCTTTCCAAGACACACACCATGCTGGCTGGGAATTATATTACCACTACTACACTGTTGCTGGATCAAATTTTTTTAATTCCGTACCTAACAGCACTATAGGTGTGTCTACAGTGCATGAACTACAGTGATTCAAAAATGCAGCTCATCATCATCTTCTCAAAGGGAATTAGAGATGGGCAACAAATGCTGGCGTGAACAGTGATGCTCACATCCTGTGAAAGAATAACAGAAGTTGTAGAGTAGTAACAGGATATCTGTCAGGATTTCCAGAGACACTGTACATCCTTGTACAGAAAAGGGGAATGTCCATCTGTAGCATGAATATTCTGATGTCCCAAACATTTGCACTTTTGACAACCTCTATTGAAAGGATGGTGAACTTCATTGAGAATCATTCACGGCCAGCCAAAGAATTAATGCTGGATTACACAAATAGGCTATACTCTATGGTCATTGCTTTGCAAAGAATCAACTAAAGAATTGATTCAATGGCTATCAGAAAAGTGTTGGTGGCTGCTTAGATAAATAGTTGAGGAAGGGTTGATACTGGAGTACGTCCTTCTGAAAGCTGCATTAATTTACAGTCCTTACTTTTGGTTTGCTCACACACTTATAAAAGCTGCATTCTACCTGATTGAACAATACTTCACCTACACTAGTGCAAACGAAGCAATATGTACCAGGGTTCTGTCTCACTCTCTCAAACTCAGAGAACATCTACCACAGACATATCATGCCAGAGCAGAGGAACAAGCAATCTACTTTTAGCTCTAGAACAATGCAAAACAGAAGTAAAAGGAAACCTATGTGCAATAAAAGTCTGAGTTGCATGAGGGCAATCACTTGCATTGCTGGTGTAACATCAATATTTCTTACCTCAATGAAAGCATGAGTTTGTAATCTAGTTTCTGTCATGACAGCTACTTTGCTGGATAAAGCATTGGTCACATTAAATTCAATGTCAATAAATGACCTAAACCAAGATGATGAGAAGTGAAAGTGATAGATTGCAGTGTGTTTGCAGGGAGTAGAAACATGGGGAGGTTGGTGGAGATTGCACATAGGATATAAGATGATAATTTTAATGCTGCAAGCACAGTTCTCAAGTGAAAGATACTTGGATGAGGTCTTTGATAACAGGCAGCTTGGTCTGTTATCCAATGGCTTCAAAGAATTATGCCCATAGCGGCTATTATTTTGGCAAATATCATTACAACTGTGTTTGGATAAGTGCACTGTTTCCGTCAACATGATGAGGTTCTGCAGCATGAGTACAGGAAGTTAGGAAAGAGGCTGAACAACAGGACGTCGAGAGTAGTAATCTCTGCATTGCTACCAGTGCCACGTGCTAGTCAGGCAAGGAATAGAAAGATAGGACAGATGAATGTGTGGCTAAGGAGCTGATGCAAGGGGCAGGCTTTCAGGTCATTGGATCATTGGAACCCTCTTCTGGGGCAGGGGTGACCTGTGCAAGAGGGACAGATTGCATTTAAACTGGAGGGGAACCAGTATCCTTGCAGGGAGGTTTGCTAACGTTACTCAGGAGGATTTAAACTAGAGTGGCAGGGGGCTAGGAACCAGAGCAGCAAATCAGCAAGTGGAGGGATTGAGGGGAAGGTAGATGTTAAGACTAGTAAATCAGAAAGAAAACGCAGGCAGAGACAGGTAAATGAACACAATGGTACTAACAGGCTGAGGTGTGTTTATTTCAATGCAAGGAGTATTATAGGTAAGGCAGATGAGCTTAGAGCCTGGATCAGTACCTGGGACTATGATGTTGTGACCATTTCAGAGACTTGGTTGAGAGAGGGAAAGGGCTGGCTGCTCAACATTCCAGAGTTTCGTTGTTTTAGGTGAGATAGAGAGAAAGGTAAAAGGTGGAGGAGTTGCATTACTAATCAGGAAGAATGTTACATCTGCACTCAGAGGGGACATGCTGCCGGGCTCATCCAATGAGGCAATATGGGTAGAGCTCCAACATATGATGGGTGCAATCACCCTGATAGGATTATACTGTAGCCGCCTGCTCCACCACCACCACCCCTCCCCGCCCAACCAACAACCACCAAGACATTGAGGAACAAATATGTAGGCAGATTATGGAAAGGTGCAATTAAAGCAGATTGTCATAATGGGTGACTTTAACTTCCCCAGTATTGACTGAGACTCCCTTACATGGAGCAGAATTTGTTAAGTACATCCAAGAGGTTTCTTGAAATAGTGTATAGATAGTTCAACTGGAGATGGGGCAATGCTAAACCTTGTATTGGCTAATTAGCCTGGCCAGGTGGCTGACCATTCAGGACGACAGCATTTTGGAAACAGTGATCACAACTCCTTAAATTTGAAGATAGCTATGAACAAGGATAAGTCAGGGCCATGCAAGAAGATATTAAATTGGGGGAGGGCAAATTACATCGGTATTAGACAGGAACTAGGAAGTGTTAATTGGGAGGAGCTGTTATCAGGCAAGTCCACATTTGACATGTGTGAACTGTTTAAAGACCTGCTGAGGAGAGTTCAAGACCAGCATGTTTCAGTGAGGAGGAAGGACGAAGATAGCAAGTTAAGGGTCCCTTGGATAACAAGGGAGATTGTGAATTTAGTCAAAAGGAAAAAAAAAGTATATGTAAGGTTTAGGAAGCTAAAATTGGACAGGGTCCATGAGGAATATAAGAAAAGCAGGAAAGTACTTAAGCAGGGAATTAAGAGAGCAAGAAGGGGCCATGAAATGATCTTGGCAAGTAGAGTTAAAGAGAATTCCAAAGTATTCTATATGTAGATTAAAAACAAGAGTATAACTAGGGAGAACATAGGACCACTCAAGGACAAATGAGGGAACTTGCGCTTGGAGGCAGACAATATAGGTGAAACTCTAAATGAGTACTTTGCATCGATGCTCACCCAGGAAAAGGATATGGAGGATAATGAGATTATTGTCAAGCATGCGAATATGCTAGGGCGTTTTCAGATCGAGAAAGAAGTAGTGTTGGATCTTTTGAAGAGCATTAAGGTGGATAAGTCCCCAGGGCCCGATGGTGTCTACCCCAGGTTATTGAAGAGGCAAGAGAGGAGATTACTGGGGCCTTCACCAAGATCTTTGTATCCTCATTAGCCACTGGACAGGTCCCTGAGAACTGGTAAGTAGCTAATGTTATTCTTCTGTTCAAGAAGGGAAGTATAGATAATCTAGGAAACTGCAGACCAGTGACTCTCAAATTGGAGATAGGGAAGATATTGGAGATAATTCTTAAGGATAGGATTTTTAGACATCTGGAAAAGCATGACCTAATTAGGGACAGTGCAGGGCAAGTCATGCTTTACTAACTTGATTGAATTATTTGAGGAGGTGACAAAATGTTGTCTACTTATATTTTAGTAAGGCTTTTGACAAGGTCCCTTATGGTAGGCGTATCCAGAAGATTCAAGTGCATAAGACCCATGGTGACTTGGCCATGTGGATTCAGAATTGGCTTGCTAAAAGAAGACAGAGATTAACGGTGGAAGTGTGTTTTTCAGGCTGGAAGTCTGTGACTCGTGGTGTTCCACAGGGATCTGTACTGGGACCCCTGACAACAAGGTGCAGGGCTGGATGAACACAGC
>NC_063344.1:35096114-35127917 GCF_021869965.1 Rhincodon typus
GCTCATCCAGAAGATTAAGATGCATGGGATCCATGGTGATTTGGCCAAGTGGATTCAGAATTGGCTGGCCCATAGAAGGCAGAGAGTAGTGGTGGAAGGAAGTTTTTCTGGCTGGAGGTCCATGACTAGTGGTACTCTGCAGGGATCCGTACTGGGGCCCCTGCTGTTTGTGATATATATAAATGACTTGGATGAAAATGTAGATGGGTGGATTAGAAAGTTTGTAGACGATACAAAGATCGGTGGAGTTGTGGATAGTTTAGAAGGCTGTTGAAGGACACAGCAGGGTGTTGATCAGTTGCAGATATGGGCAGAGAAATGGCAAATGGAGTTTAATCCAGGTAAGTGTGAGGTGCTGCATTTTGGAAGATCGAATATTAATGAGAAGTAGACAATTAATGGCAGGACTCTGTACTGCATTGATATACAAAGGGATCTTGGGTTTCAAGTCCATAGCTCCCTAAAATTGGCCACACAAGTAGATAGGGTGGTAAAGAAGGCTTATGGCCTGCTTGCCTTTATTGATGGGGGAATTGAGTACAAGAGCCAGGGTGTCATGTTACAACTTTATAAGACTTCGGTTAGGCTACACTTAGAGTACTGTGTTCAGTTCTGGTCGCCACAATACAGGAAGGATGTGGAGGCTTCAGAAAGGGTGCAGAAGAGGTTTACCAGGATGCTGCCTGGATTAGAGGGTAGGAGCTAGCAAGAGAGGCTAGAAAAACTCAGGTTGTCTTCTCTTGAGGGTGGAGGCTGAGGGGAGACTTGATAGAAGTCTATAAAATTATGAGATGCATAGATAGGGTTGATGGTCAGAATCTTTTTCCCAGAGTTGAAATGTCTAATACTAAGGGGCATTCATTTGAGGTTAGAGAAGGAAAATTCAAAGGAGACATGGGGGGATATGTTTTTTACACAGACAGTGGTTGGAGTCTGGAACACACTGCTGGGCTGGTGGTGGAGGCAGATACAATAGAGGCATTTAAGGGACTTTTAGGTGAGCAAATGAATATGCAAGGAATGGAAGGATATGGACCAAGGTAGGCAGAATGGATTAGTTTCATTTGGCATCGTGTTTGGCACAACATCGTGGGCTGAAGGGCCTTTTCCTATGCTGTACTCTTCTATGTTCTATGAATGAAAATGCTTTACTCTTCACATTACACATTTAATCTACATTAGATTTAGGATGAAAATGTTCATCAACCAGATTTTTTTGATAAACACAAAGTTTTGTCAAAGATTTTTGTTTTGCACTCATCTGAACAATTTGCAAGAAAGCAACATTTTTCTGCATGAAAAGTGGCTGTTGATTTGTTGGTAAATGGATTGGTAGAGTTGTTGCTATGGAAAAATGCATAGTTGATGATGTTCTACAATTAATGTCCCAGTTTGTTGAAATTTCAACTAATACAGCTTGACAATGATTGGTCAAGAAATTGCCCTGAGAAATGAATCAAGACTGGCTGTCAATTATTTTGTTGCATTGAAAGGGATACAGTAAATGTACATCCTCTTTCTTTCTACACAGAATAATGCTGAGTATTTATATATATATATAGCTTCCAGAATGTGCAAAGCCCCACACTGCAAGCCCAAATAACAATCCCAATTTGGTTGCTAGAGTAATTCTTTTCATACTCATGGTTATGTAGCAAATTCATTCAATTGTGGAATCACATTGAAAGCTTGACACGGTGCCGTGAGTTTTGCAAACACAAGCTGGTTAGGTACGGCTGTTTCCAACAACCAACATACTGGCCAAACTGATGACAGAGTTTGAAATAAATCTATTTTCCAAAATCCTTCAAAAATTAAGTCCTTAAAAAATTTAACATGAAGCCTTCATTATAATATTAATTGATAATTCATGCATAGAATACTGATTCAATTAATAAATGAGGTAAATTAAAATTTGTGTTTTGAGGGATCAGTGTTGACTCATATAGAAGCACTGAAAATAGAAGTAGAAGTAGGCTTTTTGGCCGTTCGACCCTGCTCTGCCATTCAATATGATCTTGGCTGATCAAGTCAGCAGTTCTGCTTTCTCCTCACATCCTTTGATCCCATTAGTCTGAAGAACTATGTCTAACTCTTTCTTGAAAACTTGCAATGTTTTGAGCTCAATCACTTTCTGTGGCAGAGAATCCGACAAGCTCACCACTCACCACTCTGAGTGAAGAAATTTCTCCTTATCACAATAGAAAATCTCTCCTTTGTCTGTATAATGACACAAAGTATTTTATATGCACCTACACAGGATGCAAAGAGCCTTGCTTTAATTTCAACAAGTGGTACATCCAGTACTGCAGCATTCTCCCAGTGCAATTACAATGAAAAGGCTGTCAATTTGAAATATATTCTTATGTTTTAAAGTCAAACTTTATCCTATGATCTTCTGCCCAAAGCGACAAGAACTCTATCATTAGCTTAAGCTGACATTTGAAATGTGTCTACCCTCGAATAATGTTTTTTTTCTCCCCCGGTTATGACAATAAAAGAAGTTTTACATTTATCTTGGTTCCCTGTGTCAGTCATAATCTCTAGGCAATGGCCAAATATTTTCCAACCTTCTTGCTCTGAGATTTCAGACACATCTGGAGCAGGCAGGACTTGAACCTATGACTTCTAGCTCTGCAGCAGGGACTCTGCTATTGCACCACTTGAGCTCCCTGGACACCACCTTGCTATCACAATACCTACTCATATCAGCTGCACTTATGAAAAATAGGGCCACACAAGCACACCAAAAACTAGCAGCAGCAGGATATTTGACCTAATAATCATTTCCTACATATTATAATATTATTTGGTTCACATTGTCGTCTTAGTCCTCAAGGTTCACTTTTCACTATTTAACTCATCAGCACAAGCTTAGCCAATGATACCTCTTGACAACTTGTAATTCTGAAGGGTCACAACCTACACATTCCTCTGTTCGGAATTCACCTTGTCATGTGTTTTATGTTAAGATTCCACCTGGTTTTACTGCAGTCAGATCCCAGAATGAAAACTGGCTTGATAGATCATATTTTGTTTTATTTTGCCTTCACTAAAACATAAGCAAGCGGTATTGCAGACTTAGTTTTGACAGTCATAACAGGAGTTTATTATACAAAGGAAATGAAGAAAAAGATAAAGTAAACAAAATTACAAATGCAATCTCATTAATCCCAACAGCACTCCTTTGCAATACTCAATATTTTGCAATACTCACACTACAAAGAATTTCCTTCTATAACACATCAAGGCTTAATTTAACTTTGGCTTTGATTCCCTGTCTTGAGAATCTGATAGCCTTTTCCTTAAGTCTTCATGCAACTGAGCTTAGATTTTCTCGATTTCAAATAAACCCTGCAGGTTTTTTTAACTAATTATTTCTGGTCTGAAACTTGCAAATGAAATGTCCAACACTGTGGCAGCCTAATATGTAACTTTCTAAACTTTCCCCTTTCTCCAGGAGCAACAGTCTTATATATCCAGCTTCAGCCAACTCCTTTGTCGACCTGAAACAACAGTATTTTTTCAAACTTTGGGTGTTGCCCCAAGCCAAAACAAAATCAAGATCCTTCTACCTAAAACCTTATATAAAACTCAGTTTATTCATAAAATTCATCCAAAAGAAACAAAAACCCATTACTCGCCAGGAACCCTGAGTTTCACTGTGTTTTAAAATAAATCACCGCAGTTATTTAAATCAGAAGAAAGATAAAAAATAGAAACAGGAAGCCCATTGAGCCTTCACCATCATTCAGTATTATCATGGCGGACCAGCCAACTTGATACTCTTCCCACTTTCGCCCCAAACTGTTTGATCCCTTTTGCCATATGCATGAGATCTATCTCCTTCTTGAAAACATTTAATGTTATGTCCTCAGCCACTTTCTGTGGCAGAGAATTCCACAGGGTCATCACTCTCTTGGTGATGAAATTTCTCCTCGTCTGAGTCCTAAATGGCCTACCCTGTATCCTTCGATTGTGATTCCTAGTTATGGACTTTAGACGTTTCTTTGGCATTCACAATTATTCTTCTAAACTCGAGTGAATATAGTCATCACCAAACCAAGCTGTCTTTATATGTCAGTCCTGCCGTCCCAGGAATCAGTCTGGTAGCACTCTCACCATAGCTAAAACATCCTTCCTCAGAAAACTGCACACAATACTTCAGGTATAGTCTCATTAAACCTCTGAATCACTGCAGCAAGACATCCCTGCTCCTGTACTTGAAATGTCTTACTATAGAGGCCAACACACCATTTGTTTTCTTCAGAGCCTGTTGCACATGCACACTTATTTTCAACAACTGGTGTACAAAGATACCCAGGTTTCATTGCACCTCTTCCTTTCCCAATCTATTGTTATTCAGATAATAATCTGCTTTTTTGTTTTTGCTACAAAAGTGGATAACTTCACATTTATTCACCTGCGACTGAAGCATCTTTGCATCCTCCTCACAGCTCAGCCTCCTCACCCAGCTTTGCGTTAATTGCAAGCTTGAAGATATTACATTTAGTTTCCTTATCTAAATCATTAATATATATTGGGAATAGCTGGGGTTCAAGCACTGATCCTTGCAGTACTCCACTAGTCACTGGCGACTCTCAGAAATGATTTTTACTCCTGTTTACTCCTAGTTATTTGCAATATTTGGACTTAACCATTAAGCATCTTAGTAGACACAAACTGAAATGCCAATCATTGTATCTAAAATAAATTATTTTAAAATATATAAAAATAACACACCTTACATCACAGTTGGGTAAATTCCAATAGATTTGTCTAACTTTTTCTTCTTGGATGTAATGTTCTGATGCTGAAGCTAATGTTGTGTGCTGCTCTGCCCTACAGGGTGACAATAACTTGATGTACCTTATAGCTCCATGGTAAATGTTGCAGACATTCTTCTTCACTACACATTAAAGGCATTGAATACCTTTCTTGGCATAGAGAATGTAGCCATGGCTAAGGTACAGTAGCCTGATATTTTCATGTGACCTGTCACAGAGATGATCAGATGCAACTTTTGAGAAGAAAGCTCTTCTGATGCAGAGATTCTCTGAGATCTCTTGCTTGAAAGTTGGTTGCTTTCTGTTGGCTACATTGTATTCATCATTTAAACTCACTTCAGGAACAGGGGAGAGGATCATAGCACCTAATGCAAACAAATATTTGGTGATTTAAAATTTTGTTTTTGTTTTCTGACACAGAACATTTTTTTCTCCTGCCATTTTTCTGTCATCTTCAAATCTTAATGCATCTCCTTCTTGCCAAGCCTCCTCTTAGCTCCGTTACTGACGCTCCCAGTTGGCAGCAATTTGGAAGTAGCACTGGGCCTATGTTAGCATTGTTAAAGAGAAATAACCTCTTTCACTGCAATTAAGCATAGTATGGCTGCATGAGATGAAAGATAAACAGGATAAACAATAAGATAACTTAATCTTCCAGATCGATGCTTTGGTGATATATTGTAGTTTAACTAGTTATGAGACATTATTAGCAGGGAAAATATTAAGATGAATTTTGAAGAAGGTTCAATATTAATAAAATGATATTTTGAAAAATATTTTTGTGTGTATGGATAATTCTTCTAAAAGCTTTGTTACAATGGAGTGAGGAGGATTCATAGCTCACTTATTTATTTAGCATCCTCTTTATTGAGCACAGCAATTATTTTTACTATTTTTGTTACATGGCTATCCCACTTCAAATAACTTAGTTAACCAAATGAAAAATGAAGGAGAACAAATTCACAGGCTTTCTTGTATGAAAGACAATGGAGTTTTACTACACACAATTAAAAAAACACAACAACAAACATGCACACAATGCTCAGGCATTGAGTTTACAAGGAAGGTAAGGCAGGTGGGGCATCTGGTATGGACAGAAAGGTAAAGGCAGTTGCAGTTAATAGGCTTTTTAGAGTCTTTGAATTATAAGAAAGGAAAGAGTTGAGTTCAAATGTTTAGCTGCTGTCTTGTTTTATCTGTAATGGTGAAACTGCAGATGTTCTGGAGTATAAGTGAATGGCCATTGTTGTTTCAAGTTGCTTTTCACCAACCAGTGTTTGAGCTTAAGGATAGTTGAGAAAGAGTGAGAGAGAGAAGAGATTTTCTGTTATCTGTCCGTGTTGCATTCTCTCTCTGCTCTGTTGCTCAAAGCATCCATTGTCCTTTTTCAAATTAAACTGTCTGAAGGTAAACTTTCATCTCTAATATGTGACATTTGCATGAAAATATGAGTTAAGAGGGGATATGCAAATTTATTGATGCCTCAGCTGATTTTCAGCACCTCTTGATTTATAATTGCAATTCTGAGGCAGGCAGCTTATATATTCAATGTATATTGCCTGGGCTTGTCAGATGATCACAGCAGCCAACTTAGATCAGTGGGGTTCTTTTTAAAACTACTTTTAATCCACAAAAGTCTCAGATATTAAAGTCAAATGATGAAAGTTGAATATTGATCTTCCATTTTCAATACAATTGTGACACATTTAATACAATGTTGTATTTGAAAACTCTCCTGATGTCTGAGATAAATGGCCTAGAGATTGGGTTTTTAATTAGTATTGATAAATAGGAAAATAAACTCCAGAGAAGACATTACTATTCAACCCAAGTGACTTTGTTCCATTTACTTCAGATCAAATTTATTGTCTCTAGATGTAATGATTGGACTATTCATTTTTCATGACTGTATACCTTCTGGCTTGTGTCTTTCAACAACGTTTCACAAATTTCAGAAAGTGAAATAGGAGAACTAATAGTTAAAGATATAGCAGTGGAATTATCCCATGAACTGTCTGCTGTAATTTTGATGCAAGCTCCACAGAAATGTCAGAGAAATGACTGCACTTCAACAATAATTACTAGGTTTCTTCCGTGTTTGCCTGGATTTTCTGACTAACTAGACCATTAGAAAAAGAGGAAAAAAAAATTGTAAATGTATTCCAGTGGTTTGAGGGGGGATTTCTCTTCTTGGAGAATCCCTTATCCAGCACAGCTCCTTATGGTCCATTCAATAATGTTGGATGGCTTTCCACCATCATGAGTGAGCGCAGTATTACAAGGCAGGGAATTTCAGCAATGCTGCATGGGGAATATTGTTGTGTCAACAAAAGAGGGAATGATGGACCTTAGAGCAAGAGAAAAACCCAAACAATTGAAAGGATAGTTCCCGCTGAAAGTCTCAGTTGTGATTCCATCCATCTTTCAAATGCTTCCAATGGGATCAGTTTCCATTTGGGAAACTCTGGGCCTCAATTGTTGTTTCTCTTCCTTGTCATTTTCTGTCTTTGCCCTAAACAAAAAGCACAGATTCTAATCTCCTGTCTATAACGATTTATGAGAGTGTAGTCAAAATCTCTATGGGGTGTGTTACACAAGCAGTGATATTAAACTGCAATAGCCCAAAGCTTCAAAGTAATTCCCTCCACCCTTCTTAGCTACTTAAACATATTTTGAAACAATTATAATCATGAAGTGATACAGTCAGTCATTCAGTAGCAACAATTTCCGTTCTTAAGTGACTACATTTTATGATAAAATGATTGATTTTAATGGCGATTATTACAAAAATCAGCACACAGTACTTCCACAGCTACAGTAGAGTTGTGAAAACATCTCCAAGACCATGCGACTGAAAATCTAGGAAAATTGTAAACATCTGTGTAGTGTGGCTCACAGCTGCAGCTTCGCAATGAGTATCAGCTGCTTTGCAAAATCCATTGGCTGACTTAAAACAAAATCAGTTTCAAACTTATAGTGAAATGGCTACGTGTATATTTGTTATTTATGTGCTTTCTTTCCTATATTTATACCCTTATCTGAGATGCCCAATATCTATATTGCCACTAAAATATCAGAGTGTTGTCTATAATTAGCAATACATTGAACATCAAGCCAATTTAATACCAGAAATATGAAACACAGAAAAGCAGAAATTGGCATGCACTTATGTTCTCACCTGAACACACGAAAGCTATTAAGTAGTGAAACTGTTCCCTGTGCTTCATTAACATTGAATAGGCAGCTGCCATCAATACTCATGTTACTCACTGGCAACATGCCAAATCAGGGCTTAAAATATAATTAATCCATGATGCTATTTAAAGGCAGACTGCACTTCTTAAGAATGAGGTGTAATGTAGCTGATGAAGACAGGAATCTTTCATAGATACTGCGGGCACACCTTAACAGCCGCAGTGAGGACCTGTACATTCTCAAATGCTGAAGTGGGAGGCTCAGCAGAAGCACTCCTCCTTGGAATTGAGGTAAAATTTCCTTCAGAGGTGAGGGTTGGAGGACGGGTGATGGGGGAGGTGTTGTGGTGAAGTGGGAAGGATTTAAAGACTTATACTCATGCAACAGTGCTAAGAGACAAAATTAGAAGTGGATACTTACCACGATATAGCAGTAATTGCTCCAAGAAATTAAATTCCAGTAGAGTTTGCAAAGGTAATTCTCCTAATTCAGATCTCACGTAACCAGCTCCTCAATACTCCCCAACACACACAAGCCTTCTATCCATTACCGTCCAGTTTCCAAAAATCTCTGTAGCACACTTAACTACACGTCCTTTTGTTGTTTCTACCTGCACATACCGCGCCTGTTAATCTTTTCAGTATTCTTCCCTCACTTCCCCACAGCTATTATCTGTCCCCCAGATCTACGTGATCTACCATGGAACACACACTCACAATGCCAATACTGACATACTTCCCTTCTTTTTGCAGAACAAGCTGATACATAATACATAGGAATAACTGAGGACAGGAGGACGGAGGGTATATTCGAAACCTCTCTCCATTCAGGGAAATAAAGTACTGGTGAAAACTGAGATTTCCGCCAGAAAAAACGGAAAATTCAAAAGTGTTTCTATCTGCTTTGCCCATGCTTTTCCTTTTGCATTGCAATATCCATTGACAGCTTCTGTGTGCTGAGCTTTCAGCAGCCATTCATCTTAACACTGGTATTAATGCCCCTTTCTGCTTCAGATGCAGAAACTGTAGAAAATCTGTGTGTGTAGAGGAAGAGGAAAGCAGCAACTGCTCCATTGTAGACACCAGTATAAATATTGGCAGTGGACATACAGAAATTCAGAAATAAGTTAGATAGGTTTACTTAGGGAGCAGTTCATCTTTATCCACTGCTTTCTGAGGTTGACATAATTTATATTCAGAAGTTTCTAACATTCTTAGAACTGATGACTTTAAGCTAAATCAAATAATTGAACACAACTGATTTTCTGAAAGATCAAATTCCTGTGGACCATTTTTAGTTTGTTTTCAGTTTATGGGCACAATTACCTTCATGGATAAAGTAACTTTAGTTCACTTTGTGAACATTAGTTCCTGCACTTCAAAGCAACTGAGTGCAAACAAAATACTTCATAGAATCCCAGAAGAGGACAGCAGATTGGCTGACGTGGGGAAGATCTGCATCAGTGCACTCACTGCTTCCAGGAGGTGGTTTGCGGAGGGGCTGTTGTCAAGTGACAAATCTGTTCCAATGAAAGAAGTGTAACAGGTAAGGCAGATGAACTTGGAGCATGGATTAGTACTTGGAACTATGATGTTGTTGCTATTGTAGGGACTTGGTTAAGGAAGGGACAGGATTGGCAGCTTAACGTTCCAGGATACAGATGTTTTGGGTGGGATAAAGGGGGATATAAAAGGGGTGGGGGAGTTGCACTCCTTGTTAAGGAATGTATTACAGCTGTACTGCGGGAAGACACTTCGGATGGCTCATACACTGAGGCAATATGGGTAGAGCTCAGGAAAAGGAAGGGTGCAATCACAATGTTTGGGGTTTTCTATAGGCTTCCCAACAGCCAGGAGGAGATAGAATGACAGATATGTAGGCAGATTTTGGTAAGATGTAAAAGTAACAGAGTTGTTGTCGTGGGTGATTTTAACTTCCCTTATTTTGTCTGAGACTCACCTAGTGTTTGGGGCGCGGATGGAGCAAAGTTTGTAAGGAGCATCCAGGAGGGCTTCTTGAAATAGTATGTAGATAGTCCAACTAGGAAAGGGGCCATACTGGATCTAGTATTGGGGAATGAGCCTGGACGTCTCAGTAGGGGAACAGCTCAGGAATAGTGATCACAATTCAGTAAACTTTAAGGTACTGTTGGATAAAGAGAAGTGTAGTTGTCAGGTGAAAATGCTAAACTTGGGGAAGGCTAACTACAAACAACATTAGGCAGGAACTGAAGAATGTAGATTGGAGGCAGATGTTTGAGGGCAAATCAACATCTGGTATGTGAGAGGCTTTCAAGTGTAAGTTGCTGGGAACTCAGGACCAGCACATTCCTTTAACAATGAAGAATAAGTATGGCAAGTTTAGGGAACCTTGGATAATGAGAGATATTGTGAGCCTAATCAAAAAGAAAAAGGAAGCATTTATCAAGGCTAGGAGGTTGGGAACACATGACGCAAGGGTGGAATACAAGGAAACTTGAAAGAAAACTAAGCAAGGAGTCAGGAGGGCTAAAAGGGATCATGAAAAGTCATTGCCCAACAGGATTAAGGAAAATCCCAAGGCTTTTTATACGTGTATAAAGAGCAAGAGATTAGCCAGGAAGAGGGTTGGGCCACTCAGGACAGGGAAGGGAATTTATGTGTGGAGCCAGAGGAAATGAGCGAGGTATTAAATGAGTACTTTGCATCAATATTCACCATAGAGAAGGACTTGGTGGATGATGAGTCTGGGGAAGGGTGTGAAGATAGTTTGGGTCATGTTGAGATCAAAAGGGAGGAGGTATTGGAGGTCTTGAAAAACATTAAGGTATATGAGTCCCCAGGGCCTGATGGGATATACACCAGAATACTGAGAGAGGCAAGGGAGGAAATTGCTGGGGCCTTGAGGGAAATCTTTGTATACTCATTGGCTACAGGGGAGCTCCCAGAGGATTGGCAAATAGCCAATGTTGTTCCTTTGTTTAAAAAGGGTGGCAGGGATAATCCAGCTAATTACAGGCCGGTGAGACTTATGTCAGTGGTAGGGAAATTATTGGAGAGGATTCTTCAAGACAAGATTTACTTCCACTTGGAAATAAGTGGGCATATTAGTGAGAAGCAATATGATTTTGTGAAGGGGAAGTTGTGTCTCACTAACTTGGTTGAGTTTTTTGAGGAAGTTACAAAGATGAGCAATGAGGGTAGGGCAGTGGATGTTGTCTATATGGACTTCAGTAAGGCCTTTGACAAGGTCCCTCATGGCAGACTGATATAGAAGGTAAAGTCACATGGGGTCAGAGGTGAGCTTGCAAGATGGATAAAAAAACTGGCTCAGTCACAGAGGGTAGCAGTGGGAGGGTGCATTTCTGAATGGAGGGCTGTGACTAGTGGCGTTCCATCTCATAGACTGGGCCAGGGTGGACCTCAAGGCTCCTTTTTGTTGAACACTCCCCTTCCACCATTCGATGTTCACAGCTTCACTGTTGTGTTTACCTCTACTTGGGGATCCTCGAACTAGAAGGCATAGTCTGAGAATTAGGGCCAGATCATTCAAGAGATATGATAGGAAGCATTTCTACACAGAAAGAGTGATAAATGTCTTGAACTCTTCGACAAATGGCAATGGATGCTGGAACAGTTGTTAATTTTAGATCTGAAATAAATATATCTTTGTTGAGCAAGTCTGTAATGGGATATGTGCCAAAGGCAGAGAAATGGAATTTAGCCACAGATCAGCCATGGTTTCATTGAATAGTGGAACAGGCTGAATGAACTAAATAGCCTATTCCTGTCATTATCTTCCAATTTTCCTTTGTTCCTATGGCCGGCCATTTTACACTTTGCCACTTTAATCAGAACTTATAGGCTCACAGTGCTTCTGTGTTGCATTTCCGTTTAGTGAAAACACAAAGCTAAGCAGCTTTCCATGGTATGAGCAGTGGAAAGTCAAGTGGGTGAACATGTTGCTATGTGACACTGTGCTATATCAATGGCACACCATAAACATGTACCAGCAATTTATGTGACAAACACGCTGCATGTGCTTCAACCAAATGACCACCTCTCAAAGGTTTGAGGGAAGTAGTCTTTGGTCAAGACAAGGAAGACTGTTGTCAGCCAGGGGCTCCCACCATAGTCAGTCAAAGGAAGTATCTGTTTTCAGTCCAAACTTTTGGGCGTGGTCATTTGCCTCTTGGGGCAGTCAGGGTCAGGGGTTCTATATCACTGCAGTCTGGGGAATGGGCTTCAATCAGTCCTGCAGGCCCAGTTCAAGCAGTCCTGAATTTGTAAGTGAGTAAATCAGTTGTGGAGATTTACAGCATTCTGTTAGGGGTCTATTATTTATCAGTCTGGTCTGTCCATCCAAGTTGCTCAGGAGGGATTTGTCAAGGTCAGTCCTGTGTCTGCTTAATGAAAGTCAATGGGCCCATTGCATAGTAGAGAAGCAAAACAGAAATTGCTGGAAAAGTTCAGAGTTAATCTTTTAGGTCAAGTGACCCTTCCTCAGAACATGCGCCACTCGACCCAAAACGTTAACTCTGATTTCTCTCCACAGATGCTGCCAGACCTGCTGAGCTTTTCCAGCAATTTCTGTTTTTGTTTCTGATTTACAGTATCTGCAGTTCTTTTGGTTTGCATTGGTCGCGAAGCTGGGAAAGTCAATTGTGGGGATGAAAGCAGCATGCTGGGATGCAGAAAGGACAATAATTTTGAATGGGAAAACTCAACACATCTTGGTGGGAGATGACAGTGCATTTGAGGACGGGGCTTACCACAGGAGAGATGGTCATCATTGGTTGCAACCAGCCTGACTTCAACAAAGGGGAAAATGCAGCATAACGGTTGGCATAATTCAACTGGAGGACCAGGGCTCTGGGAACATGTTGATAGATAAAGAATTAATTTAAAACATGCTGTGGGAATGTGTGGAAGTTCAGTGCCACTGAGTTCGACAGGAAGTGCAGGGGAGAAAGGAGCAGAGAGGATTGGGAGGCACCTTGTTTAACAGGCTAGGCCTGTGGCCCACATTGCCTTCAATTTTTATCCAAATCAAAAAGGCACAACGGAAATAGAAAATAGCTACAACCACACCCAGAATGTGTGGAGTGTTTTCTTTTCTGTCTGAGTATGCAGGTTCTACTTGTGAGTTAGGTGAGGCACTTCAAGAGGCACTTGCATTAAAATGGCACTTACATTGTACATGTTCATGACATCTGTAATTACAGTACAGATGTATAAGAATATGTTGAACTGTGTGGGATACAAATTGCTGTCACAAGCAATACTGATCACATCATTGATCATTACAAATTGATTATAGTCATCTCTGTGAAGCAGAGGTCATCTCACACAACCTTAAAAGTGTCACCTGCAGGCCAAAACTCACTAAGACAATCCACAATCTCACAGGCAGCATAAGAGTAAGGAGCTGATTTTCTTTCACCGTGAACTGTACGTACTCATCAATATGCTCTTATAATGCAATGCTACCTGTCCTGGGTGATGTAGAGGGTGGCATGGGGAACTAAGATATCAGTAGTTTGATTTTGATTTTATTTATTGTATTCACATGTTTCTAAGAACGGTGAAAGGTTTCATTTTGACAGCAGTACAGGCTGATCATAACATACAAGGACATACAGATCATAAGGTACTTAGACAGAGCGAGGCATACAAGGTTAAGGCTGCACAGGAGGTTAAACTTTAGCAAGATGAACATTATTTGAAGTTAGAGAGGTCCAATCAACAGTCTAATAACAGCAGGGAAGAAGCAGTTCTTGAATCTGTTGGGGTGTGTGTTCAAGCTTCTGTATCCTCTGCCTGAGAAAAGAGGTTGCAGGAGAACATTACCAGGGTGAGACAGTCTTTGATGATGTTGGCAGCCTTTGCGCAGCAACGAGAAGTGTAAATGGAATCCATGTGTGGGAGGTTGGCTCCCATGATGGTCTGGGAAATGCTCAGCCCTCCCCACCTCAGCTCTGTTGATGTAGATAGGGGCGTGTCTCCTCCCTTCTTTCTGAAGTCAATGATCAGTTCTTTAGTTTTGCTGACATTGAGAGAGAGGTTGTTCTCATTCTACCATGACACCAAGCTCTCTATTTCCTTTCTATATTCTGACTCATTGTTGTTTGATATCCATCCTACCACAGTGGTGTCATCAGCAAACTTATAGATGACAATAGTATGGAATTTGGCCACAAAGTTATGGGTGTATGGGGAACTCAGAAGGGGGTTGAGAACACATCCTTGGGGTGGCTCCAGTGTGAAGGTTTATCATGGAGGCAGAGCTGTTGTCCAACTTCACTGATTGAGGTTTGTCGATCAGGAAGCTGAGGATCTAGTTTCAGAGGGCAGGGCCGAGACCTAGGTCTTGCAGTTTTGAGATTAGTCTGATAGGGATTATGGTGTTGAAAGTGGAGCTGTAGTTGATGAGTAGGGCCTAATGTGGGTGTCCTTGTTATCCAGACATTCCAGGGATGCGTGTAGGGCTAGGGAAATGGGGTCCACTGTGGACCTGTTATGTCAGTAAGCAAATTGCAGGGGATTGAAGCAATCTGAGAGGCTAGAGTTGAAGTGGGCCATGACCAGCCTCTTGAAGCATTTCATGATTATAGAGGTCAGAGCCACTGGGCAGTAGTCATTGAGGCACATTGCACAGGTTTTCTTTGGCACTGGGGTGATGGTTGTCTTTTAGAAGCAGGTGGGGATTTGAGATTGTGGCAAGGAAAAGTTGAAGATGTCAGAGAATACCTCCGCGGGCTGGTCTGCACAGGATCTGAGCGCACAACCAGGGACCCTGTCAAGGTCCATTACTTTCCTTGGTTTGACTCTCAAAAGAAGACCGATCTGATGTCTGCAGTGGTGACAGAGGGAAGAGGAGTGTTTGAAGAAGAACAAATGCATCAACAATCCCAGAATCAGCGACAATCCCAATGGATGTCAAACTGCCAAGTGGTCTTTCACTGAAATACAAACATATAATGTTGCATATTTGATTTTCACAATAGAACTGATATTACTTTCATGCAAAAGACATGAAGATAAAATAGAATAATTCAAAGGATTTTGTTATATTTTAGCAGAAAGACCTTAGACGGTTGTCTCCCCATTAAGCCTTGGAGGCAGCTGCCCCAAGCTTTAGTGCATCTCTTAACAATTAGCCCTGGACTTTGGAATGTGCCAGTCTGCAACACTCCATTAAGGTCACCTCTATACACTGGAAGACCAATAAGTTTCAGGAAGACCAAAGAGCGTCTTTCACTGAATTGATGAGTCTTCAGAGCACAGTGAATGTTTATCTCGGTGTGCGTCCCAGGGAACAGCCCATAAATCAAAGAGTCCTGTGTAACGGAGCTGCTGGGGACTAATCTCAACAAAAGCTACTACATTTTCTGGCCAGACTTTCTTGCAGAGGCACATTCCAACAGGATATGTGTGCCAGTCTCTTCTGCCCCTCTGCAGCCACTTCGAGTGCAGTGGTGGATAGAGGTTGAGTATACATGAAGGGTCTCACTGGTAGTGTCCTTCTCACCACCAGCCAAGATTCATCTTGCTGCTTGGTGCTTCGAGTGATGAATATTCTACCAAATGACTTTGACCATCTGCTCAGCAACCACCCTATTGAATCAATCCTCTCTTTTTCCTGTAGGATCTCAAGGATGTTGACAGATGCCTGATGGACTTGTGGTCAAAGGTGTTTTCCTTCACAAATTTTTCCATAAGGGACAGATGATATGGAACAGTCCAACTGCTTGGAGTGTCCTGCAGCACTGAAGCTAGACCCATCCTATGTAACACCAGGGAAAGGTAGAATCTCAGTTGTTTGTGACATTTGGTGTTTGCGTACTGAGGATCTACGTGCAGCTTGACGTAGCCACACACAAAGGTGGCCGTCAGGATGAGAACAGTGTCGGGCATGTCCTTCCGTTTCTACCCCCCCACCACCTTATCTAGAGCATTGTACATTGTGTCCCAAAGGACATGGTCCATCTTTGACCTCCAGATGAAGTGGAATATGGGTCAGGTAACTGCAGTGGTGCAGGCTCAGGGAATGAGCTCGAACTGTGCCATATATGACAATACTGAGAATATCTCAGACCTGATGACAAAGACTGAATCTGAAACAAATAACAAATCTGGCTTCAGGTCAGCCTGATTTAAGAGATACCCTCTTGAAGCTCTACAATTTACAGATGTTGATTGACATTGTCTAACTCCTTTTGACTTCATTCAGAAATACGTTACGAAGGTGCTGCAGATATGAATTATTTTTGCCAAAATGCTTTGCTGAAAAAAGTCTCCTAACACATGCAATGAAAGTAATCTATTTGCGTTATATTAAGTTCTGTTGAGCTTTGATACATTAGTATCCCAACAATATCATAATTTATGTCCAGTTATCAATGCAGTATCTTCAGTTCTGAAAATTGTAGACATTAATTGATTTTGACTAAAGAACTCAAGGGATATTGCAGCTCCCTCACTCGTTGCTGTGGAATATTAATAAATAGATGTTGTGAGTCATGCATAATGGTTCATAATGGTACATAAACAAATACTTTAAATAACTTTAAGGAGGCCAGGTGTTCAAATGCTTGGATTGAGCAGCACAGGCATGTCTGAATTAATTTGTTTTGTGATATATATTTGTGTTTACGTATCCAGGTAATCACTATAACCACAGCAACAACCTTCATGTATCTTTGTTAAAAATAATTGTGGGAACCTGAAAGGATCTGTGGCTTTCCTTACAGTGTCTTGAACAAAACATGTCGCGCTACCTATACACAAATTTAACATTTATTGTCCAGTTGCGTGACATTCTTCAAAGAATCACCATCCAGTGATTATAGAAAATGTTTTAAACAAACATTGGCATTATTAGTTGTTGAATTAAGCTCCGTCTTTCTAAATTTACTGAACTGTCAACCTCACATTTGCTCAGCTTTTGATAAAGAGGACCAGAAGGGATTTTAAAATGTTATAATTTTTTCTACATTCACATGTTGAAGATTTTTTGACTTTTTATTGGCACAGGTATGAGCTGGTAATATTTTATAGAAAAATATAAAGCATTGGTTTATGACTATATATTTTAGCCACAGATTCCATATTACAGATGCCAGTTTTCAGCCAATTTGATTTGCTGGATGTGATATCAAGAAATGGCTGGAGGCACTCGATGCTGCAAAGGCGATGGTCTCTGACAATATTCTGGCAATAGTACTGAAGATTTATGCTCCAAAACTTGCTGTACCCCTAGCCAAGCAGTTCCAGTACAGAGACAACACTGGTATCTATCAAACAATGTGGTAAATTGGCCATTTATGTCATGTAAACAAAAACTGGGACAAATCGAAACCAGCCAATTATCACCCCAAGAGTCTACTCTCGATCATCAGTAATGTGATAGAAGGTGTCATCAACAGTGCTATCAAACAGCACCTGCTCAGCAATAACCTGCTCAGTGACGCCCAGTTTGGGTTCCACCAGGGCCACTCAGCTCCTGAACTCATTACAGCCTTGCTTCAAGCACAGACAGAAGAGCTGAATTTCAGAGGTGTGGTTAGAGTGCCTGTCCTTTTTGATCGCTTGTGGCATCAAGGAATCCTACCAAAACTGAAGTCAATGGATATAGGGGGCAAACTCTCCACTGCTTGAAATCATATCTGGCACATAGGAAGATGGTTGTGGTTGTTGGACGTCAGTCATCTTAGCTTCAAAACATCTCTTCAGGAGTTGTCAGGATGGTGCCCTAGGCCCAATCATCTTCAGCTGCTTCATCTAGAACTATACCTCCATCGTAAGGTCAGAAGTGGGGATGCTTCCAATGATTGCACAATGTTCAGCACCATTTGTGACTCCTCAGATACTGAAGCAGTCTATGTCCAAAAGCAACAAGACCAGTTTGAAAAGTGGCAAGTAACATTCATGCTACACAGATGTCAGGCAATGAGAGAGAATAAGTGAGAAACTAACCACCATCCCTTGAGATTCAGTGGCATTACCATCACTGAATTTTCCCACTATCAACATCCTGGGGGTAAGCTAGAAACATACCGTGGCTATAAGAGCAGGTCAGAGACTAGGAATTCTGCAACAATTAACTCGCTTCCTGACTCCACAAAACTACCCACCATCGAGAAGGCGCAAGTCAGGAGGGTGATGGAATTTTCCCCACTTGCCTGCATGAGTACAACTTCAACAATGTTCAAGAGACTTGACTCCATTCAGGACAAAGCTGCCCACCTGATTGTCACCATATGCACAAACTTTCAGTCACTCCACCGCTGACATTCAGCAGCACAGCATTCTTCATTTACACGGAAAGCAGATACATGGAAACACCACCACGTGCAAGTTCCTCTCCAAGCTACTCACCATTCTGACTTGGAAATACATTTTTTTTAATTATTATTTATGGAATGTGGACATTGCTGCCTAGCCAGCATTTATTGTCCGTCCCGAGTTCCCCTTGAGAAGGTGGTGGTGATCTGCCTTCTTGAACAATTACAGTCCACTTGTTTTGGTTTGATGCACGATGCCATTAGGGAGGGAATTCCTGGATTTTAACCCAGCGACAGTGAAGGAACGGTGATATATTTCCAAGTCGGGATGGTGAGTGACTTGGAGGGGAAGTTGAAGGTGGTGGTATCCCGTTATATCTGCTGCTCTTGTCCTTCTAAATGGAAGTGGTCATGGGTTTGGAAGGTGCTATCTGAGAATCTTTGGTGAATTTCTGCAGAGCATCTTGTAGATAGTACACACTGCTGCTACTGAGCGTTGGTGGTGGAGGGAGTGGATGCTTGTGGATGTAACGCTAATCAAGTGGGCTGCTTTGTCCTGGATGGTGTCAAACTTCTTGAGCATTGTTGGGGCTGCAGTCATCCAGGCAAGGGGGGAGTATTCCATTGCACTCCTGACTTGTGCCTTGTAGATGTTGGAAAGGCTTTGTGGAGTTGGCAAGTGAGTTACTCGCTGCAGTATTCCTAGCTTCTGGCCTGGTCTTGTGTTCACTGTGTTTATGTGGTGAGTCCAGTTGAGTTTCTGGTCAATGATAACCCCAGAATGTTGATAGTGGGAGATTCAGTGATGGGTAACACCATTGAAAGTCAAGGGGCAGTGGTTAGTTTGACTCTTATTGGTGATGGTTGTAGCCTAGCATTTGTGTGGTGAAAATGTGACTTGGCAGTTGCCAGCCCAAGCCTGGATGTTGTCCAGATCTCGTTGGATTTAGATATGGACTGCTTCAGTATCTGAGAAGTTACGAATAGTGCTCAACATTCTGCAATCATTAGCGAACATCCCCATTTCTGACCTTACGATGGAGGGAAGGTCATTGATGAAGCAGCTGAAGATGGTTAGGCCTAGGACACTACCCTGAGGAACTCCTGCAGAGATGTCCTGGAGCTGAGATGATTGACCTCCAGCAACCATGACCGTCTTACTATGTGTCAAGTATGACTCTAACCACTGGACAATTTGCCCTCGGATTCCCGTTGATTCCAGTTTTGCCAGGGCCCCTTGATGCAACACTCTGTCAAATGCAGCCTTGATATCAAGGGTTGCCATTCTCACCTCACCTGTGGAATTCAGCTCCTTTGTCCATGTTTGAACCAAGGCTGTAATGAGGTCAGGAACTGAGTGGCCCTGGTGGAACCCAAACTGGGCATCACTGGGCAGGTCATTGCTGAGCAGGCACAGCTTGATAGCATTGTTGATAACACCTTCCATCACTTTACTGATGATCAAGAGTTAACTGATAATTGGTCGGTAATTGGTCGGGTTGAATTTGTCCTGCTTTTTTTTTATGTACAGGACATAGCTAGGCAATTTTCCACATTGTCAGGTAGATGCCTGTGATGTAACTGAATTGAAATAGGTTGGCCAGGGGAGTGGCAATTTTGGAGCACAAGTAATGCAGTTCCTTCATTGTTGCTGGATCAAAATCCTTAGTTAACCAAGTGAGAAAGGAGGGAGAACCAATTCCCAGGTGTTCTTGTATGAAAGACAGTGGTGTTTTACTGCACACACAAAAAAAAGTCCCAACAAACACGCACACAATGCTCAGGTAATGAGTTTACAGGGAAGGTGAGGTTTGAGGGGCATCTGGTATAGACAAATCCTCTTCTATCCGTGCTATTATATTACCCCCAATACCATAGGCTCTTATCTTATTAAGTATACATACTTGGACTGAGTGCCTGCATTTGCTGGATAAGAAAGTGGCTAAATCTTTAAATTATACAAACCTAATTAGCCTAATTCAATTTCTAATTTGTAGTTGACATTAGAGTAAATCCTGTAATTTAAAATTTTAGCCGTGACCTTTGAGCAGATTTATTTTCAGGGGATACATTGGAAGATTTAATCGGTTTGAAACTGGATTTCCATTAAATGATTAAGCTAGGCCCTTTGTGCTGGGACTGTATATAAGCAGCAAACATTGTGTGGCTTTGTACTTGAGTATGGCTCAAAAGAAAAATAAGGGGTTCAGTTTTGGAATCGGTACTGTTTTATTTTGATTTTGATTCAGAAACTCACTGGAAACTGCTAAAATTTGGTGATGTAATGAAATCAGAAGGCAGCCCTAAAATTATGTAATGGGTTAAGAAAGACAAGTGAAGGTCACAACAATATATGAGGAATAGAATGCAGACTAGTTAAATTGTAGTTGACAGGCAAAACTGGATAATTTATGCAGATAGTCCATGCTTTATATTGCAGTTATTAGGGATGAGATTGAGAAATTCAAATATGAAATTCTGATAATCTTAACACTAAAAATGTTCAACCAAGGCAGGTCAATACTCAGCAACATCAATACAATTAGAGTATTGTAGAGCAGGCAACATGGTGACTCAGTGGTCAGCTCTGCTGCCTGTTAGCACCACAGACCTGGGTTTGATTCTAGCCTCAGGTGGCTGTGTGGAGTTTGCACATTTTCCCTGTGTCTACTGGGTTTTCTCTGTGAGCTCCAGTTTTCTCCCACAGTACAAAGACGCACAGGTTAGTAGATTGGCCGTACTAAATTGCATGTATTATCCAGGAATGTGCAGGCTAGGTGGGTCAGCGATGGGAAATGCAGAGTTACAGGGACAGGGTATGGGGAGGCAGTGGGTGAGTTAGGAGGGATGTTCTTTGGAGGGTCAATGTGGACTTGAAGGGCCAGATGACCTGCTTCCACACGGTAGGGATTCTATGGATGCAATTTTGGGTGCCCCAATGTGGAGAATATATCAATGACACAAACAACTAATGGGAAAGATTCTTCTGAAGCTAATATCAAGACATAGATGAGGAGGACTATTTTCTCTTGGAGGGTAAGCAGTTTGTGACATTTTCTTTCCCAGAAGTCAACAGAGACAGGATCATTTCATTTCCTTAAGCCTGAGTTAGGTCAGGTTTTTGACAGACAGAGGTCAAAAGTTATAGAGTTTGGCAGATAGAAAACTGTAGTTCCGACAACTATGAGATCAACCATGGAGGGCTGGCTTAAAGGACCAAATGGCATATTTCTGCTCTAATTCCTTTCAAGGAAGGGAGAAAAGTTCTGAGGATCGATTTGAGATACTGGAGCCTTTTCCTCTAATACAGAAGATGCTGGTTGGAGATTTAATTAAGCTTCTTAAAATAGGATTTTTTGACAATGAAAAGGGAAATATTATTTCTTTTCGCTGAAAAGAAGTTATAGAAGTCTTAATGTAAAGTGATTATGAAGAGAACAAAGGAAACGTTGGATATTTCTTTACACAGAAGACTGTTTTACCACACAATATATTGCCACAGGGAGTAGTCTTGAAAAATACGATAGCTCCTTTTAAGGCAAAAATGAAACAATGTTTGAATCAGATAAGAATGTGCAAATATGGGGGGCACAAGGCATCATAATTAGCTTTGAATAGCTCAAGCTAAATACTGGCACAGATTAAAATGGACAAGTATTCTCTTCCATACTTAATTTATATGACTCAACTATTACAGAAGTGGGATTTTGATTTTGTGTCCACAATGTGTATTTTCTAAACCTGTCACTCATTTCGCAAAGACAATGAAGTCAGTTCAGAGAATTTAAATTTAAAACAGGTGTCTGCTATTGACACTTTTTCAAAACATCTGTTACTTGAGCAGGGACTAAAAAGGCCAATAAGGCCAATTTTAATTCAGGCAGAAAATGGCAGTATGTAGTGGTCGAGAGACCCAGCCTCTTCTGGTTTGTGTGAGGTCTAAGCCGGTTTCTAGCAGGGGCCCTGTTGCAGCTTGCTGGCGTTAGAGAGTGAGAAATTGATTGACTCCTGCACTGAACCAACCAACAATGAGAGGCTAGGTGAAGAGCAGAGGGTACACAATTTTTGGAGACCCCACACTGACAATTGTGGTTGGGTAGTTTTGCACTGACACTCCTCTTGGATACACCAGAAACAATATGTAATATTTCCTTGGTCGTTTAAGAGCAATCTCCGGAAATTGAGGATTATGGGTGAGGCTGTTCAACCCCTGGTCAAAATGGATTGACTGGACACTTTACTGAAGAGGGTTGTGGTTCAGACTGGCACCACAAATATACTGATTAGTGGTTAAATGCCAGTTGTGGGCCCCTGTTACCCTGTTAATGCTGGCTGAAGAGATTTAAAATGGTCCCAAATGTTTTAAAACCCATCAGTAGTAGACTATATTGTGACGGTGCTTAGATATGATTGAAGGATCCAACATCATGGAACAAAGGGTAGGAAAATCCACCATCATTTGAGGAATTCAACATTACTGGGTGAGTGGGGAATCTGACAACTCTGGGTGTTGGGGGTGGAAAGGAAAGTAAATGCTGCACAATCAGACATTGGAGAGTCATGGTTCAAAATCTTAACTGATACTGAGTTTATTTGTATTTGATAAATTTGACAATTCTCTTTACTAATTGATTCATTGCTCTTTGTCCAAATAAACATCTAAAAGAAATTTCTTTACCTTAACTTTTCAAGGTGAGTAGCGCAGATGCCTTTAAAGAAAATTAGGTATGTATATGAGGGAAGAATGGAATAGAAGGATTTGTGATAAGCCTTGATGAAGTAAGGTCAGAGTAGGCCCATGTGGTGCATACATAAAAACCTGTTTCTGAGCTGTACATTTTTTCCCATCAATGAGTTGAACTTAGCAGATGCTGCATCAGTTACCTGGAGTGCATTAAGAGTTTAAAACCTGAAATATTGAAGCTGCCACACCACTGGTTCTCATTATAACACATATTAATGAGGTCAGTTGGGACATTGTGGGCAGATTGTCAGGACTCAGCAAAGCATTTTCAAGGTAGAAAATGGGCAGAAACAGTTTGTTATTGATTTTCCAGACAGGAACAAATTCTGCCCAGATTTATACACTGTGAGCTTGCCAAAACGGGTGAAGAAATTCACCTCAGTAGCTGAAACTTGTAGTTTGAACTTTGAATATCTGCAAATGCAGCATCCACATGGATCTGAATTACTAGGCAGCGAGGCTAAAAGATGTGCAACAACAAATAAGTAACGTCATTCTACTCTAGGTGGTGCCTCCACAATATTTATGTAAATGATTATATTTTGATATGCCCACTGCCTGAGATATACTTATTGTGACTGATGGTCCTCTCAATCTCAACTACTTGAGATCTTCATCTCCTCTTCCTCAAATATGATTGGATAGCAAAGATCATTGTCCTCATGCTGGTCACCACTGCTTTAAATCCTTGTCATTCATAATCTTCGTTGAGTTGAAGTCTGAACTGTTATAAAATTTTCAGCTTTCAAATGTGTTTCTGGTAATTGTAAATGCTGCACTAATTGCCCATTCATGATCTTGAATGAGGCCCTAATGAATTCAATTGAAGTCTTTGTCAACAGTTTGCAAATGTTTCTCACATCTGTTTTGAGAGTGTAAGAATGTTGGGAATGTGGATGATTAATCTATCAATTAATTGATTGCTACTTTCTTCCATCATTCCATCAACTACGTCTTCAAACTTCTAGACAGTTTTTCATTAATTCTGTAAAATGTTCATACAGTTACAGATTTTCAATTATTCCCATATTTTCTATAATCAGCTTGCAGATTTTTCTTGGAATTCTTCTATTAAGCATCTTGAAATGTCCCAAAACTCCACATCTGTCAAATGTAAGTGTGATTAATTATTTATTTTTCTGAAAAAAAGATGAAAAATGTCCAGTTACCATTTTAAGACAAATCTGACTTTTGGCTCATAATCTTTTGTTACTGTAACTTGGTTCATTACTCCAGAGAACATGGGTCATATCAACAGCAGTGCAAATATCATTTCCGTACATAACATGTGTAAAGGAGCATCTAAATGGAGGCAGAATGATGTGAAATAATTCACCTTTGAAATTACCTACGTCTGCCTGGAGCATTGAACGTCTCTCATCTGTTCAAACTTCAAAGAAAAGTCAAAGTTGTTTTAATGGTTGACATCAGTGCCTTCAGGCACTCCATGTAATCTCCATGATAGATCAAACTCCTATACATGCCTATGTCAAGCTGTAATGGCCCCAACATTCCTGGGGCTGGAGAGAGCTGAAAGTCTGATTCTACCCAAAGAAGCTAAGAATTTTGAGCAGGAGCCCAGCTATATCAGAATTCTTTGGCATTTCCTGAGCCACATTAAATTGCGACGAATGTGGGGAAGGTGGTATTTTGTTAAGTGTGCAGGGTGTACCTCTGTTTAGCCCCTTAAAGTACTGGTTCATAAGTCAATGGAATGCTCTGCAAGAACTCTTTACTTATGTCTTATTCAATACCTTCTATTGTGATATAAGATATATCAATATTTAAGTGTCACTTATTTTAGATTTTGGATTTTCAACTAGTGGTATGTGGGTTTGGTCTATGTGTCTGTGGTAAATGATTAATTTTATACAGTTCTGCAGTCATGATGATTTCTTTTAAAATACCGTATTAGAATAAGACTTCCTGGAGAATAATGGGATTTGTTTACATTACTAACAAACAAAAAGACAGAATCATGCATTAGAATTTAAAATAGAAGGTTTTGATTTTGGGGGAGTGGGGTTAAGCACAAACACTCATAGTTTGAAAAAAGTTGGTTTTGATTTCAGTTGGGCAGTTTTCAGAAGTTTTGACTGAAGCTGAATGTGTAAAACTGAATACATAGTGATTCTTCTTTATGTCAGAAATCCGATACAAGCTTTCTGTCAATCTGGGTTAGAAGCCAGGTAGACTGGGGAACTTTCTGTACATTATAAAATCTTTACTTTTCATGATGACTCCAGGCATAAAAGGGCTTGATTTCCATCATGCTACCCCAGTGAATCATAACAATATAGTGTGCATTCAGCAAAGTGAAGAATATGTGCATCATAACATCAATCAGTGTTTAAAAACTAAAAGAACTGCAGTTGCTGTAAATTAGAAACAAAAACAGAAGTTGCTCGAAAAGCTCAGCAGGTTGGCAGCATCTGACTAGAGAAATCAGAGCTAACATTTTGGCTCTGGTGACCCTTTCTCAGAACTAATGGTAGCTAGGAAAATGTGTATTTCTATGCAGAAAATAGGCTGGAGGGGGAGGGTAGGGAGTAAACGATAGGTGGGGATAGAGCCCAAAGAGACAGAAGAGCAGTTGGGAAGACAAAGGAGTTGATAACGATCTGGCTGGGAGAGTGAATAGTCATTAATGGAGACTGTTAGTGGCTAACAATATGTAGTGTGTAATGGCAGGCTATGTGATAACAAGGCCTGGTGTGTGGGGTAGGGGGCTAGGACATGGGAGAGTGCAGGCCCTAAAATTATTGAACTCGATATTGAGACCAGAGGTCTGCAGGTTTCTCAAGTGGAAAATGTTGTTTTTCCAGCTTGTGCTGAGCTTCGCTGGAACGCTGCAGCAATATCCACACACTCCACAGTCGCGCGGCACCTACTCCTGCAACTGTTGCAGGTGCAACACCTGCCCATTTACCTCTTCTGTCCTCTGTATCCAAGGGCCCAAACATACCTTCCAGGTGAAGCAACACTTTACCTGCACTTTACACAATCCAGTTTACTGCATTCACTGTTCCCAATGTGGTCTCCTTTGCACTGGGGAAACGAGGCATGGACTGGGTGACTGTTTCACAGAACATCTACGTTCTTCCCGTTGCCTGCCACTTTAATGCACCACCCTGTTCCCTGCCCAACATCTCTGTCTCAGGCTTGCTGCAGTGTTCCAGCGACGCTCAGCGCAAGCTGGAAAAACAACACCTCATTTTCCACTTGGGGACACTGCAGCCCTCCAGGTTCAATATCAAGTTCAATAATTGTAGGGCCTGAACTCACCCATGTCCCAACCCCCTACCCCACACACCAGGCCTTGTTATCACATAGCCTGCCATTACACACTACATATTGTTAGCCACTAACAGTCTCCATTAATGACTATTCACTCTCCCAGCCAGATCGTTATCAACTCCTTTGTCTTCCCAACTGCTCTTCTGTCTCTTTGGGCTCTATCCCCACCTATCATTTACTCCCTACCCTCCCCCTCCAGCCTATTTTCTGCATAGAAATACACATTTTCCTAGCTACCATTAGTTCTACCCCACACACCAGGTCTTGTTATCATACGATTTGCCATTACACACAACCTATTGTTAGCTACCAGCAGTCTCAATTAACAGGTCTTCACCCTCCTGGCCAGATCGTTACCTACTCCTTTGTCTGTCTATCTGCTCTTCTCACTCTTTGGGCTCTATCCCCACCTTTGTTTACTCCCTACCCCCTCACCTCCCTATCTTCTGCATATAAATCAACATTTTCCGAGCTATTATCAGTTCTGAGTAAGGGTCACCGAACCCGAAATGTTGACTCTGATTTCTCTTCACAGATCTGATAGAGCTGCTGAGCTTTTCCATCATGCGATATTTAATTGACACCATTTTTGTCTTCATCCTCTCTCATCTACACACATGTTCAGTAGCTGGAAGAGCATGGCCCCTAATCTCTCACTGGTTGATTTAAAATGGATCATCATCAGTTTATTTGCTGATCGATTTCTACTGATTGTTTTTGAGTTTGAAAAGTGCTTGCAAGTTTGTACTGTTATTGAAAGTTGCTGAAGTCTACAGTGTGCATAAGCTGATAGTAAAGGATTTTGTCCTGAATTCAAAATCCCTTCACCAGCAACTTGCTTCCTGCTATGGATGCAATAGTTTGCGTTTTCCTTGACCTGCAGCATTACAGGGAGAATGAGCAATGGTAACGCAGAACGAGTCAAGTTGCTTGTAAAGGGAAGGGGAGAAGGACTCTCAACAGGAGGCCATATGCATTGCAGAGAAGCACCGAGGCTCAGTGGTTAACACTGCTACCTCAGAGCAGCGGAGACCTGTGTTTGATTCCAGCCTTGGGTGACTGTGTGGAATGTCCATGTTCTCCCTGTGGTTGTGTGGGTTTCCATCAGGTGGTCTGATTTCCTCTCACAGTCCAAAGATGTGTATGTCAGGTGGATCGGCCATGGTAAAAACCCCAAGCACTGATACAACGATTGTGGGGGTCGGGGGAGTGCGGTATTTGGGTCTCAGTGGGATGGTCTTTGGAGAGTCAGTGCAAACTCAATGGGTGAATAGCCTCTTTCTGCACTGTAGGGATTCTATGATGGAAACCTCATTCATGAATATTGAGCTGAACAGATTCTTGTCTCCTTGCCTTTTTCTTGGAGGCAGCATCTCACAGTGGTGGCTACCCACCCGGCAGCATCAGGCAGTTAATTAGGGCACACAATTAGGGTAATTATGTCATGATGGAGAATCAATTAGCAGTTAATCTGAAAATGCCCAGGCCTCCTTACCTACAGGAGGTGGCTTCACAATGAAAAACCCGAGCCAAGAGACTTTATTGAGTTGCAGGCTTTTTCTTTAACAAAGCAAAATGCCCAACATTCATTGCCCATCATAATTTGCACTTCAGAGGGTGGCATTAAATCACTCTGCAATAGAAGCTGCTGCCTCTGACTAACTACCATGCTGCTCAGCAACAAGCACACGGTGCAAGTAGCCACAGTCCGAGCCATGGACGACCCTAAACAGACCTCATGACGTTGGAACTCAGCTGCCATCCCGAATTAGTTGGGACTTTAAGAGATAACTTCGAAATTAGCTTTGCTCTTAGAATATCACCTGGCCCAGAATCTGTGCTGCAGTCAGAATTGACATCAGTGTGTCAAATGTCTCCATTTCATTAAGGAAGCCATCAGTGAAACCTGCCACCTGCAGCCTTTGAGCAATGCCAAGATACTGATGCTTTGGGCAGTAGAAGTGGCTAAGGTAATGAATTGTTAGGCTTTTTCCAAGCTGAAACAGACATTATTTTCAACTTCTCCCAATCCAATTCTTATTGTTACATACTGTTATGCAACTGAAGTTTTAATTCCAAGTAAGCATAATACATCTAATTTTGTCTTGACTTTTTTAAACTTCGGGGCGGCACACTGACTCAGTGGTTAGCACTGCTGCCTCACAGCACCAGGGACCTGGGTTCAACTCTGTCTCAGGTGACTGTCTGTGTGGAGTTTGCACTGTTCTCCCTGTGTCTGCATGGATTTCCGCCCGGGTGCTCCAGTTTCCTCCCACAGTAGAAAGATGTGCAGGCTAGTTAGGTTAGCCATACCAAATTGCCTGTAGTGCCCAGGGATGTGCAGGGTGGATTAGCCTTGGGAAATGCAGGGTTACAGCAATAAGGTTGGGAGAGGAGGGGGAAAGAGGATGTGTGTGGGTGGGATGCTCTTCAGGGGCTCAGTGCTACTTGATGGGCTTTGTGGCTTCTTTCTGTACTGTAAGTATTCTGTGACTCATTGGAAATAGATTAAATTTGTAAATCTTTTGGCACTTTATATCCTCACCTGTCTGATTCACTGTCATAGTAAATGCAGCTACAAAAATCAAGTTACAGAAACTTCTTGTCCTGATAACCACACTATGATAGACCCCTCTCTGAAAGGGTACTGCCCTAATATCCAACATGGCATACCACACTGCTATTGTTCAATGTGGGAGCATCAGCCGTTGGAAAGACTTCAAACAGCTGAAAATGTTTGTTTTTCTTGTTGTTAAATAAAAGTTGAAGGGAAAATATTGTACAAAAAAGCTCTGTTTGCTCCTGGGAATAAATAGTAGTTATTTGCCTTTCAAACAACAATAAATTCACAGGCAGTGAATGATAACCTCACCCAACTCACTTCTTTTTGGACTGGGTATCAGTTAAGTCTTATCTGACTTTTATGTCCGATGCTGTTCCTCTCTGTCATGCTGAAGGTGTCATTCCTTACGCTCAATGTCCTCATCTTCCTCCTCAGAATACTGCCGGTACTCTTTCAGATCTTCAGTGTCCATTGTAGCCTCACGTTGTCTGCTGCACTTATGCAGAGCGCAACATGCAAGGATTATACGGTATACTGTGTCTACAGCGTACAGCAACACAGTCCTCTCCTTAAGACTAATCCAAACATTGGAACCTCATCTTTAAGCAGATCTATTACCTGCTTCTCAATGTTCCTGGTGGAGAATAGGCTGCATTGTATCTATGTTTGGACTCAATGAGGGAATTGGATAATAGAGTCATCTATCACTGTTGCAGAGGGCAACTATTGACTCCCAGCTCCTTGAAATGAATCAAGAACCTAAGACTATTCAAGACAGATCCCAACATATTTGACACAGATCTCTAAGATGTGGCATAGGTGACTTGTATAGGTGACTGAATGTATGTCTTTTCTGTTGATGAAGTCTGGTACCTAATGATATGGCACTCTTCGTGCAACATGTGTACAGTCTATACTGTACCTGGAGGAAGCCAGCTATGTTGACAAAGACTACTGCCTAGGTTGTCTTGGCAATCGAGATGAAGGGGCGTGATATATCACAATTTGCATTGGTAGCATCCTTGATACAATTGTGAGCTGTGGATTGATGGATTCCACACAGGTTCCCATTCAAAATTCTAACTTGGAAGCAGCCAGTCACATAAAAAATTAGTTCAGCTGTCACCTCGATGCTCACTGGGATAGGTTGGACACCTCCCCATACGGTTCTCTGGTTGTTCTCCAACAGATGACAGAGTCTGTGATGGTGTCCTTGCACATTCACAGACTGTAGCAGTGTTATGTCTGGCTTATTTGAAGGAAGTGGCATCAAGAACAATAGACTCTGGGCTTTCTGTACCTCCTCCACAGCTGTGACTTCATCATGTTGAGGCCATTCAACAGCTGCTGAAAATTGCTTCTGTTTCTGGGCTTACTGGCACTTTTGTCTCCTCATTTTCTCTTTGTCCTCATTGCACAATGACCACAATGATGATAACCACTGTTGTGCCTTTGGTCATGATTCTAATGAACCTGTGTGAGGAATATCAGAAACAGAACAGGTTCTTAGTAATGTGAATAAATAACATTCACCTCACACACAATTGAAAGTCAGATAAGGAGGGTCACGGAATACCTCTTCATGAACTTTTTACGTAGTGGACCTTATTCCAAAGTATGCAGCACAAGACATGTCATGTGAATACAGTCAAAACTTTTAAGGGTGGTAGGATTACTGAAACTTTGTTCCCCCTCAACCCTGCCTCTGCTTCACTCAAGAAAGGCAGCATTGCATATTAAAGATGGTGTCAAATATTTACCATTCAAGGTGAGAAGATATTAGCTCCTTGCAGCTTATGAGACCTTGAATTGTTTTTGCGAACTGTGGCCTGGAATTGACACTTTTAAGGTAATCTGTGATTTCTACTGCTTCATGGAGATGATGACGATGAATTTGTACTGACTTGGTTAAGATTGCTTGAGGTTAGAATTTGTATCTAATATCACACAGTTGATCACTGCATGCATTCACATGCAAAATTCTATGATTACAGAAATCTTAAACCGGTACTATGTATGTGTGCATGTTTAATACAATTGTCCCTTGAATAGCCTCATGTCACTCATAAGTAGAGCTCATGCAAGACCTACACCAAAGATAGTTGCACAGTGGTGTACATCTTGGAGTGAGTTACCCAAGGAGTTGTCAATATTGACTCCAGAACACACAAAGTCTCATAGCATCAGGTCAAATAAGTCCTGCCAAAGCCAGACATGAATGGAGATTGAGAATTAAAAAGCTCAATGAAGGAGGAGGTCCCTAAATATTCCCATCCTCAATGATGGGGCACTTAACACATACAAAAGAATCAAAAGGAAAATTCTCCCTTTGTTACACTCACATCTGCATAAAGAAAGATGGTTGTAGGTATTGGAATTCAACCATCTCTGCAGGTGTTCCTCAGAGTCGTTTCCTCAGCCCATCCATTTTCAAATGCTTCATAGATAACCCTCCCTTCACTATAATGTTAGTTAGGGATGCTTGCTGATGATTTCACAATGTTCTGCACCGTCTGTAACTCCTCAGATATTGATGCAGTCTGTTTCCAAATGCAGCAAGATCCAGATAATATTCATGCTTGGGTTGATAAGGGGCTAGTAATATTTGTGCCAAGCAACGACATCTCTGGCAAGAGAGAATCCAACTATCTTCCGTAGGCATTCAATGGTATTTCAATTGCTGAATTTGCTACCATCAGCATCCTAGTTGTTACCATTGACCAGGTACTCATTAGATCAAGCATATAACTAACATTGGTACAAAAGCAGGTAAGCAACTAGGAATTCTATGGTGAGTAGCTCACCTCCTGACACCTTAAACTCCATAATACAAGGCACAAATCAAGAGTATGATGGAATACTGAGACAACAAGGTGCAGAGCTGGATGAACACAGCAGGCCAAGCAGCATCATAGGAGCAATAAGGCTGACGTTTCGGGCCTAGACCCTTCAT
>NC_063344.1:35128317-35149932 GCF_021869965.1 Rhincodon typus
ATGAAGGGTCTAGGCCCGAAACGTCAGCCTTATTGCTCCTATGATGCTGCTTGGCCTGCTGTGTTCATCCAGCTCTGCACCTTGTTGTCTCAGATTTTCCAGCATCTGCAGTTCCTACTATCTATGATGGAATACTCTCCACTTACCACTTCCAGAGGCTTGACACCATCCAGAAAAATGCTGCCTGCTTGATTGACACTTCATCTAAAACCTTCACTCCCTCCATATCCGATACACAATGATAGTAGCATGAGCAATCTACAAGATGCACTTCAACAACTTACCAAGGCACTTTAAACAACACCCTCCAAACTCAACCCCTCAAACAAAAAGGTTAGCAGATACATGAGAACCCCACTACCTGTATTTTGAAATTTCTCAGCCAAGCCACTCAGAACCCTGACTTCAAACTATGTCTTCATTCCTTCAATGTAACTGGGTCAAAATCCTGGAACATCATCCCTAACAGCATTTTGAGTCTACCTACAAAGAATAGACTGCAGAAGTTCAAGAAGGCAGTTCGCCACCACTTTTTTAAGGGCAATTAGTGATGGACAATAAATGCTGGTCTAGATAGTGAGACCCACAGCCAGTGAATGAAGAAGAAAGTCTTCCATTCTTGCCTGACCAGATTGTCATTATTGAATATTTGAAGGGAGAAGGATAAAAGGGAATTTTTTGGTGAAACAAAAAGGGAAAGCGAGATTGCAAGCATATGCCATTCATAAATTTATTGTGGAATAACATATATAGATAATGCTATTCGACCAGTTTTCAGATTCCTGAACTAATGTCATAGAGATATGAGTTTAAATCTGACTACTGTAACTAGGCAATTTAAGTTTAATTAATTTGGAATAAAGAAGATAGTCTCAACAATGATGATCACAAAACTGCTGTTGCAAAAATCAATCACGATCACTAATGTCCATCAGGAAAAGAAATTTGTCATCGTTACCCAGTGTGGCCTATATGTGACACCAGACCCACAGCAATGTGGTTCACTGTGTTGGCCGTTAACAGGAGCAGAATTGTATTTAATAATAATCTGTAACCTCATGTCATGTCATATCTTTTACTCTACTATTAAAATCAAGGCAGGGATGATCTCTAATTTAGTTAGCACTCCAGAATAGAATATCATTAGCAGGACCAAGCTTTTGTAAAAATGTGAAACCACAATGAAGGACCATATACTTGCAAAGTAATCCTGCAAGCAACAGTACAAACCTTGCCAGTCCCATCACATCCAGTTAGAATGATGGTAAAATATTAAGAAAGTAACTGGAGACAAGGCTTCATGAATATTCAAATCCTTAATATGATTGTCCAGCATGTCTGTGCAAAAGACAAGACTGAAGTGTTTGCAATCGTCATCAGCCTGAAGTGCATTGCGGATTATTCATTTTTGCATAACAGGTATCAGTCTTCAGTTAATCATATTTACTTTATGTAATAGGTGCAAGTACTAAATATATTGGATATTGCAAAGGTTATGAGCATTGACAACCTCCCAACCATAGGACAGAAGACTTGTGCTGTCCAGAATTAGTCCTGGCCCTAGCCAAGTTGTTCCAAGATAGAAAACACACTGGCATCTACCTGACAATGTGGAAAATTACCCAGGTATATCTTGTGCCCAAAAAGCATGAGAAATCCAACGCAATCAATTGCTGCCTAGTTAGCCTAGTCTCAATCATCAACCTTTGGAAGATCCCATTGATAATGCAATCAAGTGGCAATTTATTCAGCATATCCTACTCACTGATGTTCAGTTTAAGTTCAGCAAGGGCTACTCAGCTCTAGGCCTCTTTAAAGTCTTGGTCAGAAAGTGAGAGCTGAACTCAGTGTTCAGAACTAGGCATGTTTCCCTGATGATTGAATAATGCTCATTTGCAACTCCTTAGACCCTGAAGCAGTCTGTGTCCAAATGCAGCATGACCTGGACAACGATCAGGCTTTGGCTGATAAGTGGCAAGTAACAGTTTTACTATACAAGTTGCAGGAAATGATAATCTCCAACACCTCCCCTTGATATTTAAAGGTATTACTAACATTGAATCCCCTGCCTTTAAAATCCTTATGTTGGGTTTTACCATTGACTAGAAACTGAATCTGCGCAGTCCTACAAATACTGTGGCTACAGCAGCAGTCAGAAATAGGAATTCTATAGCAGGATTCAACGGCAACTCCTAACTCCTCAAAGCTTGTCCACCGTCTACAAGACCCAAGTCAATGATGTGATTAAATAATTTCCGCTTGCTTGGATGAGTGCAACTCCAAAAACACTCAAGAAGCTCTACAACCCAGGACAAAGCAGTGCATTTGATTAGCATCCTATTTACCACCATAATCTTCCTGCCATCCACAAGCAGTGCACTATAGCAATAGTATGTGCCATCTACCAAATGCATTGCAGCGACTCCCCAAGGATCCGACCAACCTCTACAACCACTACGCATATGAACAAGAGTAACAGTCACTTGGAAACACCATCACCTACAGTTTCCACATAGAATGGTTCACCATCCTAAATTAGAATTAAAATGCAATTCTTTCGTTCGTCAAAATCTTGCAACTACCGCCCTAACAACACTGTATGAGCACTTACCCTACATAGGAAACACTGTGAAAAGGTGATTCACCACTATTGTCCAAAGGGAAATTAGGGATGGACAATAATTGCTGGCTTTACTAATGATGCTCTAAATCCATGAATGAATTAAAAAGAATGTTACCATTAACTTGGAATAAACTGTGGGATGAAGGTGAAATAGGATGGGGCAAGAAGAATAATCAATCAACATAGTATCAGCTTCATATATGGGTTCAGAATATTACTGACCATGATCTCAATTATGGCTGCTCCTTCAATGATGAGCACTGTATCCTCCATGGGAGTAACAAAATGCAGCTGTACGTATTCCCACTGGTAAGGTTTTGTTCACTCCAGTTATCTGCCACATTGTTCTGCTTGGACAGAAAAGTGTAAGAGTGAATGTGGTGCAAGTGATACTAGTGCGGCTGCTATGGTTGAATAGTTGGTAATAGCGTGCACACTAAGTGATGTAAATGTAACGCCTGCAGTAATGCTAAGTGGCTGAAAGTGTCAAAAAATTATGAATGGCATACTATTGCAGTTCAGTGTCAAATTTCACTTACACCCTGTGAAGTGCAATGGGGTGGTTTGAGATCTTAAGGATGCCATAGACTGCAAATTATTATGGCTGATGACACATTAGTGTTAAACAAATGGGCAGCACTACTTGGGTCTTCTGTGTCAGGGATCTCCGTGATGGGAGTTCCACAGTTATTAGTTATTTCATGGGGTTCTGCTAGTTTCTCAATCTCTTACATTGCTGTTGTGTTGGCATCAAGTGGTAGAATTGATATAGGTTGCTCTCAAGATTCCTAAAGAATACAAGGAAAAGTCCGTATGATTCAGTTAGTTAGCTCAGTGGCCAAACTTCTGCAGTTTGTCCCTGCTTTACATGATGTTCCGTCCTTACCCAGCCCTATATCATTTCCCATCTGTATCCCTCTATGGGATGTTTTATCGCTGGTGTTTTGAGAGAAGGATGCAGGGTGCTCAAAGGGTTTTGCTTCCAGGGATTGCCTCCTATTCACATTTGCAGCTCACTTTTTTTTTAACAGAATAAAGGAACGTCTACACATTGCTTGTATTACCGATGACTGTGAGTACAGTAGCAATGACTAAATGGGTCCTTTCAGCTGTGAGGTAGGTGTTACACTCTCTTAGTTACTAAATGATTGCAAAATACTTGCATGGAGAATGATATGATAATTCCTGCAATAAATGTATTTATTAACTGATAATTATTAACTAATCCTAACCCTATCAACACCCTCCAAAACTGAGACTATCCCCATAACTGCAGAAATCCTTTAAGAACTAAATGTAAAGTTTTTCATTCTCCATTTGAAACAGTGCTTCTTGTGTGCATTGGGAAAAAATGCAAATTAAGTAAAATATTTAAATTAGCTGACCCTGCATAATCTGGCATGGTCGACTGATCATTGAGCATTTTTGGCCAGATCTCTGAATCTAGCCAATTGTTTGCAATTTTGAGCACTCTCCCTTCTATGACAGAAACTGATTTCATATTTCTCAACTGTCCCAGTTTAATTGGGCTTTCAAAATTTTGCATTAATTTATTAGAATACCAAGATGGAAAGATTCACTGAATTGTTAGTTCTGGTTCATCCATTATGTATGGCATGTATTGTGTTATTCTGGAATTCTGCCATATTGCCTAAAGTGTTCAAGTCAAAGTGTAATTGGCATTTCTTTTACACTGATGCCATTGTGTGGGTTTTGGGTGCTGCTGTACATGATGAGTAGAATTAAATCAGAGTTTTCCAATATTCTTGTTTGTACCAAAATCAATAGGAATCTTTCTCACAGGAGATTTGTTGACAGCCAAAGTGCTAGTCAAACATGGGAACTAATACTATGCACCTAGAACAGCACCATTTCTAGATATATATGGTCTCTTGTTCAGAAAAAACTTAAGATAAAGGGAATACAAAGCCTCCCTAGGCTTCTCGTCTGAAATTTGTACTTGTAAGGCTACAATTTTCAGCCTTTGTTGGGCGCAGTTGCACGTGGGCACGGCATCATTGCAATAACCCATGAAATATATTTGGATGTTAATATTTGTGCTAAGTCACATTGAATGATTTCATGTGATTGTACAATTATTCAATAAAAGGTTTGATAAAACTGTACACTTTCATTAGTTTGTTCTTTAATCAATGCACATTTCAGTGTACACAGCCATTGTTCCTGAGTCCTTTAATAGTATAATGTACTGTCTGCTATATTAGTGTTTACGTTCCAAACCTGACAAGCAGTATTCCTTTAAGACAATTAGATCATATCACAACATCTGACATTTCAGTATAAATGAACCTGCAGTACCATCATTTACAATAGTTGTTTATAGTTGCAGTAACAGCAGTTAACACAAAACCTATACAATGTGCATGTCTGAGATATTATTAACAATGTAATTATCATTGTTGATATACATCTAGACAGATGTCTCAACAAGAATCCAATCTTTGTGGTATAAGTTGACAGGGTGAACACATAGTGGAAGGTAATGGCATAGTAGTGTTGTCACTGGACTGGTAATCCAGAAGCTCAGGTCAATGCTCTGGTGACACGGGTTCAAATGTCACCATTGCAGATGATGCAGTGAGAATTCAATAAAAATCTAGACAAAGGAGCTGATCTAATGGTAGCCATGTTGATTGATTTTTTTAAAGAAACATTTAGTTCAATAATGTCCTTTAGGTTAGGAAATCTGCTGTTCTTAGTTGGTCTGGCCTACATGTGACTCCAGATCCTTGCCAATGTAGTTGACTCTTGATTGTCCTCTGAGAAATGAGGAATGAACAATAAATGCTGGCCTAACTGGTGGTTCCCACATCCTTGGAAAGAATCGTAAAAAAAAGGGAATACTTAAACCATGTCATTTTATTCAGGAACTATATCATTCTCTACATAAAATGACTTTTTAAAAATGGGTTCATGGATATTAGTATGGTGAATGTTGACTGTATGAGATTTAGTAACAACAACATATTATGATGTTTATGCCTAATTAATATAGAAAAGATTAAGAACAGAAATTGAGCTCAATTAGGCTCAGGGATAAACTTAGTTAGCAATGAAAGAAAGTATTCATAAGGCAATACTTAATTGACTATAAGGTGGTTTTGTGTGTTTTGAGTTTGTGAAAAGCACTGTTGACATAGAATTGTTTTTCTTTTCTACAGCTTGCATCGTAAATATTATCCGGTTGAGACAGTGCTCCTCTGTGAGAATTAATATATAAAATTTCTTAGAAACAGTTTTTGTATTTCCCACAGTAACACAATAAATTATTGAAATCAATAATGAATGAATTAGCAAATGCAGTTGTTTTTGGTTCTTAAATTAATTATCTAATTTTAATGTCAATAAAATGAATTATGTTAATATTCTATGAGAACTACTGTTTGTTTTTAATACAAGGAATCAGATGCAGGAGAGATTTTCATTTATGGCTACATGTGGTGTGCTGTAATAAATTCCTACAGCTTTTCCTGCCTTCTGTGTTGTTCATGTAGTTTAACCAAACCATGCATGTAGAAAACAGAAATGAAATTTGCATATAACTTAAAGGGGAGAAGGCACCAGGGTCTTTAAATTGTCTCCAGGGTAAGTTGTCAAAATAAGAACAGCATGCTGTGTGAAATGTTTTTGGTCTTTAAGGCCACCAGTGTCAAAAAAGCTAATCTCTTTCATCAGCTTTTTTGCAGATGCATGTCTTTGGGTCACCCAACAAAAGTAATCTGAAAGATTTGAATTAAAATACAATCAGGTACAAATATTCTTCCTAGTCTGTTGAAATCATGTGATCTCTATCATGAGGCACACACACTGTCGGCAGACATCTTAACATAACTTCAGTAAAGACCTTTTGAACAACTCTTCTGCATTGTACACATGAGGCATGGTGTCAGAAGTGACACTGAGATGAATGTTGCAGAGTTGAAATAAAACATTGTTACAGACAGAGAGACACAGATATGTGCTGGACTGTGAGCTACCACTAAAAAAAGAGAAGAGGCAAACCATAGTTAAAACACTGGTTAAGAGAAAATAGCTTCAGTTTTTCCCCAACTAGCCCTTGTTCAAATGACAAATAAAATTGCACAACAGCAGAATTATGAAACAACAACAACAAGAAACAGATATAAGGTGCTACTGTGAGACCATTAGAATACAATATGTAGGAGCAGTAGGCCATTTAGCCCATTGAGATCATGGTTGACCTGACAATCCTCAACTCCACTTTCTTGCATTCTGTTCATAACCCTTGATCCCCTTACTGATCATAAATCAGTCTATGTCAATCTTGAATATACTTAATGACCCAGCCTCAGCAGCCCTCCACAGATTCACCTCCTTTTGAGAGAAGAAATTCCTCCTCATCTCTATCTTAAATGTGCAGCCCTTTATTCTGAGGTTATGCCCTCTCATCCTAGATTTTCCCACAAGGGGAAACAGTCTTTCTGCATTTACCCTGTCAAGTCCCCTAGGAATCTTGTATGTTTCATTCTTCGATATTCCAAAGGGTGCAGACTCCCAATTTATTTGCCCCTTCTCATACGATAGTGTCTCCATACCTGGTATCAATCCAGTGAATCTTCTCTGGACTGCCTCCAATGCAATATATCTTGCCTTAGTTAAGGGGCTCAAAACTGTTCACAGTATTCCCAGCTGTGGTTTGACTAGTGCTTTGTATAGTTTTGGAAAGACTTTCCTACTTCTATACTCCATTCACTTTGAAATAAAGACCAACATTCCATTTGCCTTCCCTATTGCCCACTGAACTTGGATGTGAGCTTTTTGTGATTCATGCACAAAGATGAAAAAATCCCTTTGTGCAGCTTTTTCCAGTCTGTCTCCTATTAAATAGCACTCAGCTCTTCTCATTTTTTTCTGCCAAAGGGCATAACATCACATTTCCCCACTTACATTTCAATTACCAAGGTTTTTTTGTCCACTTACTTAACCTGTCTATATCCCTCTGTGTGTTATCTCTTTGTGTTATCCTCACCACTTGCCTTCTTGACTATTTTTATGTCATCTGCAAACTTACTGAAGTACATTTACTTTCCTAATCTAAGTCATTAATATATATTGAGAAGACATAGTTTCAAAGTATATTCCTCTCTAAGTTTAAAATAAAAACACACAGCAGTAATTTTAAAAGCTTTGATGGTAAGCTTTGAACCCAAAATGTATGTTAACACATGAACAGTATGTGTTCAATATTAGGGACCTACCTGAGACAAAACAGCCCATGATAAATAATTAATGGTATTAATTCAGCTAACAGATAGCTGTGAATTAGCAGAATTAAAAGGCAATCCAGTTAATGAAAGGATTGTATTTGGCATAAGAGACCCTACATTGAGAGCATGTTTAAGGAAGGCAATTGGCATAGATAGAACTACAGAGGGTATAAATCAGAAACTAGAACACACACACAGCAAAACAGACCAGGTCTTGCATTTCAGGCACAAAAGTAGAATCATCTTCACCAATGTCCACCAGCAAGAGCGGCTTGCTTGACAGCAACACGACCGATCAAGCTGGTCAGGTCCTAGAGATCATAGGTGCTAGACTGGCTCTGCGGCAGGTGTTGAGGGAACCAACAAGATGGAAAAACATTATTGAGCTCATTCTTAACCAATCTGCTGGCTGTAGATGCATCTGTCTAGCAGATGGAAAGAGTGACCATAAAGAGACAAAATCTGGCTTTCACATTGAGAATAACCTCCATTGTATTGTGTGGCAGTATCACTGTGCAAAACGGGACAGACTTCTAACAAATCTAACAAATTAAGACCAGACATTCAGGAGGTACTGTGGGCCACCAAGAACAACAAAATTGTACTCCTGCAAAGTCTCCAACTTCATGGCCTGGCATGTCCCCCACTCAACCATTACCACCAAGTCAGGGGATTAAGCCTGGTTCAATGGAGAGTGCAGGAAGGCATGCCAGGAGCAGCTCCAGGCATACTTAAAAAATGATGTTTCAGCCTGATGAAGCTACCAGACAGGGCTACTTGCATGCCAAACAGCATGAGCAGCAAGTGAGAGACAGAGCTAAGTGATCCTACATGCAACAGATCAGATCTAAGCTCTGCAGTCCTACCACATCTAGATGTGATTGGTGGTGGATAATTAAATGACTTACTGGAGGAGCAGACTCCACAAATATCTTCATTGTGGAAGAGCCTAGATAGCAAAAGATAAGGCTGAAGCAATCTCAGCAATCTTCAGCCAGAATTGCAGAGTGGATGATCCATCTTGGCCTCCTACAGTAGGCCCCAACATTGCAGATGCCAGTTTTCAGCCAATTTGATTCAGTCCATATGATATCAAGAAACAGCTGGAGGCACTGGATACTGAAAAGGCTATGGGTCCTGACAAAATTTCTGGCCAGTGATGCCCAGTTTGGGTTCCGCCAGGGCCACTCTGCTCCTGACCTCATTACAGCCTTGGTTCAAATATGGACAAAACAGCTGAATTTCAGAGGTGAGGTGACAGTGACAGCTCTTGGTATCAGGATCATACCAAGTGTAGTATCAAGGAGCCCTAGCAAAATTGTAATCAGCATGTATCAGGAGCCAAACTCTCTGCTGGTTGGAGCCATATTTGGCACATAGGATGATAGTTATGGTTGTTGGAGGTCAGACATCTATGCTCCAGAACGTCTCTGCAGGAGTTCCTCAAGATAATGTCCTAGGCCCAACCATCTTCAATTGCTTCATCAATGACCTTCCCTCTATCAAAAGGTCTGATGGGGATTTTTGCCGGTGATTGAACAATGTTCATCACCATTCATAGCTCCTTATATACTAAAGCAGTTCATGTCCAAATATAACAAGATCTGGACAATATCAAAGCTTGGGCTGACAATTGGCAAGTAACATTCATGCCCTCAAATGCCAGGCAATGACCATCTCCAATAAGAGACAATCTAGCCATTGAATGGTGCCACCATCACTGCATCCACCACTATCAACATCCTTGGGTTTACCATTGACCAGAAATTCAACTGGACTCACCAGTGGATTTAAGAATGGGTCAGAAACTAAGAATACTGTGGTGAGAAACTCAGCTCTTCATTTCCAAAAGCTTGTCCACCATCTACAAGGCACAAGTCTGGAGTGTGATGGAATACTCCCCAATTTCCTGTGTGGTTACAGCACCAACAACACTCAAGAATCTTGACAGAACCCAGAACAAAATGGCCCACTTGACTAGCATTCCATCCACAGGAATCCATCCCTCCACCATGAAGCTCAGTAGCAACAATGTGCACCATCTACTAGACACATTAAATATCCTTAGACAGCACCTGTCATGCCGACAACTATTTACGTCAAGAAGGAGAAGCGGATACATGGGAACACTACCTGCAAGTTCCTCTCTGAGTCACATGCCACCCTGACTTGGAATATATCACTGTTCCTTCACTGTTGCTGGGTCAACATCCTGAAATTCCCTGCCTGAGGGAATTGTAGGTCTACTTACAGAACATGGACTGCAACAGTTCACGAAGGCAGTTCACCACCACCTTCTCAAGGCCAACGAGGGATGGCAATATATACTGGGTCCAGCTAGCTATGCCCACATCCTATGAGTGAATAAAATAAACATGAGATAGTTAATAATCTTCCTGGAGTGGAAGCTACAGTAGGTGACCTCCTAGTTTATGTGTGTGGTGATGCAACTGAAGAAGCCATTGCTGACCACAAATCAAAATCTAGTGTTTGATCTCAGGTGAGCCTGAAGCCAAACAAGTAAAAACTTACAATTACAGGTGTCCAAAGTCAAGTACAGAAGATCTTTAAGACCATAAGATAGAGGAGCAAAAGTAAGTCATTCAGCTCATCAAGTCTGCTCCATCATTCGATAAAATTACAGCTGATTTGATGACCCTTAACTCCATATTCCTGTCTAATTCCATAATATTTAATTCCTTTACTAATTATAAATTTATTTATCTCAGCCCTGAAATTACTTAATGATGCAGACTCTACAGCCTTTTATGCTAAAAAAAATTTCACAGATTCACTGTAATCTGTGGGAAGAAATTCCTCCTCATCTTTGTCTAAAATAGCTGATCGCATTGTTTTCAGATTATGCCCTCTGGCCATAGCCTCTCCCACAAGGGGAAAAACATTTTCCACTTCTGCCCTGTCAAGCCCTCAAAAAATGTTATACTTTAAAGAAGGCCTCCTCATGCCCATCTACACTCCAATAAGTACAGGCCCAATTTACTCAAGCTCCCCATTATGGCCATTCTTTTTTATTATGAAAGGAAGGCAGCCCACATTTCTGAGATTAGATTCTGATAAGCGCTCCTTCAGAAATGTGGACCATATTTCCATTCTGACAGTTCTCTTGTTGTGCAGAACTATCGGGGGAAGGTCGAACACTTTCCAAAGCAGCCAGCTACAGTGTTCTGAAACATAAAGATTCAGATAGCCACTTTGGTATCTGCTGTAAAACATAAAGTACATAAGGCAAATGTGATGTTAGGATGCTTGGAGGTTAGCGTGACAGATATATATGGGGCTAGACTATGAGGTAAATCATGTACCAGATGGGTAGGGTCCTAGGGTGGTAGTTAAGTAGGATGCCAGCTGGGTGGGGCAGAAGGCGAGGGATTAAGTTAGGTAGATGCTGGGGTGTCAGGTAATTAGGCTGCCAGGTGGGTGAGTTGCCAGTTAAGCTGGTTAAGTTGCCGGCTGGGTAGGATGTTAAATGAGAAAGAGATGCAGTTCCAGGGTGAAGGTAGTGAGACGGTCAGGTAAGTGATACAATGTTTTGGATAGGGTTAGGATGGGTGGGAGAAAACAGGTACCAGCAGGGCACAGGAGGTTGGATGTCAGGCCCAGGGACTTCAGGTTGGGTCTGGCGTGAGCTGAGAGTGGTGTCATCACATTGGTTTGAGTGGTGTGGGAGCTTTACATCTGGACCAATCTGACGGGAGAAGGGGGAGCTATGGGGTTGGGGAAATGAGGGAGCAACCTGGTGGTGGGGAGTAGGGGGATGTGTATCAGGCAGTTGGGGAATTGCGTGTGGACTCAGGTCTGGCAAGGGGAAAGGGGGTTTAAGTGCAGTGAGAATGGGGCCAGACTGGGTCATGTCGACAGGAAGGAAACATTTCAGACAGCAGAGAAAAGGTAATTGGATCCAGGATAAGGATTGTGCTAGGGGTTGGGAGTGATGGGTCTGGGTGTGATGTAGTTGGGCATGTTTAAGGTAGATATAGGGCCTGTTGAATAGTTACTGCAGAGGTATGCTCTGAATTCTCTAAATTCTCTGATTTAAATGAAAACTTGAGGAGGGTTCCCAGCATCGGGGAATTGTCCAGCAGGTTCTTTGATTTCACAGAATCATAGAATCCCTACAGTGTGGAAACAGGCCATTTGGCCCAACAAGTCCACACTGCCCGTTTGAAGAGCATCCCACTTAGACCCATCCCCCTACCCTTTCCCCGTAACCCTGCATTTCCCATGTCTAATCAACCTAATTTACATATCCCAGACACTACAGGCAATTTAGCTTGGTCAATCCACCTAACCTGCACATCTATGGACTGTGGGAGGAAACTGGAGCACCCGAAGGAAACCCACGCAGACACGGGGAGAATGTGCAAGCTCCACGCAGACAGTCGCCCGAGGGTGGAAAATCTGATTTCCTGGGTGATTCAAACAGAGTGTTCTTCCACATGGTCCCCAGGCACAACTGCTATGTGTGCTGGAATAACCATTGTCTAGCCAGTGGAAAATCCAGACCAAAAATTGTGAAACAGAAAAAGGCATGCTGCAAAGAATTAGAGGTACATAGGGTGAATGGACAAAGATCCGACAGATGGAGTATAATTTGGGAATATATGAAAATAGCCATTTTAGCAGGAAAAAAATAAACATAAAATAGCCTCTTCCTCTTAATTATTATGTTCATATGAATTCCAAGTACATTGCAAGTGGAGAAGAGCCTAATAGAACAGATCTCTATCCACTTTTCTCTGCTCCATTCAAAGAAATGATGGGTTTCTAGGTGCAGAAAAGAGAAAGATCTTTCCATACATATGTCACATTAATTTTTTTAGTGCATTGAGAGATGATTTGTTTTCCAACAATGAGGAATTGCAATGCATGTGTTAGCAAAGAAACCATCTCAGATCAGGAATAGATATATTATTATCTTGTGTCTAATGTTGGAGTAAGGCTTGCTTAATGATGCATGATGTTCATCAGAAAAGGCATGCAAATTTCATATATTCTTCTGAGGATTCACTTAGTTTAAATAAGTAGATTATTCCGAAAGTCTCATGCTAATTCTGTCATCCACAGGTCCAGGTTCTGGATAATCTTAGTCTGACACATATAGGTGCATTTTTATTAAATTTTGAGATGTGTAGCCTACTAACAGGATTGCATACAGGTCACCTTGCTCACTCTGCAAAAACCTGGATGCTGAAATGGATGAAGATTCTAAACAGTGTTTCATATGTCTGCTTGTACCTGAACTTGGTTGGAGTCTGTAGATTTTATAAATGATCCTAAATCACATTTTTAATCTACAATCTAACACACAGCTGCAGTAGAAATGCCATAGGTAACGGTGAACAATTGGTTGAAGGATTATTTTACAAAATTTCTTGCTAAACTTTGGAACAACAAACAGAAAAAATCTCAGAAAAAAACTTCATAATTGGGAAATCTCTGTCCCCACCAACCCCATGAGAAATTCTACCTCATTTTATTTTCAGACCATTGCAAGTCATCTTAATATTGAGGAAAGTAAGCACCTGCAGTTGTTTTATGTTGTAAGATTGATTGTTAGGAGCTTTAGCTCCTCAAGTAATCAATCACATCCAAGGCCCTAAGGAACTGCTGCAGTTGTTTCAACAGTTTATTTGCGTAAGGTTGAAGATGGATAAGAAGTCCCTTGTGAACAGTGCATCAGTCACCTTCTCAATGAAAACAGACATAGCTTTTGGCCTGAGAAATTCATCCTACTCTACCCCAATGATTGAGATGACCAAGTAGTTAAAAGCAAACACTTTTCTTGTCATCTTCATAGCTTTTGAACAAGCAATTAGAAATGCTACTTTGGAGAACTGGAGTGTTCCTGCGTTTGGCCCGTGTAAACTGTTTTGAATCTGTTCATTCCTTTTTCAAGATGTGGTCGTCCGTTGATAATTCACAATTTAAATGCCCAAACCCTCTTGTTTTTGTTTTTCTTTCCAACGAAGTATTATATTGCTTCCTTGGATTATGTTTATTTCAGGAAAATCAGCTAATGAATCCTGCTCAGGCATATTCTGAGCTGACTTACATCATCATGTGTGCATTACCATACAGTGAGGGAAACTGAAGCATCTATCCACTGAAAGTAGCTTCAAGTGCTCTTTTAACTCATTCGCTGAAATCTTCAAATCATTGTGAAGCAACATTGACAGAAATGCCCAAACATAAGTTGCATCTGCATGATATTTTATACCAAGGATATCATTTTCCTATTAGCAGTAAGTCACTGTTAAAATTTAATAATAGTTTAATAATGCTATTTATTTAGCAAAAGAAATAGTATTATTTTTCTTTGCTTTAATTAATAAAATGCATGAAGAGTTTCTCATCAAAGTAATCATAGATTATTGAGACATATTACTTGAGTAACTATTTCTACTGCAGTTTCATTTGCACTTCCAGACTCTACACTGGTGCAACTAATCAATAGAGGTATTTCTTTGTTGGGTTTAATTGGCTCTTTAAAATCAATTAAGTCTGAGAAGACTTATATTTTCTCAAAATTAAAAGCTATTATTTGAATTTCGTTGAAAATCAATGATTCTGGACTGAATTCTTGCTAATTGAACAGGATGTTTGTTTTCAAATCACATTGCTTATTAAAAACAAAATGGCTTGTTTTTATGTTAGACTTCTGTCATCCACTCACAACTATAATAAGTACCAGTTGTAATCTGCCATAGCTATTGATTAATTATGGTCTGAACACAGCTATTTTTGGATGTCTATCTTTTTTCTCATTTTCCTGTTGTTTGTTATAAGCGTCTTTGTGATAACATCCTAATGTTTCATTTTGCTCAGAGGGAATGTGGTTTTGATGCAATGTTGTGCCTGATGTAATTTTTCAATGTGCCTGTCAGATACTGCTGACACATTCATTTTCTTGTGCGTCTTTCTAACACTTACTAGACACTTAATTGGTTTGCATGAAAGATTCATATGTGAGGATTTTGTCCCTAATCAAAATATAAGACAAATAAGAAATACACAGAACACAGTGAACTTTTAGGTTCTATTATTTGCTGTGTCAAAAGTAAGAAGATTAAATGACAACTGTCTATTTTTCATGTACAAATTCTTAATTTATTATCCATGAATGCTTAACACAAATCAATTAGACAGACAGGACACAGGCTATTGGTCAGAAAAATGATGGCAACTTAAAAACCAGTGGGATGGGAAACTAATAGTTTAAGTTTGAGTTTGGGAATGTAATTTAAAATTTATGATACAATTACATTCTAATGTGCTTGAAATTGTTGGCTATTTGCACTTAACTAGTAAAAATCCATCCTTTGACTAACTATTTCTCCATTATAACAGATGTAAATGATGTCCATTATTTTATACATGTGGGAATACTTTTTGAGTCTTGTCCTCATGTATCATATCCATACTGATATTTGAATACTAACAGTTGATCTTAGCTGTACTGTATGTTCATGCTTTTCTCTGTGCCTGCTTTACCGTACCTCTAAATGATTACTGGCTCATCACTCAGCTGTATTTGTTCCATTAAATCAGAACTCATGTATTTTTTCAGTTCTATTTATAACTGGTAAACGCTAACAAAATCCATAAAGTTATTCAGACATGTAGGTACAGTGAACAGTTCATAATAACTTGGACAAATGCCTTTCCATCTATCTCTTAAAATTTATTTTTATTTGTAGATCCTGCCAGGTCTATGGTGTACCTTCATAATATTCGCTTGAATCTTGGTTTGATATCTAGCCACAGTAAAGGATTGACCTTATTCAATTTTTAAGGTATGATCTTTAATGGATGAGTTGTAACAATCTTAAACTAGTTGCAAGTGAACTTCAATCAATAGTATTCCACTGTTTGTGATCTCACTTACAGAAGTCAGTAAAATGACTGGCATGAGAAATAGGTAAGTGATTAATTCTGATACTGTATGCCTGCTTTGCAATTGCTGATTTCTCATGAGGATACATTTTTGGAAAAGCACTTTATTGTGCAAATGAATGAGTTACGCATAACCTCAGAGTATGACAGTGACACCAGGGGCTCATATGTACTTGGGTCAAATTCTTGTGATGTTCCACAAAAATCGACATTGAATTCCATCTTCATGTGAAAGAAGATGGAAAATAATTGAACTCAAATTGAGGTTAGATACCAAACATTGGTGGGAAATTAGAGTGAGAGTTAAGTGAGAGATGAAAGGGAAAAAAGAGCTAGAGGGCTCCAAGTTGAATTAATTGAATGTAGCTAGAAACGTTAGGAAGAGTTGGGAGCTAACAAAAGCTGCTTGTCTTAAATTAATGAATGGCACAAAATTTTAAGGAAATTAATTAAAATAGATAGGAATGAGAATTGGGAACGGTGTGGGAAAGGAATGGTACTAATTACCTCAGTTAGGTAAGTGACTAGAATATGGTGCAAAATGATGTCAAGAAGGCAGATTTAATCTACAACCAAGCAATCCTTGTTCGCAGAGATACTATCTCCTTGCTTAATCCAAGGAGTTGGTCAGATGTTAGACAAGGAAGAAGAAACTACGCAAAAGTCTGAAGGATAATGTCTATGTAATGGAAATAGATCAGCAACAGTAGTAGGGATACAGAAAAGGACAAATGGAAATATCATAGGCAGAAAGAACTGAAAATGGCAAGTCTCTAATCAAAATGGAACTATTAAATATAAAGTAAATTAAGATAAGAGATCCATAAATTTAAGACAGCCCTGTAGAAAATAGATGAAAATTGCATCAAGTCAACAAAAGAAATTTAACAAAAGTAGATTTCATTTTATATAGTAATTAAAAATTATTTGACATTACCTGAATGAAGTACTGTTAGATATTACTGGAACTAATGAAATAAACTTCTGCCTTCAGTGAATTAATTAAAATTAATTAAAGATTGGTTATTCTCTAGGGAAAAATTAATTTCCCTGACATAGAGAAAAGCAGAATTGTCAATTGACTTTTTTCCTTTGCTAATTATGGAGCTATTGAGAAGAGCAACATTGAACACCAAGGCTGCAGAACTACAAAGCTACTGAGACAGTAATGATAGTGAACAATTGATTTTGGGGCATCTAAGCTGCCAGCAGTGATAGGCCAAATCATTCAGTGACCTGGGCAGCCATTTTACTCATACGGCAAAACAAGAAAAACTGCTGTTAAACTGATTAAACGACACTGCAGAATAAACTCCAGAAGAGAAAACAGCAACAGCAGAGACCAGAAAACATAGTTTTCTGTAGTAATTAAAGTGAGTACACTCAGCCTGCCTTTCTTACCTTTGACATGGTAACTTCGCTGTTGTCTGACAAATGAACTTTTGTATATGTTAAATATGATTATTCAAATTGCCATAAATGGCTTTAGTTCAACAGATTGATGGTTATGTAACACTACAAGGGCAACATTACTCTCGAAGCGATAATTTTACATAGATTACCATTTAAGTGCTTAAGTTTTCACTTTTTAAATATATCATTTTAAACATGAAAGCAATATCAATCTAGTGCATAAAGTTGCACTAAATAAACCTTCACTGAAAGTTAACATTGTTATCTTTGACACCGATACAGGTGGTAGCAAATTCATTTACCTGTTTTATAGACCTCTGGCAGTATTTTAGTAATACATTTCCGTTGTGAATGCAATGGTTTCTAAATAATGTCAGAATATTTACCGACCAGTCTATGGCAAACATTTTACCGTGCATGATTGCTTTAGGTTCACTGAATAAGTATGGTTTTCATCAGTCTTTCTTTCATTACACAGGTTAGGATTATTCGTTAGTCACATCCTTTTCCTCCCTCGTCTTGAACCATCAATTAACTAAGAAATAGCTTGTTGCTAGTCTCTGTAAATGTGTTTTTTTTTCTCAATGATCCCCTGGGAGGTATAAAAGAGTAAAATGAATTGACTCAGCCTTAGATTTTCCAGTCCTTATTCTGAAAAAATACCTTGCTGATGCTGACAGCCTGTTCAGAGCCCACTGGGACAGCAACTTGCCCTACAGAAAACTGAGTTTATTTGCCCTTCATCATTAAGAAAGTTTGAGGCTACATTTAACAAGTACAGTGTTCAGTTTTAGAATAACAGGCAACTCTGACAAGGTTGGAAGGATTTCTTTATCATTTTTGAGGCATTTGCAGTGCAGGTTTATTATTGGTAAAACAATTGGTAGTTGGCATTTCTTCCTCAAAAGCATGGGTGACACCAATTTAGGCGTTATAGCTAACACTGAGGAACACTGACAAAATACAAGGAGATTTTCACAACTTGCAGAATGGAAGTGTAATTAGCAATTTAATTTCAACATAGGTGAGTGTGAATTTCAACATAGGTAAGTTGAAGTGTTGCAATTTGATCAGAAGAATAATGAGATCACAAACTGCCCCATTATTAAGCCAAAAAAAAACTTTTGAATTATGTAATCATTTCCTTCAGGCAAATATCCTGCTGTCCAGCACTGTTTCTAGTTGCCTCCGTTCTTTCCACTTTTGACAATGGGATCATGAGCTAGATTTTCACTGAGTTGGGTGGGCATGGGAGCTTTTGTAAAGTGACAGGTGGGATCCAATTTAGGGATTTCTAACTCCATTCCCAGGATTTCTGATTTTCACAAGGAACTTTTAAGGTATGGGGTGGTCCAGCAACTGTACTCATGCTTTGCACTCCTGACCCAGCAGGATCCATTATAGAGATAAGTATTGCCTAGTTCTCTGCATTTATCCGCAAGTTATCCATATCTTTGAAGGTGATGATTCAGGTCACCTTGGAGGTGCTATGGACCATAGTTCCAGGAGAAATGTTTGGAAAAAGATGTTTAAATGTCTTCCTCGTGTCTTTTCTCCCCTATGCTAAGGAAGCATCCTCAAACACCCTACATGCCCTGTATGCCAATCATACTGGTCCCAAGATGCCAAAAGCCCCCCATGCCAAGGATGGTAGTTTTACACTCATGCATCCACTCTATACTCTATCGCAGTAGGAATCCTGCAGTGGTGGTGAAAGTATAAGACTTTTAATGAAGTGATTCATTCATTACTCTTCAGTATTAAAAAAAATCATTTCTACTACAAGGTCATAAAAGTTGCAATCACCCAGGCCCTTTAAAGTTTTAATTTCTGAAACCAAAGCAGTTGAAACCATTTACCTTTCTCTACACAAGCATTAAAAAACTGATAGAGATTAGACAGCCAGAGTTTCCAAACAAGCTGGGGCACAGTTACTTCAACAGCCTAATAGTCAGCTACGTTCTCTGTCATTAATAAACAATGCAGTTCAGGGTTATTGAGGTGGTGTATGGATGTCTGGGTTCAAGTCCCACCTGCCCCAAACATGTATCACAACATAATCAACAGGTTGATTAAAAATATTGACACAATGAAGTTCAGCTTTATTTTCACAAATATTGTGTTGAATCTTATGTTTTTCTGGTAAAATTTGAATTTCACCAAGTTTCATGGAGAGTTTCTCTCTGTGATGCTTGGTAAATTTTCTCGTTGCATTGCCTCATTAACCTGTCCCTATATCATTCCTTGCAACTGAATCTTACCCATTCTACCTCTCACACAAGCTACAAAGGCTCGCAGTTGCTGGAATATCCTGGCATCATCTTTTAAATGGCCATTTTATTCCTGGAAAGAAAACTGTTGGCCTGGAACTGCCTTGCACAATCCTGACATTTGCCCAGGATGTAACAGATAAGGGATATTAGTGCCCCACTTTATGAATAGAGGCCTGGGATAATATTAAGGAGAGACATCCTCTTTCCCCCAGAAATCGAGAGACATCCATAACATCAGATCATGTCAGCTTGGTCCAAGGTTGCCATCCAGGTCCGTGTGGTCTCAGCTATCTGGAGTAATGCACTGTAGTATAGGAAAAGGGTCAATGATCTTTTAGACTCAGCCAGTATAAGTGGCACCGTCTTCTCTCTGACACTTCTCTCTCACTCTATTTCTACTATTGTACTCAGCTCCCAACAAGGCTCATGCTCCATCACTCTCACTGTTACATTTAACACCTTCATTTACTTGCTCTCAATCACCCGAATCCCTCTCCCTCCTAACCATGCATGGCCCCTGTGCTGCCTACTTGCTTACTCAAGACACCTCCCCAACATTACCCTACCCACACCAACATGTTAATCTCAGTTTATAACTGCTTCTGTCTCTCTCCAGGAGAAATGTAGCCCACGATAAGACAGAGTTAATACAATTAGTGGGCTGCCCAACATTTATCTCTTCAGCATTTGAGAGGATGATCCTGACCTGACCACCCTGAATGATTGGCTGACCACTTCCAGGCTGTGGACTCATATCAGTGTCTGCCCTTGACACACTATGCCAGGATCCCCTCATAAAGCTCAAATGAAGAATCATCTAGACTCAACGCTAGCTTGCTGTCTCTTCATGGATGCTGCCTGACCCACTCTGATCTCCAGCATTTGTTGTTTTTAGTACACATTCCAGCATCTGCAGTAATTTGCTCCCCCTGACAGAAATTTGTCATCCTTGACTTAAGTAAGGACTGCTGATAACCATGACAAGCTTCCTGGCTCTATGTCTGCATGAAATGATGAGGCTTTACAGGAATCCTGTGGACCTGATTGCTCTGGCTAAGGGACAAATTGCAAAAGGCAAGGAAAGGCAAAGATCCTGTCAGCATCTAGGTAGACTCAAAGTGAGTGAGCACTTAGAGTGAAAATGCACAGCTCTGAGCTACTGGCTGGTCCAGTCCATGAGTTGGGTACAAGACTCTAAGCACAAAATGCTCTTGCAACAGCAGGACAAAGGGTATGCCCAAGGTGCAGCATTGAACTACTGAAGCATCCAGTAATGGATCAGAGATGTGTCATTAGGGCTCTTAAAAGATGTCTATGTCAGATATGAATGTCTGAAGATGTGGGATGTACATGACCACTGTGTATGGAATGTGCCCTGAGATCTCAGTGCCTGGTGTTCAACTTGGAGGGTGTTTGGTGTAAGCAATGAGCTGGGGTTGCTAGATACCCAACCTAATTTTGAAAATTGTTAATATCCAGTTGCCCGCAACAGACGGTACAATAGAAATCTGCATATTAATGAGGTGAGATTTGTTGTTAATAAGGTTATTAACAAGCAGTAATCCCCCTTATTAGGCAAGTCTCAGCTGGCTGGTGAGAATCTCATCTCGAGATCTGAAACATAGTTAACAAAATTAAATGTTTTGATCGTGGTGTTGAAAAAAGTCTCACTGGACTTCTTGGGTAGTTCTTCAGATTTCACACTATAGCTATTGTTGTTCAGGCCCCTTTAAGATTCTGTCATAGTTCTTTCTTATAACATAATGAGCAGTTCTGAATTAGTCTGTTTTTATAAGCTTTTTTTTCACATATTCAACTGTCACTACAGAGTTCATTGCTTTTATACAGTGCATGACTGTATGGGGTGAATGGGCTTGGGAGTTCCATACTTTGGCATGGAAGTCATGAAAGGTCATGGTAATTTGGAGTAACATGGGAATGAGCGGCACTGCGTGTTTGTAGGTGATGAGGTAGTGTGTATGGTGCAAGGGGGTTTGTGTGGGAGTTGAGGTGGGGTGAGAGCAGCAGGGTCTCTCAATTCTAGATTGTATTGAGGAATAAACTTTTACAGCACAGTGGAGGTCTTTTAAACTGTCCACATCTGAGGACAGAGATAACAAGGTGTAGAGCTGGATGAACACAG
>NC_063344.1:35159932-35179599 GCF_021869965.1 Rhincodon typus
TCTGCTCCTATGATGCTGCTTGGCCTGCTGTGTTCATCCAGCCCTGCACCTTGTTGTCACTGATGTAAGGTTCACCAGTTTGTAGTTCTGTGGCTTTTTCTTACAGCCTTTCTTAAATAATGGCACTACATTAGCCAACCTCCAGTCTTCCAGCACCTCACACAGGGCTATCGATGATACAGGTATCTCAGGAAGGGGCCCAGCAATTGCTTCCCACAAAGTTCAGGGAAACACCCAATCAGCTCCCAGAGATTTATCTACCTTTTTGCATGTTAATACCTTTAGGACCTCGTCTTCTGTAATATGAACTCTTTTCAAGACATCACTATTTATTTCCCCAAGTTCCCTAGCTTCCATGTTCTTCTCCATGGTAAATACTGATGTAAAATATTTGTTTAACATCTCGCCCATATCCTGCAGTTCCACACATAGATGGCCACATTGATCTTTAAGGAGCACTATTCTCTCTCTGGTTACTCTTTTGCCCTTAATGTATTTATAGATTCTCTTTGGATTCTCCTTAACTCTATTTGCCAAAGCTATCTCATGTTCCCTTTATGCCCTCCTGATCCCTTGTTTCAGGTCTCCAACATCTGCAATTCTTTGTTTTTATATTAAGCTTTTGTTTCTTTATTTGTCCCTTTGGCCTTCTACCATAAAAGCTTTGTCATTTAATCAGTTCTGCCTTCCACCTTATCACGGATCTTCACATTTTGCTGATCACTCTTCCCTACTTTCACTTCTAACTTTTTCGAGTTCTGATGTAAGTTCACAACCCGCAGCATTTCTTCTTTTTCTCACTCTACAGATGCTGCTGAATGTTTCCAGCATTTTCTGTTACTCTTTTACATTATAGTCATGCTAGTATTCTGTTTCAGATTATATGTTAAGAAACAATGGCTACCATGATTTAATTGCCTGGTTTAACCTTGCCCTTTCAGTTATTCTGGTGTGTGAGTTGCATTTCTAGGATATTGAACACCTTTCATTGTCACATTATAATTCTGTGGCAGCCTCTCAAGTTTTCTGAGAAAATTTAGGATATCTTGATGAATACAAAAAAGGTTAATGAAGTATTTTACTATTTGATTACATTTTCATTTAAAAGTATTGAGGGGGATGTAATGTACATGCTACAATGGATAATTGTAGAAGATCAAAATCATTAAAAAATATAACTATAAATTTATGATAATTGTTAAGTAGGACAATTTACTTACAAGTGTCAAAGATAAAATCCTTAAAAAATGTTCTACTGAACATTTCATGCCAATAATGGTTCTCCTTTTCCACATGAAAAGATCAATCTATAGCACCACATCAATAGAAGTTGAATGAGTGTCAAATAAATTAGTTTGCTCAACATAAATTTCATAGAGATTTAAAATACTGTGTTACTGATATTCCCTAATGGTATAATTAAATTGATTTAGTGCATGACTAGTGTAGGAGAAGTCTTTCAATTCTTCAGTCCTACAATTGCATTTTTGCCAAGTGAATAAAGCTGTTATTGGAAATTCAATTACTTTTGCACCAGTTCATCTCAGGATTATAATTGTTAACTACTGATCAATTTTTGGAGTTGCTGCTAGTTAAACCTTTCGGTGGTAATGTATAGTTAGTGTATTGTCTCTGCTTTTGTGCAATTTTCAGTTAAACCTAGCCACTCTTTGTAACACAACAGTTGTCATGAACTAATGAAGGAAGGGCACAATTATAGCTTCACTAGACCAAGATTTTTGATGTGCCAGATAAAAAACTAAATTCATATAGCTGATACAGAAAATGCATTCATGAAACTAACTGCATAAGAGTGCTATGAATATTTATATAAACAAAACTGATAAATCCTGATATATTTGTAATTTACTGAGAACTTGCAGCAGAAGTTGAACTGAATGTATTGCAAGCATTTTACAATAGAAAAGAAAGAATGGTTGCAAAGCCATAGAAACTGGGTAATTCCTGAACCTGAAGTGGATGGAATGCTTTATCGTTGTCTTATAAAGAGGATCTCATGCCTATACCCATTGAGTAGCATCTAACTGACCAACATGGATTAGAAAGGTTCTAAAATATGTTCTATGCTGATTGAAGCAATCTCAGCCAGTACAATGGTGAACATCATCATTGATCTCAGTCTTATGGATTATGGAATTTTAAAAATGCTGATGTTGTGACATCTATGAATGTAAGAAAATAACAGTTAACCAAACTTGCCTTCTGGATTGAGAAGGGTCTTGCACTGCAAGCTCCCATCAGGAACTCTATTTAAAGTAATAGGTGAAAACTGTGACCAAAATTTCATGACCAGAGTTCCCTCCCAGCTTAACTAATCTACACATTTGACTCATTTGGGAAATGTTTCCTAGTGTACAAATACATTTCACAAGCATTTCATCTGCTGAAAAACACCCTGAACTTCCTAAATTCCCGAAAGGCAGCCCACACAAAATGTAAGCCACACAGTATTATTTATTTACTTATTTACACTAAAACCCAATAAAATATATCTTCTTCTAGGCAAAAACAGGTGGAGAAGAAAAAAGCTTAAACTTCAGAGAATGTTTAAGTGTGTGATACTAATATCCTGTTTGTGTGCTTAATTTTGCTATAAATCTAATTTTTTTCGTTGATTTACCTAAAAATGATCATCTAGCAAGGAAATTCTTCGGCAAGCATAACATTGTTGCCAGCAGGGTTGGACCATCCTGGATTTTAAATTTAACATGGAAACTTGGAAATGGAAAAATGAGTAAGTCTTCTTACGAGGTTTCTGCACAAATTGACTCACAGCACCACAATCTCCTCTAGAGGTAGGGAAAAGAGGTCAGTCTTGAATCTGCCCCAGGATTCTTAACCTGTGCAATTTCCACCAGTTTGATCCATATCAACTGTTCAGCCAACTGAGTCAACCTACACCAACTCTCATCTCCAAGGAGCTGAGTTGCTGTGGCCATTTGCACTTTTGCACTTATGTTGTACTCCAGGAGTGATGAATACTAATGGAGTAGAGACTTCCAATTTATTTTCTTCAGATAGCTGACAATTCTCTCAATCTTCTGATTGGTATGCTTTGGAGATACTTAGCATGTTTGGCCATGTTCTAAGCACACTTTCCTTGGCCACCACGTCCTGAAATGAGACCAAACACAGAGATTCTAGCTCAGAGACAGGGATGCTAACATTACATTACCAGAGCTCCTTAAAAAATCATTATCACAGGTATGAATCAAACTGGTATAACAAAACAAATAACTGCGGATGCTGGAAATCTGTAAAAACGACACAAATTGCTGGAGAAACTTAACAGGTCTGGCAGTGAACATGAAGAGAAAACAGAGTTAATGCTTTGAGTCCAGTGAGGATCAAACTGTTGTCTGGCATTAGCTTCAACTGCCCAGCTAAGCCAATATAAGAATAGTAGGTCCAAATGTAAAATAACTTGATTGTTGGAAATCTGAGATAAAAGCTAAATTTTCTGGGAGCACTCCACAGGTCAGTCAGCATCTGTGGAGAGAGAAGCAATTAAGGTTTCAGATCATGATTCTTTATCAGAACTGGAAAATGTTAGAAATGTAATACATTTTAAGTAGTGGGGCAGGGGGTAGAAAAGGAAACAGTGGTCTTTGATAAGGCAGAAGACAAGAAATATTAAATGGCAAAAGAACTGCAGGCAGAGAGAAAAAAAGGCATAGTAATGGAACAAAGAAAGAAAGAAAAGGCAGGCCCAGAGGAGACAACACAACGTGGAGCTGGAGGAGCACAGCAGGCCAGGCAGCATCAGAGGTGCAGGAAAGTTGGCATTTCGGTTCAGAATGCTTCGGAAATTTCTTTTTGAAGAAGGAACCCAACCTGAAATGTCAACTTTCTTGCTCCTCTGACACTACCTGGCCTGTTGCCTTCCTCCCACTCCACACTGCATTGTCTCTGACTCCAGCATCTGCAGTTCTTACTTTCTCACATGTCCAGAGGAGGTGTGAAAGGCAGACTAATGAACAAATGCCTTGCAAAACAAATCTATTGGCAACCTACTGTGCTCTCTCCACTGCTTGATTTAATTGAAATCTATACAGTTAACTCAGAACAGGAATGAAGTCTGGGGTATTCCCATTGCATATGGTTAATTTTCAAATCAGTTGTTGTCGATGCCTATTGAGCCTGGGTTGCTGAGTTGCTAGAGCATCAGACTTTTAACCTGAGAGTCGAGGGTTCACATCCCTGTGCAGGTGCTGTTTTGGGGGGAGGGGTAGATCAGGCAGCTCAATTGATTACCCCCTCCACCTCTTTGGAAACTTCCAGTTCCCTGGCCCCCAGCGCTTCATCTTTATGATGGATGTACAATCCTTATACATGTCCTTACCCCACAAGGATGGCCTACAGGCCCTCAGTTTTTCCCTCTCCAACCGACCCATCCAATTCCCTACGCACTCCCCCACCCCCAGTAATACCCTCCTCCTGCACTTCTGCCCTCAAATCCCCTCCCCTGAACAAAAATAAAGATAGAGTCCCCTGGTCCTCACAAACCACCCCACCAACCTTCGTATCCACTGTATCATTCTCTGCCACTTCCGCCACCTACAATCCGACCCTATGGCCAAAGAGATATTTCTCTCCCCACCCCTATCTGTCTTTCATACAGACCGCTCACTCCACAACTCCCTCGTGCACTCCACATTGCCCACTAATACCACCACACTAGGCATCTTTCCCTACAAGCACAGGAGGTGCGACACATGCCCCTACACCTCCCCTCTCACCTCCATCCGAGGCTCAAGATAAACTTTTCATATCCAACAGGGATTCACCTGTACATCCTCCAACCTGGTCTACTGTATCCGTTGCTCCCGATGTGGCCTCCTCTACATTTGTGAAAGCAAACATAGACTCTGTGACTCATTTGCGGAGCTCCTACACTCTGTACACTATAGTCATCAACTCCTTCCAGTCGCTAAACATTTTAACCCCCCCCCCCCACTCCCTGGGTGATGTGTCCATCCTGGGTCTCCTCCAGTGCTACAATCATGCCACATGCAAATTGAAGGACCGACAACTCGTATTCCACCTCGGGAGCCTACAGCCTGATGGCCTAAACATAGAATTCACCAGTTTCAAAATCTCCCCAACCCCGGCCTCATCCCATGTCCAACCCTTCCTCCCATCCCTGTTTCCTTGACCTGATACTACTTGTCCACCTCCTTCCCCACACATCTGCCCCACCCTTCACACTGACCAATCCCCACTACCCCTACTTGCATTGACCCATCACCATCCCTCCTACCATCCCCCAGCCCCGCTCCTCTTTCCTCTATTTATTTCCCAACTCCCTTCCCCGTCCCCAGTCCTGATGAAAGGTCTAGGCCAGAAATGTTGACTCCCCTGCTTATCTGATGCTGCCTGACCTGCTGTGTTCCTCCAGCTCCACACTGTATCGATTCTGACTCCAACATCTGCAGTTCTTGCTAAATCCTAATCCTCACCCTTGATAATTTTTCCTTCAATTCTTCCCAATTTCTCCAAATCCAGGGGTTGCCATGGGCCCTGCATGGACCCCAGCTACACCTGCCTGTTTGTCAGTTATGTCGAACAGTCCCTGTTTGGTACTTACACAGGTACTGTTCCCCAACTCTTCCGCCATCACGTCGTTGACTGCATTGGTGCTGCATCCTGCACCCAGGCTGAACTTGAGCAGTTCATCAACTTCACTAACAACTTCCACCCCGCCCTCAAATTCACTTGGTCTATCTCAGACACTTCCCTCCCCTTTCTTGACCCCTCTGTTTCCATTTCTGGCAACAGTTTACAGACTGACATATACTATAAACCCCAGAATTCGATAACTACATAGACTACACCTCGTATCCTGTATCCTGCAAAAACTCCATCCCATTTTCCCCATTCCTCCATTTCTGTTGCAGCTGCTCTGATGAGGAAACGTTCCACTCCCAAGCATCCCGGATGTCCACCTTTTTCAAACAATGCTCTTTTTACCCCTCTGTCATCCAGACAGAGCCCTCCACTGCGCCTCTTTCATTCCCTGCACTACAGCTCTTAACCACCACTGCACCCCCGAAACATAATAAAGATAGGGTCCCCATGTTCTCACTTTCCACCCGACCAGCCTCCGCATCCAACGTGTCATCCTCAAACACTTCCACCAACTCCAATTAGACCCCACCACCCGGAACATCTTCCACTCCCCACCCCTGTCTGCCTTCCGCAAGGACCACTCCCTTCACCACTCCTTAGTTCGTACCACACTCCCCACCAATCCGCACGGTGCCTTCCCCTGTAACCGTAAAAGATGCAACACCTGCCCACACACCACCTCCCTCACCGCCATGCAGGGCCCTAAATAGCCCTTCCAGGTGAGACACAGCTTCACCTGCATCTCCTCCAACCCAGTCTATTGCATCTGGTTCTCCTGATGTGGTCTTCTCTACCATCGGTGAGACCAAATGTAGAATAGGTGACCGTTTCGCCGAGCATCTTCGCTTGGACCGTAACAGCCGACCTAACCTCCCAGTCACTGCCCATTTCAATGCCCCGCCCCACTCCTCCTCCGACATGTCCGTTCTTGGCATCCTCCAGTGTCGCAGTGACTTGGAACGCAAATTTGATGAACAACATCTTATCTTCTGCCTGGCACCCTACAGCCCGGAAGACTCAATATTGAGCTCTTCAATTTCAAATAACCTTCCCACCCACGCCCCGGCTCCCTTTCCAGCCCCACCATTCCACCTTCTGACCCTCCCTTCCGGCCACCAACCAGATTCATCCCTCCCATCGACCAACCAGGTCGTATCTACTACGGATGCCCACCTATCACCACCATTCTGGTACCCCCTCTCACTCCTTCTTTATCTGCAGCTCCCCCTACCCCCACATCCAGTCCTGAAGAAAGATTATATCTTTTCCTCCAGATGCTGCCTGGTTTGCTGTGTTCTTCCAGCCTCCTGTTTGCCTACCTTGGATTCCAGCATCTGCAGTTTTTTGTCTCTAGCTCAATTGACTGGGTGGCTGGCTTGCAATGCAAAGTGATGCCAACAGTGTAGGCTCAATTCCCCCACCAGGGGGTTACCACAAAGGACTCTCCTTCTCAACCTCTCTCCTTGCCTGAGACATGGCAACCCTCAGTTTAAACAACATCAGTTTTCTCTCATTAATGAAGGAGCACCCCATTGGTCTGGTAAGATTATGGTGAGTTTGCCTTTTATGCCGGTTGAATCCTTCAAGTACTCACTTTCAATTATTTAGTTACAGACAAAATCTTGTCAGTGGATCCTCACAAAGATCAAGACAAGATTTCAATATTGGTTTTAAAAATAGTCTTCTTTTTCGTTAATTTACAGCATTGCTTGTTCATAATCATTGGTGATGGTTTGGAATGGTAAAGAAGCAAGGAAGCAGAACCCATTTACTTCCTTACCTAGCATATGTAGATAGAGTTCAATGAAGAAAGTTTAGAAGAAGTTTATATAGAACATGACATGGATTTTTGGACCCAAATGGACTTTGTGCTGCAAATACTTGGCAGTACTATGTAATATAGTGCGTCCTTTGCATTGTAATGATAGGGCTTAGTATTTTAAAACTTGGCAAAAGGCAACAACTAAAAGCACAGAGTGAAACAAAAAACAATAGTCACAGCCAACTGAGCAGGGACTGGAACTTAAAGCAAGTGTGGGTCAGAGATGGGTACAACACTTTGGTCACTTTGATTCTTCAACATGTACTATCTTGAAGCGTGGCTCCCCAAATACAACATAGGATTGGTGAATTTACCTCAAATATATTTATTAAATTACACCTAATATTTACATTTGGATTGTCTGTAATGTTCCCTGTTGGTGAAACTATGTAAATAAATGTTTAAAACATGGCTTACATTATTTCCCTCTGAGTTCTATTGATTTTCATTAAAATTACAGCAGGAGATCATGAAGTCCCAGGCATGACATCCAACATATTCTGCATGCATACTTTTTACTGTTGTCCTGAAAAGCTGAGTTTGTTTAAATATTTTAAATCTATCCAATCAACAAAACGTCACTTTAACAATAAATTCATTTGTAATAATATGTAAAGTTTGAATAGAAAAAAATTTGACTTTGTATAACAATGATAATAACTACTTGATTCCAGGAAAATATTTCTCTTTCAGTGAAATGGATTAGGTTCACACATAGCTTGCAGCAAATAAACATCGAATAAATGTACTAAAATCTTCTGTACATACATTTCTCTTGGTTTGGTCAGCAATGCAGTTTGCATCTACAAGAAATAACATATAGAAAACCCGACCTTGGAAGTACATGGAAATTGTGAAGTTGGTCTTAATTGCCCAGTGAAACATTGCCTTGTAGCCATTTTTTTCCAGGAGCTTTAGGAGCAGTGAAGAGGCTCACATTTTAATGGATAGTTATCAGTAGCACACCACTAGGCAATGACATGATCAAAACAGCTGAAAGAGCAATGGGAATCTATTGTTTAGCCAATAAAGTCTGGTGGCAAGAGGCCAAAATGTCAACCAGAGGAAATAGTCCCTGGCATTAATGTACACCTCCAGGAAAGAGGCTAACAGGGAACCGAGGAGGGAGGGAGCATGTGGAAGATGAGGGCTAAGATAATCCTGTGGGTCCTGGAGGAGCAATGATCAGAGTGAAAGTTTTTGTGGATTCTTATACTCACTAAGATTGGTTTGCATTGTGTTGTTGTGAAATATCGATGGGGAAACATTTTTTTTGTCTAAGCATGCATTGTTAAAGAATCTAGTGTCAGCACAGCATGTGGAATGTGTAAAGCACTAAACCTTTGAACAATGTGCAATACAAATGATACATTTGGTGAAGTTTTCTCCCTTTGTGATAGTACATCAAGGACTGGAATTTCACATTCATTGCACAAAATCACCCCATTAACTTCCAATTGCCTTCTCATACCTCCATGACAATGCATGTCTCTATCTTCATTCCACCTCCACGTCAACACGTGACCCCACCCAAACCAAGGCCTCCTCATACTCTGTGTCTCCTCAGTAGCCATTTACCCAATAACCTCCAAGGGCAGACCTCCGGAGCCATGTAGAGATGAGAAAAATAACTTTCTAAAAATTAATTAAGCTGTCACACTTGTCAGTGAAAAAAAAACTTCCACTCACAAACTCAATTAAAAACTTTTGGATCTCCTCACATGGTTAATCTACGTTAAAATCAAACTTTCATTCAGTAGCTTATCAAAGATAACTAATCCTTTCATAGCCTCTTTGAATTATTAATCAAATTATAAACTGAGGAATTTATTAGGTTTTTTTAACATTTGAAACTCAGCCAAGTATTGACAATGGCATAACAGCCCAGGAGAAAAGTCAACAAGGAACTCTGTCAAAACTGTGTAATAAGTGATCAGTTTTCATCTCTAACCTACTCTTAGTGCCATGTCAACGAAAGCAGATGGTACTTTTTTTCTTATAAGTTGCACTGATTTAAACTTTTATTTAAGGGTGTAAAGGGCAAGGAATTTCAAAAACTTCAAAACATGATACTTGAATGGATCTTATCCATCCTTCAACAGTGCTTATGACTACTCCTTCAGATCATGACTCCATCATTGTGGATTAGGCCCCTGATAGTCACCAAACTGCTTTAATTAAGTGTTAAGTTCATCTTGCCCTTCTGACTTTCTTCCTTTGTGATTCTCACCCTGCACCTACCCCTTGTATATATCAGAAATGAGGACAGGATGTCCACATCTGGGTCATGCAAGTAACTTGTAAAGGTCCATGGAATCTTCTTTATTCCAGAAAAAAATCCAGCTTGATTTTAGCAAACACGCTTAAACATAAAAGATCTGCTATTTTAGGGCACTAGTGCAATTTGCATTACAGTGTTCCAACATTTCTATTTTACCGTCCCTTTTAAACATTTTACTTCTCATTGGCAATTTCCTCTGCACAGGACCCACCTTTGTTCCAGTTCCTCATTAGTCTCAGCAGGCCACCAGCACAAAAATACTTGGGGCTAAACATACAGGGGGAGCTTTTCCAGGCAAGGCAAGCCTGGTTTGACTGCCTCTAGGGAGGTATATTGCCTGCAATTGATGTGAAATTGGGATCCTGGCATCATCCCACCCTCTACTGGGTTTCTGTGGGCCCTAGTTGAAAGAGATCAAGGTAATTCCAATGGATCCGTCAGTTACGCTGTTAAAGTAATAAAAAAAAGCTAAAATAGTTTTAGCCATATCAGATTCTTGCAGCTAGGGAATGATTTCTGACCTGTCTGCCTCTTGCCAGGGTCATTGAACTGAGCATACAATGGGAGGAACTTCTTCAGTGAAACTGAGAGCTGGGGAGACTTTGATCTGTTACATTGAAGAGCTCCAGTCATGGCTGTTAAGAGACTGCTTCTCAAAGCAATTCTTTGCTGTGTTTGTGCTATCAATGCTTGATAGATGATTGTCAACTTTTCAGAAGTCAGTTTCTCTGGCTCGTACTTCAATTACCTTCATCTACACAGCTCTGCTTCAGCCTACACTTCTGTACAAAAGCAGCATATGTAGCTCCATCTGCCACCTTTGCTGATGCTTAGTAGAAGCAACATTACCTATAACTGTAGCAGCAAGGTCATCAGCAGCAATAGCAGCTGTCTCTTCCTCAGGTGTTTGCTCCTCTATATAGTACATAGAGGATGACCCAACGTTCCAGCTAGTAACAGGTATTACACCCAACTCAAAATCTACAGATGGAAGCTGTCTCAACATGCTTATTACCTCAATAATCTTTGAAACTCACAGCAGGTCACAATTGATAGAGCAGCGTCTCGGAACAAGATATCTTTGCCAGTGAAGTAAGTGGGCACACGGTGCTGGCAGATGCAAAGGTTCCTTTAGTTGAAGATCCACTCTAGACACTCACCAGAACACCTCCATCAAGACCTCCACCCTAACCCCTATCTCCTTCTCTTTCTTGCAACAAGTTTTGCACTTTTTTTTCTCACACGGAGACAAAGGGGAAAAGTGTGTGTGTTTGTAATGGTTTGTGTGTAGAGAAAGGATGGCTAATACTTGTGTACAATGACCAGTGCTGGAGTTGCTATTGCTTCTGTACCAGTTTTTGAAGATTAATTAATAGTAATATGTTTGGTCTGACATGATTATGTGACTGATAATGAATCATTATCTCATTTATGTCTCATGCATTTACTTCTCATTCTATCAATTTTGTATAAGGAGCAATGTGGTGTGGTGCTTCTCATACCTTAGAGTTAAAAAAGAACACATCATTTACATGGATCCCAATTTAAACCATGTTGTTTTTATTTGGGACATTAAGGAGTCAGGGAGTATTTATGTCATCCTTTGATCTCACCTTGGGAAAAAAATCTTTCAAAAAGAAGGGACTTTTTAAATAAAAACTCCCAATGCACGTTATTGTGACAAAAATGTTTTCAATGCGTGATCTTTAAGTGAAATTTCAATACCTATATCTATTACACATTGGGAGCTTCTCAAGTAAATTGCTCTCAGAGAATGTAAATAACATGGCCTAGAAGATCCACTCAAATGCGTTGCTTTCTTTAATTCACCTCATATCAGTGTAATCACAGAAGTTGTGAAATTCCAAGCACAAGTTGTCTTCAGGCCAAAATAAGATTCTTCAATTTTTCAAAATTATTGTCAAAAATACTACATCAGAAACTAGCTTCACCCAGAAAAACAGCCATGGCCATGACATGAATCTTTTAGGAGTTTTCATGAACTGTGCTCATGCACAGGCCTTCAAGAAGGCTGCAAAAGATGAGCTGGAACTTGCAGACACAAGTGCATTCATGGTTAAACTCTGAAAGGTTTTTCCTAAGGAACAGACTGTTCAAACTAGAAAGTGATTGTATGTGAGCTAGAAAGTGTTTTTTAAGTGTTTTTTTTTCAACTGAATTTCAGTCATTTAAAATCTTACTCACAGGTGGGAGAATGACACCGTAAATATAAATGATTGTTATTTTGCGATGTATCAATTTTCAGTAGTATTATTCAAACTTGGTAAGTTACCACTCAAATAGGGCAAGGATTAGCTGTTTACAGCAACTTTTTTTTGAAAAAATCTTTAAAATATTGCCTTGTTACAGGTTTGAGTAGAAACTTGAGGGTTAAACACTCACCAAAATAGGCAAAATTCTGTATGAATTTGCCAGCAGACTCACGCTACACTCAGATCCTTCTATTTACGATATCTGAGAGAAAAGCCTGTGTTTATTTTAATATGAAGAATTGGTAAATTTTGTGAAGAATTCTTCTGTTTCTCATTTGCAATATTGTAAATTCCTTTCTGAAGATTAAGCTTTGGCACTTCAACTTCAATCATGACCATGTTATAACAGACATGCCAAACCAAGGAAAGCTTGAAAAGTACAATTGTGATTCTGCTACACAAAATAACTAAAGGGATATTCACCCCTACATATCTGACAGTGTAAATATTCACCTTTATTATTATCACTCCACGCTTATATGTTAGGAATGTATTATCAGGAATATGTGTACATGCTGAATTTTTGATATACGCTCTTGCAGTGCATAGACCTCCAATTCTGGGAATCAAAGATTTATCTCTCTGCAAAAAGAGATAAGAAATGGAGTTATTACATTTTGTGAAAACAACTTTCTTTTCCTGCTTAGCATACATGAGGAAGTCCATTTCTTCTGCTTCTCTTATGCCCAGCAATATAACTCTGGATTATTCCCCTAATGACTAGTTAATTTTAGGTGGCCAGGTAGTTACGTAGCCAGGTAGGCCTGCAACAGAAACAGGGGGTGGAACTTTTCCAGTCCCTGAACAACATGGGCAAAAGCAAGATAATTGGGAATATAAGGAAAGATTGGAAAAATGAGATGCTTGATGGTAAGATCAAAGAAGTCCAATACTTCATCTAGGTTTTGAGTGCCAAGGTGAGAATCCTGCTCATGAGCAGCAGGTGCATTAAATAGCATCTCATTCTTACCTTTTCTCACCTAATTGATATACAGTTTGCTATTGTGTCATACGGTGGAGTGAAACTAGGCAGTGACAATTCCTGGCATGAAAGCCAGGGCAGGTGCCAGGTGGTTCCAGCTTACCACCTGCTCCTCCATTTTGGGCAGAGCACCTAACGTCTCAGGTCTCATTCCATGAGCAGTGACCGTCTGCACCCTTATTCACAGATGATGGCAATGGATATGTAAGAATGTTATTGCATTATCGTAACACATGTTTGATTAACTGAAAATATAGTTATCCACTTCAATGCTGCACTTTAGAGCACACTTACACCTTTGCATTGTAATTCTGCTGCGAGGCCACTTTACATGCAGGGAAAGCACCTGATTTGATTTGATTTATGTGATTTGGTTTATTATTGTCAAATGTACCTAGGTACAATGAAATGCTTTGTTTTGTGTGCAGTACAGGCAGATCATCACCTCTTTCATGGATTGGAGCAAGGTGCATCTCAGGGCTCTTCACTTTCTGCCTAAGCACTTAGTCACACCCTGTCTGCTTGGTCTTGTATAGTCTTCTTTTGTGCATTGCCACATCATTCAGAACTTAAAGGCTCACCATACTTTTGTGTTGCTGTGTCTCTTAATGCAGAAACAAAGCCAAATGACCTGTCATATTGTCAGCATGACCACTCAAAAGGGCAGGTATCTTGCTGTGGAACCATACTACACCAAGGTCACATCTGCAGCATGTGCCAGTAGCAACAATACATGTGCCAAATGCACTGCATTGTTTTAACCTAATGGCCATGTCTGAAAGTCTTAGGGGAGCAGTCCTCAGTCAGGTTAATGACGACTGTCATCAATCAGAGGTACAGATACAGTAGGACATATTGTCTAATATCAGTCAAGAGATTTGGGCACAGTCAGTTGGGCACTTGAGTGGTCTGGGTAAACATGTCAATGTAATTACAGTCTGGTGGGGGGTGGGGAGGAGGGGCACAGTCCAGGAGATCCAGTGCGACCTTATAGGGAATTCTTGGTAACTCGGTCAAGAGCTGCACACGGATTGGTCAGGGGAACTGGTCAATCATTAGTCAGGCCACATTCCAAATGAAACAGGGGAGTGAGCCGGTTGTTAGGGGGAGACTAGCAATCCCTTATACAGGGTTCTACATGGTACTAAGGATGTGTAGCTTGTTTAGCTGGATCTTTATAGCACAGCAGCCAGTCCAGCTACTGTCCCTGAACAGGATGGTGCCTGCCATGGAGAAACAGGCTGTACACCACCAGATGCTGCAGTCACCAACATCTGCACTCCATCATCCCATGCATTGGTCTTCAGGACTGAAGGCGGGGTAAGAGTGGGGAGCCTTGTGCCTAGCCCAGGCGTCCCCTTCCCCTACTCACAAGGAAACAGGATGTGCAATGATGTTCCCAGGCAGAATGGGAACCCACAAAAGGCCCCTTGATAGTCTCCACTCAGGAAGCTGAGGAGGTGGGCCGGCCCTCCACTTCTACTCTGCCTATCCCCCTCCAAACACTGGTTCTTTCATTGAAGAGAGTCAGCATGTCAAAGAGGTCACAGAGGTCTACAGCACAGAAAAAAGGCCATTTGACCCATTAAGTTTTAACTGATCAAAAACAGACACCATTCTAATCCCATTTTCAAGCGTTTGGCCCATAGCTTCGCCTGCCTTGTTTATTTATTCACAGGATGAGGGTGTCGCCGGTTAGGCAGCATTATTGCCCATCCCTAATTGCCCAGAGGGCAGTTAAGAGTCAACCACATTGCTGTGGGTGTGGAGTCACATGTAGGCCAGGTAAGGATGGCAGTTTCCTTCCCTGAAGGACATTAGTGAACCAAATATGTTTTTCCAACAATCGACAATGGATTCACAGTCATCATTCGACCCTGAATTCCAGATATTTATTGAATTCAAATTCCACCATCTGCTTGGAGGGATTCAAACCCAGGTCTCCAGAACATTATCTGGGTCTCTGGATTAACAATCCAGCGATAATGCCACATGGCCATTGCCTCCCTTGGCATCGCAATTACGCATCTAAGTGCTTCCTCAATATTAGGAGGGTGTCTGTCTCTTCCACCCTTACAGGCAGTGAGTTCCAAATTTCCACAAACATCCGAGGAAAAAACTTTTCCTCACATCCCCTCTAAACATCCTGTCCCTTACCTTAAATCTGTACCACCCCATCATTGGTCCCATCACAAGGAGGAATGTTCCTTCCTGTCTGTCCCATTTACATCCCTCATAATTTTATACATCTCAATCAAGTCTTTCCGTCAGTCTCCTCTGCTCCAAAGAAAACAACCAGTCTATCCAATCTCCTTCATAACTGAAACTGTCCAGCCCTGGCAGCATCCTGGTAAGTGTCCACTGCACCTTCTCCAGTGTAATGGCATCCCTCCTACAATGTACATTCCAAGACTGTACACAATAATCCAGTTTGTCCAAACACAGACACCTTTTGGGGGGAGGTGGGGGTAGGAGGGAGGTGGGACTGCTGAACAAACCTCCAGGGCCAACAGACTTCACCACAGAACAGGTCCTTCAAATCCATGTAGGGGGCAGGGGAGCTCAGCGCATTGCTGTGGAAGGGAGAGGAACAGCAAAGTCTACTAATAACATGCGCGTGGATGACAGCTGAGAAATTCTTGTCAATAGTTTGTTTACAATAATAAGACAAAGTGATGTAAATGGTTTTTTTAGCACACAATGTCATTTTGAAATTTTAGTTTTTAAATGATGTTATGCCAATTTATAACGTTTCATAAACCCTTTCATTTCACCGTTCATGAGGTTGGCCCTGTATCTGTTTTGACTGCAGCTGCTTCGTAGCACCCTATGGCATCACTCCTTGATCATTCAAATACATTTGATATTTTAACGTCCTTAAGTGGAATATATAGAAAATGTCATGATTTTATCTATCAAGTCTTTGAGAAAAACTCCTCATCTTAATATTACAAAAAAAAACTTGACTCCCTTAATAAGAAAATTTCACACTTATCCTGAAAACAAAGAAATGGCTGAGTGATTCAGAAATGGCAGGTCATTATTGTGGACAAAAGCTGTTGTGGTAGACTTTATCCGAGCCTTCGCCATTTTATTATCTTTCTAGGGAGTTAGCCATTTCTCACAAGGATCATGGCACAGGTATGGAACAGGTATTGGCCTGTGCTTTTTTTTTCTTTCAGTACACATGGATAACCTGTCTTACAGATACTGTACTTTTATCATATAACTGTTGGATTTTCAGTAAACTTTAGTTTGTAGGTTTGGATTAGGTTTGGATTAGAATGCATTCAGTCATGCTTGTCAGGACAAACTCATCTGGAACTTCTGTGTGACATTTACTCAAGATTAAATGTGTACATGCCTGGCTAATCACCATAAAACTTACATTACATTATTGGTTGGCATGTGCGCTTTTTAAAATTTTATGTTATTTTCCAGAACTTACTTTATAATTTATATGCTACTTACAATTCATTGCAACCTCCACTTTGGGCGTTTATAGCAACTTTTAAAATATCATTTGTTGCACAATATGTAAATTGCAAAAATACCTGAGACAGGACGCAATGCATAATTTGTTACATTTAAGAGGGTTATAGCAATAACAAATGTATTTTCATGATATGAAATTCAGCAGTATGTTTAAGCCCTTCTTTGCATAATAATCAAAACTTGTTATTTCCAGGTTGGTTGAATTTTCTGTGTTAAAAATGGTAGCAGAAATATAAGCCTGAATTCTTGCTCCATGATTTGAAGCACAGAGGCTAGTTAATTTTCTAGAGCACAACCCAACCCAGGAACAAGTTCCTTGGAACTCTGGTCCTGGTTTCGGATCTGGCACCATCTCAAATATTTTAAAAATGCATAAAGCATAACACTTCAGCGCTCATTCCTCAGACCATAGCACATGCTCAATCCATGTAACACAAGCAACCTTATGTGCTGACCAACACCACAACAGCCTCTTATACCTCCCATACAAGCTTATGCCCCTGAACCAACACCATAGGCCTTTGTTTGCCTTTCTAAAAAGTGCCTTGCAACTACATTCATGAGTCTTCATAGCTCCTATGCCACCAAGTGCCAAATCATGCTCACCTATTCCCCTATTGTGTTTCCTTTACTGTCATACCAACCAGCCAACTCACCTGTAATCACTGTGAGCAGACCTCAAGGCCCTGCTGAAATGAGATAAAACAAAGATTTTAAGTCTCATTTGAAGAATTCACAGGGCCCTAGCTTCATGTGTTTCTGGAAGAGTGCATCCAAAGTAGGGCAGATGCCTAGTGCCCCCCTTCCTGCCCACTTGCCAAACTTATTGCGATAACAGGGAGAGTGGGCTGGCACCGAGGTTTGCAGCCTGTTCACCACAAATACATAAGGCTTCAATGTCAATTGAGGTTGTTAAAAGTGAACTATGAATGTTCCATTTCAGACTTCTGGGAGGTAGGGAACTATTAACCTGATCTTGGTGTGGATTAGATCGGCATCAACAACAAGTGGTTCAGTCCTTGTTCCAACTAGGATAGATCTTGACCTGTCCCCTTGCCTCACCTGGATGGATATTGTGTCACTAACTGTAGGTTCACCCACCTTCAGACAGAGAACACAAGATAAGGAAGGATCCTGACAATGTTAATGAAATGAAAATCAGACCATTATTTGGAGAAAAAGCAAGATATTAATGTTTCGGGAGTAAGTGAGAAAGTGGAGTTAGACAAGAGCGTGTGAGCAACAATACAGCAAAATTGATGGACACTAAAGGGCCTGTACAATATTTTACAATTCTAATATTCCCTCTGATCTCGATTCAGTGAGTTGTGTTAGAAGGTTGTCCTGCACATCTGGGCAGGACTGAAGTGGGTAATGATCAATTGAACAAGATACTAGGATGTGATAAATTCACTTCAAGCCAGCAATGGGTGAAATGAGGTGAAAATTTGCAACAAAAAATACAAAATAAAAGAAGTAGCATTTATTTCAAAGTGAAGAACCTTCAATGTAGTAGAATATCCCAAGATACTCTGCAGGGGCATAATCAAACAACTTAACATTGAGTCCTTTATAGATCTATTAGGAAAGATGAGATAAATTTTAAACAGTATCTAAAGAAGGAGACTGGCAGAAAGATGGGAACTTATTTCAAGGACCACAACTTCCCACCTTCGTTTGTCAAAAATGCTCTCGACTGCATCCCGCACCTTTGCCCTCACATCCCCTCCCCGCAATGTAACCAAAGACAGAATCCCCCTTGTCCTCACATGTCACCCCACTAACCTCTGGATTCAACGTATCATTCTCCGTGACTTGCGCCACCTACAATCTGACCCCACAACCAAAGATATATTTTCCTCCCCACCCTATCTACCTTTCATAGGGACCACTCTTTCCGCAACTCCCTCATCTGCTCCACACTCCCCACTAGCCCCACCAACCCCAGCACCTTTCCCTGCAACTGCAGGAAGTGCTACACCTGCCCCTACACCTCCCCCCTCAGCTCCATCCCAGGCACCAAACAAACCTTTCGCATCAGACAGGGGTTCACCTGCACATCCATCAACATGGTCTATTGCATCTGTTGCTCCCAATGTGGCCTCCTCTACATCGGTGAGACCAAGCAGAGGCTTGGAGACCGCTTTGTATAGCACCTGTGCTCTGTTTGCGACAAATGACAACACCTTCCAGTTGCGAACCATTTTAACTCCCCTCCCACTCCCTGGGCAACATGTCCATCCTGGGGCTCCTCCAGTGTCACAATGACGCCATCCGGAAACTGGAGGAGCAGCACCTCATATTCTGCCTTGGGAGCCTACAACCCAATGGTCTTAATGTGGACTTCACCAGTTTCAAAATCTGCCACCTCCCCGGCCTCATCCCATGACCAACCCTCCCTCTCATCCCCGCCTCCTTGATCTGACACAACCTGTCCATCTTCTCTCCCACCTATCTGCCCCACCCATCCCACTGACCAATCCCCACCACTGCCTACCAGCACTCACCTATCATCATCCCACCTACCTTCCCCAGCCCCACCCCTCCTCTCTCTATTTATTTCACAGCTCCTTTCCCCCTCCCCCATTTCTGAAAAAGGGTCCCAACCCAAAACATCAACTTTCCTGCTCCTCTGATGCTGCCTGGCCTGCTGGGTTCCTTCAGCTCCACACTGTGTTATCTCTGACTCCAGCATCAGCAATTCTTACTATCTCTCAGAAAGATGGGAAATTTTAGGAAGGAAAATCCATAATTCATGCCTGCAAATTCAAGTAAGACCACTAATGGTAGAATGATTACACTAGAGATGCACAACAGATCAGATTTGGGGAGTGGAAGTGTCTTAGAGAAAGTGATATAGGGACAAGTGGTTGTCTAACAGATTTGAAGTAAGGATGAGATTTTTAATGTTGGGCTTTGCTCTAGCAGATACCAATGCTGTTCAGAGTTCATAGTGACAATAAGTAAACAAGACAGGAAAAATAATTTTGTCTCAATATATTCAAGTTTACAGAGGGTAGAAGATGGGAAGCCAGACACAGCAACATTGGAGCAGTCAAGTCTATAGCCAACAAAGGCAATGGATGTGGTTTTCAACAGTGGATAAGCTGAGGTGACAGCAAAGAGTGGAGGTGAGAAAAGGCAAAGCAAAAAAATCTTCGATAA
>NC_063344.1:35179999-35349612 GCF_021869965.1 Rhincodon typus
CTCCAGTATCGGCAGTTCCTACTAACTCTGCAAAAAAATCTTTTGTTGATTTTAGTAAGTACGTTCTTCTTTGTTTCTTTTCCATAATTCAGGCAAGAAACTGTGTGAAAATGTCATCTTTCAGTGCTACCAAAAATGGTACAGGCTTTGGCATGCACAATTGGTAAAAATGAATGTCGGCCTCTGACATTCTGAAACCTGCCAACTGCAGTGATGTGGAATATCTTTAAATAAATAGTGAGAACCATGCTCAGACACATTTGTATAAACCTTCTTAGCATACTTGTGACATCTGATATGTATTTCACTTACTTATCCACAGTATTTCAAACTTCTTAATTTGTGATGCTTATTCTCTACAGAATATATTTCTGTGGAAAGCTATTGATATTGTAATTGTTCTAACAGCATTTTTCCTCCTCTGTGTTGGAAGTGCTTCATCCACAGTACCGCTCATGTTGTCAGAATAATATGGTGTTAGAATGAATCTCAATACAACCAACTACTACAGAGCAAAATGGCTACACATTGTGTTCAGCCAGAATTTGTTTATAGAATTCAGCTTTAAACATCAGGCTCATTTTGCATATGACCTTTTTTTAATGATTTTCATCAAAAAATGAGCCTATTACTATAAATGATTGTATCTTTAAATTAGCAAGAGCATTGTCCTATTCATTGTACTAACTTATACTTTTTCCAGCTTTAATAATAGCAGATGTCAGCTTTATTCTGAATTTAGTCAACTATCTTGCTTTTCATCCAGCAGATGTAGTTTTGGCTAACTTTGGTAATTTTACATTATTAAATAAAGTAGTTTGCCCTATCAAGTAATTCCTAGTCTTGACTCTTCTGTTGCTTTAAATTTCTTCAGGAAGCCACTTGCATAATGTCTGAGTCTCAGGCAAATACAGTTTTCCAGTGATTAAATGTAGAGCTGTTCTAACCAGCACAAGAATGATGACAACAACTGACACCAACCATCATTTTAGATTATGCTTTAAAGATATATGCAAAAACCAACAAGCATAGAATACCCACATAGAAAGTTATTGTATGAAATTTCACTGCCAGGTTTTCAGCTCTCCAACTTTGGTTGAAGGCTGATTGGAAACATATTTCATACTGAGTTCTCAGTGGTATTCATGAACTGGATATGCCGATGATTGCAGCTACGATAAGTTTTAATTTCTCTAATCTAAGGTTCAAGATATAAATTTAGCTTCTAGAGAAGCAAAAATAAACATTTATGATGCCTATAATAATGGATTAGATAGGAAAGATACAATAAACGAATATGAATAATGTTTTATGTCCTAAGAATAGGCTAATCCAACTATGTAAATGTGACATTCCCATTCACATGTTCCTGCAAGAGCCAAGAATGGCAAGGAAACCAAATTTTATGGCCCCTCATCATACTACTTATGCCAAGCTTTCAGATAAATTCAAACATGAATATTAAAAGTAGAAAGCTGATTATCCTAGTTTACACCAATGGTGGGAACCTTGTTCACTGATTGCCTGTACTAATTTTACTAGATGGAAAATTGAAGGCTACATACTGAGATTTTGCAACAAGAAATGACAGGCAATGGATAGATATTCCCACTGGCAATGCAAATAAAGAACAGCATTCAATATAAACATCAGTTTATTGTGAATCATGTTTGGATTGTTGGTTGATTTCTTTGCAAAATTTCTCCTTTCTTTCCCACACCACTGCACAGAAGCCCCCACGTAAAGCCTGAAAAAACAAGGAAGATGTAAAATCAGAGAGTGAAATTTCTTTCTACTCTCATACACCTCCTTTGGGATTGGCACGATACATAATTAGAAGCTGAGTGATTTTTCATTATGTTGCATGCCTTTTTGTAACTTTTGTTTCAGATAAAGAAGTATGATCATATATTTCAAAAGTTATCTTTTATTTTAAGGAGATAAGAAACTGTAGGATAAAGACAGATAATAAAACCTCTTCCACATATTGAGAATTTGTAGTTCACTGTCACTCCTTTATCATCTAATACTACAGATTTCTTCCCTCCCAGCCCCAACCTTGTTCTAAAATTAAGTATCCAGAGAGGAATACAAATCTTTTTTTGATTAACTGATTGGATGTGGGTGTTGCTGGCTGGGCTAGCATTTATTGCCCGTCCGTTGTTGCCTTTGAGATTGTGGTGGTGAGTTGTCTTCTTGAACCACTGTAGTCTTCATGCTCGAGGTAAACCCACAATGCTATTCGAGAGGGAATTTCAGGATTTTGACCCAACGGTGACATATTTCCAAGTCAGGATGGTGAGTGACTTGAAAGGAAACTTGCAGTTGGTGGTGTTTCCAAGTACCTGTTGCCCCTGTGGGTTGCGGGTTTGGAAGGTGCAGTGTAAGGAGGGTTGGTGAATTTTTGCAGTGCATCTTCTAGATAGTACACACTGCTGCTACAGAACATCAACGGTGGAGATAGTGGATGTTTGTGGATATGGTGATGATTAAGCAGGCCTGCTTTCCCTTCGATGGTATCAAACTTCTCACGTGTTGTTGGAGCTGCACTCATCCAGGCAAGTGGGGAGTATTCTATCACTCTCTGACTTGTGCCTTGTAGATGCTGGGGAATCAGGAGGTGAGTTACTCTCTGCAGGATTCCTATCCTCTGATCTGGTCTTATAGCCACTATCGTTATTTCACTAATTCAGTTCAGTTTCTGGTCATTGGTAGTCCCCAGTCACAAATGTTTCTTTCCTTTTTTTCAACTCAAGCCTGCATATTTTCCAGGTTTTGCTGCATTTGTACATAGTATGCTGCAGTATCTGAGGAGTCATGAATGGTACTGAACATTGTGCAATCATCTGTGAGCATCTCCACTTCTGACCTTTTGATAGAGGGAAAGCCATGGTTGAAATAACTGAAGATGGTCTGGCCAAAGCGAAGGAAGTCTTGCAGCAATGTCCTTGAACTGAGGTGCACGAACTCCAACAACCATGTTCCTTTATACCACGTATGATTCCAAATGGTGAAGTGTTCTCTCCCAATTCTCAATGACTCCAATTTTGCTATGATTTCTTTGATGTCACATACACGATGCTGGCAACTGAATGGTATAGAAGTTGACTTACTGCTTCTTTTCTGTCCACTTGTTACCTTTCATACTGTTGGTTTACTAGGTGACTTGACAAGGAGGAGCATTATAATTGGGATCCTGTTACTTAGATGGCAACCAAAAGCAATTCTATTATTTGCTAGAGCTAATCAGAGTGTGCTTCATTGTCTTGCACTGTTGAACCTATTGGCTAAAAAAAAAATAGCTTTAAAAGTAATTCACTTTATTTTCAAGGTAGCTATCCCCAGACCCCCAAAATTAATTTATTCCCATCTTACTCTAGTCATAACTCCACAAAGGACTCATACTACTGAGAATTAGGCAAGGTCTGGGCCTTCCAATATTGGCAGCTGCCCAAATCTAGAGACTTGTATCAAGATGCTTGTTAAAGGCAGTAAGCTTGTCGTTTCTCGGTAAATGAGGGTCAACCCTCGACAAGGTCTTGACATCTTCCTGCACTTCCTCTCTCTCTCTGGCTATCTACCTAAATAATAAGATGTTTTTGTATGTTCCTATCTCTTGCTGTTATATAAATTTCCCCAGCTCCATTCCGGACGTGTCACAACAACAGTAATTTGCATTTATGTAGCTCTTTTGACATAATAAAACATCACAAAAGTTTTCATAGGAATGTGATCAAACAACATTCAAAGTCAAGCTATATAGGAAGATGTTGGGATAGATGATCAAAAACAGGCTAAAATAAAAGACCAACAAAGGCAGACTGATTAAATGATTACATTCAGAGAAGGACGAGTGGCCAAAATTGTAGGATTTACTAATCCAAACCTGATTTGTAATAAGTTAGTCAATTATTGCAAATGCATTGTTTCTCCATAATTATTGTTTACATGCATTCTTTCTGAATTTTAAAATTATGTAAACTGTTTTTAAAGGCTTGAGTTCAGTAAACAACAAACCCAGTACTGTTATTATATCCATTAATATTTCTAACGTGTTAAAGAAAATTCATATTGTGTTCTTGGGATATATTCCTTGCTTTTGACAATAGAGTCCAACATTCTTTATGCCTGATGGAATACGGCTTCACGACAGTGAAATTTTCGAAGACTGCCCAGCCATCCATCGCAAAATAGTTTTCATGTTTCATTATCATGAAACAGCAACGTGTCCTGTAGCTATTCTGTTTCAATCATTTCGAATAATATCTGCTTTTGTTTCTGCTCCACGCAGTGCACTAGCTACATTTTAAATATTTAAAGCAGAAATACAACTGAGGAAACATTCCCAGCTTTCATTTTCACTTCTGAACAACTGTCTAAAACATTATGGCAACATGGAGGACTTGCAGAACGTTAAGTGTCTTAAATTATTACAATTTGAAAAAAAAATGAATGCACAAGCAAAGAACAAAAAAAGATAATTCATCTAATTAATACTGAAAGTGGCTCAAAATATAAAAATATGTTATTATATGAACAGTAATCTTGACTAACACCTCACACTTTTAAGTACAAGTAAAACGCCTGCATAGACCTTCCACCAAAATCATGTTATGGAAATGAAAGCAAATGAAATAGGAGGCAATCATTGACTTAGATAGAAAAACAGTTTCAGAGGTTGTTTACTGAGGAGGGATAATAGTTATGTACTCAAATTGGCAAAAGGGGACTATTAATATTCCCTCGGGGTCTATCCTGTGCCCTCAGCAATTCATTATGTTCATAAATAATCGGATGAACGAAGCTATATTTCTAAGTTTGCTGCTGACTCTAAGTTAGGTGGTCTCATAAATATTTTAAATGGGAGCAGCAAGTCTCAAAGTGACATTGGCATGTTTGATGAATGGTTAAAACTGATTGATGGAAGTGATTTTGGAAAATTTAGTGCCATCAATTGTATTAATCTGAGAAAGGTGGACTTGAGAATATTTTCTGAACAATGAGAAAATTAACAACTAGAAAGTAAGAAAATAACAAAAAGAATGGGTAAGCATTGAGATTTTGTTTGAGGAAGCAGTAAAAACTGGTGGACAGGTACAAAATAATTAAAAAGACCAATGGAGTCATAGCCTTTATCCCAAGAGGACTGAAATACAAAGGAGTGGAAACTGTTATAATTAGTCTGTACAAAACCTCTGGCTCAGCAAATTTATAAAAAAAAAGTGTTCAGTTGTGTGTACCATACTGTGGAGTGCAGCACAGATGCACCAGAATAAAATGAGGCTAAAAGAATTCACTTCAGAGGACAGATTGTATAGTTTAAGGTTGCATTCCCTGAGAACAAAAGATTAATTGCTGATCTAATTGAAGTGTTTAGCATGATTGAAAAATTTATTTTAGGATAGCTCAAGAGAAATTGGGCCAGATCATCCTGTATTGTATACTGTTACAGATCAAATACATGACCCAAATTATGTATTGGGACCCTAAATAAGTCTTGACTCAATGGTCTCCGTGGGAATTGCCTGGGAAATTTGAACTTTTGCTGGGCAATCTCCCTGCTCACTTCTTGAGACGCTTTGAAAAAGCCTTTGACTCCGAGTTAGAAATGGGGACTTTGGACTGTTTCAATGTTATTACCAGGTTGGTTAGCTGGGAAATGTTAGATAGAAAACTCCTAGTCTAAATCATAGGTAAATATTCAATTTACGCCCCAATCAATAATGATGACCTCTAGTTCCCCCATTGACACCCCATCTACTCTGACTATTCTCTAATCCCCTGACTCAACTTGACTAAGTACCATTATTAGACTACCCTCATAACCTAATAAGCCCCTGGTATGATAGCCCCTCTTCATGCAAACTTTCTAGACCCCAGCCCACCTATCCACTCATCCACCTGCCACTCTGCCCACCTACCTGCCTGTCTCCCTACCTGCCCTATGCACCTGTCATCCTACTACCTTATGCACCTGCCATCTCACCCATCTACCTCCATCTATCTGCCACTCTATCCGATTACCTCCCCACCCAACCCAGTTACCCACTTAGCTCACCCAGCTTAGCTATCCTACCATCCTAACCATTTACTTCTTCACTATTGTTTGCACTAGACATTTAATCTTTCCATATGGCAGTTTGCACCACAAAACGGCAAGTGTCTTCCATGTTGCTTCTCTTTGACACTCTCTGAATGGATTCTTGCATTGACGGGGCTGCTGTAGCAGCTGGTATTCAGATATATCTAAATATATCCAGTAAATGTGCATTTTTCAAATTGATCAGTGTTATACGTGACAGTTCAGCACTTATTGGAATATTATAGCCAACATTTCCTCTGATAGCAGTGTCCAGAACAAGGGGGCATGAGCTTAAAATTGAGCTAGTTTGGATGTCAGGAAATACTTCTGCATCTGAAAAAGCAGTTGAGGCTAAATCAAATGAACATTTTAACACTGAGCATGATAGATTTTTATAAAACTAAAACACTGCAGATGCTGAACATCTGAAATTAAATTTAAAAATGTTGGACTGCTCAGCAGATCTGACAGCATCTGCAGAGAGGAAAATACAGTTAATGGATTGAATCTTTCCACAATGGCTCAAGTCCCACTGCCACCGCTGCTGAATGTTGGTGGAAACTGAGATTTAATCAATGGCAGGACCTGGCAAGGCATAGTTGCAGCAGAGGTCAATTTAATCAGTGTCACTGTGACCCTGTCCCTTTTAAGGATGGTGGCTATCTCCCAAGAAACTTGTCTTAATAAAATCACTCAGAGTAGTGGTCATTGCAGAAGCTTGAGCTACAGGGAGACAGCAGCTAAATGGCTAAGGTGCCTTTGAAGAGGAGAAACTGGGGCCAGAAAGGCAGAACCAGGAGATCAAGGGGAAGGGGGAATGGTGTATTGGTGATGCTGCTGCCATGAGATGGCCATTGCCATTGGTGGTAGGGGTGTCACTGTGTGCCATGAATGCTCAAAATTAAGGCCTCACGCCCAGTCTGCTGGAAGGTTGCTCAATTTGCTGCCAAGTTCCCCGAGAGGTGACTGGCCTCATCAATATGCGGAAGTGCCAACAATGGAGGGAAGTGGCTTTCAATAGGACTCCCAACACGTGTATATTTTTCAACCTGCCCTTGACTGGCAAAATGAAATGATCACAGGAAGGCTTTGGGCTCCTTTGCCTCACATCTTCTTGCGCCACTTCACCAGCTTCCACATCATAATCCATTGCTAAAAGGTGAGTAAAAATCCGTCTAATATTTCATGGTTTTTTTTCTCTATTAATATTAATATCACCATGTTAGACATGTAATAGGTTTTGAACAAGAGAAAATATAGAGGTGGTAAAGATGACAGAAAAATGTCTGAAGGTAAGGAGAGAGTAATGACAAAAGATTGTGTGCTACGGGGTCAAATAGAGTGGTTTCTAGAGGAAACAACACTCATTTCTTGAAAGCTTTTTGTTAGGTAAGATTGTTAAAGCTATTAAAATGGAGCGAAGATACAAATCATCTTATTCAAACTGAATGGTGAAACAGCTTCAAGAAGATGAATGACCTTTGCTTGTTCCTCTTTTTTTTAGGTCTGGAGTATTGCCTGTGGATTATTGAGCAAATGTAAGAAACCTCAGGCCACTATATTTCATAGAATCATAGACTTGCAGAATGATGTAGCACAGGAATCCATTTGACCCATCACACATATGTGTCAGCTCTTCGAAGAAATATCCAAATAATTGCACTCCCCTGCCTGCAGCCTTGCAGATTTCTTCCTTTCAGTGATTATACATTTCCCTTTTTAAAGTTTTGGTGAATCTGCTTTTGCCAACCATCCAGCCCCAACTTGTAGAACTTTTGAAGAATTGAAGATGACCAGCATTGATTTAATACCTAAGCATAGAAATAATAGGCTGGCAAATTTCACCATATAGTATGTGCAATGTCGACAGGACTTTTCCCTCCATTAATTATATGACTGATGCATTTGATCCCATCACGCAAGCCAACCATCCATCGAATGACTCCATCTACATTTCTCACTGCTTTGGAGAGGCAGCTAACATCATCAAAGACTCCTCCCACCCCAGTTATATTCTCTTCCAATCCCTTTCATCAGGCAGAAGATACAAAAGCATAAACACATGTACCAATGGGCTCAAGAACAGCTTCTTCCACACTGTTGTTAGACTTCTGAATGAACCTCTCAAATTTCAAATCTAATGTCGATCTTGCTTTTTGTGCACTTTCTTTGTAGCTGTAATTTTGTATTCCTCGCTCTGTTCTAACATATTTTATATTTGTATGGTATGATCTGCCTGTACTGCAAGCAAAACAAACAAAACGTTTCACTGCACTTAGGTACATTTGGCAATAATAATTCAAATCAAATAAAAGCTGACCTTGCATCCCATTAAGAAACAAATACTGGCTTCCATTATACGTTTTCCAAATATGAATCTGAATGTTACACTAACTAGTTTAAATTTCTACGTATAATGCCTTTATTCTGAAATATTGACAATATATGAAACATTTCCCAATCTTTTAATTACTTCCCAATCTTCAATCTACAAATGTATATTTGTGCTAAAGATATTTTACGAAGCTGAATATGTTTTAAGAGTTGTAGGATGTATCTCACCTTATATCACTAGGTTTATCACTTTATCTCTCTCTTGTCTTCAGTTTCCTATTACAATTGCTTCTACTAATAAAATCAAAACCATCTGTATATATTCTATTGTTCTTCTCACAATACTGTTTTTTGGATTACAAATCATTCTGCCATCTTGCTTTGTGGAAAATAGCAGGGTTTTTTTTAAAATTCATTCATGGGACACTAGTGTTGCTGGCAAGCCGCTATCCACAAATGCCTTGAAAAGGTCAAAATGAACTGCCTTCTTGAATCACTAAAATCCATGTGTTGCACAGGTTCACCCAAAGTACACAGTGAACCAGCAAAGCACTTGTTTTGATTTTCAGATTTGCCTTTGTCTTCTATGAATGACTCAAAGTGTAATTTATGTACACTGTATCATAGGTGTACAAAATGACAAATATGATTGTACTCCTACAGTCTTAAAAATAGATAGGAAGTAATGTTTCTAAGCAATAAACATTAGGAAGTTAATTACCCTATGCGACGAAACTTGATTTACTAAACTTAAGATTGAGATACAAGTTGAAGCTAATGTCAGAGGTCATTAAAAATTCTTCATTATATTTAGTGGGACAGTATACTTTTGCATTTACTTATAGAATTCTGCTATCCATTTCAATATTCAAATATCCATTTTCACTGTTAAAGTGTAAACCCACTTTTTTGTGCCTAAGCTGCGCTGGTTTGCTTTGTTTTAAAGATCAAATTTGACAAAACTTGAATGAAAACAGACTTAAGTTTGAAGTTGTGTTAAAACAATAAATCTGCACAAAAGCAGGCGAGCAGACATATAATTAGAAACACATCAACATAAAACACATATGAAACAATAGCGCTGGTCAACAAAAAGAAGAAGGTTGACTTCAAAGTTAAAATGGTGAATTGTAAAGCAGTATCACAAGTGTAAAATAATAGAAATTAATTTGCACAAAATGGGAAGAGGAAATCAATGTGATAAGGCCATGGCTTATTGCCTTTGGTTCTGAATTTCTACATGGTGAGTTGCAGCCCAACAGTAAAAGGGAAGTGGCAGTGCTCTGCCTTCAGAAACATGCTCTAGGTATACGAGTATCAAAGGCCCCTGCCATAAGACCTCAGTCCCCATGATTGCTTGGAGACCTTGAGGAGTCAACCACCTTCCATGATTCCAGTCCTTAAGTGGCGTCTAGATAGAAGAAAGGAAAGAATTGGATAAAAAAAAATCACATGTGCCCCATGGAAACACATTGCAGGATTTTCTACAAGATCCTAAAATCTTGCTGCTGTGACCAAAAATGAGTCCTGAGTCCTTACAGTTGTTTGGCAGGATCTAAGCAACAGATATTGCTAGTGTACTCAATTAAGAAACCGTGACCAATTAGGGTTCAATTAAAAATGGTGACCCATCTTCAGAGTTACTGACTTTTGGAAAACAGTAGAACTTAACTGCAGCATATGAGATATTTTGGTGTCCAGCTTATTTAACATCAGGCTATATTGCTACAGTTCCAGATAATGTTATCATACAGCCGGATGTAGAAAGTAATTATCACAAATTGTTTTAGGAGTGAGATAATAACAGCTGAAATGTGTTTTAGGTTAGGACTAGGAGTTGAGCACTATTGACTACAATATGTTGAGCAAGGTTAGAATAGAACAAGAAAGAGGGGTGAAGGTGACGTTTATAACAAAAAGAATCTACTATGACACCACAGTATTGGAGTAATATAAGGATGGTGCAAAATCAATTTATATTTGTTTGGTGTGAAAGAATATTAAGGGAACTGTATTAGGACTATTAACATGAGAATAAAAGATAAAGAGTAATGTATTTAGATTAGAGAAAACTGTAGAGTCATAATAGTTAAGTAAATATTCAAGGGCTCACAGGGTTAAAAATAAAATAAGTGAAGAAGCAACAGTTTTATTTTAACAATGTAACAACTGTGATTAATTCACATACACAGAAAAAGTCCCTTTCCTGTGCTTTCCTCCCATATAATTCTTCTTTCAGTAGCCAAATGCAATCTTAGTCATTTTATGTGGATTAGCATTATGCACAGGGTGGGAGGGGGGTGGGTTGGGGAGACAGTGGGGAAAGGGGAGCTAAACCATAGATTGAATATTACATTTAGAAATTATTTGGCTGGTGGGTTTCTGTCCAAAATGTTGAGGGAATGGAATTTTGAGGAATTAGATTATTGAAGTATTATTCAAGCAGACTAAACAATTCAAATGGAAAAATTGTAAGAAATGAATTAACAATTTATAGTTTTTAACTTTTGTACACTTTCAGCTACATTTAATAAATGGACTGGAGAATGTTTTGAAGTGAGATTAGAGGTGTATTAACCAAGCTGACAAGTATGCTAAAATGATATGATAAGATTTAATTAACATTTTATATGATTTGTTAGAACTTATGACTGAATACTTCAAAAGTAAAAGGTACTTTCTAGTAAATGTGATAACAAATCATTTTATGTACCTATTTTAAAACATACTTCAAAGCTTCAAAACCACTCAGTCATTTTGCAATATTCTTCCTCACAAGAAGGAATATAATACAATTCCAGATCTTCTAACATTTGATATCTACCAGTTCATAAATGTGAAATGCAATAGGCTGCTGATTAGATGGTGATCAGTCAGGGCCAGGAGGAGAGATTTGTTAAATTATTTGAAGTCAGATGATAAATTAGAAACCAAATGCCAAACTTATAATTATCACTAGATTTACTTACAGTATGCAACGTTACAAGTGTCAGCTGCCTTCCTAACCAAGGTCAAGGCCCTTATTTTTGTCATGAAACCGAACAACCTCTATTGTAGCAAAGTGCTGCAAGAAGTAAGGAAACACAAGTCTAGTCCCTGAACCCAGCAATTTTCATTTCCACAGGCATGGATAGGGCATAGGCCATGCTTTTTCACATGCATAGTTCAAGAAGAAAGTTGGCCTTTTAAATAGACAGCTGCCTTCACTGAAAATGGATTTTGGAGTCTCTGGAACATGGAACCCGAAATGTGAAGGTTAGACCAGATATGATCAGACCCAGATTGTTCTCAGTGCCTTTTTTTTTGGATAGCCAACATACCCATTTAGGGAACCATGGATCCTTTCTGGATATGACCCCAGGACATCTTATATGTTAAGGGTAAGATATCAATTAAAAGGGACTATTCATTGTGGAGAAGCCTGTTTAAAAAAGATACATAAGCCCCTTGGCACAGTTCAACTTGTCAAGATCTGTCAAGAAGTGCCCAGAGGTCTGAAAAAGTGTTGGTTTATCAAGAGACAGCAGAAGTGTCAACCTGCCATAAACTGTCAAGAATTGGATGTGGAATTTTAATTCCAATTTAAGTATACTCAAGGCTGCAATAGATTTTTAATCAGTAAAAGAATCAAGAGTTATGGTAAACAGGCAGGAAAGTGGAGTTGAGGATTATCAGATCAGCCATGGTCTCATTGGATGACAGGGAAGGCTCGATGGACTGAATGGTCTGCTTCTGCTCCTATCTCTTATAGTCAAAATATATTTTTAAAAATGAGAGTGCTTTACTCAATGGAGTGGCATGTAAGATGGAGAACTTTAAGTAATAGAATTTTATGTTTTCTCCTATATGCAGGGCTTATCGTGGACACTCAATGGATTGAATCTTGAGTCTTTTGGCTAGATCTCAATTTCATGGAAGGTTCCTCTCCACAAAGCCCAGAGAGTTTTCTTGCCTTATTAATGACCTTACTCTGCTCCTTCTTTCTGGCACTCTTCTTTCCTGATTCTAGCTCCATCCTCCCACCAGCCATTTCCAGATGAACTCGGCACTCCCTGGATAAACCAAAAGACAAGGATCCCTGGCATGCATGCTGTCTTCAGGACGCCATTACATAACCTTACAAGCATTGGCAATCTAGCAGTGCCCATCACCGACAATGTAATGGCAGCACAAAGCCATTTTGCTCTCACATATACAACCCCATTTTTATATCTTAATGGCTGTTTAACCATCAGGCAAGAAACCTTACCTGTCCTTCGCTCAAACTCTCTGTCACTGCTGTTGATATGAATCCCAAATCAGCAAATGAAAATAAACATATGAAGCTTGCTCTATCGAGAGGTTAAACAGTTGGATGATACCTTGTGCAATCTGTGTTCTCTGACGGGATATGTGTGCTTACATTAAGTGTTGTAACTGGTGCCACAGTGTGTCCGGGTGAAGTTCTAGTTTAAGATAGACACAAAGCACTAGATGTGGTGTAACATTTGTCATTAAAACAAAGTGTGGTTGACCACAGGATTGTGCTGTGTAAATAACATCTAATTGATTAGATGACACAAAACCTGTATCTTATATGAGCAGCATGAGTATGTTTGCTTGGGATCAAGTTTCACTAAAACTGAGAGATAAGTCTCCTTCCTGAGAAAAAAAGTAGATGTTCTAATGAATGAAAGATCAAACTGATTGGGATAGATGGCACATTTGTGATGTTTGCCAGTTGCCAAATTAATGAAAGCTGCTGATAATGTCAAGGTTTGAACATAGGTTGCTCGTGTGGAAACAAAGGAACAGAGGAAAATGTGTCTCACAGCAATAATTAGTTTAGGAACAAGAGTCAGCTGATCAGTGACTAGAGGTTAACAGAGCAGGCTCATCACCTGTATTGGTCTGATTCTTGGACAAGTCCATATGAATCTGCTTAATTGTGTTTGTAAGCATTGTATGGGTAATCTTGTGATGTATTACAATTGTTGTAGTTTATCTTGCTTCAATAAAGATCAATTGGGTGAGTTTCTTCAGCAATTTCTGTTTTTATTTCAGATTTCCAGTATCCTCAGTTTTTGCTTTTTGTTTATTTGAATATACCCATTGCTCAGAGATTGCCTTGGATTATTGATAGCTGGAGTAAATCTGGCAGACCATGGAAGGTAGGAAAGAAAACTTAAACTGCTACTCTGTCCCCAGTGCCCAATGTAGCCTCTCATCTTACCATTGTCCAGTAGGGGAACATTATATACAGTCAAGCAATCAGACAATTACAAACATGAGCTTTTATTTACAGCCAGCAAAAGGAACACAAACTACACAAGCAGACTACATATTTTTCACTAACAATGTGAACCAAATACTGGATGCTGAATAACCTCTATTTTGCAGTCCATGATCTGTATCCAGCTCTTATCTGTTGGATCTATGTGTCAATCAGGTCCTTTCTAGCTTGTAGCTCCAGCATGGTTGAGCTTTTTCATACACAAGGACAGCTTCTTCCTCCTCAATGACCTCCTCCACCTTCTTGAAAGACTGCTCCCATTCCCACACTTCCTCAGCATCCAGCACATTGCCCTGGTCCAATTATGCAGACTTTCACATGACCGGATGACATGGCACGTGGAGTATGGAGTATACTGGAGCAATCCCACACCCCCACCACCCATTATGGAGACTGAGAATGTCATGGATAGCATGTTTAGCAAACTGGTCACACCACCAGGAAGGGCTACAAAGATGGAGAAGAGGTGGGTGACCACCAAGAAAACAAATGAGCATGGCTGGTAGTGCAGGAATCCCTTGTGACCATTCCCCTCCCAAACAGGTACACTGTTTTGGATACTTTTGAGGGGGGTGACCTCTCAGGGGAAAGCAGCAGCAGCAGGCAGGTCAATAGTTGTACAGCAGGGAGATCCAAAGCGTAGGCAAGCAGTAGCGATAGGGAACTCTATAGTTAGGACACAGATAGGAATTTCTATGGCTGCAAGCAAGACCCCAAATGGTGTGTTGCCTCCCTGATGCCAGGTTCAAGGATGTATCTGAATGGACACAGGATATTCTGAGGGGGAGGGTTAGCAGCCAGAAGTTGTGGTCCATATTGGTATCAATGACATAGGCAGAAAAAGAGATGAGATCCTGCACAGGGAGTTCAGGGAGTTAGGTTGGAAGTTGAAAAGCAGGAACTCTAGTGTTGAAATCTCAGGCTAGGGATAGGAAGATAACATAGTTAAATACATGATTAAAAGGCTGGTGTAGGAGGGAGGGCTTCAGGTATATGGGTTATTAGGATGCCTTCTGGGGTAAGTGGGACCTATTCAAGAAGGGCCGGTTGCACATAAACTGGAGGAGCACCAACATCCTGTCAGGGAGGTTTGCTAGTATTACTAGGGAGTGTTTAAACTAGGGTGGCGTGCAGGTTGGGAACCAGAGCAATAGGTCCGCAAGTAAAATGACCAAGGAGGAGTCAGAGACTAAGGCCAGTAAGGCTATGAGGAAGAACAGTCAGGGAGAGGTTACTGAACATAGTGGGACTAGTGGTCTGAGGAGTATTTGTTTTAATGCGAAGTGCATGACAGGTAAGTCAGATGAACTCGAGCTTGCATTAGTACATTTAACAATGATGTTGTAATATTACAGAGATTTGATTGAGACAGCAACAAGACTGGCAACTTAACGTTCGGGGATTTAGATGCTTTGGGCATGGCGGAGAGGGACGTAAAAGAGGTAGGGGAGTTACAATACTGATTACAGAGAATATCACAGCTGTACTGAGTGAAGATACATTTGAGAGATCATCCAGCAAGGACATATGGATAGAGCTCAGGAATAGAAACAGTGCCATCACTTTGATGGGATTGTACGATAGGCCTCCCAACACTCAATGGGTGATAGAGAACAGTTCTTTGTTCTAACTGTAAGTGCAATGATTTTTAAATCAATATCTTTTAAAGATTTGATGCCACCAGTATTTAAGAATCCTAAGCGTAATTAATTTCATTTTCATTTTTTGTTATGTTATTTTTTGTTCAATGTTTCTTTAGATTTCTAGAGAATGTGAAGGTGAGTGAGGTAAGTGAATAAGAGGATAGGGGATGAAAAAAGTGCATAAGCAGGATAGGGTGGCAGACTGGTAGGTGCATACAGCAAGATTTCAGCAGGATGGTATTTAGGTAAAGTAGTACAGTGGTCCATGTTTAGAGTGGCAGGACGGTAGGTTTGTAAGGTGGGAGTTAGACAGCAGAGCCCGAGTGTAGGGCAGCAGGTGAAAAGGATGGTAGGTGGACAGGCTGGCAGATGAGGTAAGCAAAGGAGGGTTTGTGGCAGGTCTGGGAGTGTTGGACCTTGACAAAGAACTTCTGGGGCTATCAGTGCAGTTGTGTGGAGAGTCAGGTCAGGTTGTTCAAAAGTGGGTGAGCAAGATGTGAGGGGTTGGCTCCACGATATCAGAGGGTAGTCGGGAATCTGGTTGGGTAAGGAGGGATGGTGTCAAGCGTCCCTATGTGTTCAGTTAGGGGAATCAGGCATTGTGTCGGGGCTGATGTTGGGTCTGTGGGGTGTGGAACAGTTGGGTCATCATGGGCATTAGTCATGAGTCAAGGGGGTCAGTTTAATTATTACCTAGTAATAAGAGTCTGTTTAATTTAACTAAGTTTTCTTTAGTAACTATTTAGCTAATTATGTCAAAACAATTTGAAATCTCGGATTCAGGTTTGGGCTCTTTTCTCAAGGGTTCCAGGCGCTGGGTAGTTTGCCCAACGAAAGTTCCAACCTCCTAGGCAATTCCTGCAGTGTCAGGTAATTAGGATACATTTATATGCTCCTGCCTTGTAATTCTAATCTACGCTGCTGCACAATCATCTTCCTATTGGAAGATCTAGACCATTTTATTTGATTTTATGCAAATTGCTACTCTGTTCCACAGCTTTGACTTATTTCTCTAGCTTTATACGTTTTCCCTCATCTGAACTCTCACTCTTCATTAGTAACAGTATATTACTGCAGTATCATATGCCTTTGTACATAGCTACAACTAGATGAGGAAGGGTGATTTGGCTCCCCTCTTTTGAAACTTCTCGATTGGCTGCAAAGATTAATGTTCTTTTTAATATAAAACTATACCTTACTTCAATTAAAATGTATTGAACTAGTTCACTGAAAATAAATTAAAGCCAATCACAGGCTTTTTCTCAAGTGAAAGGAAGTCTATTACCTGTTAACCTTGCAAAAAAGAATAAAGATCTAACGTTAAACACTCACACACAGGCAAAAATGTTTAAAGGCAGATAATGTTCAGTACAAAAAAAAGATAAAATATAATGCAATTTAAAGACTTTGGGGTTTTCTTGAGATGTTAGACTGTTAACAGCCCAGAGATTATCATTGACCAGAAACTCAACTGGACTGCCCACATAAACACAATGGCTACAAGAGCAGGTCCAGAGACTAAGAATACTGCGGCGAGTAACTCACCTCCTGACTCCCCAGAGCCTGTCCACCATTTACAAGGCACAAGTCAGGAGTGTGATGGAATACTCCCCAATTGCTTGGATGAGTGTAGCCCCAACAACATACAAGAAGCTTGACACCATCCAGAACAAAGCAGCCCTCTTGATTGGCATTGAATCTTCAAACATCCACTCCCTCCACCATCGATGCTCAGTCACAGCAGTGTGTACGATCTACAAGATGCACTGCAGAAATTCTCCAAAGAACCTCTGACAACATCTTTCAAACCTACAAACACTTCCACCTAGAAGGACAGGACAGCAGATATATGGGAACACCACCAACAGCAAGTTCCTCTCCAATCTTGTCTCCATCCTGACTTGGAAATACATTGTCATTCCTTCAACTTTGCTGAGTCAAAATCTTGGAATTCCTTCTTTAATGGCATTGTGGGCCAACCTACAGCGGGAGGCAGCTTATCGACATCTTTTCAAAGGCACCTAGGGACGGGCAATAAATGCTGACCAGCCAGCAATGCCCATGTCCCATAAATGAGTAAGTAAATAAAGGTCATAACCTGAAACCACAGTTGTTTAGAGATGTTCTGGATCAGTGGTGTCCAAGAACATTGCAGATATCTTTGATTTCTGAGCAACCAGATGCTTCTCTCCAGTCTGTATTATCACCGGGTCCTTTGTCCTTCAAGAGGCTGGTTGAAAGTAAGGCAAAAGAGAGAGTCTTCTCCAGTTACAAACCCATCTCACTCTGCACTGCCAAAGCATTTTCTTGAAATCTTGCATGTTTGCCTATTCCTGTATTTTGGTTTATAGTCACCTAGTTGGATAATTGTAAGTGGTTATTTTTATTATCAATATACTTTTCATGAAGATGTAAATCAAACAAGAGACACAGGTTTCTTTAATCTGACTGGTTTCAGTCTCTTTTGATAAAACAATGTTAATTTCAGTTCGGACAGGTTCTCATTTATCGGTGGTAACTTGACTTGATTTATGGTTAGGTGATTATCCTAACTATTTTTTCACTTTTGGAAACACTTCAGCCTTCGAAAATCCTAGGTAACAAAATCAGATGATGGAAGTAGAAAATTGATGGTGCCTATTCTATTTGTATCGTGACGATCCTAAGGTGTGGCAAGTAAGGGAAAGAAACATTTTTAAAAGGTCTTTTTTTCCCAAACAATACAATACATTATTGGTCTGATATTCATTACCTATGTTCTCTGATGTTATACATATTGTTTATGACTTCCTTTATAAAACCCTGTAACCAGAACACATCTTTCATTATAAACACTTTCAATAGGGATCGTTGTAGATACATTGTACTGGGAACGAGGATCAAGTGTGCGACAAGTTACCAGCAGTGAAAAGCTCCCATATATTATTCTCATATTTCACTGAGCTGATGACACTTGCATTCTCTGAGTTTAAGCTTAAGACTTTCAATTCTGAAAATAACAAAATGAACTTTCATGTAAAGCATACTTATCGAATAAAGAGGTATGCTGCAACTCAAATCACTGGGAACTAGTTTGAGACTCTCAGAATGTGTTTTTATTTTTGTGTATCATCAGAAGGATAGTACTCACTAAAAAAAAGTATCGGTGTAAATATTGAATATATATTAATTTATGTTGCGATAGAATGTGGAGAAATAAATTTACTATGTGCATTGGATGATCTGCTTGTTAGAATGCACAAGAATATCTAAAAACATTTACTTTCAGAATTAATTCACAATTTTATTTTTCATTAACAGGTTGTAGGTGTCACTGTCCAGGCCAACATTTATTGTCTATCCCTTGCCCTTCAGAAGGTGGTGTTGAGTTTTCTTCTTGAACTGTTGCAATCCATGTGGTGTAAGTACATTTTTAGTTTCTGTAAGGGGGGCAGGGGGAGTTCCAGGAGATTGACCCAAAGACAGTGAAAGAACAGCAATATAATTCCAAATCCTCCCAACCCTGGCCTCATCCCATGTCCAACCTTCCCTCTCATCCCTGCCTCCTTGACCTGACACAACTTGTCCATCTTGTCGCCCACCTCTCTGCCCCACCCATCCCACTGACCAATCCCCACCACTCCCAACCTGCATTCACCTATTACAATCCCACCTACCTTCCCCAGCTCCAGCCCTCCTCTCTCTATTTATTTCACAGCTCCCTTCCCCCTCCCCCATTTCTGAAGAAGGGTCCTGACCTGAAACATCACCCTTCCTGCTCCTCTGATGCTGCCTGGCCTGCTGTGTTCCTCCAGCTCCACACTTTATTGTCTCTAATTCCAAATCAAGTTGGTTTGTGGCTTGGAGGGAAAGTTGTAGGTCATGGTGTTCTCACACATCTGCTGCCTTTGATCTCCTAGGTGGTAGAGGTTGTAGATTTGGAAGATGGTGTGTAAGGAGCTTTGGTGAGTTTACACAGTGCAGATGGCACATATTCCTGCCCTGAGTGTCAGTGGTGGAGGGGATGAACATTGACGATGTTAGGAGGAATACCAGTTAAGTGAGTTGTTGAAGTGCTTTAAGAATAAAATCTGAAATTCTAGGTACTGGACCACAAATTCACTGCACATGTGGGAACTTAAGAATTAATTCCTCAACCTCAGTCAGTTCAAACTATGAGCAGGCATCATAATGTCAACAATTTTAAAGAACGGAGAGAATAAAAAGAACTTGAACAAGATGGCAGTTCTTATATTTCAGATGCTGCCACTTCCAACTTAAGATATTTGAGTTGTCCATGGCCACTAATCCTCTTTTCTCTTTGCTGAGTCAAGACCTGTCTAATTAATAGTGGTAGAGGCTAGACCTATTGTAAGATGACTCAGAAGAGGCACTTATCTTACATAACAAAGTAGTTTATTGCATGATAGCAATTGGTACAGTTTACATTAACTTGCCAGGCAAAGTCGTCAGTAAATAATTTGTCTGTCCCCTTCTACAATTCATGCAGAACTCCTCTCTATCCACCCAAAGATTTGTGTGACATGGCCAGTTTGGTGAAGCTCAATGTGAAAAACATCAATTGTTTTGGAATCATTACTTTATGTTACACCTTCTTCTCAGCTTTTTATCCCCTTTGTTAACTATAACACACTTTGATATATCATATATATCTCAATTACATTTACCCCATCACCTACCAATTTCTGATTTAATAATACAGGAAGTCTGGATGGTTTATCATTTTCTCAGAAAATACTTACATCAAACTTGGAAGAGAGTTATGTCTTCTACTTCAGCATGTTGACTTTGATTCTGATCAGTGGAACATTTGTCTACTGGAGCATCTTTTATCTCTTGTGAACATATTAACATACGAACAAAAAGCAAGAATTGCCAGTTCACCCTCTTGGGTCTGCTCCTTAATTTAATATGTTTATGTCTGATCTGATTGTTATCTCAAAACCACATTCCTGCCTGCCCCAATAAATTTGCACCCTTTGCTTAATATGAATTTATCCACCTGTGCAATTAAAAAAAAAATCAAGGCTCTGTCTTCACCATCTTTTTAGGAAGAGAGTTCTGAAATTCAAAACCTTCTGAGAGAAAAGGTTTGCCTCATCCCTTTCCTAAATGATTGATGCCTTTATTTAAACAGTGACCCCTGGGACTAAATTCTAACACAAGTCGAAACTACGTCTCCAGATCTAGCCCATAAAAATCCTTCAGTTTCTAACATGTGTAAATCAGGTTGCTTTTTACACTTCAAAACTCCAACAGGTATTATTTACCTCCTTTCTTCAGTAAGATAATTAATACTGTACACAGTACTCCAGGCAAGATCTCACCAGTATCCTGTATGACTGAGGCATACTGTCCTCAATTTTATATTCAATGTCCCTCTCAATAACTTGTAATATTCCATTTACTTCCCCAATTACTTGCTGTGTGTGTGTATTAATATTCAGGCTGAAGACACCCAGATCCTGCTGCATCACAGACCTCTGCAGTTTCTGCCCATTCATTTAACCTCTATATGTCCTTTTGTAGCTTCCTTATCTATGTTTCTAAACTAATTTTTGTACCTTTCTATGTGAAATCAGCACATTTCTTTGGTCTTTTCATCCAAACCATTCAGAAAATGGTAAAGCATTGAAGCTCCAACACTAATCCCCATTGTACATCCCTCATTATAATTTGCCAACCAGAAAATGACCCATTTATGCCTATTTTCTGTTTCCTCTTAGCTAGGCAATTTTCTAACCATGCCAACATGCTACCCCATATTTTCTGCAATAACATTTGATATGACACATTATCAAGTAAGTTTTGGTAATCTATGTACAGAACATTCACTGGTTTCCATCTATTCACAGCATATGTTACTTATTCAAAGAACACCAATAAATTGATTAGATATATTTCTCTTGCACAAAATCATGTTAGCTATGCCTAATTGCCTTGAACTTCTCTAAGTGTCCTTTTATAACATCTCCAATCATAGCTCCTAACATTTTCCCAATGACAATTGTTAAGTGAACTGGTGTAGTTTCTATCTCCCAAATGCTTTGAATAAAGTTGATGCATTCAATATTTTCTGACTTTTTTCTGTTCTATTCGAACTTTGCCCGAATGTAGGCAATCTTGGAAAAATTAAACCAATTATTTCACTAACTACTTCTTTTAAGAATTCAGTGTAAAGTCCATCAGGACCCTAGGAATCATCAGGCCTCAGCTCCAACAATTTACTTAATACCACTTCCCTGGTGGATGCCATTTTCTTTAGTTCCTTTCTCCTTTCCATTTTCTAATTTACAGCTATTCCTGGTATATGATTTATATCCTCTATAGTAAAGACCAATTCAAAATACCTGTTCAAGTTATCTTCTCTTACATTTCATTTTATTTCCACAGAATAGCTTTATAGAACTTTGTTAACTCATTTCTTTTAAAATATCTATGAAATCTCTTACTATCCGTTTTCATATTTTGCTACTACTTTATCTTGCACATTTTATTTTCCATCCTTTTAGACATTTCTCCCCTTTTTCTTTATTTTGTCCAATCTTCTGACTTGCTGCACACCTTTGTGCAATTATATGCTTTTTCTTTAAGATTGCTACTATCTTTAATATTTTTAATTAACCACAAACAACCAACTTGGAATCCCTACAATGTGGAAGTAGGCAATTCAGCCCATCGAGTCCACACCGATCCTATGAAGAGCATCCAAATCAGACCCAACCCCCTACCCGATCCCTATTACCCTGCATTTCCCATAAGCCAGCCAGCCTGCATATCTTTGGACTGTGGGAGGAAACTGGAGCACCTGGTGGTAACCTGCGCAGACACAATGTGCAAACTCCGCACTGTCACCCGAGGGTGGAATCAAACCCAGGTCCCAGTGCTAACAACACACTGCCCCATGGTAGGTACTCTCCTTGGAATGTTTCATCCATGTTGGAATATATCTATTCTGTGTGTTCTAAAATATCTCCTTAATTTGGCAACTGCATTCTTCTTGACATATCCCTTAAGTTAAATTTAACAAGTTATTTTAGCTAGTTCAACACCACCTTCTTTAGCGTGAACAGGGATTTGCAACAACCACTGGTCTGGCTTGAAAAGTGCACATCCCATGAATGCATAACAAACCAGAGTGCCTCTTTCCCCTTCAATCACTTTTAATTCTCTTTTCCTACCCCACACACTTGCCCAAACCTCCAGGTAGATAGGATAGTGAAAAAGGTGTTTGGTATGCTTGTCTTTATTGGTCAGTGCATTACGTATAGGAGTTGGGAGGTCGTGTTGCGGTTGTCCCGGAAATTGGTTCGGCCAATTTTGGAATACTGCATGCAATTCTAGTCTCCCTGCTATAGGAAGGTTGTTGTGAAACTTGAAAGTGTTCAGAAAAGATTTACAAGAATGGTGCCAGGGTTGGAGCATTTGCGCTGTAGGGAGAGCTGAATAGGCTGGGTCTATTTTCCTAGAATGTGGGAGGTTGAGGGGAGGCCTTATAGAGGTTTATAAAATCATGAGGGGAATGGATAGGGTAAATAGACAAGGTCTTTTCCCCAGGGTGGGGAAGTCCAAAACTAGAGGGCATAGGTTTAAGATGGGAAAAGATTTAAAAGGAACTGAAGAGACAACTTTTTCACACAGAGGGTAGTGCTTGTATGGAATGAGCTGCCAGAGGAAGTGGTGGAGGCTAGTACAATTAAAACATTTAAAAGGCATTTGGATGGGTGTATGAATAGGAAGGGTTTAAAGGTATATGGGACAAATGCTGGCCAATGGGGCCAGATTAATTTAGGATATCCGATGGACAAGTGGGACCCAAGGGTCTGTTTCCATGCTGTATATCTCCACGGTGCTATGACCTACCTGATAGTCACTGCCAAGGAGGAGATGGCCCAACTTCACCTTTATTTATCTGTCAAGCTGTACATTGGTGTCCGATTTGTACCTGCAGCTTGTTGGAGTAATGAAAGAAGACCAAAAGTATTGTCATGGAAGAGGACAATTTTGCCTCAGTGTCCTGTCTAATTTTCAATAGATACATTTAATTATAGTCAAAACAAATAGCAATGTCCAAATGGAGGCCTTTAATAGCTATTGTATAGCTCAGGCTAATGAAATTATTATAATAAACTGACTTTGCTACATCTGACAAGGACAGTTCCCTTGAACAAGTAATCATGGACTCGTGAACTGAGCTCCATTTGTGTCAGCATTGCCGAGTCAACTTTTAGATGTTGGTTTCATTTGGAAATGAAGCACTCTTGCAAAATGAAAGCTAAACTATTTAGTCAGGTATTTATTTTCGTTTCTCTACGCTAAACCAGAAGAAACTGACTACCCAAAGTTACTGAATAACCGACTTTTCACAAGGATTTACAGTATATCCCTAAATTTTATGTCAGGTTTGACAGTTTAAGTTAGAATGACTGAAAAACTAGGACTAAGATAAGATAAAATGAAGCAATGACAACAATTAATGTTTCCTGTTGTCTTAAGCGGCAGTTTTACTGTAAGTTCATGCAGATTTGTGAATCTTCTGTCTCCTGCAAATGTATTTTTTGTTTATTTCAACTGTAATTCAAAAGACTGTTGGTGCATTGGATCCATAGTATGTCTTCAGTTAGGAATTCCCAATATGGTTGAAAGTCATTAGAAGCCTGTATTTTCCTTCTTAACGTATATGCCAAAAATCAATCAGAATGCAGTTTAAAAACATTGTAAGGCACTGCCATCAATTATATTGCAATGTGTATTTTTGTACAGTAAATTAAATATAACCGTGGACTGAAGGAAGGAAATTTTTGTGTATTTTTATTTTACCTTCATGACAATCTTGCATTTAGATTAATGAATCTCATCACGCAATGATTATTATTTTTAGACCATGATCATTAGCAGTCGTTGGCGTGGTATTTGCTAAGGTAACTAATGGCAGCAATTAATACAGTCAGCCACTAAAAGTAGGATAAAAGGGAAATTGCTTGGACTCATACAGCTAACATTATGTAATAAGTGTGTGAAGCTAAAGTGACTCAAAAAAAAAAATGACCATCGGAACAACTACATCTGAACCTTGTTCTAAATTTTTCAGCCTTCCTCATTACAAAGCCCTAGTGTGTAGATTTTTAATCAGGTTCAAAAAAATGAATTCTAATGTAAGCTGTGATGGTTGTGGAAATGGAAGAAATTATATTGTCATTGTTAACACTGTCCTGTGTAATAGAAATATAACTTATACCTAGAGTGAGATCACAGTTTTGAGTGTTATATACACCTGAATTAGCTTGTGACACAGAAAAATGGAATCATTTGCAATCTCTATTTAGCTCTATAAGCAGGTGTCAATATTTTTGCACTGGAGATCAAATGTAACTGTACTATTGTGCTCCACAAGCTTGGAAGCACTGAGCTTCCTGTTTTTACAACAGAATTAAGTTTATATTAGCCAGCCTTGCCTTCTCATTTATCATTGATTCACTGAATGACTTTATTCAGTAGTTTCTTAGTGTAGAGTCAGTGTGCTTGCTTTTCTTAAACCAAAGTTAATTAGATATCAAAAAACTAAAGAGCTGATTTTGCAATCCTTGTGAAATGGGCTCAGAAATGTTAAGCTGTTTGTTTAAAGCTAGCCAACACTGCAATGAGCTGAAACCCAGCAATTGTCTGGGATCTGCTCACCTCGGCAATTAGTATGAGCCCCCAGTACAGTTGTGGCCTTGTGGTGGAAGCTAGTCTGATGAGGAATGCAGAAAGTATGGGTAGCAGCTCATAAGGATGTAGACATTTAAAGGTAAGGATCCACATAAGGCAGTAAAAATTATTTCAGCCTTCATAAATATCCAAAATAGATTTCAATTCTTTTAGCCTTCTTGAATTTACTGGCCTGGTGGCTCAGTAGTTAGCGCTGCTGCCTCACAGCAGCAGGGACCCAGGTTCGATTCCACCCTCGGGTGACTGTCTGTGTGGAGTTTGTACATTCACCCCGTGTCTGCATGGGTTTCCTCCGGATGCTCTGGTTTCCTCCCACAGTCCAAATATGTGTAGGTTAGATGGATTGGCCATGCTAAACTGCCCGTAGTGTTCAGGGAGGGGTAGATTAGTTGGGTTGTAGGGGGATGGGTCTGGGTGGAGATGCTCTGAGGTTCGGTGTGACTTGTTGAGCCAAAGGGCCTGTTTCCACACTGTAGGGATGCTGTGATTCTAAGTTGTAAGAAGTAAGGAGCGTAGTGAAGGATGAACTGTCAGGCAAAAATGAAACAATACAAAAGCCAGTGCTTAGACATAACATTGAGTCTGTGTGCCTTGCTGTTTGATGGCTAGTGAAATGGACATACTTCTGGACATTGGAGGAGCTGGTCTGTTTGGTCCTTCAAGGACACTGCCCATCAGACACCAGAGCACTATGCATTTCAAATAGCATGGTGGCTCAGTGGTTAGCACTGCTGCCTCACAGTGCCAGGGACCTGGGTTCAATTCCACCCTCGGGTGACTGTCCATGTGGAATTTGCACATTCTCCCTGTGCCTGCATGGGTTTCCTCTGGGTGCTCTGGTTTCATCCCACAGTCCAAAGATGTGCAGGCTAGGTGGATTGGCTATGCTAAATTGCCCATAGTGTTCAGGGATGTGTAGATTAGGTGGGGTATAGGGGGATATGCCCAGGTAGGATGTTCTGAGGGTTGTTGGGCCAAAGGGTCTGTTCCCACACTGTAGGGATTCCACATTTCAAACAGTGGCAGTTGGGCTTAAAGTCATCTACAAAGGAGAGACTTTAAGGAAGGAAATAGCAAAATGGTGTTATGATTAAACAAAATGAGTTTCCAGGGCAAAGACCTAAGATTTTGCCACAAACTTGGTCCATGTTTGCAGTTAGCCATGTTAGGCCCCCAAACATCCTAACAGCATTGCTTCACTAAATGCAAATCACACTTGATCACCTTATCATTCTTACAGCTTACAAGGGATTCACACAGCATATCTTTGCAACATAACCAAGTCACGTGATCATAAACTGACCCTCAGGTTGTCTTGGCAATTGAACCCATGATTACCACTATGTATGTGCTCCATTAAGTTGCAATTGAAAATTACTTTTATGTTTGCATGCAAATTATAGGAAAAGCAAGAGAGCTGTCTGCATCAGAGAAACGGCTGCTAAATCCCAGGTATTTGACATGTTTGAGGAGTCCATCCAAAACAACTTTGTATATCATAACACCAAAAGAATGAGGATATTTGAAACAGTGGGTCTATATCAAATGCACATCCTGCCTATTTCACTTCACTCGGGCCAACACGGGAATATCTTAAATACAGTACTTCTCAATATGAGCTCTGGTCAGAAATGTTTCTGGAATTCAACATTCTAACATCTGTCCCATACTAACACACAGGACTGGGAGAGCAAATCAGTTCTCTGATCATTCTGCAACACTCTCAATGAAATCTTCAGTTACAACTTAGCTGCATGTACCCCAAACAATACATTAGCAACCTTTTGGACCCATCAGTTGGAGCAGAATGTAAGTAGTGATGGCAGAGAAGCAACAGGAATTGGCTAAGGTTATTGTGGTACAATGGTAGTGTCCATTCCTCTGAGCCAGGAGGCCCAGGTTGAAGTCCTCCACTGCTCCAGAGATATGTAATAACATCTCTGAACTGGCATATGAACAAATTAAATGAAATCTGATCAAAACCATGGCCTTCAGAACATGTAATATCATTCCCTGAGACTTCAGCAACTTTAAACAATACCACAAACATCCAAATACCTCCATTATTTCAGACGCAGCCAGTAGAAATGAATTTGAAATAAACTTCGATTCAAATGTTGATGCTTTAATTGTAGGGTTTAATGTTAGTATTTTAACCCTGTTGCAGGTTCTTCCTACTATTGAATGCATGTTCAGCTGTGCAAGATTAAAAGGTGGTATGGTTTAAGCTGGAACGATCAAATATAACCAACACCCCTAGAGACACATCAGCTTTGTACAGTGACTAATGTCACAACCTGTCTTCCCTGTACACTGTCAGTGCACATTCCCATGCTATGCTAATATGATGCTGAATGGAGTACACCCCACCAGCATCAGAAGAATGCATTGGCAGTGTAGATACCATTTGAATGTTATTGCCATTCATACACAGATTTGCACTTTTTATAATTATCTTGGTTAATAGAAAGTGTATAAAGCATAGCAACATTTGAGGGCATCCAGAGATTTAATGAATGAAAACAAACCATCCCTTACGATTCTGAAGAATTGTCACTGGACGCAAAACATTAACTGTTTTCTCTCCACAGATGCTGCCAAACTGGCTGAGTTTCTCTAGCAATTTCCTGTTTTTGTTTCGAATTTGCAGCATCCCCAGTTCTTTGATTTATTCATTATTGTTAAACCTTTGGAGATACTTATGAGTAAAATTACAAGATATTAAGAGCTTGGAAAGAAGGCTAAACTCCCAAAATGTATGAATCCTTTTTAGGCATGCAGTTCAAAAAAAAAACAGAAATCTTAAACAGAAATCCATCCCACCTCAAACTTGTCAACTTTCAGTTTTAATAGAGGGAGATACAAGGATTGGAAAATTAATCAGATGTCAGATATTTATTTAAATATTTTAATGAGGCCATGTATTATAATTTCAACAGTCATTCTATTTTTAACATATTCAACTGGTTTTCCCAGATCTCCTTAAAACCAAGCAGTAAGGAGGTGATAAGGCCTGAATCTAAAGTGTCATTATTAGCCCTAAGCTTCTCTGAGCTACAAAGAGTAGTGCTGCTTCTTCCAGACCCAAAACAGATTCTTGGTCTATAATATGTCCCACCCTCCCCATGCTGTCATTGGATCCCACACCAACTCCCTGCTCTCCTTGACCACCGACTCTGATAATGCTCTCAATTGTATTAGTGAGGTTGAAGATATTTGAGTGAAGGACATTGATAGATTAAACACCTCAAACAAATATAAAACAAAATCCTGGGACACTTGGGCCCTGATTGTTGTTCCTCAGTCAGGTTTGCAGAGGTTGGAAAAATCCTAGCTCTGCAAACCTGACCTTTAGAAATGGCCACTGAAATGAACATTGACCTTCTGTAGGTGTAGGTAGGGTGTCAGGGTGGTTGTGGGCTGGTTTGAGAATTGTGCCAGGTGCACTGGAAAGAGCTGAGGAGGCAGCCAGTTCACAAGGTGGGCTGAATGGAAAGCCAACCTGGGGAATCTAACACCATCAATGCCAACTCATGTCAACCCATACACCAATCCACCCCTGTCATCTTTTATAACCCCGTGCCAACTTTCACCCCATTCCACCCCAATCATCCATCATACCCTGTGTGAACTTGTACACATATATCTATCTGCCATGGCCTCTGATACCCACATACCAAACCAGCATCTCCCATGACCCGACATTTATCATAAACTTCAAAAACAAACCCGGGGACATTTATATTCCTGATGCCAAATCAGTCTCAACTTATAGCCCCTACCCATGCACCCACTGCCCTTCCCTCTCCATGCCAACTCACTTGTTATCCAGCACTAGCACAGTTCAGGGCTCTTTCTGGCAGAACATAAAGTTATCAGTCTGTTGATGATGTCACTATTGAAAAGAAACACACTCATTGATACAAAAAAAGCAATGCATTGGAACTGTTTCCTTATTAAAATAAACATTTCACTTTTTTTTATTCATTCATGGGATGAGGGCATCGCTGGCTGGGCAGTATTCCATCCCTAATTGCCCAGAGGGCAGTTAAGAGTCAACCACAATGTTGTGGGCCTGGAGTCACAGGTAAGGATGGCAGTTTCCTTCCCTAAAGGACATTAGTGAACCAGATGGGTTTTTCCAACAATCGGCAATGGATTCACGGTCATCATTAGACTCTTAATTCCAGATATTTATTGAATTCAAATTCCACCATCTGCCATGGCAGGATTTGAACCTGGGTCCCTGGAACATTATCTGGGTGTCTGGGTTGTCAGTCCAGTGATAATACTACTAGGCCATCACCTCCCCAACTTGAATGCACAAATACTTGAGTAAATAAGCATTTTACTTAAAGAAAATAAACATTTCTATTCTATAAGCAATTTCAGCTGCCCAGAAAAATGCTCTACCAATAGGTACACCGTTGTGAAAATTATAGTTTCAAAAATCAGCCTTACAGCATAAATCCTTTAATGTCTTACACGAACAGGCACTTTGAAATACCTATCACTGTTCTTTTTTAATCATGTGCAGTTCATTTCTGGACAGTTCTTTCATAACTTTGCTGATCTCAATTAGTGTATGTTCTCTTTAAGAAGAAACATGCCTTTTCCCAATCATATGGGTGTCTTTCTTCAACGAAAGGCTGGCTTATCTTCAACAAAGCTATCCGTGACCGATCAAAAAGGGGAACAATAAAACCTGTTCCTCTATCCCTCACCCATCATACCTCCTTAATCCTCCTCACCCTCATGCAGTCCATACCCTACCTCTGCAGCCCATATAACCTAATGCATTCTTCACATCCACAAAGCCCCTTATATCTCCAATATCACCCTATGCAGCTTTGCATATCCCTATTGATGTGGTTTCATTGATCAAAGATAACTGCCAATATTATATGGTCTGAGTGCTGGATTATGTGTTAACTCTCATAACTTATATTACAAATGTCAGTCTCATGTTTAGACAGATGTCTTGAAGTTTATGAACAATGCAAAATATTTATATTGCTACAATATCACAAACTTATACATAATCCGGCATCTGTGCTTACTGATGCTGCTGTACATTACATATATACAACTGACAGCAGTTATTAAACTGAAAGGGTGATTAAGGGTGAGGTAGGTATCTTTATACTGGAATGTCACATGTCATGGTGTCACCTAACTGCCTTAAATATAAACTGCCTGTCTGGTCTAGAATCTATACAATAATACAATACCCATGGCCCTTTATACAACCAGTAGTACAAAGTTTTCAGGAAGGTTTGTAGTTCCATTTGTGGATGAGGTTGTAGACATGCTCGCCGAGCCAGTAGGTTTGGTTGCTAACGTTTCGTTTGGGACTGGGGCAACACATCCATAATCGCACAAGCCAAACAGGGACATACCAGGGAATTCCTGGAGGCCTGGTATTCCAACTGAACTCCATCAACAAACACATTGAATTAGACTCTGTGTACAAACCACTGAGAAACAAAACCGGAAGTAATACGAATCACCCCAGCAAACCAAGGCGTGTAAATAACAAACAGGACAGAACAGCCATGCTTCACCAGAGGCGCACCGACAATGTTACCTAGCAGGGTGACAAAATGTTTGCAATCAAACCTTTCAGCTCAGCGAGCATGTCTACAACCTCATTCAGTAGCACCTACTTCCACACCCCCCTAACTGTTCCCCCTTAACCACAACATTAATTAATTGGGCAGGATCTTATTGAAATTTGAATGATGTGGCTATGGTGTGAAATGTGGCTGAGTTGCACAAAGTCCAGTGAGGCCTAACTTGACATGAAGAGCAACTGACTGTACCTTTCAATTTATTTCTGGGTGTGAATGTGAGGTTCTTGCTTGGCAGGGTTGAGTTGCCTATTACGGGGATTATTGCTTGTTAACAACCATAGTAATGAGACATTTTACCTCATCAATTCACCACCTTCTATTGTACTACCCACATGTAGAAACCAGATGTCAGGAATTCTCGGCATGGAGGTCAAGGCAGTTATCTGGGGACTGTAACTCACCACCAGCTGTGAAGAGCCTCCATCAGCATCTCAGTGCACAATTCATGGATGTCAGTCACATGTACCACTCATCCACAGACATTGGTATCTGATTAATGCTGACTCCTCAGGATCCTTATGGCATCTCTCCAATCCACTTGCAGAGCTGTGAGGAAGTTCAGACCTGCCTTTCATGGCACACCAACAACTAGCATTGAAGGGCTACACACAGGGACATTTTGTACAGAGGGACAGGAACATAGCTCATGGATTGGATCAGGTTACATCTCAGGGTTGCTCACTTGGCACTCACTTACTCCGTACCTCGCATGCTCACATCATCCCTCCCTTACCTTGCCATGCCAAGTCTGTTAGCATGTTGGTGCTTCAGCCAGAGCCTAAAGGTTATCAGAAGTGTTGTACAGATTTGCTCTTTTGCAAAGCCATATAGGCAAGTTGCTTGTTATGCTTGTCAGTATTGATCTTCCTGGAGTATAGCACCTTACTATATGGCATCAATCTATCAATCCACCAATCCATCAATCAATCACTGACAGCATATTCTGGCTGCCTGCACATCTAACACTAATTCAATCAAATGGTGTTGTCAAAAAGTGTTTGGAGCTAGTCTTCAGTATAGTCAAAGCGGGATTGTGTAATTCAACGGATCCCTTTCAGGACTGTGGGGGCTCATTGCCAAAAGTGGTTGGGGTAGTTAAGGGTCTGTGGGGAATATAGAGGCATGTATAGAGATGTGGCAAAGGAATCTGATGAGGCCAAAGTCCAGGTATAAGGGGTATGTGTAAAACAGCATCAGAGGGTGAGGAAGGCTAGGGATGGGGAGATTTTTCACAGCGACCACCAACATGGCCTCCACAAGGGGACTGTAGAGGACCATGATGGGCATCAATAAGGTGTAATATCAGGGTTCAGAGGGCAAAGAGGAAAGTTGGAGGTAAAGTTCAATCTTGTGGGCCTGCACATGGAGGAAGGGGTGGAAATGGGCTTTTGAAGTAAAAGGGAATGCGGGGGCTCAGAGAGGGAGAGACCCTTGGAATAAGCAGGCTGAGTACTCAGTGTTCACCACAAGCTGTGTCTCCTGCATCATTTGCTGCTCATTAGATATTAACTGGAAAATGGCTGGAACAAGTCTCAGGATGGATGAAGACAGTGTCAGTTTGATGGGCGCAAGCATGGGATCTACATCTGTTGGATATTTGGACATTGAAGGAACAAATACACAAAGCATGCATTTGCAAACTACAAAAATGTTTAATTTGCAATCATTTGCAATCCTGAATGATGGAGATATGCCTTCAATATCAGAGTTCTGTGTGTCTTGTATGGAGAAGCATGTGTAGCCACCAGCATATTCCACCACTGTCAGTTCTTATAGTTAATTTTGCTGGTTTGTGCCCTTTGGTCCCAACATAGGTCATTGCCAGCATGAACCCAGTCACTGGTGGGATATTGGTCTCAGTGGCTGCCTTCCTGAGAAGATGAAAATGTTGGAAGGAGGACCAGAGCTGATGGCAAGCCCAGGAGTCATAGCAGGCTATCACGAAGATCAAGGACCACCAGCTTATGGAGACATTGTAGCTGTAGTGTCCCTCAGGACATGTGGGGTCAGCAGGAAGACCAGAGATTTTTGCCCCAACTCAATTTCTTATGGATGAGTAAACAGCAGTGTCAATGCAGGTTCTTTATGTCCTAGGACAGTGTGACAGAACTATGCCAGATTCTAAAGTGGGAAGGCATCCTCTCCTTCCAACTGCTCAGTTGACAACAGTATTGAACACTGTGCAATCAGCCTCCTCCAGGGAGTGATGGCAGATCTGTGTGGGATCTCTCAGTCATGTCCCTACAAATGCATCAGGACAGTGACTGGTGCCATCTGCACACCGATGACAATTTGTGAATGGCCAGGTCAGTGCTGCAGCGTGGGCAGTAAGGTTCAGAAATATAGCTGGCTTTCATGGTGCAGTGTGCCATTGGCTGTACACACGGGGCAATGAGAGGGCCATGTGACAACACTGGGCAATTCATCAACAGGAAAGGGCTCCATTCGATTAATGCGCAGCTTTGTTGCCGCTGCTGTCGCTGCTCAAACTGACTTCCTTGCTGCTCAGACTGTCCTCCTTAATGAATAAAAACAACATTTAGTGTTTAAAATGAAGGCAAAAGTTAATAAAAAGAGCTAAGCGATGCCTACAGAATTTTTGTGTCACTTAACTTTCTTTGTTTATCTTTGTGCTATTTGCTGGTGCCTTAAAGGTCATTCTCAGGTCCTTTGGCGTTATGCAGAGCGAGGTACGCCGTTAACTCCTTTGCACTGCATCAAAGCCCGAGAAAACGGGCTGTGATGAAGGCATCTGGGAGTTGGCCACAAAAATCATGGGAAGTTAACTGGGTATTTTCTGATGGCATTTCCATTGGATGGATTCGTTTCGATGGTAATCAGAAGTTTCTGGGCCACTTTGTTAGGAAGAACCAAAGATTGTAGTCAAACTAATAGATTTCCCATCATAAGCTGACATTAAGGAAGAAGAGTAAAAGACAAAAACTAAAGGCAGTACATTTGAAAACATAATACACTTATAACAATATAGACAAAATAATCTATGGCACAAATTAATTTAAATGGATTTGATTTAGTAACCATTGCTGGGATGTAGTTGCAGAGCAAACAAGGTTAAGACAGAAATATTCAAGGGTATTTCCCTTTTAGAAAGGAAAGGAAAAATAGAAAAAAAGCCAAGGTAGTCCTGATAATAAAGGATAAGATAAATGCAGTAGAGAAAAAGAAACTTAATCTAGGAAATCATGATTAGCATCAGCACGGTTGAAGCTAAAAGTAAATACTCAAGGGGATAGTTTATTAGTCTGCTAAAATTATAACATTATGGACAGAGTATAAATCATGAAATTAAAGGAGCATGCAACAAGGGTAATGCAATTATTATGGAATATTTTATTCTTCATTTAGTCTGAGCAAACCAAATTGATAAATATGGCTTGGAGAAAGCGATCATGCAATGCATTTGAAACAATTTTCTCAAAGAATATGTTGAGAAACCAATTAGAGAATGTACTGGTTTAGATCTAATATTAACTAATGGGACAGGGTTAAGTAGTAATCTTACACTGAAGGATCATTTGGGAAAGAGGGTTCATAATCATCAAATGAAATTCTATTATACTAAGTTACAACAATGGTCTTAAATTTAAAGAAAGCTAATTGCAGAGGTATGAGGTGTGGGTTAGCTGAGATAGATTAGGAAATTAAATTAAAAAGGTATTATAGGAGATAAGGAAGAGTAAACAGTTCGCAATATAATTCTTCATTCTCAATAATTTCCCATTACTTCACGGAGAAAAAGCAATGGGAAATGGTACAACCATCTTAAGAATGGTATTAAATCAAAATAGAGACTTAGGAAATTGTCCAAAAGGATAATAAGGCTAGTGATTCAAAGCTTTTCAGAAACAAACAAAGAATGACTAAGAAATTGATAAAGAAGAGGAAAATAAAATCAGAATGAATTAATAAGAAACATTTAGTTTTAAATTATAAAACCTTTTACTAGTATATAAAAGGAAGAACCCAGTGTAGGTAAATATGTGTTCCATAGCAGAACTAGGTGCCATTATAATAGGGAATGATAATATGGCAGAAATATTAAACAATTGTTTCCTTTCTATAATCATGGTAGAAGACACAAGGGGCATAACAGAAATTGTGGAGGACTTCAGATTCAGTGAGAATGTAAAACAATCAAAGTTAGTAAAATAAAAATGCTAGAGAAATTAATAGGACTAAAAGCTAACAAATTGCCCTTTGCTGTTGGCTTAAATTCTGAAGACTTAAGAGAAATGGATGTAGAGATAATGGATGTGTTATATAATCCTCAGAATTCTTCAATTCAACTCGGGTTCTTGTAATTTGGAAGGTAGCATATGTAATTCATTTCAGAAAGGAGGGAGAAAGAAAATTGGCAATCATGGGCCAGTTAACATGGCATCAGCAGCAGGGATCATGTCAGAATCTATTATTAGGGAATGGTAGCAGGACAATTGAAAATTCACCATGTAATTAGACACAGTCAACACATTTTTCTGAAAGAGAAAATGCACTTTGCAAATTAATTTGGATTTTCTTTCCAAAGGTATAACTAGCAGGATCTATAAAGAAAATCCTGTGAATGTCATTACCCTGGATTTTCAGAAGGCATTCTGACAGGATTCCACTCAAGGGGTTACACAAGATTAGGGTCTATGGATTTCATGTAATGTTAGTAATAATTGAAGATTTATTAATGGACATAAAAACAAAGTGTAGAAACAAATGAGTCATCTTCAGGACAGCAAAGTGCAACCCAAGCATTGACTCGAGAAACATTTCTTGGGTCTCAGCTATTGCAAAACAACATCAATGACTTGAATAAAAAAACAAAGTGTACTATCTCACAGTTTGTTGATCATACAAAGCTAGGTAGGAAAGTTGCCTGTGAAGATAACACAATCAAGCTACAATGAAATACAAAATGTTTACGTAATTAGGCAAGATGTTGGCAGATGAGTATAATATGGGAAAATGAGAAATCTTTGATAAAATGAATGGATAAGCATAATTTTTTAGTAAGATGTGGGGTTAGTAAATAATATTGTTTAGAGGGATTTAAGTGTCCTTAGAGAATGAAACATGAAAGGCTAACAGGTAGGTAGAGCACACAATTAGGAAGACAAAATAAACAAAGAACTGCAGATGCTGGAGATCTGAAACACACCAAAACAGAAATTGCTGGAGAAACTCAAAAGGTCTGGCAACATCTGTGGAAAGAAAACACAGTTAACTTTTTGATTCCAGTGACAATTCTTCAGATTCCACCATTCCATCAATGTTCAATGTTGCGCAGAATTTTTTACACTTGGAGTTACTTTATCACTGTAGAAGCCCTCCTTTGAAAATACATTTTGGAATTAAGTTCTAAGAATGCCTATTTTATTTTAGGCTTCTGATCCATTAGTGTACAACATGTAAAGGGAAATGATATCTCCAAAACATTGGTGCACTACCTTGTTGCTCCTTTAATTTAGTGATTTATGTTCTTCTTTTGTAATGAGCTAAATAGTAATATTATCAATTTTGTTATTTAACAGCAACATTGATGAGCCCACCTTCAGACTATTATGGATAATTTTGCATTGCCTTATTTCAGAAAGGATTGAAGTTCCTGAAAACTTCGCTAGGTTGATGCCTGGAATGAAAGGATTCTTCTATAAGTAGTGATAAGAAGGATAGGCCTTTATTCTCTGGAGTTGAGTAAAATGAGAGAAGCTATACAATTCTTATAGATCTTATTGTGGTAGACTCTGAGAGGCTGTTTGCTGAATTGAAATGTTGATTACAAACGTAGGGTTAAGGGTTCGGACCATATTCACATGAAGGGAAAATTCCTCATTCAGAAAGTTGTGCAGCTCTGGAAGGCTCTACCCTAAGGCAGTGAATATTAGCCATTGAGAGTATTCAAGACTGTGATTAATTTATTTTAGGTACGGAAGGATATGTAGTTGAGGCCAGAAAGTGGTTGCAATAGTACGGCCACAACCTTATTCAAAAGCAGGGTATTGTCAATGGGTCACTCCCACTTTTATTTCATGAACTTATATTCTTACTAGATTGTCTTGATTTCAAACAAATAATTATTTTGTTAAATATAGTATATTCCTGAGGTCATATTTGATGCTTCAACAGTAGAAATGCTCAACATATTACTATGGATTTTCACAGGGATAAAATATCAGCATTGTGTCTACAAAAAATTCCCTTGTTGAAAAAGGTGGCACATTATCATCACCTTCTCAAAGGCAATCAGAGACATGCAATAGATGCTGTTCTTACTAGTGATACAAAATTCATAAAAATGAACAAAAACATATTGGTCCAGATATTCAGGTCAGGGTCAGAAATGTTATTTCCAATCCTGATCAGATTAAAAACTATCTGATGAACTTTATATATTTTCTGAGCTGGAGATTCTTGGACTGGGGCCTGCTTTTGCAAACTGCCCAGGAATCCATCAATCCAAAAGCAAAGATTTTTATCTTCATAGTAACTATGCTTTCTTTGGCAGCAATCACTGTACTGTTTTGTGTGATTGAAATGTTTGAATTTGAATTTGAATGATTTATTGTCACTTGCATTTTGCCATAAATAATACAGTAAAGTACAGTGAAAAGCTTCAACTGTCACCCCAATCTGGTGCCATTCTGAATAGTTTAAGAATAAAAAGAGTGAAGAGACATATCTGAAAGAGAGTCTATCTTCATTCTGCTGCTTACAAAACGAGTCCTGAGTCAGCTCAGCCTAGAACACAGGCAGTTAGATTGATAGGTCCTCTGATTGCGCAAGGTAAGGGCTCTATTAGAGTGCCAGTTGATTGGAGATTTATGGTGCCCAGTGAGGAGGATGGTGTATAAACTGGATAGTGTGCCAGGTGAATTAGGGATGCCACAGAGCTAAGTAAGTGAATGTCTGGTTGGGGTGACCGTTTTTGGAGGCTGTCAGATGCAAAGTGCCCACTGGAAATTTCAATTTGTGGGCAATTCCAACAGAGTCTGTTCCATTGGATAATCTGCGTGATCCTGACATGCAACTCCAGTCTGTGCTGCTTCAATGACTCTCTGTCCATCAGACATTCTGAGTCATTGTTGGCAGACACACACTTTCTCATTCTGAAGAATATGTTGACAAATATTAAGATGTTGTTTATTTATTTAGAATATAGACAAAGAGAAAAAGCTTTTTCAACATTCTGCTGGTTCAAATGTAAGAATTACCATATACTAGCAGATTAAGAATATTGGAGCAAGAGTCATCTTAAAGACAAAAACAGGTCAGAATTTAGGAATTCTGCGTCGAGTAACTTACCCCCTGACTCCCCAAAGCCTGGCCGCTATTTACAAAGCACAGGTCAGGTGTGTGATGAAATACTTCCATTCGCCTGGATAAGTGCAACCCCAACAACACTCAAAAAGCTTGACACTATCCAGGACAATTGATTGACACCATGTCACATTCACTTCCTCTACTACCAACACTTACTAGCAGCAGTGTGTAGCATCTACACAATGCTTGCAGAAGTTCATGAATACACCTTCAAAAGCACCTATCAAACTCACAACTGTTACCATCTGGAAGGACAAGGGTAGCACCTGTATGTTCCTCTTCATGCCGCTCACCATTCTGTCTATTATGAAATATATCATGACCCATTCAGTATCACTGGATCAAAATCCTGGAACTCCGTTCTTAGAGCACGTGTACATACCTACAGCAAATGAGATGCAGTGGTTCAAGACACCCATTCAAAGGCAACCAGGAATAAGCAATAAATGTTAGTCCGGCCAACAACACCAATTTCACATGAATGAATAATAATAAAAAAAATTCAGAGACTTTTAGATAACCACCAGAAAGAGCAGAATATCCTTGACCATTAGAATTGGTAGTCCTGCTAGCTCTTTGTGCAACGGCAATGTTGACAGCTATGAAAAACTGAACGGCCACCTGCATTCAAATTCGCTCAGCTATCTACAAATATTAGTAGACTCAAAGTTGAGTTGTAATACAGAGAGTAAACAAACATGTATTAGAAGGATTTGGCTATATTTACTGGATATGTTATGGTATTGTTCATGAATAATCTTGTTGGTGGAATGAGATTATGGTTGAGTTTCTAACCTAGCATGGGTTTTCCTGACCTCTATCATAAATGTATTAAATCTACTTCATTAATAGATACTTGCAAACTACTGATGTCAAGAAGAAAGGTATCTGTGGTCTATTACTGACTTTCCTTCAAATAGATTCACATCTCTAGCAAACAATGGCACCTGGTGACATTTGGACTGTGGTGGAGGCATGCTGCACCTGGCATGTCCTCTTGAGATTATCCTTGAACTCGGGTTGCTTCCCTAGCTCGATGGTAATAGTAGCATAGGGGATATGCCAGACCATTAGATTAAAAATTGTTTGAACACAATTCAACTCCTGTTGATGGTCCATTGTGTCTCATTGACGTCCAGCTTTGAATTATTAGTACAGCTTGAAACCCATCATTTCAGTGTGATGGAAGTACTACATAACAGGATGGAGGGTTTCCTTGGTATGAAGATGAACATTCGTCTCGACAAGAATTGCAAGGTGACTATTCCCATACTGTGATAGTGGTATCTATGTCAAATTAATTGGTGAGAACAAGGTCAAGTAGGCTTTTCATTTCTTTTTTACCTCTCTCAACAACCTGTTGCAGACCCAGTTTAACAACTATTTCCTTTAGGATTTGGCCAGCTCATCAGTAGTGGTGCTGCCCAGCCACTCATTCTGTTGGACATTGATGTTTCTCCATCTAGGGTACATACTGTGCCATCCTGAGTTTCTTCCAAGTGGTTAATATGGACATATACACATTCATCAGCTGAGGGACTGTTAGTTGGTATTCAGCAGGAGGTTTGCTTGCCCATGTTTGACCAAATGCCATGAGACATTATGGGGTCTGGTGTCATTGTTGAGGACTTCCAAGGAGTCTCCCTCCTACTCTCATTCCACTGTGCTATCTGGTGGGTCAGCCTTACTGATGGGACAGGACATAGTCAGAGGTGGTGCTGGTGATGTCTGGGACATGATCTTGAAGGTACATGAATAATGGAAACGGGATTGCCAAAAAGAAGAGAAAGGCTTAAGACGTATTGAAAGGATGCAACAATGAAAGAGAGTTAACTGCATGGGATTATAAGGGCAATGGGTGACTAACTGAAGGAGATGGAGAAGGATGACTAACCAGTACAGTGGTGTCTCCAAAAATAAGAGAAGTCAAAACAAGAAGAAAAAAGTCTCCCACTTTCTTACAGTTGAAGCCTCATCGATTAAAAAATAAACATCGCAACCATTAAAATGTTTTCATATTGGAATGGAGAAGTCAGGGTTGAAAGTACGTTTGGAGCATTTGAACATCTCACTCTCTGGCCTTGTTCCCTCCTGAAAGGGGGAAGGGGTAAATATTGGTGCTGAAATTTCCATGAGTGAGTAAGACAAAAATAAGGAGGTTATGGCCAGCCGAATGAGAGTAGATATTTAATTATATTTCTGTCATAACTTCATGTTTATAACATATATGGTAATAAAAATAATTGACTTTAATGAACATTTTATGTAAGTCAAGAAAATAACAGCTGCCTTGTGCTACCTCTTTATCCTTGAGATATTGCCACAGTGAAAATCTAATTTTTATTTCTGTTGGTATTTCTCCACAGAGGTAATTCAATAGCCAACTCTCACAGAAGAAAACCTTTTGCCAATACCTTCATTTCACACTAACTCTTATCTCATCTCAAGTGGTATTTTCTCTGTTAATAGTGAACACATCAATCTGTTACATGGAAACTTCAATTATTTCAGATATATTAATGGCCAAATTCTAACCTAAAGCCAATAATTGATGGACGAAAATTGTACAGCTAAACTATGGCATATACACAACTGCAAAACTTACAAAGCTTATAATCTAAAGTGGAAACAACTTATTTTCTATTAACTCTGCAAACAACAGAGTTTAGGACTGAAGAAGCTGTTTTATTGATAAATGTATTGTATCTGATACATGAATTCATTGCATCTCATACTTCTAATACGAAAAGCAGCACTACTGTAGCTTAAGAATGTTAATGGAAAAGAACATAGAGTTGTGAGACTTTATGGCTAGGGTGATGGATGGTGTTCCAGTAACTGATTAATACTGCACTATGGTCATAACAGAACTAATTGAGGTCAACCGTTCACAGCAGGTAACTGCGAACACAAAGTTATTAATCTCTGATGAAATAAACTGTTCACAGAATATTATGACTCATGTCAATCTTTTCCTTCTATCTCCCATCTTATTGTGCAACTGAATCCCATATCATAAAGGATTGGGCAGGGCAGCAAGATGGCTCAGTGGTTAGCACTGCTGCCTCACAACGCCAGGGACCCGGGTTTGATTCCAACCTCGGATGACTGTCTGTGTGGAGCTTGCACATTCTCCCTTTTTCTGCGTGGGTTTCTACCAGGTTCTCCAGTTTCCTCCCACAGTCCAAAGATGTGCAGGCTAGGACAATTGGCCATGGTTATTGTAGGGTTATGGCAATAAGGAAGGGGGCTGGGTCTGGATCGAATTCTTTTTGGAGGGTTGTTGCAGACTCATTGGGCCGATTGGCCTCTTTCTGCACTCTAGGAATCTACAGATTCAATATTTCCCTATCTATGTTCCAATATGATACCAGCTTAATAGTGAAAAATTATCATGCCACCAATCACAATAAATACAAAGTAGTATAGTAATGTTTGGTACATAATTATATTTCACATATTATGGATCAACATAAAACACACAATTATTTGTATAAATATGGAAATGGAATACTTGTGCGTACAGTGGTCATGCTCCTAACCCTGAGCTGAAAGCTCTAGGTTCGAGTGCCACTCCCGGACTTAATGGCTATGGAAGCTAATGTGATCAAATGGTTGATAATCAAACTTGTAAATCCTTCCAAAAACTCCTGATGGTAGGTGGTAAAATGGGATAGATACCTGGTCAACCATTGGCGGAAAGGAATTGGACCCTGTACCATCATTATTCCAAGCATATATGAGCATGCCAGTTCAACACCTTATTATGAGATACTCATGATAAATATTCCTGTCATCATCCTCTTTAAGTATAGGAAAATACAGGACCTACTTACTAGGGGAGGGAAACCATTTCCTGGCCTAACTAGAAGAGTGACTAATAGCTAACAAGATATAGTACATTGCATGTTAGCAACAAGTTACAGATTACATTGATATGGTAGACATTGCTACAGAGACATTCAAGAGGACCAGACATTAGGTCTCACTCTGTTGAGATCCTAAGCTGTTGTGCTGACAGGTTCATATGCTACCATAGTGTATGACTCTTATGACACTCCTTAATATTTAACTTTTCAGAATTATATACAGCACAACATGCATGTATATGTTGCCACACCAACTCCATAGGAGCCAATTAACTCAGTTTTCTGGATGGTAGCTGTAGACTGTATTGATATCAATAGTATGGGGTCTGATTCCTTGTTTTGGCTGGAATTGATTTGGGACCTGCCTCATTGTCCTACCCATTGTAGGGTTTGTGGCACTGTTAGCCAGATATGCCATTGTGCAAAAAAAAGAAGAAATAAAGCATATGTGTTCTTCAAAGTATTTTGGGGAAAAAACTTTTTGTACTATCCATTTCATTACTATGGCTGAATCACCAAACCTCATGGGAGCAGCAAAAGCAAAAATGGAGGGTTTTCAGGTGGCTGATGTTGAAGCCTTGCTTGTTTCTTAATATCCAGGTGATTGGGTTGACTCAGATAGGCCACAATATAGCTGAAGAGGTATCACTTGTCATGCTGTGAGATTCAGTGAAGTGGCTACAGTTAAGAGTCCATAGCCTGGAGAGAAACACCAAGAGATGAGCTGAACAAAAGGGAAAGATGCCTTATGGATCTTGGTGTCAATACAAGGTTGAGTCTTTGGGAGAAATAGCTCAGCCTGTGCCTCATATCTGAATTGTTTCATCACTTTGGAGCAAAGTAGCAATGTGCTTGGCTTCAGAGTTCTACCTCTTTATCTGTAATACTTTTGAAAATGCATTCTCATTGTTTAATTTGTGCAGATTGTGACAAATTGAAAACCTTCTATTGAAAATAAACATCTTTTCACAGTTTCTGCAACCTCGGTTCAGGTCATGACCCACAATTTGGGAAGTGCTATTCTATAAATTAGACATTCCCAAGACAACTGCTAGAAAAGTTTTTTATTATTTATGCCACTTTGGTTCTCTGTGTTGAAATCCAAAAGGTGTGTCAGAGGTATGTTAGAAATTAATCCTGAGTGATCATGATCAAAAGCAGCAGGCTCCAAAAGTAGTGTCATCATGGACTGAAAATCAGAAGAAATATATTCTGTGAATGAATGACTTAGCTGAACCAATCCTTGTGCAGAAGCCTTGGCAGTGAATATCAGCAGAGTAGAGGTTGTACAGGCCTGTTCTGGTTGGCCTTTTATAGGAAGGATATTATTAAACTGGAGAGGATTCTGAAATGATTTACCAGGATGTGGCCGGGAATGGAGGGTTTGAGATGAACGGGTGGGACCTTTTTCACAGGAGTGTAGGAGGTTGAGGAGTGACCTTATTAAAGTTAATAAAATCACCAGAGGCACATATAAGGTGAATGACAAATGTCTTTTTCCCTCGGGTGAGCAGAGTTCAAAACTAGAAGGCATATTTTTTTAAGGTGAATGGAGAAAGATTTAAAAAGGACATGAAGGGCAACATTTTTACACAAAGTTCATGTGTGGAATGAGCTGCCAGGGAAAGTGACAGATGCAGATACAGTTAAAACATTTAAAAGACATTTGGATATGTTCATGCATATGAAAGATTTGGAGGGATATGGGCCAAGTGCAGGCAAGTGGGACTAGTTTACTTTGGGAACATGGTCAGTGTGGGCTGATTGAGCCAAAAGGTCTGTTTCTGTGCTGTATGACTCTATGAATGTAAGAAGAAATACTCAGCAGCAAATCTACATCTGCACGTAACTTCTCCTTTTTGTTAAATACCAACAGACAGCAGGAATTTTTATTTATCTTACACCTCTCTAACTTTAGCACACAAATGCTATTTGTAATTTCAGCAGTGCTGACTGAGCTGGGAAAAGCTAACCTCGCACAAATAAGCAGTTGTAGCTAGAATTCTCTTGAGTTGTAAGAATGGAATTTAATATGGTTTACTCAAACAGTCCTTAAAGCTTGGGCGGGTTGTTAGAATCACCTTCAAATGAGCCAAAACAATCTTCTCCACAGATGCTTAAGTAATTCTAAATATTGCAGGGGGTCTGCCTATTGCTCAGGCAGCTCTTGAAAGATGGCACCAACACCTGGATGATGACAGGACCAGCATTTAGCTGCCCTTCACATTCCCCCTCCCCCACGTGGTTGGATGGGCTGTATAATTTCATCATATTAAATGAGTGGCCACTGCATGACCATGTTTCATCAGCGACACCCTTTCTGATCCGTGACAATACCTGGTTACAACTTTGCCACTGAGGCCCACACCAAAGCAATTAAATTTGGTCATGGCTTTAGCTACTACCTGTACATTGATGACACCCAGTTGTATTTCTCTACTACCTCCCACAGCCACATTAAGGCCTCAGTTTTGTTCAGACGTGCATTTAGGAATCAGAGAAGTCAAGATTTCCTCCATAACTATTTGACGTCATCAACCACAAACAAAAACTTCACACGCTTCCCTTTGATTCTATATGCCTTCAAATTTATTGTCATAGACTGACTCTAATTATCCACAATCTCAGCACATGATTGTCCTGCAATTACACTTCAAATTTACCATCTTCTCAAGTACAAAGACTAGCTTTTCTATCGCTGTAGCATTACCAATCTTTACATCAATTACAGCTGAGCTATCATAAAAACCCAGACTTGGTCATCCTTCACTTTCCATAAATTCTACTCACTCAAATGTTTATGGCCTGTTTCAAATCCTCATAAAATCCTCTTCGCCCAACAAGTCCTCTTCCTCATTGTCCTACATTGCTTCTAAGTACTGCAGTGCCACAAATTTAATTTTTACATCATATGGCCTTGCTCTTCCCTTGCCATGTAACCTTGTTCAGGCCTACAATCCTCCCAAATTTTTTATGCTCCTCTCTTTCACATCCTCCTTTCTCCAAAGTCCTTCACTGGTATTCATGTCTTCAGCTGCCAAGGCCCAAACTCTGGAACTCTTTTAGTGGCACTCTAACAGAGAGCAAAAACATATACCATTGTGCTCTTAAATAATAAAAGCAACGCAACATGGCAACACCCAAAACAATCAGCATCCATTTGCCACCCTATCATCACCCTTTTCTCGTACTGTAAAAATTCTTGTTTCCTGTGAAATCCAGTATTCTTGTGATTCCATTCTGATCAATGCAAAACAAAGACTGTGTTTCCTTTTTAGTAGCACTACTCAACATTTTAATCATTTAGTCAGAAATCTCCTGGATATTCTACAGTTTCTTCCATCATCAGATGAAACTTTCATTCTACAAGGTGTTTGCTTGCATTCCAAGACATTATGGCGAATGTCTTCTGCTCTTATAGTGTGATGTCAGCAACTTACCACAGACTTCTGACAACTGACTGAACAGATGTTTACTATTTCCCACCTGAGCCAAGCTTCTGTGGAAAGTGATACAGCCCAGCTATGAAGCATAAGCAGATCATGTCATCTTGTTCAAAGTACAGTTCTAGGATAATAGGTAGTGGCTTCTCCCAGGAGATGAAGAAAATACAGTTACAAGTTGGATTTCTCAATAACACAGATGTTTGTGGTTGTAAATATTGGAAAAGGATCTTATAAGTGCATAAACTATTGAACTTTTCTGCATTTTAATCACCATGGGTTCCTTCATTTTATAATACCACAATAGTACTTCATTATGTAAGACATTTCTATATGGAATTTCAATGAAAATTTGTACACATGATGTTGCTGTAGATGTGACACAGAAATATTACTGCAGTCCCTTAGGATTAAATATTGGTTGTCGCCTCTATTATTTCAGCTTCATTATTTGATTTCCTTGATGTCTTTAAAAATAAATATGGACCTTCATGATTTACTGTACTTATATTTTCATGAAGGAAACAGCTTCCACCATTAGAATATAAATCACAAGAAATAAATAGAGTTTGGATTGAGATTAGTTTCTAAAAAAAAATGTATGTGATGCCAGTGCTTGAACAAATGCTGGCGACAGTAACAAAGTCCTACCAGCCTTTTTCAAAATGTATTGAAGAAAATGTCAACCATTTCAATGTATTATTTAGGGTAGAACAAACTGAAGTAGTACTCAAGTTGTGTGAAATAACTGACAAGGGATAGACAAGAACATTGAGTTTTGATGCATTAAAAATCCCCAAAGATCTAATCAGCCGCTGTAAATATGCCACTCTTTTGTGATTGAAGGTTACAGAAGCCAGCTGGCACACCTCATTTCACCATGGGGTGGTATAGATTCATTCATACAATGCCTTGACAGCTCTGAATCATACTGCAACATTAAGCATCTAATTGCTTTTCTAAAATACCTTTTGACATTATAATGTGGCACCTTGTATTATAAAAAACCCTAAAGCATGGGGCATAATGTAAGTTATGCATATTTAATAACATTCCTGGCATATCTTTAAAATAATTTCATAAAAAGCAAAAGCTGTCTTTTGGCCACTTGGTGGATGGCAACATGTTTGGGCTTTGTATAAAAACTGAAGTGATTAACATTGACAATTATCTCATTATGGAAAATGGTAAAGCGTCTGCCTTGAAGCAGCAAAACATTCATCATGATTGCAATCACAACACCAGCAAAAACAAACAGCAACTGTCTTTAACAACACAGTGTGGAGCTAGAGGAACAGAAAATTTTCCGAAGAAGGGTCCTGACCCGAAATGTCAACTTTCCAGATCCTCCGCTGCTGCCTGGCCTGCTGTGTTCCTCCAGCTCTGCGCTGTGTTGTCTCTGACTCCAGCATTGGCAGTTCTTGCTATCTCTCAGCAACTATCTTTGTTTTATTGCTATCTCCAAGCTAATTTTGTACTCAAATTAAACTTTGAATAACATTTGTGATATAGTCCAGCCAACTTTAGGTCATTGCAGAAGAAAATGTGCTGTTGTCGTGCCCATAATATGGAACAACATGCCAAACAGTTTCACAAGGATATTATAAAATTTGATACAAGTCATATAAGGAGATATGTAGAGCGCTCAAAGAGATTGGTTTCAGGGAGGGTCTGAAAGGAGTGATAAAGTAACAAGGCTGAGAGATATGAGAAGGAATCCAAGAAATTAAGGACGTGTTAGCTGAAAGTAAGGCTACAAATTGTAGAATACTGTGAATCTAGGCTGCAAAATTGTAAGAATTATCGAAGAACAGAGATCTTGGTTGGATCATACAAGTGAAGGAGATGAGAGAAATAAGGAAGTGGCAAGGCCATGAATGGTATCTAAAACAGGAATGACTGTTTTAAATTAAAGTGTTGTCTAACGGGATCTAGTGCAGGCCAGTAAGAAGACTCAGGGTCACAAGGCAGTAGCACGTCACACACAGCCAATCAGTTAACAGAGTCTATGGACTTAAAGCTGAAGCTAGTGACAATTAAAGAACTGTGCAAGAAATGTACTTTCTGGTAGGAAGAACAAGGAGAGGAAAATCATGAAAACTACCATTTTGGGAGCTCTGTTCCAAAGATGGCAAATTAATGCTAGCATTAAATCCTCAATAGCAATCAAATCCTCAACTTCCACAGCAACTACCCCAACATCCACAAACGAAGCTGCATTAGGAGTGCAACACTCCGGAACTACGCAGGAAAGAGGAAGAGCACCTATACAAAATCTTCACTATGAATGGATATCCCTGCAACTTCATCCGCAGATGCCTACAAAATAGACAACAACAGGAGGACACAGTATGCCTTAACACACTGGCCACACTGCCCTACATCAAAAACATATCGGAACTGACAACAAGACTCCTAAGACCACTAGAAATCATGGTGGCACACAAGCCCTCAGCCACTCTACAACAAACACTTGCAAGGATTAAAGAACCCAATCCCACAACATGCAGAACCAACATGGTTTACAAAATACCATGTAACGACAGCCACAAATATTACATCAGTCAGACAGGAAGGAAACTAGCCATCAGAATACATGAATATCAGCTCGCAACAAAACGACATGATAAACTCTGCTTAACAGCAGTATACTCAACAATAAAGACCATCAGTTTAACTGGGACAAGGTAACTATAGTAGCCCAAGCCAAACATAGACACACACAGGAATTCCTAGAGGCATGGTTCTCCACCCAAAATGCAATTAACAAACATAGAGAATTGGACACCATATACAAACCCATACAGATCAAAACCGAAATGACACTACTCACCATAATGGACTGGACAGTATAAATTCTAAGTGGAAACCTCACTGATGGTGTCACCTAGCATGGTGACGAAACGTCTGAACGAGAACAAACCAGCTCGGCGAGCAAGTCAACAACCTCATTAATGCTAGCAGTTATTGGGTAAGAGAGTTCAAATATTTTTGTACAAATCTCATTATATTTGTCATTAGCATTTAACTGACATGCACAGTTTGCATTCGAAGGTTTTAACAAGGTTGCTAATAGAAGATCAACTGGGCTTAGGTAATTACAGCAGCAGCTCCTTTTGGCTTTGTTAGCTTTTTTAGCCTCCAGAAACTGGTTCTTACTCTGCTTCAGGTGAGGAAGCTAGTTACTTGGTGAGTATCTGTGAAGTAGCTAATGTTTATTCTATTCCTAAAGTTCAAAATGGAATAGCAATGTGCGAGAAGGTTAATAAAATATGTAAAAAATTTAGCAAATACATAATTGTTCAAATAATTAAGCAGTAAGATGGAACACAGTAAGCATGGAAGAATAGGTGTTGGAGTTCCTGGATACCAGTGTGATTGAGGTTAAAGATGTCTGCAGTAAGTGTTTAAAGTTCAAATAGCTTCAGCTCACAGTTTATGAGCTGTAGACTGACCTACAGATACTCTGACGCATTGGGGAAGGGCAAAAACTTTTGAAATCCTTGTACCAGGAAACAATCACATATGTTAAGATAGGGTCTTCTGGTTTGACTAGTGTTCAGGGACAGGACTTATAGTCTTAAGAGGAGGGAGTTATGGGGGCCCAGAGGATAAGAGCAGAAGGGTCTGAGCCTTTGCAATTGTCCAACAGGCTTGTTGTTGACGTTTGGAGGAGGCTGGGGCTGCAGGGTGGATGAGCTAACTTGGAATAGTACCATGATACAAGATGTCTTTCGAACTATGGAAGAAAAAAATGTAAATATCATAGTATTGAGAGACAGTATAGTCAGAAGGATTGACACTGTTCTCCACAGCAGAAAGCATGAGTCCTGAAGACTGCATTGCCTACCCGAGGCCAGGATTCAAGGCCTATGCTCAGGTTTGGCCAGGAACCTACACTCCCGGAGGGAAAAGATCCAATTGTCATCATCCATATCGGTAAAAATGTCAAACGTTGCCAAAGCAAGTGGTTCTGCACAGTCAGTATGATGAGCTAGTCACCAAATTAAGGAAAAAAGATATAATCAAAATAATCCCTGATTATTACTTGAGCCACATTTGGTTTGAATAAAGCAAACCAAATTAAAGAGGTGAATGGCTGGCTCAAAGACTTACCTGGAATAAGTCGGTTCCAGTTTATGGGGGAATTGGTGCCAGTACTGGGGAAAGTGGGATCTGTGCCATTGGAATGATCTCCATCAGATGGATGTATGCTGGAGCCAATGTTCTTGAAGCTGGGAAAGTAAATGAGATGAGAAGGAATTTCTTCACCAGAAGTGGATCTGTGGATTGTTTACTATTTATACGCATGAATTGGATGAAGGATGGAAAGATTAGTTACCTCCTTTGCTGGTGACTCAAAGACAGATTGGAAAGTTCATTATAAAGAGGACATGAGAATCTGAGGAAAAGAATGCCGATAAGTTAAGTACCTAAACAATGATCCAGAAAATAGAGTATAATGTCAGAAAGTATCAAATTGTCCATTTTAGCAGGAAGAATAAAAATAAGTGAAATTTTTAACTATAATACCAACATTAAAAGCAAATAATAGTCTGGATCTTCTGAGCAGCATAATTTGATCCACATTCATCCACTTTGATGCCGTTCCACATTTCTTGCTAGGTATCTTGAGACTGGCTTTTCAATAGGAGCAGCAGGATAAGTACAAAGCTAAGGAATCACACAGGAAATTGGATCAGATCTCAGCTCTGTAATCCTGCCAGGTCTATCCAGTCACAAATGGTACTGGGTGATTAAACAACTAATAGGAGGAGGAGGTGCTGCAAATATGCCCATTCTCAATAAAGAGAAGCCTTGCACATCAGTGCAAATACAAGGCTGAAGCGATTGCAACAATCTTCAGCCAGAAGTGAGTGCATTATATAATTTGCTCTCCTTTGAGGACCCTAGCATCATAATCTTCATTTAATTAAGTTAGTCAACAAGACATTAAGAATCAGTTGCATACTTCAAATGCCGTGGACTTTAACAATACCATCACAATATTACTGTAGACTTGTGCTCTAGAACTAGTTATGCCTCTGGTCTATCTATTCGAATGCAGCTGCAACATTGGCATTTACCTGACAATGTAGAAAATTGTCCAGATGTGTTCTGGCTATAGAAAGCAGGATAAACCCACAGCGAATTAGAGTCCTCTCTGCTAGCAAATCAGATGGATGGGGTCATCAGTAGTGCTGTCAAATGACACTTGCAGAGCTGTAATCTGCTCACTGATGCATAGTTTGAGTTCCATCAGGGTCAGCACTTAACCTCATTACTGCCTTGGTCAAAACAGAGATGGAAGAGCTGAATTCAAAGGAGCACATGCTCATGCTTCTAAGTCCAGAACTGGAAATCAATGCTGCATTGGCATGCTGATACTAATTATCATGAATGGAATCTTGGAGTGGCTGAGAGGGAATGTTGGAGATGACGATGACTGCCTTGCCATCAAAACAGCAGATGGCCAAATGGGGCATTAAAGACACATAGCAAACCTGAAATTAGTGGGAACCAGGGAAAACTCTCCACTGGTTGGATTCATACCTAGAAAAGATGAAGATAGATTTTGTTATTGCAAGCCAATCACTTCCGTCCTGGGACATCACTGGAGGAGTTCCTCAAGGTAGTGCTCCTCGAGCCAACCATGTTCAGCTGCTTCACCAATGCCCTTTCCACTATTGTAAGGTCAGAGGCAGGGATGTTCACTGCTGGTTAGATACGTACAATGCTGTTATGGATGGATGTGGGGGAAACTGATTCCTATCTTTTGAATACCCTCTCGGTTGGTTGTAACAATTTATTCTTGTGGTGTAAAGCTCTCTCACTTCAATTAAAATGTAATTATTTAGATCAAAATGAAAGAGCTAAATTACAAGGTTTTCTTGAGCGAAAGAAAGAGGAAGTTTATCACCTATTAATCTCCCCAAAAAAATAAGAAAACCACAGCATCAAACACACAGAGAAACAGGGATTCTTGCCAGTGGGTGACAAATTCCCAGTTGAAGATCATTGCTGCTGACTAAACAGCTTGTTAACAGCCCAATTCATCCACTTGTTGCATTCTTACTAAACAGGTCATAAAAACCAGCTATCAGGGAAACCTGACATGAAGACCAGAGGGTGTTCTTGGTGGGTTCAACTTAATGCTTGCTCCAAAGGATATCCATGTTGAAGGCCAGGCACAAACATCTCGGGCACGGTCCATGGGCATCAGTCACACACACCCCACATCCATGGATATTGGCATCTGACATGTGCCAGACTTTATGAACCCTCATGGCATATGTCTGATCTGTTTAAAGGATGCTGCTGCACTTCAATGCTGCCCCGCAGGCTGCAGTGACAGCAATCATTGTGATGCTGCTGCAAGGACACTACACTCAGGAATACACACCCAGTTCATGGACTGGATCAGGCTGTATCTTTGGGCTTTTTGCTTGCTGTCAAAGCTCTCACTCACTCTGAGCCCACCTGGATGTTCACCTTGTATTGCCTTGCCTTTTTGCATTTTGCCTTCTCTGCCAGAGATACCAGGCTTATATTTTGGCTGCTTTGCATGCCATTTAGCCTACAGACAAAGCCTGGAAGCTTGCCACTTTTGTCAATAAAACCTCAGTCAAGTCAAGGGGGATGCCCTTCACTCAGGGAATTCTGGAACAATAAATAAAGGACAGCTTCCAATGCCAGTCCATGCCCTGCTCAGGGCAGTCAGAGTCAGGATCCTTTCCTGATAAGATGTGAGGAGCTGAACAACTGGCAGTTCACCAGCTTTCTGCTCTCTTATGGGTTGTTTTACTCCTGGAATGAAAGAACGGAAGGCTGGTATTATGGAAGATGAAAGTAGATGGAACAGCCATTACTGTTGGTGCAGGTGGAAAGGTTTACCAAGCAAGTGAGTAGACAGTGCAGAGGGTGTGTAGAGTTAGGAGTGTTACAGTTTGGGATTAGTGAGAGCAAGTGAGTAAAGTTGTGCATGCGTTAGGGAGAGTGGTAAAGCATGAACCAGTAGCGGAAATGGAGTGATTGTGAGGTACTTATGGAATTGTAGAATCCCATAGTGCAGAAAGAGGCCATTTAGCCCATCGTGTCTGCACTGACCATCCAAAGCACATCCCACCCAGACGCACACTTCATCCTCTCCCCATAACCCCACATTTACCGTTGATATTTCAACTAGCCTGCAGATCCCTGAACACTACGGGCAATTTAGCATGGCCAATCCATCTAACCCGCACATCTTTGAACTGTGGGAGAAAACTGGAACACATGGAGGAAACCCACGCAGACACATGCAAACTCCACATAGATAGTCATCCAAGGCTGGAATCGAACCCAGGTCCCTGGCACCGTAAGGGAGCAGTGCTAACCACTGAGCCGCCGTGCTGCTTTTGTGGCATTTATGCTGGCAGAGTGCAGAAGGACATTCACCTGCTTTCTGAAGTGCTGGGTATTCCTCCGGATTGCGAAGACTGCTTTAGCCTGGATGGCAACATTGGACCAGGTTGGCATGGTATATTGTCATGGACTTCACTGCTGGTCCTGGGGGGAAGAGCAAGCCCTGACTGTGCCGCCCTCCATCCAGTAGAAGCTCCAGGATCATAGCTGCAAAGCGGGCCACTGATTTCCCATTGTCTTCCAAATTCAGGCAAATGTCAGGAACTGTGCGGGTCAGCTCACGACTGACAGTCTTGTCTGGCTGCACAACAGCCTTTTAAGTATGGTGCTGGAGCCATGGATGCCAATCAGTTCCAGGATCTCCAATGAGTGATGTGTTGCTTCAGGAATTACACAAAGTAAGACAGAATGAAAATTGGATGTGATTTTCGCGATAAGGACTGAAATACTAATTAATGCAGTGGGGTCAGTCAGATAAAATTAGAAAATATATTTAGTCTCATGGTGAGAATACTCTACTGATTTTGACATCACTTGCATTTAACCAAAAATCCATAAGATTCAATCCCATTTTCTCCAACATAGGGGAATCTAACCATCCGCCCTTGACATTCAATCGTATTACCATTATTAAATTCCCTGCCATCAACATCCTGGAGGCTATGACCAGCCATATAAATACTGTAGATGCAAAAGCAGGTCAGAGGCAGTAACCCATCTAACGCCCCAATGTTCACCCATTATCTACAATGCACACATATGATCAAAACTCACAACTTGCTTGGATGTGTTTGGTTCCACCAACACTCTGTATGCTCCACACCGTGCAGTACAATGAAGTCCACAAATAAATAATACACCACCCACCACAATAAAAATTCACTTTATCCAGCACTGGTGCATGGTGCACCATTTATAAGATGTAGTACAGCAATTTACCAAAGTTTTTTTCAGTAGCAGATTCCAATACCATGATGTCTAACATTGAGAAAGATAAAGACAGCAAATGCATGGGCACACCACTACTTGCAAGTTTCCCTCCAAGTCTAGAAACACACCATCCTGACTTGGAACTATGTCACTGCTCTTTTATTGTCATTTGATCATAATCCTGGATACCGCTCACTACAACCTTCTGAAAGTAATTAAGGATTGGCAACAGATACTGGCCTTGCCAACAATGACCACACTCCATGATAAAAGTTTTAAAAGTGTGCTATAAATGTCACAATGAAATGTATGGAACTAGAAGAAAGTAACTTTTTAATAAATGTCCTGTGGCAATTGCACTAAAAGTATTTTTCTATCCTCCTTGAGATGTAAAAATAACAGATATTTTGTTGGTAAGTCATTTTTAAATTTATAATCTAAAAATTGTACGTCTTCATCTTATGCTGCCTCCCACTATTTAAGAATAATGCACAAAGTATTAACTAATCAATAATTAAACATTACTCACAGCAAACTAACCACATAAAACAGGCTATTAACAGATCTCCACTATGAATTTGTTTTGTTTTGAAGGGAAATATGGCACCGATTTATTAATGATCCATACAGTAAATCATATTGCAGCTTCACTGTACAGTTTTGAAGAATAAAACAGAATTGCAAGAAATGTACTCCTTTCCTGGACACAGTAGATTTAACTAAAAGAATGAATATAAAATAAAACAGATAGAAGGGCGAACTGATGTTGCTAAATATTTAAGCAGTCGTGTCATGAAAGGAGTTCTTACTTTCAAGACTCTTAACGATCAGCAATAAATGCCAGAAGGAGGGCAATGTAACTCCTTACAAACTCCATTTGATTTTATTTTGGTTAATGGCTGGTTAAGTTTCAGGGATTGTCAGACATGATTGCTACCCTTCACACAAAAACCTGAAATCCTCTTTAATAATCGTGATTTAGAGTGTGGAAATGCTTGCTGGATACAATTCTACAGGCTCCCCTTGGCTAATTTATTCAAGTGGCTATTGTTCAGGGGTGGCAGGAAGTGTGAACAGGTTATTCACAGCCAAGCCCAATCAACTCCTCAGCTGCCAACTGCACACACCCAATATGAAAACTGTTAAATAGTCATCAGTAGCATCTTCACTGGCCAGTTTATCCCTTCTCTAATTGACTGAAGCCAAAGCAGCTAAATCGGCTTTGCCATCCAAAACAAGGATCAAATCTTACTCATCTATGATCCACATGGGTCAGCTCAATAAATTTAAGACTGACGTTTTCTTTAAATCTGTTGTCGTAGCATTACTTCCTTAAACATTTTAATTTCTGTAGATGTGAACAAAAAAGAACTCTGCTGTCAGCTCTGGTAGGATAAAATGGTGGTTTCCGTGAATTTCCAAGTTAATTTAGTACTCCTTTCCCAATTACTTTCCCTATTACACCCGTTTACTGCCTGTTTTGCTCATAACACACATGATTTTAATTAAAAGGGAAACTAACATAACGTAGAATTGTCCAACTGTGAACAATTTGATTTTGATCTACTCCAAACCTGGGCATATTGTTATAAAGAGAAATTTGAGGAAGGTCAGGGATTTTTATATTGAGGCTGAGGGGATTAAAAGATGTTCTGAGAAAAATCTTCAAGGTTATGACAAGTTATAGAATTTAAATAATCTATCTGAGCAATGTGGACCAGGAAAAAGCAAGGCTTGATTTCTGGTAATAAATTATAAATAATGTCACATTAAAGAAAGGATCGTTTCTACTGAGTTTAACAGAAAAAATGTTTGAGTTTCGTTTACAGATGTTCAATCTACGATACCAGTTTTATAATCCAGTATAAAATAAATTATTCCAATTGTTTCTACTGATTGGTGAGATAGAATATTCTTTGGCTCCACCTGTACTCACACACATCTTCCAGGTTTTGACCATTTGTCTGCTCAGCTTGGGAACTGTCCGTTTTCCAACCTTCTCAGAATTAAGCAACAGCTGGATAATCCCTTGGTACCTGTATTTTCTTTCTGGGATGGAGACAAGGCCCTGGGCTTTAAATGGTTTTGTTTTCTGGCAGTGTAAACTTTTGCAGCAATTTGGCTAAATTTTAACTGTTCTTTAAACGTGGTTCTCAACTGCTACAGAATAACTCAACTTGGCTGACTGTAATTTAAGCCAGTATCTATACTTATAAAAATTAGCACACACAGAAAGGATGTTCTGAGATGTCTGACAGTCTTAAAAGTAGATAAACCTCCAGGACAAGGTGAAATGTATCCCAAGCTGTTGAACGAGGCAAAGGAGGAAATAGCAGGGGACTGACAATAGTTTTTAGTTCCTCTCTGGCCACAGGAGAGATGCCACAGAACTGGAGGATGGCCAATGTGGTGACCTGTTATTCAAGAAGGCAGCAAGGGATAAACCAGGAAACTACAGGTCAGTCTAACCTCAGGGGTGGGAAACCATTGGAAGCAATTCTGGACTTGGAGAGGCAGGGATTAAACAAGAACAGTCAGCATTGCTTTGTTAAGAGGAGGCCGCGTTTGACCAACTTGATTGAATTTTTTGCAGAGGCGACCAGGTATGTAGAAGAGAGTAATGCATTTGACGCAGTCTACCTGGACTTCAGCAAGGCTTTTGTTTAGGTCCCACATAGGAGACTGACAGTGAAGGTAAGAGCCCATGGGATCCAAGGAAATTTGACTAATTTTATTCAGAATTCACTGAGTGTTAGGAAACATAGGGTGATAGTGGAAGCATGAGATAGGTGTAGGGGCCCCTGCTGCTTGTGGTATGTTTAAGTGATTTAGACTTGAATGTAAGAGGAGTAATCAGTAAATTTGCAGATGATATGAAAATTGGTGGGGTGGTAAATAGTGAGGAGGATAACCTTACTTTACAGCAGGATATATGAGGAAAATGTTTCCCACACAGAGAGTAGTGGAATCTGGAACTCACTGTTTGCAAGGGTGGGAGAGGCAGAAACCATCATAATATTTAAGAAGTATTTAGTTGTTTATTTGCAATGCCAAAGTATATAAGGCTATGGGTCAAGTGCTGGAAAATGGGATTAGAGTAGTCTGGTGGTTATTTTTGACCAGTGCAGTCTTGATGGACCAAAAGGCCTTTTTCTGGGCTTAGTTGTCTCTTACCTATGAATCTGTCTGGCTCCAGTTTCTAAGGCAGGGAATATCAGATATATTTCAGAGTTCTTCTATTCAAGTGATATAGACAAACAAAGTCTGGTAAATAAACAGTAAGATTAAAACAACTCTATGTCTACTCTTCAGTTGTGTCAATTATTGCATTCAGATATTTCACTCAAAGAGATCAGTTCACTGTCTAAAATGTTTACTTCTTTCCTGTGCCTGTTGTCTGCACTGCTTTAGGTAATTGTCCTTGCTTGATCATTTTATTTTAAATGGCTTTGAAATAATTTTCTTCCTTTTGATTCTTTTCTTTACATTATTTCCTGTTGGTTTCCCCACACCCCACATTTTGACATTTTAATACAGGCCTCTAGCTTTCCAGTGGTATGCACGCAAAACGGATTGCTTGCTAAACTTTCTGTTATTTCTAATCACAATGTGCAGACTTAGGCCTTAGAGACTGTTATTATTTCTACAGTCACCTGTACAATAGCATGTTGGGAAACGTAAAAGAAAATTGCCCTTAATTGGTAGCTATTTGTGAAGTTTATATTTGCTGGATAATGGTTGATGACTATACATTGCGTTTTGTGAATTCCTTTTCTTTCAGCACTATTCATTGATCTTTTTCTTTGCCTGAAGAGAATTTGCTGATTAGCTAACTGCCTAATTCAAATGGATTAGGAAGACAGACTGTGGATGAAAAATCCTGAATAGCCTTCACTCATTTTCCCTATAGCTGTCCATTTTAGTGCTAACAATCTAGTGCCTTATCTGAAGGCTGTCCTTTTGAAAGTTAAGTTTCAGCAAGATAGATTATAAAACAGAGAATCTAGAAAGTTGATCGCTGAGTTTTCTTTAAAAGTGAATCAACAACTTCTGTCAATAGTTGAAGTAAGCCCACAACAAAAGAATTGACTGAAGTTACAATCATGAAGCATTTGAAACAAATTTTATTACGTTAAATATACCAATTAATCTCTATCACATTATCAAAAATTAGTTTATTTGTCAGCTGTATATAACATATGCGAAAACATAATATATTGCATTATACAACATAAATCTCAGTTAAAAGTGGCATCATTTCTAGCACAGCTAGCTTAAAAAAAGTCATATTAGCAAAACCCTCCTTCACATGCTCATAAACTTGTCATCTTGGGTTATGGTACACCTATTCTTATTTATCTGTTTTGCATGGATTAGAAAATTGTTAAGTTGTGCAACAGAATAGATTTTCCAGAATATAGAAGTCTAATGTATGGTACTTCAAACTTTAAGGGATCACACATGCAAAGTATATAGCAGCAATGTACAAGTAGGAAATCAACCAACTTGTTAGTTACACCTGAAAAGGAAAATAGCCAGTTTTCTGACTTTGGATAAACACTAGCTGTTTGAAAATAAACAATGGAGAATCTTCAGCAGCAGAAAGTAGTTTCTGACTCATCCCAGGTGCTTATCAATTATTTCAGCCTAAAATCCCAAAACGCAGTATCCTCTCCTTCAACACTGTGCTTCTCTTTGTTCCTACTCCGCCACTGGTTTCCATTCCTTTTTGCTCCCTACATTTAAAGTACCTCATGTACTTCACTTCTTATTGTTTTCAAAACTTCTTCAGAATATTCTCTTGAATCAGAATTTTAGATCCTTATCCTAGCCTTCTTCAATTTATTCAGTACTATTGAGTTTCCAGCTATCTTTTTGCTCACATCTTATGTGGTGGATGTTACATAAAGGTGCATTACAAGACCCTATTAATATTAACTCACATGAAACTGTTACCATGGTTATTGGTAAAATTGTCATTTTGATTAAAAAATTTCTTGAATTAACATAGTTAAATCATTTTAAACATTAAACAAGTTGCCATTTCACATTGTTTTAACAAATAGTCCATTTGTAAGGAAGCCTAACAGCACTGTGGATTAACATTGCCTTCAATTTTTTCCATGCAGGATTTAACTAATCTCACAAATTATCTATTTTAATGCATTTTTAAAGCAATTCAATTTAAATATTAAGAAATTGTATATAACTCATAGCACACTATTTAGCAATGATTAAAATGCACCATCTATAATGTTCCTTTTTTTTACAAAAATACCAGGGCAAATCTCCCATATTCTAAAGAAATACTCACTTATATGTTTAGTTGATTATTTTCTGTTTATCCTCTTCTTCATGTCAGTTTCCTCTAATTACACCTCATTTTCCAGCATTAGTGCAAGTCTATCAGCAGCCACTGGGAAGTGTATGAAGAAATCTGGCATGTCTCATATTCCTGTTTTCCATCTGTGTGTGCATCTAAATAAACAGTTGGTCTCTGCTCAGAACCTCTCATGAATAGAAAACCAAGACTGACAACTCATTACGTAAAGAATCACAAATGCAAACCATACATTACCATAGTGAGACAGTACATATCTCAACATCAATTCTCTGTGTAATTGCACAGAGTAATATTGATGTTTCGTTTGAGCAGTACATGTACATTTGCCAAATGTATTTTTGATTTCTCATCCCCAGGTTATGATGTAACTGTTACATGAAAATTTAATGTGAACAAATCAGTGAACTAGCCACCAGTTTAACTATCAGAGAATAAGTGCTCCAGCAGAAAAGGAAGCTATTGGCCCATTGTGCTTGTGCATGGCTTCCACAACCACACCCACCTTATGAGTGATAGTACCCAATCATTGATGATTCCACATATCTCTGGAGGTAAAGTTTCATTTTATTTCTCAGTGTTTTGAGGCAGTATTCAAAGCTGGAAAGTGTACAATAAGAAGTTCAGACAGAGATAGCAAGAACTGCAGATACTGGATTCAGAGTTGATACAGTGTGCAACTGGAGGAACACAGCAGGTCAGGCAGCATCAGATGAGCAGGAGAGTCAACGTTTTGGGCCTAGACCCTTCATCAGGACTGGGGAGGGGAAGGAGAACTGGAAAATAAATAGAAGAAAGAGGGGTGGGGATGGGGGAAGGTCGGAGGGATGGCAATAGGTGGATGCAGGGAGGGATAGTGGAGATTGATCAGTGGGATGGGTGGGGCAGATAGGTGGGAGAGAAGATGGACAGGTTGTGTCAGGTCAAGGAGGTGGGGACGAGAGGAAGGTTTGGACATGGGATGAGGCCGGGAGTGGGGAGATTTAGAAACTGGTGAATTCTATGTTTAGACCATCAGGTGTAGGCTCCCAAGGTGGAATGTGAGGTGTTGTTTCTTCAATTTGTGTGTGGCATCATTGTGGCACTGGAGGAGGCCCAGGATGGACATGTCACCCAGGGAGTGGGAGGGGGAGTTTAAATGGTTAATGACCAGAAGGTGTTGTTGATTCTAGTGTACGGAGAGCAGGTACTCCAATAATGTGTCACCAAGTCTACGTTTGCTCTCACCAATGTAAAGGAAGCTACATCAGGAGCAACGGATACAGTAGACCAGGTTGGAGGATGTACAGGTGAACCCCTGTCGGATTTGGAAATTTTGTCTTGGGCCTTGGATGGAAGTGAGATGGGAGGTGTAGGGGCAGTCGTAGCACCTCCTGCGGTTGTAGGGAAAGGTGCCCAGTGTGGTGAGGTTGGTGGACAGTGTGGAGTGGATGAGGAAGTGCAGAGTGAGCAGTCTCTACAAAAGGCAGATAGGGGTGGGGAAGAAAATATCTCTTTGGTGATGGGATCGGATTGTAAGTGGTTCTTTGTGTGCTGTGTCACTGGTTGCTGCATTCCACAATAGAGACTTGACATCTAAATTGTAAATAAGCTGTCATTTGGTAGTTGCTCAGAAAAAAAAAGCACATTTTGTCAAAGATAGTAGGAACTGCAGATGCTGGAGAATCTGGATAACAAGGTGTAGAGCTGGATGAACACAGCAGGCCAAGCAGCATCAGAGGAGCAGGAAAGCTGACATTTCGGGCTGAGACACTTCTTCAGAAATGGGGGAGGGGAAGGGGGTTCTGTAATAAATAGAGAGAGATGAGGAGGCGGATAGAAGATGGATAGAGGAGAAGATAGGTGGAGAGGAGACAGACAGGTCAAAGAGGTGGGGACGGAGCCAGTAAAAGTGAGTGTAGGTAGGGAGGGGATAGGTCAGTCCAGGGAGGACGGACAGGTCAAGGGGGTGGGATGAGGTTAGTAGGTAGGAGATGGGGGTGGGGCTTGAGGTGGGAGGAGGGGATAGGTAGGAGGAAGGACAGGTTAGGGAGGTGGGGACAAGCTGGGCTGGTTTGGGGATGTGGTAGGGGGAGGGGAGATTTTGAAGCTTGTGAAGTCCACATTGATAGCATTGGGTTGCAGGGTTCCCAAGCAGAATATGAGATGCTGTTCCTGCAACCTTCGGGTGGCATCGTTGTGGCACTGCAGGAGGCCCAGGATGGACATGTCGTCTGAGGAATGGGAGGGGGAGTTGAAATGGTTCGCAACTGGGAGGTGCAGTTGTTTAGCGCGAACCGAGCGTGGGTGTTCTGCAAAGCAGTCCCCAAGCCTCCGCTTGGTTTCCCCGATGTAGAGGAGGCCACAATGGGAACAGCAGATACAGTATACCACATTAGCAGATGTGCAGGTGAACATCTGCTTGATGTGGAGGGTCTTCTTGGGGCCTGGGATGGGGGTGAGGGGGGAGGTGTAGGGGCAGGTGTAGCACTTCCTGCGGTGTCCGCTCCACACTCCCCTCCAGCCCCACCACACCCGGCACTTTTCCCTGCAACCGCACCTACACCTTCACTCACCTTTAATTTTTTTTTCTGAAGAAGGATCTAGGCCCGAAACATCAGCGTTCCTGCTCCTCTGATGCTGCTTGGCCTGCTGTGTTCATCCAGCTCTACACCTTGTTATCTCGGATTCTCCAGCATCCGCAGTTCCTACTATCTCTGAAAGGTAGTCAAGCGGGTGTGTTTTAGTAAATTACTAGCAGTAGAAATATCATGATAAATTCTAGGCCTGAGGTTAGATAATTGGAAATTTGAAAGTGAAGTAGTAGGCAACTTGAGGGAGGGGAATTTGAAATACTTAAAGGAAATGTTTCGAGATTTCCTTTTCAGTGAGACCAATAATGGAAACAACAAAGCCAAGAGGGACAAAGAGATAAAAGGGGATGTTCAGCTTGTTGGTTAGACTGAGATAACTATGTTTTGAAATGCAGAGGGACAGGGAAGAAACTACACATGGTAACATGAGATTTAAAGTCAAAGGTTGACAAAGTTGATGCAGCTTAGATGAAATTAGTGATGAACTGACGTCTAGATAACCCAGTCTGCCGAGTGATTTTAGAGATTATTCAATTGACATAACATTGAGATGTGAATACTTAGAACTCCACAAGACAAGACAGTTACTGGTGCGAGTGGGATGGGTCCTACTGGAGTCATTGCTGATGAACATAATAGTCATTTTCTCCAACCAAATGAACTGATAATTAAGAAGCATTTATAATGAAGTAAATTTTAATAATTTTCCTGTAGTTCTAAAATGATTTAAAATCAATTTTTTAAAAACCTGTTTGTTTTACGATTCAAAATGAATCAATTCCCTGGTCTCTACCACTAGATTAAAGGTCACAGTGGGAATTCACCATTCTAACCATTTTCCTTCAACCACTGTTTGTGTTTAACACTAAAGCAATCTCAGGATATGAAGTGATTACATCTGCCAGAATTTCTACTGACTAGCCTTCGAACATAAATGACTAGATTGATGAATAAATTAATAACTCAGATGAAATGTCAATCTTTTTCGAGTGAGCCGACAAAGAGTCCATTTCCAAAATGTGACAAGGGCAAATGTTCTTTGTCATATCATAGAATATGAAAATGTGGCTGCTGATGAAACTGCAGATTTTCTACCTTATTTAGTTAAGATATTTAAATTTTTATTTTTGTAAATGTTGTCTCTAAATATGTGCAGATTTTTTTAGCACCATAAACTAAAATCATTCAGCAAAACCTGACAAGAGTGAACAGGTTTCATTAGGAAGGATGTCTTCTCTTATTCATCAGATGGAAAATTTATTTTAATAACTGTACAATAGGGTTCCACTTTTCCTTATGGGGCAGTTTCTCCTAAGTCAGTAAGCTCAACAATTCCAAAAGAGTGATCTTAATTGTCATAATTTGCATAATTTAGCCAACTGAAAAGCTTTACCAGATGAAAATAAATTACTAAATTCTTAAAGGTCTCTGTGGTATTCTTTCAAAGTTTGCAGGCCTTTTTTAAAAATTTTGGCAGATGCACGGTATTCACTAAATTATTTGGCATGTGCCTAAAATGTACACAGGAATTATTTAGGAATATCTGACAGTAAAGCACCTACTGCTTTAAATGCCATGATGTACAATTTATATGCTTGGTTTATTCTTCAATGTGAAAAATCATCCCAAACTGTTTAGGCCAAGTGCAATTTTCTGGCTTTCAGATGATGATATGTAGTTTAAGAAAAAAAAGTGTACATTTGAAGAATGAGATTTTTCTGTTAGATTAGAAAAACACTACATGATCCTTGTCGCTTTGGTAACTTGCTACCAATCAATCTCTGAAATCAGGAAATGTTTAATATCCTACAGATATTGTTCTGCTCATGATATGTGAATTTATGTTGATGTGGGCAGGTCTTCAAGTAGAAACAATGTCCTTTACAATCTCACTCTGTATTCCTGATCCCCTTTATCCTGTTTTTAATATAAGGAAGAATCTGTGACACCTTTTTTCTTAGTCATGAATCAGTGAGAGCATGATTTCATGAGAAGTATGTATATATTATGAATCATGAGGAAGTTTGAACTTCCATTACCTTTAATGGGATCGATTATTCCCAGACGTAAGAACTACATATTAACAGTTAATTCATATGTAATCCTTACACCTGAACATATGAAGTTGAATCTCAGGCTTCAGGCCTTCTTTGAGTAATGGAGAAGAACTCTCAGCACATCTCTTTAGTCAGCTTGTTCATTGTCCAAGCAAAAGTACCTATTCTAATCTGGGCTGCTAAACTACTAACACCCATTACTTGGATTGCTATGGAAATTGATGGTGGAATCTTCCCAGGCTGCAAACATTTAAAATTTGAGAAATTTGAGAGAATTGCCTGAGATGTCTGGCGTGGCCCTTCTCAGCATTGAGAACGACAAGTCGCATCTTCCAACCAAATTGAGGACATTGAAACAAGATTCTTACTGATTAGCACTGAGCGTCGCATTAAAGATGATTAACACTCATGATCACCCTCATTAGAACATAGAACTGTACAGTATAGGAACTAGGTCCTTTGGCCCACGATGTTGTGCCAAACATCACACCAAATTAAAATAATTCCTTCTGCCTGTTGTTGGTTCATATCCCTCCATTCCATGCATAATCCATCTGCTTGTCTAAAAGTCGCTTAAATGCCCCTATAGTGTCTAGCACCACCACCACCCTGGCTGCATGTTCTAGGCACCTACTACTCGTTGTAAAAAACTTACCCCGCACATCTTCTTTGAACTGTCCCCCTCTCACCTTAAATGCATGTCTCCTAGTATTAGATATTTCAACTCTGGGAAATAGATTCTGACTGTCAACCATATCTATGCATCTCATAATTTTACAGACTTCTATCAAGTCTCCTTCCAGTCTCAGTCGCTCCACAGAAAACAACCGGAGTTTTTCCAGCCTCTCCTACTAGCTCTTACCCTCTAATCCAAGCAGCATCCTGGTAAATCTCTTCTGCACCCACTCCAAAGCCTTTACATCCTTCCTGTTATATGGCAACTAGAGTTGATGCAATACTCAATGTGCGGCTTAAACAAAGTGTTATAAAGCAACATGGCACCTCGACCCTTGTACTCAATGCCCCAAGCCAATAAAGGCAAGCAGGCCATATGCCTTCTTTACCACCCTATCTACTTGTGCGGCCACTATTAAGGAGCTCTGGACTTGAACCCTAAGATCCCTCTGTACATCAATGCTGTTCAGAGTCCTGCCATTAACTGTATACTTTTCCTTAACATTTGATTTCCTAAAGTGCAATACCTCACACTAGTACATTAAACTCCATCTGCCATTTCTCTGCCCATATCTGCAACTGATCTATATCCCGCTGTATCCTTTGACAACCTTCGACACTATCTGCAACACCACTGATCTTTGTGTCATCTGCAAACTTACTAACCGACCCATTTACACTTTCATCCAAGTCATTTATACATATCATGAACAGCAGAGGTCCCAATACAGATCTCTGTGGAACATCACTAGTCATGAACCTCCAGCCTGAAAAACCCCCCTCCATCATCTTACCCTCTGCCTTCTATGGGCTAGCCAATTCTGAATCCAAGCAGCCAAGGCCCCATGGGTCATCTCACACTGACAGATTTCTTCAAGGGCGCTAAACAGGTGTTCAACCCCTCAGTAAACTTTATGTATGTCTATAATCTGTTTAAGACCTCTGCATATGCAGCAGCCAAGTATTGATCAAGGCCAATATGTTGCGAGGCATACTGCTACAAAACTGTACCTTTTTGTTCTGGTTTTCTGCCTGGAAAACAGCAATGGTGAATATCAGTCTCTGTTCCTGTAATTTTACATTTACCACAAATGTCTACAGCAGCATTGTTTGTTGGGCTGCTGGATTAGCTTGCAATTTTTCAAGCATGCCTGTGGCTGAATGTCTCAAGGGAATCATACATAAAATCCAGTAAATGAGCTGCAACAGCCAAGTCAACAGTAGACCTTGAACTTAAGAAACACCTTGCACATCATAAAGGACAGGGTAGGGGATACATTTGATAAGGGGCTTCAGGAACACAAAACATGTTTTGCCCATGTCTGTTCCGTTTAAAATCAGCGGCCTGCCAACTATGTGCTGTCTGCTAAGTGTCATGATTATAGTATTCAGTCAGAGCTGGTTGTGCTGTCGTTGAATAGCTGGACACTACAGCAGCTACCGAATGGAGAATATTTGAGACCAGTTAAAGCTAGCTTTCACTTCTTAAAGGGCAAACGCATTGTGTTGGGAGCAAATGCAGACACCCATTGAGCAGGTCATTCTGACAGCCACTTGGCAATCTGAATATTTCTGAAAATAGACACAGTTGCCAAAGAGTTTAATCTTGCACTCAGCAAGGCAAATACATGAGTGCTAAATTTCAAATGGTTCAAACAATTTAAACCATAGGGGAGAGGAATGCTGATTCGTTGACAAGTCAAGGCATTGGCATTTGAAAGCAAAGGGGTACTTTAGGCTGCCCATGCTTCCCAGAAATTCAGGAGTAAGATGCCAGTCTTGAACATATTCCTTCTATTTACAGAGAATGGGTCCCTGCATATGAGGGTATGTTGCTTTGAGCATTCAGGGTGCAGATCATATTCAACCAGGCCATGTTTCCAAAACCCAGAACAAGTTGTTGATTGATAGATTTGATTATGTGATTGAGCATCTCTTCCCGAACAATCCTCAGAGTATTGATAGATATACCAACAATTAATTTAAAATAATCAGCTCACCTTGCAACACGAGTCATTTACACTTGCTAGTGACACATATTTTCACTTTCAGAAATATGTTCGTTGCAAACAAAATTAATATGACAATGTCCTGTACCATTTTGAAATTAGTTAGAAGCATGGAGAGCTCATAGTGCTACATTGTTTTCGCTATAGCCATGCATCAGTCAATCAAAGTTGAATTGCCAACTAATCAGCTCCTGTTTGGTCCTGTAACATAATTCTTATGGTTGTTTTAAATCTGGCATGTTTGCATTGGTTCTAAAAAGTGCAGTATGAGAAGTTGCAGAAACATGTCTCTTCAGCAATATTTCAATATATCAGCAAAAACAAAAACAAATGTGGAAAATAAAACTGAGATGAATAACAAGGTTAAACAGACAGGTGTAAGGGCTCTGTATCTTAATGCTTGGAACATTTGCAGAAAGTGGCTGAATTAGCCGTGCAAACAGATATAACTGATTATGTTATAGTTGTGATCACGGAGATATGGCTGCAGGGGTACCAAAGATGGGAACTGAACATCCAGGGGTATTCATTACTTTGGAAAAACAAACCAAAAAGGAAAAGACGTGGGATAGCATTTTTAGTTAATGAGTAAGTTATAGCAATATTAAGGAAGGGTATGACTAGGAAAATCATGACATGAAATTTGCATGGCTGGAGATAAGAAACACCAAAGGCATAGAAAACATTGTTGAAGTTGTCTATAGGCCCCAGTCCATGTAGATGGAAGGGAAGGCATTAAGCAAGAAATTAGAGATGTATACAATCGACATACAACAGTAATCATGAGGGTCTTTAATTTTCATGTAGATTGGATAAACCAAATTAGCTATGGTCTGGAATAAGATTTAGTGGAGTTTGTACCTGATGGGTTTTTAGACTACTGCATTGAGGAACAAACCAAAGGACAGGCTATTCTAGACTGAGTACTGTGCAATGAGAAAGGATTAATTAACAATCTTGTTGTGCATGGTACCTTGGGGAAGAGCAAACATATTATAGTATATTTCTTCATTAAGATGGATAGTAAAACTGAAATGAATCTAAAACTGTGATTCTAAACCTGAATAAAGGAAAATATCACTTTATGATGTGCAAATTGGTAATGATCGATTGGGAAACCTTCCTAAAGGAGTTGACAGTGGATAGGCAATGGTTCATATTTAAAGTACATGCGCATGAATTACAACAAACATTAATTCCTGTCTGTTGCAAAAATTGAAAAATAGGGTGGCTCCGTTATGGCTTACAAAAGAAATGACGGCTATTATTGGATTCAAAGAGGAGGCATATACAACTGCCAGAAAAGAAAAAAAGAGTAAGTCTGAGGACTTGGAACATTTTAGAATATGGCAAAAGAGGACAAAATGCTTGATCAAGGAGGGAATGAAGCGAAATATAGTATGAGAGTAAGATTGCAGAGAACATTGAAATTGACCACAAACCTTCTATAAGAATGTGAAGGGAAAAAGATTAGTAAAGACAAATATAGGCCACTGACAGTCAAAAGCCATAGAAATTAAAATGGGGAACAAAAAGATGGCAGAAGAGTTGAGCACATACTTTGGTTCTGTCTCCACTAAAGAGGGCACAGATAACCTTCCAGAAATGTTAGAAAACCAAGGGCAGAATTGAAGAAAATCAGTATTAGTATAAAAAGATGCTAGGGAAATTAATGGAGTTAAAGGCTTACAAATCACCAGTGCTTGATAATTTATATTCCAGAGTGCTAAAGGAAGTGGCCCTGGAAATACAGGATACATTGATTATCCTTTTCCAAAATTCTATAAACTCTGGAGCAGTTTCTATAGGTTGGAGGGTGCCAAATGTAACCTCAGTATTTAAAAATAGAAGGAGAAAAGAAACAGAATTACAAACCATTTCGCCTAACATCAGTAGTGGGGAAAATGCTAGAGTCTATTATAAAAGACGCGATAACAACATTTTTGGAAAGCATTAACAGATTGGACAAAATCAGCATGGAATTTTGAAAACTAAATTGTGCTTAACAAATCTACTTGTTTTGAGAATGTACCTAGTAGAATAGATAAGGGAAAACCAATGTTTGTCATATATTTGGATTTTGAGAAGGCTTTTGATAAGGTCCCTCGTAAGAGGCTAGTAGGTAAAGTTAAAGCATACGGGATAGAGTGTTATGTATTGGAATTATTGACAATTGCTTTACAATCAGGGAACGGAGTGTGGGAATAAATCAGTCTTTTTCCAAGTGATAGACAGTGACTAGTGGGGTGCTTCAAGGACTAGTGCTTGTGCTCCAACTATTCGTGATACATATATATATATAAATAACGTGAATGAGGAAATTGAATGCAACATTTCCAAGTTTGCTGATGGCATAGAACTAGACAGGATTGTGAGTTGTAAAGAAGATACAAGGAGGTTACAAGGTGATTTATACAAGTTGAATGCATAGGTACACCCATGACAGATGCAATACAGCATAGTTAAATGTGAAGTGAAAACTTTTGGTGTTAAAAACACAATGGAAGAATATTATTTAAATGGTGAAAAATTGGGAAGTGTCAATTTACAAAGGCATCTGGATGTCCTTGTACACCTGTCAATGCAAGTAGACAGGAAGGTGCAGCAAACAATTGGAAAGGAAAATTGTACATTGGCCTTCATCACAAGAGGATTTGAGTTCAGATGTAATGATATCTGACAGAAAGTATGCAGTGCCTTGGTGAGACCATAACCGCTGCACTGCATACAGTTTTGTTCTCCCCAACTAAGAAAGGATATATTTGCCACGGAGGGATTGCAGCAGTGGTTTACTAGGCTTATACCAGAGGTGCTGGGACAGTCCTATGAGGAGAGTTTGGTTCAACTGGACCTGCATTCACTATGGTTTAGAAGACTGAGAGGAGATCTGATAGAAATGTATACAATTCTAATAGGGACTGGACAGTCTAGATACATGGATAATGATAATGATTGGGGAACCAAGAACCAGGGACACAGTCTCAGGATACATGGTAGACCAATTAGGACTGAAATGAAGAAAAATCTCTTCACCCAAAGGATAGTGAAACTGTGGCATTCTCTATGACAGAAGGCTGTGGGGGGCAAGTCACTGGCTAGATTCAAGAATGTGATAAATACATTTTTAGATTTTAAAGGCATCAGGAAGTAACTTGAGAAATTGGGAATATGTCATTGAGATAGAGGACAATGGTCAACAATGATCATTTTGAATGGTGGAGCAGGCTTGAAGGACTAACTCCTGGTCCTAGTTCCTATGTTTCTAGTTAAGACATTCTGATTCAAAAAAGATAGAACTGTTGAACAACATGAGAGAGCAAGCTTCAAGATTTCCTAATGTTGAGCTATAGACATTGGTAGAGGAGTTAGAAAGGAGAAGTGAAGGGAAGCCCTCGAGATATACACTCAGAAAGCAATGGGAACAGATAACAGCAGCAGGTATGATTAGGGATGAAGCTCTGAGTACCTGGCACAGTGCCACAGGAAGCTCACTTTCTTCACACAAGTGGTGAAGGACAATGAATGTGTCTTCAAAAGCCATATCTGTCCAACTGTACTGTAACATCAGACTTTGCGTCCTTCACAACACCTTATCACTGGCCTAATAGCAAACTCAGTGGATTCAAGATACATAATTGACATGCAACACTGCAAGTAAACATACTTAGCACTGCTGTAGGCTTTACTCACGTCTCACCTTGTGCACTCTATCAGCTATTCACCCATGACAGCCAAACAGATTGCACCACACTTACAAATGCACTTCCTTCTCTCTTACAGGACACATTGATAGAGCTTGAGACCACAGGAGTTAATTAGAGGGGAGTGGTGTACCTGCTTGTGCTAACCTCATGGAAGAGATCATATTGGTCATAATTGGAGTGGCCACAGTTGATGCAAGAGTGAGCAGTGGGACTTAAAACATCAAAGCTGTTGGTATCATCATAACTAGTCACCATTTTCATATCCCAATTTCCTCTCATCTTATACTTACAACTCTTCTACAAGCTATACACAGGGTAAGTATACTCTTCTTAAATTGCCCTCTCTCTCTACTCTTTTCAAGTGAAATTAAAGCTCCCTCTACACTGTCTTCATTGAGCACTTCCAAGATAGGGACAGCACAGAGTTAGCTAACGAATAAAGCTCCCTCTACACTTTTAAACTGAAAGCAAATCTCCCTTGACATTGTCCCCATCAAACAGAACTGAGTTAGATACAGGGCAAAGCTCCCTCTACTCCTGTAAACTGAGAGTAAACCCCTTTTACCCTGTCCCCATCGAGCACTCCCAGGACAGGGATACCATTGGGTTAACTACAGAGTAAAGCTCCCTCTTCTCCTTTAAACTGAAAGCAAAGCTCCTGTGACATTGTCTCCATCAAACACTCCCAGGACCAGTACAGAATGAAGTTAGAAATAGAGCAAAGCTCCCTCAACTCCTGTAAACTGAAAGTTAACCTCGACATACCCTGTCCCAATCAAACACTCCCAAAATAGAGACTGCATGAGATTAGATACAGAGTGAAGTTCCCTCTATGCTTTTAATTTGAGAGTAAAGCTGAAAGTAGGTCCACTTCTATTTCTTCTTAAACACTACTTGATGGGGCACAGTAACAAAGTACAAATTAACGGCTAATGGAAACTTATACAAGGAAATGGAAACTTACTACTTTAGATTAACATCAGCCAGGTTAATGTTGCACCTCAACCCCTGTGGTGCCCACCAGTCTCTAAAGGCCTCTATCGTGTCAATGAACACCACATGCTTCCCCTCCAGGGACACCTGAGTATGGATGTAACTGCAAGAGAGAGAAGTAGACAGTCATAAACAATGGCCCCTTCTATGGCCTGCTTTCTGGGCCTGTAACTAGCCACCTTGGCCGCCCCAGGAGCAAACCCATGCAAAGGCCCTCTGAGTGTCCTCTCCTTCCTGCCTGTCTGTAGATCAGGAGTATGGGGCTGAAACGCAACCAAAATTTAAGGAGCAGCCCCTTTAAAAATCTAAAAAGGGGCTGAAAATGAAAAAATTCAATGTAAGTATGTTATCCCATTTCACCAAGACATATCTGAGCGGCGGACAAAGATAAGGACGTGGAGAGAATGCAGCAGAAACCCATCCAGAACATGCCTCAGCGTGATTCTGACGAGCATTTCCTTGAGATGGCTCAGACAACGGTTTGCTGTGTCCCACGGGAGAATCCAATGTTTAGGGCCAATGTCAAATTCCACCAGAGAGGTGTCAGTTCGTCTGGAAGCCCACTGCACACCTGGACCTCCTTGATTTCATGTGACACATCCCATCTCCCTCTACCTACGCAATAACCTTATACTTGTTCATTTTTCCATTCAGATACTGGGGCGGTACAGTGGCTCAGTGGTTAGCACTGCTGCTTCACAGAGTTCGATCCCACTCTCGGGCGACTCTCTGTGTGGAGTCTGCACGTTCTCCCTGTGTCTAAGTGGGTTTCCTCCAGGTGCTCTGGTTTCTACCCACAGTCCAAAAGTGTGCAGGTTAGGTGGATTGGCCATGCTAAACTGCCCATGGTGTCCAGGGGCGTGTAAGTTAGGTGGGTTAGACATGGGAAATGCAGGGTTACGGGGAAAGGGTAGGGGAATGGGTCTGGGTGGGATGCTCTTCGGAGGGGTGGTGTGAACTTGTTGGGCCGAATGGCCTATTTCCACAATGTAGGAACTCTATGATTCTAGATATCCAAGAAATACGATCTCGCCTGACTATAGAGGAATGGTACCATTTGAATTTGTACTCACAGCCACCATCTCATATTGAGACCGAACATAATTTCAAAGGTAGTATAAAGTCAGGATCTGCTTACAATAAGACACCAGCCATGAGTAGCCTGCAAACTTACAGCAAGTGCCAGCTGAGCAGAACACAGGCCTAAACATCAGCTCTATTGAAGAAGACTCAGATAATCACTTGGATGGGCAGTTTATAGAAGCCTGTGCACTGTGAAATTCTTGGTGCATTGGGAAACCTGCCAGGAAGCTGAAAGATAATCTCAACAAGCATGGCAAATTCTGACTTCAATTGGCAAGGACTTTATATTGAACATGAAGCCAAAGCTTTCAAGCATGAAAATGGAACCCAATTCCATTAGTGTCCTCTGGACCCAATCATGTTGCAGTATTTGATGGTCAAAAGTCTTGGCTTCTGTTGCAGTCTGCACCTGATATGTCAAATGGTGAAAACACAACTTGTTGGATGCAGGTTCAGACTGCTACCATCGTGACAATGGATATGAATTTTCATAGGGGCTTGCAGGCTCTTATAATAGTCCAGAAATCTGTCCTGATGCAAATTACAAATTGGAGGTGTTTGTCCAGGAGATTGGTACAGGTTCCATGGGCCACAAACCCACTTATCCTTTGTCAGGAAGAAAACCACTCAGTGATCTTACTGATGTCTGTCAGCCAACCAGCCCAGATGACTGCCTTCCATGCTAAGATAATGGGGCTTTCCAAGTTCAGAACTCCTGAAAGTCATCCTGTTAGGCCATCTGCAGTATGTTTCACACTTACAGCAGTACTCAGAGTGCAGGTAAATATATTCTACGCAAAGGAAGAACAAGTTAAATACCAGTGAAACTTGATTGATGAATTAAAATAGGAGGCAACAATTGGGAGTTGGGAAAGGTACATATTAAATTTTATAGACAGTGGTGAAGTACATGATCAGAAAAAAATACAAAAAGATTCGTAAGGAAGGCAAAGAGGAACTATGAAATTAAATAATCAAAGACATAAAACAAAATGTACACTGTGCTACAGGCACATTCATAAAGAAAGGAAAATTGGGATGGAAGTAGGACTATTAAGGTATAGAATTGTTTCAGAGTTTATCAAAGGGATGGAATCAGTAGATAACACAGTGCTGGAGGAACACAGCAGGCAGCATCAGAGCAGTAGGAAAGCTGACTTTTCGGGTCGGGACCCTTCTTCAGAAGGGTCCTCCAACTCCACACTATGTTATCTCTGACTCCAGCATCAGCAGTTTTTACTATCTCTCAGGTGGAATCAGTAGACCTGACAGTGAATGAGATGTCAATGACATGAGTACATTTAAAATAAAACATGTCTAATCCTGACTATATTAACTACACTGTCGATTATGGTGGGGCTGTTACATATGATGTTGTGACTTCTAAATTTTTTTTATTTATTCACTTGTGGGACTTGGGTGCAGCTGGCTGGCAAGTATTTTTACTCGTCCCTAATTGAGAAGGCAACAGTGAGCTGTCTTCTTGAACTGCTGAAGTCCATGTGCTGTCAGTAGAAAATTGAGCATCAACCTTCAGGCTGTTCCTGGACCATGACCCTGCCACTGAACATCAAACCTGTTTCCGGGACTGTAACTGACAACATCTCCTCTGATCTCCTATCCACAGTGTCCCACCTCAGTCTCTCAGCTCTGTTTTTATCTTCTTCCCAAAATCCACAAACTGAATTGCACTGACAGATTGATTTGTTCCAGCCTGTTCCTGCCCTATCCAGATTATTTCTTCCTATCTTGACTCAATGTTTTTCTCCCCTTGCCCAGTCTCTTCCAACTTAGCTTTGTGATATTTCTGATGCTTTATGTCAGTTCCACAACTTTAGTTTCCTGGCCCTAGCCACCTCCTTAGAGCAATCCCTCTATATCTCCATTCCCTGTCGGTTTAGTTGAAGGCTGGCCACTTCTTCTTCGAAAGTAGGTCTGGACAGTCCCCATTTACTACTACCATCTTTCGCCTGGATGAGCTGGTTCTCATGATGAACAATTTCTCTTTTAACTCATGCCAATTGCTCTAAGTCCAAAGTGTGACTATAGGTATGTGCATGGGTTCACGATGTATCCATGTCATTGTGGGGTATGTGAAATATTTCTGGTTCCAGTTCTGCTCAGTCCCCCTCCTATAACTCTTTCTGTGGTACATTAACAACTTTATTGGTGCTGCTTCCTGACCTTATCTGGAATTAGAAAATGTTATTAATTTTACTTCTAACAACTCAATACTTGGCAACCATGAGGTGCTGTGGGCCATCAACAACAACAGATTTGTAGTCTGGCACATCTGCAACTTTATGGCCCAGCATGTCCCCCACTCAACCATTACCATTAAGACAGGGGATTCTCTCCACTTATCTGCTCCTTTATCCACCTTCCATCATCACCTCCCCTCCCCCTCTCTATTTATTTCAGAGTCCCCTTCCCCTCCCACATTTCCGAAGAAGGGTCCAGACCTGAAACGTCAGCTTTCCTGCTCCTCTGATGCTGCCTGGCCTGCTGTGTTCATCCAGCTCGACACCTTGTTATCTAAAACAGGGGATTAACACTAGTTTAATGAATAGTAAAGGAGGACATGCCAGGAACCAGACCTAAAGCTGAGGTGTTAACTTGATGACACAGCTCATTAGGAATGTTTATCTGCCAACAGCACAAGCAGCAAGTCATAGGCAGGACTAAGCTGTTCCACAACTATTGGATCAGATAAAAAAACTGCAACCCTGTCACATCCTGTTGTGAATGGTAGTGGGTGATTAACAATTCATATGAGAAGGCGGTTTCACAATTATCCTCATCCTCAATGATGTGCAAATGATAAGGATGAAGCATTTGCAACAATCTACAGACAGAGGGGCTGAGTGGACGTCCTCCAAAGATACCAACATCAAAGATGATAATTTGATTTGCTCTGTGTGATACAAAAAACTCCAAAGGCTATGGGCCCTGATAACACTTTAGCAATAGTACTGAAGTCGTGCGCTCTGCAAATGCTGCATCTCTAGCCAAGCTGTTCCAGTACAGCTACAAGAATGTGCAAATTGCCCAGGTATGCCCTGTACACTAAAAGCAGGACAAATCCAACCCAGCCAATTACTGTCCCATCGGTCTACTCTCAATCATCAGTAAAGTTATGGTAGGTGTCATCAACACTGATCAGGCAGCACTTGTAGAGCAATAACCTGCTCAGTGATGCCCAGTTTGGGTTCCCGCCAGAGCCACTCAGCTCCCAAGCAGATTACAGTCTTAATTCAAACAAGGACAAAACAGCTGAATTCCAGAGTGAGGTGAAAGTGACTGCCCATAACATTAAGGCTACATTTGACCAAGTATGACATCGAGGACCCTAGCAAAACAGGATTCAATCAGAATCAGGGGAAAACTCTCTGTCATTTGGAGTCATACCTACTACAAAGAAAGATGGCTGTGTTGGAGGTCAGTCATGTCTGGTCCAGGATCTCTCTGCACAGGTTCATCAGAGGAGTGTGAGAGGCCCAATCATCTTCAACTGCTTCATTTATGACCTTCCCTCCATCAGAAGGTCAAAAACGGTGATGTTTACTGCTGATTGCACAACATTCAGCACGATTCGCAATTCAGCTGCAGCAAGGTCTGGATAATGTCTAGGTTTGGGCTGACATGTGGTAAGATTCACTCCACACCTTGCCAGACAATGACAGTCTCCAACAGACAGAACCTAACCATCGCCTCTTGACATTCAATGGCATTTTGCTTGCTGAATCTCTTGCTATCACCATTCTGGGTATTGGTATTGACCAAAAACTGAACTGAGCTAGACATTTAAATACTGTGGCTGCAAGAGCGCCGGAGACTAGGAATCTTGTGGTGAGTAACCCACCTCCTGACTATCCAAAACCTCCTCACTATCTACTAGACACAAGTTAGGAGTGTGATTGAATACTCCCTATTTGCCTGGATGAGTGCAGCTCCAACAGCACTCAAGAAGCTTGACACTATACATGTTAAAGTAGCCTGTTTGATTATCAGTACATCCACAAGCATCCACTCCCTCTACCATCAATGCACAGTAGCAGGAGTGTGTACTAACTATAAGATGCACTGCAGGAATTCACAAAGGCTCCTTAGTCATCATCTTCCAAACCCACAGCCAGTACAAGTGCAGCAGGTTGAAAGAAAGAGGACCACCAGAAATTCCCTTCCAAGTTATTCACCATCCTGACTTGGTAACACATTGCCATTCCTTCACTGTTTCGGGGTCAAAATCCTAGAATTCCCTCCCTAATGACATTGTGGGTCTACCTACATAAGTTGGACAGCAGCGGTTCAAGAAGGCAGCTCATCACCACCTTCTCAAGGGCAAATAGGAATGGGTAATAAATGCTGGCCAAGTCAGTGATGCCTATATCCTATGAATAATTTTAAAAATGACTTAAACAACACTAGTGGGAGGTAATTTGCATTCAGCTTTGCAAATATAATAGTCTACTCTGAAGGGAGCACTCAGCTCCAAAATTGCAGTGCTAATATCAAATCAGCATAACACACAAATTGTGTACAAACAAGCCCAAAATATGGCCTTTTCACTTCAATTCTTATTCATATGTATAAAAATGTTTTTATCCATACACAGTAGAGCTTTCAGCCACAAAATATCTACTCTGTTATTATTCATTTACTGCTAAAAGTATACAGTGACCAGCACCTTGCGCATTTCTATTGCTATTTATTTCCAAGCCGTAAATGTGGCCAAACATGCAATGTCACCTTAAAACACTTTTGGTAAGGACCCAGATTTACTGGCATATCATTTTCTAATTGTTTTTCACCTCACACATCTGTAGCTAAGTGTAATTTGAGACCTCCATTTTCTTTGCACTGCAAGTTATTTCTTATCAACAAGGCTAAAATGATTTTTGTGGTGAGTTCTGGTTGCAATAAAAAAGCTTTCTCAAGATGTGAACTGAATTTTAAACCTGACATTACTTTGTGTGAAAGTATTTCTGTTACTCATCAAATGTATGAAGCTTCCACACAAACCACATTAGGAAATGGAAAGAAAATCAAATATCATTACTTTAATGGTCATAATGTTCATTCTGTCTGTATTCTCTGCCTTGTAGTTATTGCATTATTTTACAGGGCATTTTGCAAAATAGAAAGAAAATGTAATTTTTTTAGTAATGAATCTATTAGTGAACAAGTTGAAGGAAATGTTATATAGGAGACAGTATTTGATGCTAAATAACACTACTTAATATCAATGGGACATTGAAGTAAACAACATTACATTCTTGTGACTCAAAGATTTCATGTGTTCTTGTCATAAACTGAACCATTTTTCAAAAATTATACCAGTAAATTAGAGTGACCAGACATGACATGTTTTAAAGAAAATCTATACGTTTGGGTGAGGCATGTATAATGTCTCAAGAAATTATTCTAAATGCTGTTTCGCTCCTGGACTTTTTTACCCGGTTTTGTTTTTACACTGCTTTTTATTGACTTTTAGCTGAGATTCATTGTTGCTTCTTACGCATTTTAAACATCAGGAATATTGAGTGGAATCTTTCCAAGCCCTGAAAAACACAATTATCAGTGAGTCAGTTGGCAATGCAGGATGAGGCCGGCAGAAATGAGATCAGCAACATCAAGAGAAAAAATTCTCTGATGCTCCACCAAATGTTGAACAGCAAAATGAGAATCATGCTAGTGAGTGATGAAAGACCTATTTGCAACTATTTGTAAGTATTAGCATATCATTAGTATCTAATCTAACCTCGTTGAAGTGTTGTTTCCCATTCTCCCACCTGCCAGAAAGAAACTAGATGGTGCCGATCACCAACATGAAAATCAGAGCGATTACCTGATGACACAAGCTCGCTGTGTGGTCCTCTGGGCCTCCATCTTAAACAGCAGTTACCAACATCTCAGGGCATGCTCTGTCGGCATTCACCACCCACATCATCTGGTCCACAGACTTTGGCACTGGACACATACCAGTCTCAATGCACTCACATAGCTCATCTGTCAGCCATTAAATATGGCTCTGCATTTTGGGATGCTCCGACACCTTTAACGGCAATGCCATAGTCAGGGTACACTTTACACCCAGGGACAGGTACTCATCTCAATTCGACCAAGGGGCATCTTAGGACTCCTCAAATATTTTTTAGTGCTCAGTCACTTTGCATCTATGTGGATACACATAGAATCTCAGCCATGCCTTGCCTTTTCACAATTTATTGCCTCTATCAGAATTTATAGGCTCCCAGTACTCATGTCTTGTCTTGCCTTTTAGTGCAGACAGAAAGCCAGGCAGCTTGCCATCTTTGTCAGCAGTGCTCAGTTAATGGGTTGACATGTAACTGTACAGCACTGTGCAATGTCAATCTCACGTCTGTTCCATGTGTTCGCTGGATATGCGGCAAACTCACTGTATTTGCTTCAACTAAATGATGATGTCTCAAAGGCTAAAGGGAGTAGTCCTCAGTCAAGTCAAACCTTCATTCAGGGTGTCCTCGCAGTAACATCAAAGACTGTGTCCCTGATCAGTCCATGGGCTTTGATATGGTCAGTTCTCATTGAGGCAATTAGAGTCAGAGATTTATACAATTAAGTCCAGGGATAGGGCCATGGTTAAGTCCATAGGCCCAGAGCAAATGGTCTGGGGAGTCAAGGTATTCAGATAGGGAGCTGTACAGAGATCATTCAGGGATCTCTGATCAGTCATCAGACAGGGCTGTCCAACCAAGTCAGTCAAAGGGGCGATCCACATCTCATCTTGGGTATCTGTCCACTAAAGCTCAAGGAGATGTTATCAGTGGTTACTGCAGTGATAAGGAAGCTGGGAAACTCAACTGTGGGGATTGAAGGCAGCATGCTGGGACACAGATTGGACAATAATTGTAAAGGGGGCAATTCAACATATAGAGGATGGGGAGAGACAATAGAACATGGGAAGGAATGGGGTAATATGAGATGGTGTCATTGATAGTCAACACCACTCTGGTTTCAGTGGAGGACATAATGTTATGCATGAGAACACAGCACACCTGGGGCTGAGGGAGTAAGGCAGGGAGATGTACAGATAAATAAGTGGGTTAGGTGAGAACACAGGGATGATCAAAGCCAATGGGGTTGGCAAGGAGCACAAGGAAGAAGGGAAGATGAAGATTTGGGGATGTCACCTAGAATGAGATGATGAGTCCGTGACTCAATCCATGAAGCATGACTTCTGTTTCATCAGAATATAGAAGCAAGAGTAGGCCATTTAGCCCCTCGGGTCTGTTCTGCCACTCAATCAGTTCATGGCTGATCCATATAGCTACCTTTGACTCATATTCCTTAATAACTTTGTTTAGCAAAAATTTATTTATCTCAGACTTAAAATTAACATCATCCGAAACACAAGTCTGCAATGGAGATGGAAATAGCTGCCACTACACACATTCTGTGAGGAAGGAGGTTCCACTTCAGTGCAATACGACGCCATTCCAAGGCTAATAGCATCAAACAGGCAGCCACACAGTATGGATAAAATACAGCCATGATCACAAAAAACACTCTATGTGAACCATAGGTATTTACCTACCGCGTGGAGTACAAATCCTGACCCCAAGCCATCACACCGACATGGTGATGTAAAGTGAACAAATATTTGCAAATATGAGAATGTTTTTAAGATGAAATGTCACCCATGCCACTTATGTGTCCTCAGAAGGTCTTCTTTCTTTCCCTTCCACTATATGATCAGTGCAGTCTAAACTCTGCAGTTGGGATGGAAGGAGCCTGCTGTACAGTGGAGTTTATGAGCCTTTAGAGTTTTGGCTGAGTGATGCCAGAATACTGTGCCTAGAGGGCCCAGACATACTGAGTGTGTCACACTCGAAGACATGCACACATTCCTCAGCCTGAACTCCCATAGAGCAGAGGGTGGTAGGCAGATTGGAGCTGGAAGGCCCAACTTTCCCAGGAGTGTCCTGACAGTGGATCTAGTCCATGGTTCCTCCTCTGGCTGTGTGCTGGCACTTCCCTGTCCCCTTGTGAGGATAGGGCACCTGGAGTGATGTCAAGATTCTTCATCCCCCTGTCACCTTGCTGTTGGCAGCAATGGCAAGCGCGATGGTATGCAAATCTGCGCATATATCCGACAGGCACCGAGTGTGCTTGCTCTAGCTTTCTATTGAACCAGTTAATCTGTCCTTGGAAGCAGCCGGACACTTGCATACCAGAGATGTTAGTGGAATCCTCCAACCTTTGAGTCAGTTTACCCAGTGAGTCCAACAATCTTGCTTGCTGCTTCTGCGTTTGCTTGTTAGTCATTGTTAAATTGTTAACTGTTGATATCCAAGTGCCAGAAGCCTACATTTTTCTTCATCAACCAATTATGGGATTTGAGACTGATGTGCTTAATAGCAGGTGCTCCTAACTCTAACCTGGTTAAAATACCCATCCAGGTCAATCCCTGAGGTGGTTGCAGTTGCAGGTAGCCTAGCCATTGTATCCTCTGAGGGAAGAGATGCTTGGTAGGTTTATCCTCTTTACAACACAGACTGTACAGATTCCAGTTGTGCCTGCGGGAGACAAAAAAACACAAGAGAATGAGTCATTGGAAGGGATAGAAATTCAGGTATATTAAGAATACATTCAGGCTGGTAATAGGAGAGCAGCTCAGAAATAGCCAATTAATCTTACTTGGTTACCAGGGAAAAGATGTTTTGGCATCACCAAATGTACAATGGTGGTTGTCACCTGTTAGGACAGGGATGCTTTCCTCATGAGCGGTTAAAGAGATGAATGTTGGGCACCTATTACACACCTTGGCTCTTTCTGTCCTATTGCACTCCGGATTCTCTTAGAATGAGACAAAGGGAAGGATCAAGTGAATTGACAGTGGCTGGCACAGCTGTTAGTGTTGTTGCTGGTGGGGGAAAGGTGCTGAGGTGGCCCAAGTGAGTGAGTAGGCAGCACAAGCAGGGTTGGTGTTATAGGGCAGTTGAGGGGCTATGAGTGAGTGAGAGAAGATTCAATAGTGAGAGTGGTAGATCATGAGCCTTTGTAGGAGACAGGTGCAGTCATAGAGATTGAGAAAGTGTGAGGTAGCAGGTGAAAATTTAGGTACTAATCCTCATAGAGAACACTGACCTATTTGTGACATTGCTGGATGTTCCTATGGACCATTGAAATGGCACTGACCTAGGTGGCAACTTTGGCCAGGCTGGCAATGTCTGGTGCCATGGTTCTCTCTGCTGGTCCTGAGGGAAGAGAATAATCCTCCTCTGCCCTATGCCATCCACTGGGACCTCCAGGCTGCCAACTGCATCTGTCTGCCATCTCTGTGGAAATTCTGTTGACAAACGATCAGCACAAGGCAGCTCTGGACTGACAGCGCCTGACCTGGTGCAACTTTGTTTTAAACATGATGCCAAGAATTCCTGGAGATCCCAGCAGTGGCAAGTACCTTGGTCCTTGGTGGGGGATAAGATAGATGAGCAAGGTCCCAAAGAGACTTGATGCATAGGTAACAAGGCAAATTTTGGAGAATAGAGTGAAAAGTCTTACTTAGGCTCACAGAGAGAAATCCTCCATGAAACTCACCAAAATTAACATTTAGCTGATTTCTGGTAACATTTAACCCATTGTTGGCAGCTAATACTCTACTTTTCCAATTAGATGAATGTTTATTCAAAGAGATGAGTTGTATTTTGTGCCTCACTCTCCACTGGAGTACTTAAAGGCCTCTGCAGCATTTTTTTTCAGTCTGTGGGACAAAGCAGACAATTTGGCAGCTTTTTCAACAAAGGATGCTGTCTGGAAAATAGGCACGTTTACTTCCTTGGTGGGGTCCTTTGTGCCCATCATGGTACATTCCTTCTTTCACACAGTCAGACTTAGCCTCTTATAGCACATCTCTCCCCAAACCTTTGATTCTCCTGTTGTATTACATGTAACATTCCATACCCAGAACAGAATTACTTCCAACAGTAGATAAATTATAAGATAACAACTCAGTGTCTCCCTAGCATGTCTCTAAAATCAGAGATCAAGGTTTGAAGCAACACGAGCATTAAGCTATCACATAATTTCATTGCAGAATACAAAGTACACAAGGACATTGTAGAGATTGTAATGTGGTCAGCCAGGTGGACCTCATAGAATAGGAGCTGCCTGATTGAGGCCGTTAATCTGGTCCAATCAGGGAGCCTGGCTGATGGATATAAACAGGACTGTCAGAGGTTCTGTTCGCTCAGAGCTGGCTCTGAAAAAGTTGGATCAGTGTTGAGGACTTTCCATGTGTCGATAAACGGTGACTTGGTGACTTGGTGACTTGGTGACTTGGTGACTTGGTGACTTGGTGACTTGGTGACTTGGTGACTTGGTGACTTGGTGACTTGGTGACTTGGTCCAGCCTCTGTGGAGTTATTTCAGACATGACAATCATTTTCATACCAACTGAATACAGATATATTAAATATAATTATACCATTCTACACAAAATTGTCACGAGTATCAATAAAATTATATGCTTTAATCATTGTTTAGTCATATTACCAACAGTCAAGGTTTTATTTTCTTCTTTGCTTTTAGAACAAGGATGTTAAAAAAAGAGATTCTGAGCCATGTGTTTATCTCCAAACTATTCCCTGATGATGAGGTCAGACATAAGATTGCAGTTAGAGAAACCTGACAATGTCACTCTTAAATTGTCCTCTGAGATATACATGAAAGTATTGTTGCTTGACCTAGTGTCTGACCTTTTCTCTGAGGAAGTGCTTTGACGTTGCTGTGTGCTTTACTCAGGACAGTCCAGATTAGTGCAGGAACTCGGGGAATGGGGAATTTGTCAGAGTCTGTGTTGTCAGTCCATGGCCCTGTGTGTTTTGTTAAATGGTATGCAAACTGAAACTGCTCAATTAAGAGATAAAGAATTAATTCTTCTTGGCTGTTTGTGCTGAAAGACTGCAGCTGAATGTTTCTTCTAGTCACAAAGGTATGTCAGGTATTTCCTAACAGACATCAATTCATTAAGAAAGAAAGGTATGAATTGAATATTAAGCAAATTCTCTTAGATGAATCATTCAGTATATTGCATATTGATCTATTTCACTTTCCAAGACATAAGCTTGCCTAAATAGGTAGCTCACGTTTCATTTACTTCTTAATGTAAAAATGGATAGAAGAATCAAAAGGTTTTTTTTTACTTTTTAAAAGTCTGAAACTAAATTAATCTGGTAACCTTAACCCAGCATTGCATTGTAAGCCACAATAAAAGCTTACTTTATAAATCACACATGCATAGTTAATATTAATCAATTCATCATGATTTATTAAGTCCCTTGCTAATACAAGTCAATCTCAAATGGTTAGTGTCCCCAGGGTTAATGCTACAATTCAGTTTCTCACAGATACAAATGTATCTATTTCCCTAACACTCCCAGTCTGGATCAATGTGAAACTTGAACCTCAGGTCACAAGTCAGAGTCTGAATGCAGTTACTTTTTACTGGTGATTCTTTGAAACAAAATTAAGACAAGTATATGGGAGGTTTATTCCAGATTTCCAAATCATGGTGACAAAACTACGCGTTCACAAAAATAAATCTACATTAGGATAAAGGAACTGGATTTACTGATGTAAAAGGATCATAAGGTTGACAGCACCGGTAATTTGTTTTTCTCCCTTGCAATGTGATATTCAAAGTTGCAACTTAGCTTTTCTCATGAAAAATAATTCAAAGTGAATTTATTAACAATTGTGACCAGAAGAGTACTGGTCATGTTAATAAATCAGCAAAAATGTGTAACTATTGTTTATTTAAGTAGCATTTTGTAAGAATATATTGCATCCAATCCTGGATGCAACGTAAGGTTAAGTTTATGCTGGATTTTCTATGCAAAAACTAGTGATAAATTATCCATCTTTCATTCTTTTCAGTCATATGAAAAGATTAGATAGCCTGCATTTATTTTAGAGCAGAAGGAGGCAGAAGTGTACAAAATAATGAAGACCAATCAGTTAAACAGCCTGTGGGAATGTACTACACCTGATGATCAAATGGTGAAAGAAGAGTTCAAAATTAGTCTGTTCTTGGAGTATTCTACAGGCATACTTCTCCAAACTGAATTAACTCTTGTGTCAGTGTCCCTTCATTTGTGCTCAAATGATCGTCCATTCAATACCTTCTACCCCTACTTATTTAACTTCAATTGATGAGTAACAAGGTATAGCTATTTTTAAACAACCTGTTCAACCATCTTATGACACTTCCGGAGCAAATAGAACTTGAACTAGGGCCTTCTTGGCCAGAGGTAGGGACATTACAACTGTGCCACAACAACCCTTTAATAGGGTATATATTTAAAATAATTGAAGAAAGAATGAGAAGATACTGAGTATATTCTCATTCCAAATGGTTACCGAATGGATGGCTCTGGGAGTTTGGAACTCTGCTTGATACGTTTGTAGAGGCAAACACCCATGTCTCATTTAAAAAGTATCTTGATAAATACTTGAAGTGTTGTAGCCTCCAAGGGTACAAAGCAGGAACTGAAAAATGTGATTAGTCCGAATAGTTCTTTGTCAGTCTGTGCTGTAAATTAGCACATTGTTGATTTTACAGAATCAAGAATTGATGTTTGCTTATGAAGATCCTACAGCTTTTGTTGACAGTTTGTAGAATGGCTGGCAGGATCAGATATAAAAACAGTTTCTCTTGGAGAGAAAAGTTAGTTCAGAACAGTTAGGAAATAGTTTACCTCAGTATTCGGTTACCTCAGTATTAGATTAGTTTGAAAATTCCAGACCAGAAGTATTTGGTTAGAATGAATGCTGAAGGGGATATTTGAGACTAAGAAAGCTCAAGCTCAGTGCGTAAATAATCAAAGAAGAAATGTCAAGCTTTTTAGAGTGGAAATTGAGAGAAACATTCAAGTCAACCTAATAGATACTTTACAAAAGTGAACTCTCTTTCTGGTATTGGAGTATTGTAAAGTGATGCTGTTAAAAAAAAATGATAATTTTCCAAGAGTTTTGAAATTTTCAAACTGTGTTATATGTAAATAGACAGGTATGTGCTATTTTATCTTCCCTTGTATAATAAAATTCTGTTTCATTGTTAAAACCATGTCAGCATTGTATGCTTACGTTTCAGTGAAAAATAATCATGTTAAATAACAAAAAAAACAAAATATGACCTATTGCCAGATTTCCACCTGGGATCCGACTTGTCCAGATGTGACATCAACTGGGATCATAACAATACTCATAGCAAATCTTCTGAAAGATGTTATACTTATATTCATTTCAAGCATGATTTAAAAAAAAACTTTGGTCAGTCTGGTTTGTGTTCACCAGTGCTAAACACATTTTTTTTTAAATCACAATAAGATATTTTACAGAGCTTGCATTATGAACTTTATTGAACACTTATTGGTAAATCTTGCTGAAGGACAGAATTCAGTAATCCTAACTGAATTAATAATGATGCATAGTCTTGGGTATTAGCAACTTTTATGTTGGACCGTATTACTGATGCAAAAGCTTGTAGGAAACAAAATAACAGTGTTCACATTGATTATATAATAATAGACTGGTCATACACTACTATATACCCAGGAGAATAAATCCAAATGTGGTTTCTGAATCTCGGGAGTTGATAATCAAATTCCTTTTCTTAACTTACAGAAAATAGTTTGATTTAACTGTGCTCTGTATATTTCAAGCACTGTGTAAAAGAAAAATGTTGGGAAAAATTCTCTAAAATTGAGCTGTGTGGCAGTAGAGAACAAAGGAAAATGTGGACAATGAGGGCTTCTGGAGCCTTACTATCTTAATCTGAAGTGTGGGAAATGTGTCAAATCTTTAATAGTCTGCAGCGTAATAGATTACGTTGAAGGACAGGTCATAATTCGAAAGAGCCAACATGATCTTAGAAAGGTCAGTAAATACCTGTCCCATTTATGAGACTAAGGATGTTGATCTAGTGAATAATGTAACAAAGTGGAGTTTATTAATGAGTGTTTCATAATGTTTAAAAACTATGGGCTGAATCTTACATTTTTGGCTAAGTATCAGTTGCGTCATGTTTTTTGAATGGCATTGCACTGCAAGACCCAGAAGTTTTCTTACCATATCTTATTAAACTTGCCCCATTAGCTACCCACCTTACCCCTATGGTGTTGTTTTCACCGGTTCTAGTCTCATCTTACTATCAGCCATTCATGGAAAGAACTCACCACTGCCAGGATATTCTGGAATTGACCAGGCCCCCTGGTGCTGGCACCATCTTTACAAGAGCTGTTACATACCAGGACACGCACCATCAGTCCAGTGTAGTCCTGGAAATTTCCTGACATTTGTCCTGGACATGATAGGGCAAATTTGGTGCCCAGCTTTGCAGGCATGGGTCTCAAAGATCTGCTGGATGGGTTAGTGCATAGTCTTCATCCCCTTGAATTAACAGACGATGCAACAACACCAGACCATGCCAGACTGCTCTGTAGTTGCTACCTGGGTCAGTGCCATTTCAGTTATCTGGACGAATGCACAGCAATACGGGAAGGAAGTGATTGACCTTCTCCATTCTGGTAGCATAAGCGCTACCATCTTCTCCCTGATACCTCACACTCACTATTTTGCTGCTCCTGTATCCATCTCCCACCAAAGCTTATTGTTTACTACTCTCGCTATTGTCTGCCACATCTTCTCTCATGTGGACTCACCCACCACAATCCTTACAGTACTAACCTTGTATGGCCTCTGTGCTGCCTAGTTGCTTGGGGTCCCCCCTCCACTTGCATCTAAAATAACAGCTTTGCTACGCACTTTCATTTCCCTTTAATTACCTTGATCAAAATGAGCAGACAATTCTCAAAATATTTTCCAATGTTCTTGAATTAAAACGAACAGCATAAAAATCTGCAAGGCTGAAACAGAGAACAATCTGTTAGTGTATTGGAATGATGTTCCATTAAAATCTATAACAAGTCCACTGGAACATCTCAATTGAAACAGTCAAAAGGGTGTGAGGTTTTTATCATTGACAGATCACAATATTTTCTATAACCCCTGTAAAATGATAACTTAATCAAAGCTAAGAAATTGAATTCACCATTACACATAAATGACACAGAGAACTAGCAACCACTGCTAAAAATGCTGAAAATCCTAATCGAACCAATAATACGCAGAGAACATATTATTAAATGTAACACATTTTAACTTCTCTCAGTAGAATGGTGGAATATACATTGGCATTCCAACGTGAGATGAATCAGCATAGACTTCACTTACAATTTGAGACATGTTGCTCCCTTAGTAGCAGTTTTGTTTCATGGGAAGCTCTGATTAGCAGTCATAAGACCGGCCACAATGATGGAGGAAATTTCAATCGATCCAAGGTGCTTTGCTGTACCTCCTTGCAGCTCACTTGAGAGTTGTGATACTGAAAGACAAATGGAGGAGACTTTCTCTTGATGACCAATGGATCTATCATGGAAATGAGGAAAAGTAAAAGAAGGGAAGTCAAAAGTCATCTTGACATCCTAACTCACAAATAGAGGTTATTAACTAATTTGGAATTTAGACGGCATTTCAGAAATACCAAAAGATTTAATCTTGTCATGTTATATATAATTTTAATTACTCAATAAGTATTTATTGTCACTGGTTTGTGATAAATGTGTGCTATCACTGTATTTCTGCAATTGCAGATATTATGTTAAAGAAATTCAGCACTGCAATATGTCATACAGCTTGGGGCAAAGGTCTAGTTGCTCAAGAAGAAATATTCCTCATGTCTGGTCCCCACCACCACCATCAACAGGACATGCATGAGTCCTTAGCCAGCTTCACTTCCAGGTTTTGTTCGAATTTGACAGAACTGCCCAAAGCCTAAGGAAGAGATGTCAGAACTGGTAAGCCAAATTAGGAATTCACCCAGAACTCTGATGAACTGGAAACTCAGGAGTTACTCAGTTACAGGTGATTGAAAGGAAGAATTAGTTGGGGAAAGGGAAGGTCAGGTCTTAAGAGAAACAAGGACTGGTGTGTGGGGCCTGGGAAGCACTTCTGTTACATCTGGCCTACAGGCAATCTACATCAAATGTGAAAATAAAATCTTGGTGCTCCCTGCCAGTCTGTTTCCAAATGCCAGTTCTGGCTTTGGAACAGTGTGGGTTTTCCATTCTCTAGATTTAAAAAGGAATTACAGCAGCAATGACATAATCAGGGCAGGATGTTATCATGTTCAATAGGCCCCTCCTCAGTCTTAGATCTCCAGTGTCTGGAATATATCTTTTGATCTCACGCAATAACATGTCAGGAATGCATGTCAGATTGCCACATCAATAGCCAGGCGATTTTATTCTCGAACAACAACCTGGGTTAAAATCTGAGTTGGAGGGTGGAATTTTCCTGTCCCCAAATAACATGGCGGTAATGAATCAGTTCGGAAAATATGACGTGAATGGAAAAACAAGACTCTTGACATTGAGAACAAAAGTCTGATTTTCTACAAAAGGTTTGAACAGTTAGATGAGAATCTTGTTGTGAGCAACATGAAGCCAATTTTCATGCATTAACATGCCATTATTATCTAATCTTTAAGTTCCTATTTTCCCAGCCAGTGGAAAGAAACTTAACAATGATGATTCCAGACGTGGAAATCTGAACGGCCATATGGCAAGACCTCACTGGCATTTTCTTTGGACCTCCATTTTGGGCAGTATTCTTGTAACTCAGGGCATGCTCCAAAGGCAGTGACTACTTGCCAATACCCTCTACTACAGTGACAGAGGTTCATTGGACAAGCCTGTTCATATCATGGCACATCTCCAACTCACTATAATATGGTTCGTCGCTTCACTAATGTGTTCAGGAGCTCAGCAACACCACACAGTGCAAGGTTGCTGTCAAGCACCACTGCAGCAATGACATTGAGCCTTGACAGTTTAGTCTTCAGGGCTGGATGCTAAAGGCTCTGGGAAAGGGAACAGTGGAATTGTGAAGGGGGCCAACAGGGTTTTGAAGTGGTCAATACTTTAAAGCATGGCTGGGAAAGTAATAATGCAGAAGGAATGGTTGCCCATGCTCAGAAGCATCCTGACTTAAAAGATGGTGCATCAGTATACGACCATTCCAGGCATGTTCACCTCATATGCCAGGGTGTGAGCGAGAAGTGGACAAATGGAGATGGGTGCAGATATTAGAAAGTATTAATCCTATGTGGTTGAGGGCTTTGACTACTAGGTATTGTGTGGGGATATTAGGGAGTTCACTGACGTGATCAATCTGAGGCTGGGAGATTCTGGAAGAGGAACAAAGCCTTCTATTATGCTGGAAATTGAAAATGTGCAATGGGAAGAAAATGGCTACGCCGACACTTCGAGTGGGTGAGGTAAGGCAGTCAACCTGTGAGGGAGGGAGCTGCAGCCAAGACCAATCATAGAGCTCTTAAAAGGGGAATGACATCAGCCACATGGCCATGAAGGTGTAAGAAACAAGCATAAAGGCTGCTTACTCCCTGGCCATCCTACAGCATTGGCTTTTTCTGTATGTGGCACCTCCCTGGCACAGCCATTCCAAGACAAATCTTTCACAATTACATTTTTGCTTGAAGAGGGAACTAACCAACCATAAAAGATATTGAACCAGGAGGACCAAAGTGCCAACAGCACCCAATTCTATGTGTTTCCTTTGTTCCTTCTGCTTGCATGATGGTGCAGTTGGCTGTCATAGCAGATCTCCATCCACTAGAGCTCATGTGTGGTCATGATCTGCTGCCAACTATCATCTTCAATGTCATCTCCTCTGAATGAGTGAGGCACAGAGACATCACTAAAAGAGAATGTTTCAGAGTACTGTCATAGAACTGTATCATTTGCTGGAGTAAGATGTGTGAACTAAAGGGTTGAGTGCCTATCCTATCCCAGTGGCCAACAAGGTGACAGCTGGCCTAAATTTTTACATGATTGGCTGCTTCCAAGGATCGACTGAGAATCTGTGTGGGTTATTTCATTCCTTAACCCTCAAATGTATCAAGGATGTTACCATTGCAATTTGATTTATTTTCCCCATGATAAGGTCAGCGTTGTAGCCCAGGCAGCAGGTTTTGCTAACATTGCTGGCTTCCCCAAAGTGCAAGAACTATAGGCTGTATACATGTTGAGATGAGTCGACTTCATTAGTAGAAAAGGAGAATATGCAAGTGGACATCATTGTACCACATCTTAGAGCCTGCACCAAGTACCCTAGAATCTGCATGCTGCTTATATTCTTGATAATTATTAGATTCTTGCTCCCTTTAATATTTGGATGTCTTTCAAGGATGGCTGTTGGGACACAAGGCTACACTTTGCTACCATGACTGATTACACTATTATGTAGCCTCTTGACAAAGGCTGAGCCTAGATACAATGTAGCCCATTCTTCCACTAGGGCCATCATGGAGCAGATGATGGGTTCCTGAAGATGAGATTCTGATGCTATGATCGATTCAGAGGAGGACCTTTTAGTACTGTCCAGAAAGTGTGCTTCAGGATCCTAGCGTGCTGAGTTCTCCACAATTGGATCAGACAAAGACAGGATGTGATGGACACTGAAGAGCTGGGAGAGCAGCAGCAGTCTTTTGAGGAGGAGGATGAGGACATTGAGTGGGAGGAACATCACCTTCAGTGTGATCGAGTGCTGCAGCATTGAGCACAACAAATCAAAGAGAAGTTAACTTGTACACGATTCCATTAGTTCTGAGTTGTGTGATGTCGTCATTCATTTGCTGCAAATTTGTTTTGCTCCAGAGTCAAGCAGCTCCAGTTTAGTGCCACAAGCAAATGCAACAGTTTTGTTTGTACTTTCTTCACTTTTCCTGTTGTTTACTAAAGGTTAACTTTAACAATGGCGTGAGGGCTTTAAAACTTGTGATGGTCCCACATTCAGAAATAAGACGATGTTATGCTATCAGAGATAGTAGGAACTGCAGATGCTGGAGAATCCAAGACAACAAGGTGCAGAGCTGGATGAACACAGCAGGCCAAGCAGCAAAACAGATGTTATGCTATGCTGGACATTAGCCAGAAAGAGGTTTGGCACTATGGAGCAGTGTCATGCGAAACTTGATTCTTGTAGCTGCAGTTATAAAGACAGTCAATCAGACAGGTGATGATTTAAAGTGTCAATATATTCATGAATGTAATAGTCTATTTACAACGAAGTGTCACCCATGTCAGCTACATGTGCTCAGAAGCTCTTCCTTTTCATTTCCCTCCCGCTATGTCTATTGTGAAGGACTGTTCCATTCTGGCAGCATTTAATCTGATGCACAACTAAGCTTTATATGTGGTGATGGCAGTGGGAAGCCTGGAAGTAGTGAGTGAGAGCAAGATTGCGAGAGAGTGATTCAGTGGAGCTGTGGTGCATCCTTGATGAGATGGGCAGTAGAGGATTATGTGAGATAATTCATTACGGCTCACAGAGAGAACCCTTTCACAAAACACTCTAAAATTAACACTTCGGTGATTTTTGGGAATAATATTGTCTATATATTTAATCTAGCAACTGTCGTGTTCATTTATTTAATTAATCTGTGTTTGGTTATATTAGCCAATTGACTGATCTATGCTCACTGTACTTGTTTGACCGAGCCTGTGTATAGCCTCAGAGCTAAAATAATCCGAGGCTTACAGATGGAGCTGAGAACTGAGAGCTGTAAATATCTGTGTAGAAATCTTGCAACTGAAAAGATGTTTTAAAGCATTGTAAATAAACCTGTTGTAGACTTAGAAGCAGACATATTTGGATTGTATAGCAAATATAAAAAATATACAACAAACAGGTGAATTCACAACACTAGTCTAACACTGGCGACTAAGTTAGAAATTCAATGATCACACTTTCCAAAATATAGACAGTACTCCTGACCAAGCCAAAACCGTAAATCTTCTGCTCCCATCAAACTCAGCTTCCCACTGTGTGCAAGGATTGTTAAAATTATGGTGGGGGTAATTCTGATGAATGAATTCCAAAAGCAACATCAAGGTGAAATTCAACTTTGACAAGATGCAGAACAAGCAGCAAACGAAAGGTTGTCCGTTATATTTTTACTAGCAAGTGGAAATCAAGCTGGATGTGGAATGGATCCACTGCTCCCTGTACTCACCAAAGCTGAGTTACAACACCTGTGCATTTAACAAACAGGAAAGGTAGTTGAAATACTCAATGCTAATTTTATGAATGTTAAGTGAATCTGATTTTATCATCTCAGTAATAGCAAACACTGAGTTGCCATGGATTTGAAACCATTTCAACCCAGTCTAGAACAAAGCAAAGATACTGATCACAGGGATCAAAAACATTAACCACAAAGTAAATCAAAGAGTAGTTGAAGGTTAAATAGCCCTAATGAACATGAAAGTACAGTATTAAGTAAAAAGTAAGTTTCTTGTATCACATATTATACTATTGTTAGATTCATGTGGGAGGTATCAACTCACTACAATTTACTTGCATCAATCAAACACATTCTGAATACACCCATCTAGAGAGACATATTTATTCTATTCACATTCACTTTATGAGCACATTGAACTTGATGTTCTTGTCTGATGTGCCAGTGAATATAAACAATGAGCTAAAGGCAATTTGTTTATCCAGTACAAGGTGCAAGTGGACTTTTGTTTGCTTGCCACTGATTTTTGTGCTTTGCCTGTGGGCAAACATTCAGTACAAATGGATCTCCTCTATACACACAAGGCATTTACCTTTATAAAGGCTCAACTGATAGCTCTTGTCAGGTACAGAAATGCAGACAATAATTGAACTGGGCATTTTATCTGTGAATAAACTATTACTTATATTGTAAGAAGGTTTTGTTTTAAATAGCCAATCAGGTAATCATTCATGCAAGCATTTGCCTAGTGTTCATTATTCACACTAAGGTTATGGGTAGCAAAGTGAAGTTAAAGCCACAAATCAAATCAGCTATTATCTCATTAACTGGCAGAGCAGACTGGAAGGGCTGAAAGGCTACTCCTGTTTCTGCTTATGGTCCTAATTTCTATTATCTATATTCCTTTCCAAAAATTCAAAATACAATGTATGAATGGCAATTGTAGTTAGGATTTAGCACATGAATTGCTTTATAATTTGTTCACCATTAAAAAGAATGAATCTTCGGCTGGTAAACAATAATATTACATTGAGTATAAAATCTACCCTCAGAGCATGCAGTGTCCACAGTTGATATGGTACATTCCTTTTCCAGGGTCAGCCAACTGTAGGCAAGGCCACACAGCATCGACAGGCAACCTGAGTCCCCACTCCCACAGGCCTGCAGAAAGAAAAAATGAACAAGACTAGAATCAGAATCCTTGAGAAAATCCCCTGACTTGCTGTCCCTATACACTCTACCCACTCTAACTGGGCAGTGATCAGGATCTGGAAGGTCTGAATGAAGTGGAGTCATCCCCTTCAAAAAAGGAAAAGGGCTGTAAATTAGATTGCTTAATTTTATTTTAGATCAATCACGTTGTTTACACTGTTTTCCTTCACTTGAGGAGCTGGAGTTATTCCAATAATCCCTTCAGTCACCTTTCTGTGAGACTACAAAACATAGGAACAGAAGTTGTCTGTTCAGTCCATCAAGTCTGCTCCACCATTCAATGAGATCACGATTAATCTGATAATCCTCAACTCGACTTTCCTGTCTTTTCCCTATAACTGTCGATTCCCCTACTGATTAAAAATCTGGCTCTCTCAGCCTTGAATATACTTATTAACCCAGCCTCTATAGCCCTCTGTGGTAAATAATTCCACAGATTCACAACCCTTTGGGAGAAAAATAATTCCCCTTCATCTCTACCTTTTTGTACAACTTTGTACTCTTCCACCACCAGATATTTTAGTTCAGCTCTCTTGAAATCTTGCCACTTTCTGCAGCTTGATTATGAGAAGTCCATGTGTTCTCAATTGGGTCTTATGGTATAAGGTGGATTTTAAAAAAAATCCTTGGACTTTTGGTACAGTCTTAGATTTAGATTGATGTCCATATGACTTTCAAGTAATAGCCCACAATTTAAATGTTACAAAATCATAGTTAAGTAATTATAGCATCATTTACTTAAAGAAAGAATGACTTCCATGATCACCGGAAATCTCAAAGGGACTTACAATGTGTGAAATACTTTTAAAATGTAGTCACTGGTGCAATGTAGAAAACATGTGTCGTCACTGTTGTAATATACAAATCGTTGCAGATAATTAGCACATAGCAAACTCTCACAAACAACAATGTGAAAATAACTACATAATTCATTTTTGTGGTGTCAATTCAGAATTGAATACGGAAAGAAAAATTGCAGTTAATGAATAATGTCACAAGACCTTTTAAATCCACTGGAGAAGTAGGACAGGGCCTTGGGTTACCATTTCATCCAAAGACTCAACATTTTCTCAGGATTACACTTGAATGTCAACATAGATATTCCTGTTTTAGGAGACCACATATTTTTCATGTTTTGGGACTATAAATTAAAACAGAGGTGGGACTGCTCTAACTGGAGTACCAAGAACGTTTGGCAGCTTGAAAATCAAGAGTTGCCCAGTATTGAGCTATGAAATACAATGTTGCTTTTTGAAGCAGCAAGGGGTGAAAACAATACTGAATGACACCGAGAATCTTTTGAGTAAAGGAAATTCTGCATGACAACAGCTCTCTGATTGGTTTAGTTGCAGAGAGTTAAAAAGTTGTAAGTATCAAGCAAAGCAGGGAGAGGTAGAAGCATCCAAAGCCTGCGGATGGAAAGCATCTCTCCCTCTCTGTGTACGGGCAAAAATGCAGAAAACCAAGTAAACTTTGAAAGAAAGAATTCATACAAGAAAAGACACAAGTTCACCTGATCAACCGTTGAATTAACAACAACCATCAGTCCTCAGGCAACATCATTACAAGAATCAATAGGATCGCGAGGTAAATAACTTTCCAACTTGTGGTCTGGTTTACTGACCTTCAGAATTGTACTTTATTTACTCTATTTCTTTTACTATGTATAATACATGTAATAAGCTATTTCTCTTTTGTGTATCTTAAATATGATTGTGTATGTATGTGTATTTGTGATTCTGAAGACGTATAGTTTAAATTGCATAAATTAGAAATCCTTATTTTCACTGCTCATGTTAATGTTAAGTGTGTTATAACAAAGAGTTATTTTTACTGAGGAACCTGGTGTCAATCACTTTTGTACTAAGTAGCAGTCTATCTGGAAAATTAGTCATTTTGGTAGTGTCATTGGGATTTTGTATATTTATACATTTTGTGACTGCTTGTTGAACAGTGGGGCATGATTATCAGGGCACTGTTCCCAGTTAAGTTATGACAATGCTTATGAACTCACAAGAGTTGAAAGTTCTACCATCTGAGACGTAGCAGACCCATAGGCCCAGTTTGTGGAAATATAGAGTCATTGACCGTGGCTATCATCAATTTGACCATGTAGAGCCCTAGAATCATATCATGGAATGATTACAGGAAAGACAGGCCAGTCAGCTTATCATGATTTTGCAGGCTGTTTGGAAGTGCACCCTACCTAACCCTCCTTCCATTTCTTCTTCCCAGTGCTCTGCAATTATAATTGCTTCAGATAATTACCAATTTGCTCTTAAATTTGATCATCCAGAACTAACTTTATTGGGCCAACCACAGGCTCAGGATGCCTGAGTTCTGACTGCCAAAGTAAATCATCTTCATCTAGCTCAAGGAAGGTAATCGAATGAGAGGAGGACAAAGGGAACGTTTCAAAGACTCCCTGAAGGCTTCCCTCAAGAAATGCAACATTGATATAAATGCAGTGGAGGCCGTCATTCAGAAGAAACTGACTTGTAGGAAACTCCTGTATGAAGGGACACACTTCTTTGAGGATGCCCATTGGCAAGAGGAAGTACGGAAAAGGAACCAGAGAAAGGCGCACCAGTAATGGAAAGGCCAAGTACCAATTCCATTTCCTGAAACACTTGCCAAATATGTGGTCAGAGACATTGCTCTAGGATCGGGGCTCACGTGTGGACTCACAGAACCTATGGCCAGCAACACAACATTTCTGAGGTGGACAATCATACTTGCGAATGAGTGATTGCTGACGATGATTTTCTTTTAGAAATTTTCTTTTAGAGTCATAGAGCTGTACATCATGGAAACAGACTCTTCGGTCCAACTCATCCATGCTGACCAGATATCCTAAATTATTCTAGTCCCATTTGCCAGCAGTTGGCCCATATCGCTCTAAAGCCTTCCTATTCATATACCCATCCAGATACCATTTAAATCTTGTAATTGTAACAGCCTCCACCGCTTTTTGTGTCAGCTCATTCCATACATGCACCGCTCTCTGCATGGAAAAGTTCCCCTTAGGCCCCTTTTAAATCTTTCCCCCAAAACCTTAAACCTACATCCTCTAGTTTTGGACTCCTCCACCCCGTGGAAAAGACCTTGTCTATTCACCCTATCCATGCCCCTCATGAATTTATAAACCTCTATAAGGTCACCCCTCAGCCTCCGACACTCCAGGGAAAATAGCCCCAGCCTATTCAGCATCTCTCAAAGCACAAACCCACAAATCCTGGCAACATCCTTGTAAATCTTTTCTGAACCCTTGAATAATGTTCTGAGGCAGTGGGCTCTTCTATTGTGCAATGTGAGGCCCTTCAAGGGGCATTAAGCAAACAGGAGAACTACACAATGCAGATGAAAGCATCTGTTACCACAACATTGCAATTGGACATCATGCATTGACCAACTGTCTCAACGAAAAATCTTGGCCACAAGCATATCATTCAATACTACAAATTAATCATACCAAAGGATGTGAAATACAAATAATTTCAGTCACCGGGTGAAGGTCCCCTTCAATTTGTAACTCAGGACCAGGCTGGCAGGGGCTGGTGCTGTCGTCTCCAGCAGGGCTGGGGAAAGAGAATAGACCTCCTCTGCACCAACCAAACCACACAATGAATCTGGCGAATGTCATCTCAACATATCTCAGTGGCACAAAGCACAATATTTGCTGACAGAGAATAAGTTAAACCTGAAATTTGCTGAAAAGAATCACATTGCCAAAGCTTTTCTCCCACATATGAATATAAACAGCCTTATGACATTGACTGATTAATTCAAATTGTTTGGGACAAGACGCATCAGTACACTCAGGATTCTTCAATGTGTTGCCCAATCACAAAATCAAATCTAACAGAAAACATATTGTTTGGGTTCCACCGGGATCCATTCTTTTCAAATAAAAGGAATTATGTTCAAACCTCGAAACTTTTTGAATTATTCAGGAACTTGGTGAACCAATAGTTTGCTGTTGCTTTCTCCATGGCAACACTTCAAACAATAAGAGTCAATTAGCTAAAGAATAAACACCCTTTTCTCTTGTGGTATAATTTTTTGTGATCATTTGAGGGGTGTAAGATGAAAATCTGAAGCAAAATCTCTCTCGTGAGTAGCACTTAAGCTCTGTACTGCCAAGTGACTTCAAACATATCAGTTCCAGAACACTTGCTTTCTTTTCTGGGAGAACTACAATGCCATTAAGTAATTACATTTCCCTTCCCCATTAATAAACACTACAACAGTGCTTCCCAAATGTTTTCAAACTGTGTCACTCTTTTCTAGCTTGGTAGCTGTCATGACCTCTCTGTGAGAACTTTGAGAGTAGATGGGGGTGAGAAAATCTCTGAGAGCAACAGGGCAGAGGTCAAAAGACCTGTGAGAGTGAGGGGGTGGAGCTACATGGCAACCATCGCTGCGTCTGAGCTTGTGACCTGAAAATTTCTGCTTGCGACCCTACTCAGGGACTCAATCCCACTTTGGGAAGCCCTGCACTACAGAGCAAAATCCTAAGCTAGAACAAATTGACTCAAAGCTAAATGACCTGTTGCATTGGTCCAGTGAGGCAAGTTCAATAGAAATTTCCCTGCTTCTATGTACACTGCATCTCTCTGTGAAACAAAACCTGGTGTTAGAAGGTGATGGACTATACATCCTCACACACACTTCCTGTAAAGACTCCATCCCATTCTCTCAGTTCCTCTGTCTCCATTGTATATGTTTAGATGAGGCCAACTTCGACAAGGGAGCCTCTGATATGCCCATCTCCTTCCTCAACCGAGGATTCCCCAGCTATGTTTTCGACAGGGCCGTCAACCAGGTCTGACCCATCTACCGCACTTCCGCCCTCACCCCTTCTCTTCCCTCCCGTAACAGCGATAGGTTTCCCTTTGTCCAAACCTACCATCCCACCAGCATCTACATCCAGAAGATCATCAGCCACTTCTGCCACCTCCAGTGAGATGCCACCACCAGACACATATTCCCCTCCCCTCCCTCGTCCGCCTTCCACAGGGACCGTTCCCTCCAGGACACCCTTGTCCACATTTCCTTCACCCCCAACACCCCCCCAACAGCCCCACGGCACCTTCCCCTGTAACCGGTGAAGGTGCAACACCTACTCATTTACCTCCTCCCTCCCCAGTATCCAAGGGCCCAAACATACCTTCCAGGTGAAGCAACACTTCACCTGCACTTCCCAGAATCTAGTCTATTGTATTCACTGCTCACAATGTATTCTCTATATTGGGGAAACAAAGCATAGACTGGGTGACCGCTTCACAGAACAGCTACATTCTGGTCGCAAAAAAGACCCTGAACTACCTGTTGCCTGCTACTTTAACACACCACCCTGTTCCCTGGCCAACACGTCTGTCTCTGGCTTGCTGCAGTGTTCTAATGAAGCTCAATGCAAGCTGGAAGAACAACACCTCATTTTCCGCTTGGGGACCCTACAGCCCTCCGGACTCAATATTGAGTTCAATAATTTTAGGGCCTAAAGTCTCCCATCTCCTAGCCCCCCACCCCACACACAGGCCCTGTTAGCACATTGCCTGCCATTACACACCCCCTGTTGTTAGTCACTAATAGTCCTCATCAACAACTATTCACCCTCCCAGCCTGATCGTTAGCAACTCTTTGTCTGTCCAACTGCTATTCTCTCTCTTTAGGCTCTATCCTATTGTTTACTCCCTAACCCATTGTCCAGAATCCCTAACAAATGGAAACTGTTTCTTTGTCTACCCTGTCTTATTCTTTTAATGCCTTGAATTCTAGAGATTCATGATTCATACTGATTCATGATCATTGTGATGAGCAGTAGTCTAACAGATGGTACATTTCAAGCTACAAATGTCAATGAAATTTACTACATATGAAACAAATGGCAAAAGCGGAACACTTTCATGGACTACAGAAATCATAAAATGGCCTCAAAATAAGGATCTCTCGATATGTTCAGAATCTTGGAAGTAATGTTTGGGTAAAGCATGTCTGCCATGTGAAGATCATACATGAAAACGGAAACACAGATGGTGATGTATCAATCCCTGGGTCATTGGTTCCCTGGCAAGCTGAACCCTAAATAAGGTTTGATGCAGTATCATAGTTATTCATCCTCTTTTCCTTTGAAGTCCAAGCTGGGCCAAAGGATATTAGCACAGAGATAACCTTGTGCAAGTGTGCCAATAAAAACAGCATTCAAGCAAACAGGGACACACGGTCAGGTTTCCCTGATTTAATGTTTACAGGACAGCAACATTATGCAATGCCTTGCCCCCTCAGTTATTGACCAGCAGGCAGTCATTTGTGATACTTGTTAATCAATCCCATCTCATCAAGGTCAGGCTATCCTCTCTAAAGAATGTACATATGACCAGTACAGAGGAGCAGACAACCTTCAGAATGTAAGAGACATTTTAAAGCAATCTGAATCCAACCAAACTTTCATTTCGTGAAAGAAATGTTAAAAAGTTGCTCATTTTCAGCAAAAAACAGGTCTCTAATCTTATTACACAGCTCCTTCCTCCATCGTTAATGCTAGAAGTACTTAAAAAGTCACAACTTCAAAAAGCAGTGATTGTAGATACACATTTGAATCAAACAAAATTACTCAACTTTCAAAGGTAATGCGTTAGTTACCAATTATTAATTTTGAATTTCATTTCTGGAAATATTTGTGCGAGGTTTTTCTCTGTTGAATCTCATCTAAAGTGCATCGATTCAACAGTAATAAGGCAGGGCTATTGTTCTAAATTTTACATAAAACATTTAGGTGATTTTAATTTTTTTTTGAGATATTTCTGTTGTATTTGGAGGGAGTTCTATTTTCATGACAGAAAAGTCAAACAGACTCCATTTGTGCTGATTTTCCATTGGTGAGGTACCTCTCATCTTTCGCTGGTCCTGTCAATTATGTTACTCTGAAGCGACCTAATTTGTATATGTTATAATGTGCATATCTAATAAGTACAGAAATCATTGAAGTACAGAAGCCAAGTAGCAACTTAAAAAGAAATAAGTGATTCTGAGCTTTATAAATTGAGGAAAAGTGTACAAAATTCCTGATACAACTTTGACAGTATTATGCCCATTTCTGAGCATTGTATTTTAGGAGTGATGTGAAGATTTTAGAATGGGTGAGCAGACTTCCAAAAGTCATTGAAAACCTTTGGGAAGGCAAAATTCTATGATGATTAACATGTTGGGTACACAATGACAGGAATCTGAGTAAGAACAAGAGTCAGAGTTGTACAGCACGGAAATGGACAGTTTGGTCCAACTCGTCCATGCCAACCAGATATCTTAAATTAATCTAGTCCCATTTGCCAGCATTTGGCACATATCCTTCTAAACTCTTCCTATTCATATACCCATCCAGATGCCTTTTAAATGTTGTAACCATACTAGCCTCCAACACTTCCTCTAGCAGCTCATTCCATATATGCACCACCCTTTGCATGAAAATGTTGCCCCTTAGTTTCCTTTTAAATCTTTCCCCTCCCACCTTAAGCCTATGCCCTCTAGTTTTGGCCTCCATTACCTTGGAGAAAAGACCTTGCCTATTTACCTTATGCATGCCCCTCATGATTTTATAAACCTCTGTAAGGTCACCTCTCAACCTCTAGTGCTCCAGTGAAAATAGCCCCAGCCTATTCAGCCTCTTCCTATAGCTCAAATTGTCTAACCCCAGCAAATCCTTGTAAATCTTTTCTGCACCATTTCAAGTTTCACAACATCCTTCCTATATGAGGGAAACCAGAATTGCGCGTAATATTCCAATAGCAGCCTAACCAATGTCCCATACAGCCGCAACATGACCTCCCAAATCCTCTTTCAGTGCACTGACCGGTAAAGGCAAGTATACCAAATGCCTTCTTCACTACCCTGTCTACCTATGGGTCATGCAACATCTCCCAGAATATGTCCAGTCAGTGTTGGAGACCCTATTATTTCAAACTTGCATTACAGAGGGTTGAATCATTTTAATTTAATGCAACATCTCTTCCCCTGAAACATATTAGAAGCCTTCAAGAAAGTATTTTAAAACTACTTCAATATGCTATAATTTTACAGATCACATATCTTCTGAATAAACAATAATAGACAAAGTACAGTAATTATAAATTAAGAACTCTGAACAGCATTGTCAGCAATCCAGTCCATTAGCTATAGACGAATACATGCACAGATTGTGTTTGTGTGTGGCCGAAGGATTGCATTAATGAGTATTTATCAGTTATCATTGAATGTCTTTTCCACAGATGTATATATTTGTAATAGGTGAATCTTGGATGAGTGTCAAATACGTGTATTCACTTGACTCTGCCTTGACTAATTTCCCTAATCAAGTCCTTCTAAAGTTTAATAAGATTAATTGTGCAATTGAATTGTTCACAGTGGATACACAGCTCTGCAAAACTGCATTTGCTTTCTGCAGCTGCAGACATTGTTTGAATACTGCAGCAAATAACTTAACTCTTGAGCCCTAAAGCCCGTCTACCATCTAAAAGGCACTAGTCAGGAGTGTGATGGAATGCTCTCCATTTGCCTGGATGAGCGCAGCTCAACAACACTTAAGAAGCTTGATACTATGATCCTCAAAGCAGCCATTTGATTGGTACCACAGCCGTAAGCATCCATCCCCTCCAACATCAATGCTCAGTAGCATGGTGTGAACTATCTGCATGATGTGCTACAGAAACTCACCAAAGATCCTTAAACAGCACCTTCCAAGCCTATGACCACTTGAATCTAGAAGGACAAGGGCAACATATACATCGGAACACTGCTACCGAAAGCTACTCACTATCGAGGCTTGGAATTATATTGCTCTTCTTTTAGTGTCACTGGGTCAAAATCCTGGAGCTACCTCCCTAAAGGCATTGTGGTTCTATCTACGGCACGTGGGCTGCAGTGGTTTAAGAAGGCAGTTAACCATCACTTTCTCGAGAGAAACGAGGGATAGGCAAGAATTGCTGGCCCAGCCAGTAACACCCTCATCTCATGAATAAATGAAAAAAACTATTTCCACAGTCTCCCCAAGCTACGCAAATTGAGGCTTGTAGCATGCCAAAAAATATGCAATGATGAGACAAAACATTCTACTCTTACATTCTTTTATGCTTGATTCATTTCTTGCCAGAACCCAGCAAATATAATGCACTCTAGCAATTCTATACTGTACGTGCTTAGAACTGACATCATTTCAAAAAAGATACTGACCAGTATTTCATAGAATTTTTGGAGCAATATATCAAAGTTCCTGCATCAGTTGTTGTTCTTGAGAAACATCAGCAGAGTCTCATCATATATGTGTTGCTGTTACCAAATATTTGCAGCATGAAAGGAAGTCATTCAGCCTAAATAGTCCATGCCAGTGTATATATTTCAGATGATCGAACTCTCACCCTTTACCTAACCCAATCAACATACATTTTAGTTCTTTTGTCCTTACGTACTTATGTAACTTCCCTTAAATGTATCAGTGCCATTCACTTCAGTCATTCCTTTTCTTATTATTCATTCACTGGATGTGGGCATCACTGGGCCAGGCCAGTATTGATTGCCCAGGGCACAGTTAAGTGTCAACCACATTGCTGTGGGTCTGGAGTCACATGTAAGCCCGACAAGGTAAGGATGGCAGCTTCCTACCTTGAAGGAAATTAGTGAACCAGATGGGTTTAATGTGCCTTGTGCCAAGTAGTTGCACGTTCTAACCACTCTCTGTGTAAAGAAGTTTCTCCTGAAATCATCATTGATTTATTAGCAAATATCTGATATAAGACTTTAGTTCTGATCTACATGCCAATGGAAACATCTTTTTGACTTATACTGTGTAAAATCCTTTCATAATATTATAGATATTTGTTCATCTCCTCAGTTGTGTCTTTTATGGATATAAGAGGCTAAACTTATTATATCTTTCCTAATTGGCAGAACTTTTCAGTCCTGGTAAAATTCTAATAAAGCTATTTTGTAGATCATCCAATGTTTCCTTCTTTTGAAATATAGAATCTAGAGGAAGGATGTAAAGGCCTCATTTAGCCCAAAACAGATGTGGATGAATGTGAAAGCTTATGCCGTTGGCTCATGTGTCAGTGCCTCAGTAGCATTCACTCCAGGTTAATTTCCCAGAGGTAGGATGGAGTTGGTGTGTTTTCACCTATGGGCCGAATGAAAATGGTGATGGCAAGACTACCTGACTGTTGGCAGTGGTACCAGATTCAGCTATGTAATAGACACTCAGCTCAATAACTGGGGGTCAGTTGGCATTTTTGAGTTGGACTCCAGGTTTACACAGACAGTAGGCACTGGTTTGTTGTCTGGAATTGGTGACCAGACTAAAGGTCCTTCCTGATGCAGGAAATGCCACAGGCTACCTGGTGAAAGGGCTTCCTTCCCCACAGCAACATCCTGGCTGCAAAGCCATTTTTATATTTTAATTGAAGGGTGAAGAAGAATTAAATCCTGTGGTATTTCGGATGAGGACTGAAAAGATTCCTGATAAAATTTTTGAAAGATCAATTGCAAGTTTTGAATCAATTTCAGGATACATGGTTTTGAGCTCAAGTCATTCTGGAAAATGCCACGTGAAACACTCTACCAGTTGATAGGTGGATTTTGACACAAAGATATGAAATATGATTTTAATTAAAATAACTTAGCTGGAGGCTTAAGAAATTGGCCGATACTTAAACAATCATCAAATCCTTCTGCAAGATCACTCTTGGACAAACCGAAGAAAAATATCAATGATGTTTTGCAAGAAAAAGGGCACAAATTTGAAACTATTGCAGCAGGTCAGTACTGCAAATACTTGGAACTACAGACTCAGTTTTCAACATGTTCAGTGAAACCTCCAAATCTTTCATGAGATGTGGTTTGTCTCGCCCAACAAGAGAGTGTCCAGAATTTTGTAATTTACCAGAGGTTATTGGGCTAAAATATGAAGGAAGTCCAATTGCCCAGAGAATCTCAAATGACAACTGAATGTTGTACAGCAGCAAGTAAAGAAAAGCCAAATGAGCAACAATGTCAAAGCAGCAACTAAATTTCTGTTCATGATACACAAACATGTCAATGAAGTCTAAGAGGTAATCACAATGTTACAGCCTGCAGACCCCAGTTAGACAGTACATATGGCAAATCTGACATACCTCATAGACATCATTAGAAATGCTGAAGCCTTAACCTCCATCCAAGTGTTGTACTCCAAAATAAATAGAGAACAAGCACTATATGTCAAGGTTGACATAAGCGCAAGTGTCAGTATCATCTTTTTATCCATCCTACATAGGATGCAGTCATTAAATTCACACAGTGTAGTGCTGTTGGCACAAGCTGAGTGCTCATGACTGGTTTGACATCCCATGCAATTTCATCATTCATTTCAATTGTTAATAGATATCCTTGGGATGGACACCTGAAGCCTTATATATCATTGAAACAGATGCACAACCTGTCATCAGTGTTCTGGCATGCATGGATCTACAATTCATCACAATCCACAAATCTGTCAGTTGCAACACCAAAGATTCCAGACCACAGCATCAATCTCATTTACGTTGGTCATAGCTGAGCAGAGCAGATATAGCAAACTATGTCAGATGAGAACTGATCCACAAAGAACACATTCGACAGGACGCAATTTGGTACATACTTTTTGGTTGTTCAGAGCCAAAATAAGATTTTCCAAGCTGCACATCAAGACATTCTAGACATGCATTTGATCCCATGCACCCAGAAAAAAACCCATGCGATTAGTGCATATGTAGGATCCATATATTGGCCCAGCATTAATCATGACATTGATCAACTGATAAAGTCATGTAAAACATGTTAATTCTCTCAACCTCAACAAACAAGAGGAATTCTTCTGCATGCAAGATTCCTTTGGTGCAAGGTTGTGAATAATACTTTCTATATCCAATATCACAATTATATTTTGGTGACTGATTATTTCACCAAATTTCCTTTGAGTATGTCAAATCAAAAATACTACTTAGTGCTTCAGTTGTTAATACATTAACCATCATATTCAATGTGGTCTGTGTACCACAACAATCTGTGTCCAACAGCATTCAACAGTACATTGCTGCATTCTTTCAAAATGTGTAAGAAATGAGGGATTCAACATACTATCATCCTTACCTTCTACCCACAGTCAATAGTCCAACAGAATGCACCCTTTGTGCTATAAACTCTGTAAGGTGACCAAATTGAAGAATTTAGACATTTTTCACATATTGACTGCACCATTGTGTTTGATTGACATGCGGCATGTTTGTAAGTAAATTTGGTTACATAGGGGACATCCTGTGCTATCTCAATGGTTTGAACGCAAATTTGTCAGTGATTTCTTTTGTTTGGCAATCTGTTGAGTACATTTGGAATTACAAATCGATGATGGTACTTTTTTCTATATAATATATATGAAAAGGCAACTAGAATTGGCTTTGAACTGCACAATTTGTAAAGCTACATGGGTAAAGTAAATGAGATAATCAAATGCCAACTGACGAGCATAAAGCTGAAAATCTTTCTAAACTCCAGTTTCTTTTGAAGAAGTGACATTTACCAGGCCAAGGAATTGGATTGTTTTCAAATTGGGTCATGATCCGATGAAACTAGCAGCAGAATACAGCAAATTGGACATATTAATTCAATACAGGAGAGATTGTCATTTTTGGAGGATGCTAAGATTTGTAAGATTTTGTTATAAGGCATAATGTGGAAAATATGATAAAATACAACTGTTCCAAGTTTTAATATTTAATCATACAGTACTTGGATTCATTCCAAAATTTTAATTAAATATATGTCAAATTTGATAGCCAATAGAAACAATCACGTCTGTTGATTTCACTCCTTTGACTACAACCATTAGTTTGAAATTTCTGTTATATTGGGCAAATCAACATTGGTTGCCCGATGCAGGATGATAACTGAAAGACTGTGCATCGTTGAGGCCAGGTGTCAACTCTCTGACACCACCTCCTACCGCCTCCTCGATTATGACCCCACCCCTGACCACCAAAACATCATCTCTCAGGCCATTCATAACCACATCACCTCAGGTGACCTACCGCCCACAGCCTCCAACCTGATAGAACTGGGCGGTGTGGAGTTGGGATACTATCTCCTTCCCAAAATCCAAAAATCTGACAGCCCCGGCCGACCCATTGTCTCTGCCAACTCCTGCCCCACTGAACTTATCTCCATTTACTTTGACTGTATTTACTCCCCCCTGGTCCAGAAACTCCCCACCTATGTCAGGGACACCACCCATGCCCTCCACCTCCTCTAAGACTTCCAATTCCCTGGCCCAAAACCTCATCTTCACTCTGAATTTCCAATCCCTGTACACTTGTCTCCCCCACACGGATGGCCTAAAAGCCCTCCGTTTTTTCCTCTCCCCCAGGCCCAACCAGTCCCCCTCCACCGACAACCTCATCCGCTTAACACAACTCGTTGTTACCCTGAACAATTTCTCCTTTAATTCCTCCCACTTCCTACAAACTAAAGGGATGGCTATAGGCACCCACATGGGTCCAAGCTATGCCTGCCTCTTTGTAAGATATGTGGAACAGTTCCTTTTCTGCTGTTATATCGACACCATCCCTCACCTCTTCCTCCGTTACATTGATTACTGTATTGGTGCTGCCTCGCGCTCCCATGTGAGCTTGAACAGTTCATCAACTTTACTAACATCTTTCACCCCAACCTCAAATTCACCTGGACCATCTCCAATACCTCCCTCCCCTTCCTGGACCTCTCCGTCTCCATCTCTGGTAACCACCTCAACACCATCATCTAATTCAAACCCACTGACTCCCACAGCTACCTTGACTACACCTCCTCTCACCCACCCTCCTGCAAGAATGCAATCCCTTACTCGCAATTCCTCCGTGTCTGCTCCAAAGATGGAGCTTTCCACTCCCAGACATCCTAGATGTCCTCCTGTTTCAAGAACCGCCACATCCCCCCTCTGATGATCAAAAATGCCCTCAAATGCATCTCTTGCATTTCCCGCCCTTCTGCCCTCAAACCGCTCTCCCCAACAAAAATTTAGACAGAATCCCCCTGGTCCTCACATTGCACCCCACCAACCTTCGCATCCAGCATATCATCCTCCGCCACTTCCGCCACCTACAATCCGACCCCATGACTAAAGAGATATTTCCCTCCCCACCCCATCTGCCTTTCATAGGGACCGCTCTCTCCGCGACTCCCTCATCCGCTCCACGCTCACCAATAACCCCATCATCCCCGGCATCTTTCCCTGCAACCGCAGAAGTGCTACACCTGCCCCTACACCTCCCCTCTCACCTCTGTCCAAGGGCCAAAGTAAACTTTTCATATCTGACAGGGGTCACCTGTACATCCTCCAACCTTGTCTAAATAAAAACCGAAGGAACTGCGGATGCTGTAAATCAGGAACAAAAACAGAAGTTGCTGAAAAAGCTCAGCAGGTCTGGCAGCATCTGTGAAGAAAAAATCACAGTTAACATTTTGGGTCTGGTGACCATTCCTCAGAACTGATGGTAGCTAGGAAAACATCGGTTTATATGCAGGAAATAGGGACGGGGATTGGGTAGGGAAGAAACAATAGGATACCATCCCACCAGCTTCCATTTCCAGAAGATCATCAGATGTCATTTCTGCCACTTCCAGCAAGATGCCACCATCAGACACATCTTCCCCTCCCCTCCCCTGTCTGCCTTCCACAGGGACCGTTCCCTCCGGGACACCCTGGTCCACACTTCCTTAACCCCCAACACCTCCCCACAGCCCTATGGCACCTTCCCCTGTAACTGGCGAAGGTGCAACACCTGCCCATTTACCTCCTCCCTCCCCAGTAGCAAAAGGCCCCAACACACCTTCACCTGCACTTCCCAGAATCTAGTCTACTGCATTCGCTGCTCACAATGTAGTCTCCTCTACACTGGGGAAACGAAGCATAATCTGGGTGACGGCTTCGCAGAGCACCTGTTGCCTGCCACTTTAATGCACCACCCTGTTCCCTGGCCAACATCTCTGTCTCTGGTTTGCTGCAGTGTTCCAGTGAATCTCAACACAAGCTGGAAGAACGACACCTCATTTTCTGCTTGGAGACCCTGCAGCCCTCCAGACTCAATATCGAGTTCAATAATTTTAGTGCTTAAACTCTCCCATGTCCTAGCCCCCTACCCCACACACCAGGCCTTGTTATCACATAGCCTGCCATTACACACTACCTATTGTTAGTCACTAACAGTCCCCATTAACAACTATTTACCGTCCCAGCCAGAATGTTGTCAACTCCTTTATCTCTCTTTGGGCTCTATCCTATCATTTACTCCCTACTTCATCCCCCTCCTTATTTTCTGCACTTAACCAACATTTTCCCAGCTACCATCAGTTCTGAGGAAGGGTCAATGGACCCGAAATGTTAACTCTGATTTTTTTCTTCACAGATGCTGCCAGACTTGCTGAGCTTTTCCAGCAACTTCTGTTTTTGCTCCAACCTGATCTACTGTATCCATTGCTCCGAATGTGGCATCCTTTACATCGGCGAGACCAAGCACAGAATTGGGGACCGTTTCGTGGAGCATCTGCGCTCTGTACACGACAAACGACAACATCTTCCGGTCACCTACCATTTTAACTCCCCTTCCCACTCCCTGGGTGACATGTCCATCCTGGGCCTCCTGAAGTGCCACAATGATGCCACACACAAACTAGAGGAGCAACACCTCATATTCCGCCTTGGGAGCCTACAGCCTGATGGCCTAAACATAGAATTCACCAGTTTTAAAATTTCCCCACTCCCGGCCTCGTCCCTCTTCCAAGCCTCCATCTCATCCCCACCTCCTTGACCTGACACAACCTGTCCATCTTCTTCCCACCTATCCACCCTACCCTTCCCACCGACCAATCCCCACTACCCACTACCTGCATTCACCTATCACCACCCCACCTGCCTTTCCCCTGCCCCACAATCCTCCCTCCCGCCTCCTTGATGTGACACAACCTATCCATCTTCTTTCCCATCTATCTGCCCACCCATCCCACTAACCAATCCTCACTACCCCCTACCTGCATCCACCTATCACTATCCCATCTACATTACCCCAGCCCCTTCCCTCCTCCCTCTATTTATTTCTTAGCTCCCTTCCCCCTCCCCAGTTCTGAAGAAGGGTCCTGACCTGAAATGTCAACTTTCTCAGTCTCCTGATGCTGCCTGACTGCTGTGTTTCTCCAGCTTGACACTGTGTTAGAATAGACTCTGACTCCAGCATCTGCAGTTCTTGCTATCTCTATGTTATTGAAAAATAATTTGCCACACAAATTAGAGATGTAAAGCCTTAGCAACCATTGTTTGTCTGCAATTCAAGTTTAAGATTAAATGGAATTTAATATTTTTTCCACATAAGTATATTTTTGACATTTTTTCAATTATTGTTGTCAATGTAAAGGAAAGTCAGGTGGAATATTAAATGGGCTGGTGATCTGCTATATCCTGCTAGTTTTAAGCTTTTCAGCTGGAGGTGTGAAACACACTTAATTGTGAATCTGCAGACATGTGTTATACATATCCAAAGTGTCTTGTGTTGCTTATAGCATAGCTACCCTGAGCATAAGGTATACCAAGAACACAGAATTGTTGTACAGATAATGGAAACTGTACATTTTAGTGAGGCATACAGAAAAGTGGCTGCATATGCTGGAGCATTTGAAAAAAATATACACTAATTTATTTTACTTCACATTCACCCCTCTCCTAGGGCCACTGGGCACAGCATGTTTTAGCAGGGAGCCAAGCTCTACTGTTACCATTTTCCAGTAATTTTACTGGCAGATTTCCTGGAAAAGGCCAGGAAACTTGTTTTGATTATGAATCGAGCTAGGTTCCTGAAATAGGCTGAGATCAAGGGTGCATCCTTTTGTTAGTTGGAACACACAAGATGAATAAGACGTGCCAGGATTTTGTCAAAGCAAGAAATTCCAGACAGTGAGTCAGCAAGTCTAATCGACTCAATTAATAGTTAAAAGTGCAGAACAATGGAGTGTACTACTCTGCTGGCAGGGGCAAGTATATTCTACATTTTTATGTTCCTCCATCAAATGCAACCAATTTGAATGAGTCAAAATTTTTTCCATAAATATCTGGCAATTCTGGGCATAAAGTAAATAGATTTCCATTTTTCCATTTAAAATTGACATTGCCAATTAGCTGCCCAAATCATAGGAATTGGTAACCAATCAGTGGCATGAATATTATACTTGCGCAGAATATTCAAAATATATCTTATAATTTTCCCGTATAATAGTTTACATGACATAAGACAACCTTTATCCTTATAAAAATGGTCCACCATCTGGTTTGACTTTCTTTGTTCATGGAGCTGGGTGTTGTTAATTAGGCCAGCATTTATTGCCATCCCTAATTGCTCAGAAGGCAATTAAGAATCAGCCAGCTGCCTGTGGTTTTGGAGTCGTATGTAGTCAGACCAGGTAAGGATAACAAAGTCCGTTTCCTAAAGGATAATAGTGAGCCAGATAGGATTTTACAGTTGACAGTGGTTACAGGGGTTCAGTAGCTACATTAGACAAGTTTGTTTTGAATTCCAGATTTTTTAATAATTGCCATCAAATTTCACCATCTACCACAGTGAGATCCAAAATCATTCCTCCAGAACATTCTCCTTGGTTTTGGATTACTCAGTTACTGGCATGATCACCTTGCAAAGAACAATGTCACATAACTTCTAGCTGTATATGTAAAGTGTATGTGACATGAACATCTTGCCTGTCACACCTCAAAACATCAGACTTCATTTTTAAAAATTCAATTAAGGGATGTGGACATTGCTAGCTGTACCAGAATTTATTGCCCATTGACTAACTGTGCTTGGGAAGGTGTTGGTGAACTGCTTTCTTGAACCATTGCAGTCCAATTAGTGTAGGTAGGCCCACAGTGCCACTTCGGAAGGAGTTCCAGGACCTTGACTTTGCAGTACTGAAGGAAACATGATATAATTCCAAGTCAGGATGGAATGAAAATGAGAATTTTTCATCCTCTGTTTAATCCACCAAAATGCATTTCCAATCAACTTACTCCAGTTCAACTTTTAGAAAAAAATCTTCCTTTTTCCAGTCTGGGAATTTAATCCTTGACTGACTTTTGTCCTTTTCTGACTTAATAATAAATCTTATTACTCTATGATTGCTAGTTCCCACATTTTCCCCTACTCTGACATTCTCCACTTAATCTGCCTCATTTCCTAGGACCAGACCCAACACAGTTTGTCTTGGTAGGACTTGAAATGTACTGTTCCATAAAGTTCTCCTGTGCAGACTGCAGAAAATTCTCCCCTTCCATGCCCCACACTCTTCCTTTTTCCCAGTCTACCATAAGGTAGTTGAAATCACCAACTACCATTATCCTACTTGTCCTGCAGATTTCCATAATCTACCTACATATACTCTCACTATTGGACTTCTAGCCTCTGACCTTCCCTTCTCTTGTGGCCATTGTATTTATATGGCTAGTCCAGTTCTGGTCAATGGTAACCCTCAGGAATTTGATAGTGGGGGACTCAGGGATGGTAACACCATTGAATGTCAAGGGGTGATGATTAGAACTTTTTTTTTATTGGAGATGGTCATTGCCTGGCATTTTTATGACACAAATGTTATTTGTCTCTTTTCAGCACAAGTACAGTAAGAAAGTTACCCTTGTTACCCCTTGCAGATAAAAATTTTCTGTTACTATGATTGAGGAAATAGGACAACAAAAGGACTGTTTGTCACCCTGAATGCAGAATTCAGTCACTGTTAAGAGGAGTCAGATGTACAGAATCCTAAACAATCTGTAAAATTAAGGGTCATGAAACTTATTGTAAAATTACAAACGTCAACATTACCAGTAAGCTCCACCACAACAGTTACAATGTTCCTATCTCTTCTTCAAGTACAATTCAGAGACTGTTCCATATAACCTTGTCTTCACTTTTATCTTTTAGGGTCAACTGTTATTTCTAATCCACTTCGAATCTATTTCTTTTTGCATATTTTTAATGAATAAACTCACCTTTGTTGTTACTTCAAGAAATCCTGGTTAAGTTGGCTCCTTTTAAACATAAGTTCATTTGAGTCTGGGAGAACAGTATCCACATGGAAGAGGGCCTTTCTAAGTTAACTGTGCTGCAAACAATCAAGGGGGTGGATAAATCAAGAAGGGTCAGTTTCTTCCCTCATGGCCTGGCAATGAACAGGTTGAGGTATTCCATTTGTAACTGTAACAAATTGGGGAATCTTGCCAGGGATCTGGTCATGACACGAGGATGAAAACAAATCCGAAAATGTACCAAAAAAAAATGCAAATGCCCAGGACTGAAACTGACGACATCAGGTGGATTTGACACTCACCCCATGTTCCGAAATATACAGCTCTCCAGCATGTGCTCAGAGTCACTAATAATTAAAGCAACTAGAATGCTATTAAATGGTAATCCTGTTGATCTTCACATTTATAATTATTAAACTCTTCCATGATGAAAACTAAGTTGTGACTGGCTCATTTAGCATAATAATGGTTGAATAAAATTACTAGCAGTCTTAACAAAATTCTAGCAGTTTAGGTCTACTAACTTGTGGGAAGTCATGACCCTCCAGCTGCACTACAGCACAATGATTAATTAGAGTAAAAGTGTTTCCTCCACATGTTAGAAAAGCTAGCTGGTTCTCAGCAGACCAACAGCAGCTCCTTTGACCAACAGTCCTTAAATGATTGTTAAACTCAGTTGGAAACCCTTCCCATTATGACTCAGCCTTATGGCAATTTGTTCAGTTGCAAACACCCATGTTAATCAGATTGATCCATCATTCTCTGAGCAGCTTAATTTAAATGGTTCATATGGTTTCTAATCTCAGCATGTAAAAGCAAAAGTTTATTGCTGTGTGTGTTTTTTTAAAATATTTTTTGATAATTTAGAATGTACTGACTTGCAATATGAAGTCCACATTGTTCTTGTAGCATATTGAAGATTTGTTTATTAGCAGTGTGCCTGTAAGTTTCAAAGAGAGCGCACATCTTTTCCCACTATTTTTATACAAGGCTATTTTTCATTTGCATAGATGATCCCTGTCTGTGATGGTGGAGGTTGGGCGTAGGGAGGAGAGGCTGAGGCAAATGTCCAATTGTAGGTGGGTTTGCTCATATGACCATCCATTATATATTTTTTGTTTCACATCATTCATACGTAGAAACACCAAACAATTTTCCAGTCTTCTGAACATCTGGTTGACAATATAAACATGAAAAGTAAAGGGAAGAATCTTCTACAGGTCGAAGTGATGTGGGCAATGGCAAGATGTGTGACAGAATTAAGTGACTATAGTGATAAGGGCAATCTTGATAGTGGGTGCAGCTTGCTCCACCTATTACGCTTTCCACAAGAGCAGTAGTGAGATTCTCATTCAGGAGCAGCGGGATGCCAAGTGACACTCATTACCATTTGTTAAACACTTTGGTAACGCCACAACTTGCCTCATTAATATTGAGTCTCCCAACTCACCAGACATTTGGAAAACCAAACACAGGCATTAACATCAAATGTGTGCCAGCTTCTAAAAACTTCCATGGTACATCTCTAATCCACTTGCAGGTCACTTCTGAACTTCAATGCTGCATCTCAGGCTACATTGACAACTATCATGGTAATACTGCAGGAAGGATACTTTGCACTCAGGGACATGCTTCAGCTGATGGACTGGACCAAGCTGCATCTCTAGGCTCTTTGTTTGCTCTCTTAGTGTTCATTCATTCTTTGCCAACCTGAATGCTCACAGCGTCCCTGCTTTGCCTTTTTGCATTTTGCCCCTTCAGTACGTTTGTTTTATTGCTACCTTGCCATGTTGTTTAACGAAGACACAAATCCAGATCTGCTGACAGACCTCAGTCCGGTCAAGTGGGTAGCGTTCACTCAGGGCTTCTGAGCACAGTGAGCTAAGAGCAGACTTCGATGCCAGTCCAATCCTACTTTGAGTAGTAAGAATCAGAATTCTGAGCTCATAAGGAGTGAAGAGTCTAATGTCAGGTAGTCAGCCACCTGTCTTGAGTCATGCTGCCTTATTGTAGGTTGTTTTCCTCAAGGAATGAGAGAGAGAGAGAGAGAATGGTATTATAGGAGATGAAACTGGATGGCACAGCTATTACTGTTACTTCAGGTGAGGAGGTGTTCCAAACGAATAAGTAGGCAGCATAGAGGACATGCAGGGTTAATGATGTCAGGGATTGGGGGTGGGTGAGAACAAGTACAGAAGATATTGCCAGCAATAGTGAGAGTGGTTGAGCATGAGCATTGGTGGGAGGTCAATACATAGCAGAGAAAGAGTGAGTGTGAGGTATTGGAGAGAAGTTGGTGGCACTTAACCTAACTGAGTTAAAAACATTGACCTTTTCTCTACAGTGTGAAACATTCTTCCAGACACTGTGACAGCTTTATCTTGGGTGGCAACCTTGAACTAAGTTGGTATTGTTTTTGGCATCCTTTGTTGGTCATGGTGGAGAAGGAAGTCATGTCGCCACCATATATTTCAACAGGACATCCAGGATCCTGCCCACACCACAGGACAAAGATTTCCCTCTTCTCTTCCGTACCTGAATGAAATGTCAGGAAATGTGCAGGGCATTTCTGGGTACACCATGGGCTTACATATGGGGCATGGGCACAAGGGATGCTGGAGCATTCCAGGATATCTGCTAAGTGGCAAGTTGTTCAGAGAATGACACAGGTTAAGATGGGATGAAAATTGTTCCAGGGAGAAGTCATGGGTGGGATGATAATTAATGAGGTGACTTTGGTAAGATACAGTGAGAGAACCCATTGGGCCTTGCAGTGACAAACCCTCCAAAATCTCTCAGCACGATTCAGACTTATCAAAGAGAATGTGAACTTCAATCGAAAAATCTCAGGCCTGCAGTCATTGCACTCAGTCATAGGTTTGACTCCCAAACCAAAACCCTGACTAAGTAGGCTGACATTTCTGTACAATACTGAGTGAATATACACTGTCCAAGCTGCAGCAGTATTTTAAACAGCTAAACTGTAGTTCCTGGTGTGAACGCAGATGAGTCTGAGGTGGGGACCTTCCATATGTATTTGCCCATTTCATTCCATTTTCAGGCAGGACCTGTATTTAAAATGAAAGCAAATTTAACTGAAGCCTAAATAAAAACCAAAAGAGCTGTGGATGCCGGAAATCAGAAACAAAAACAGAAATTGCTGGAAAAACTCAACAGGCCTGGCAGCATCCGTGGAGAGAAATCAGTGTTAATGTTTTGGGTCCAGTGACCCTTCCTCAGAACTGAAGTTTGTTTGAGTATGCAAATTAATGAACAGCAATTTTCATGTAGAACTTCACAGAACCTGTGAATTCATGCTATTCTCATGAGTTTACCGGACACTAAATAGTCTAATCAACATTTTATATCTTTCATATGGCGTGGTCATCACTTTCATGCCATTTATTCATAATTGGTATTCGTTGACAATTCATAATTTCCCTTGAAATGGGCGGCTTGTTAAGAGTTAATCACAATACTGTGGATCTGAAGCCACAAGTGACGACAGCAGATTTCGTTCCCAAATGGAGATCTTTAAGGGTTTTCATTCACCAGAAACTGAACTGAGCTAGCCATACTAATATTCTAGCGACAAGAGCAGGTCAGAAGATAGGTATCCTACACTGAGTATCTCGTCTCCTTCCCAAAGTCAGTCCACCATCTATAAGGCACAATTAGGAGCATGTTGACACCCTATCTATAAACATCCACTCCCTCCACCATCAATGAACAGTAGCAGCAGCAGTACCATTTATAAGATGTACTGAAGAAGTTCACCATGTCTCCTTTGACAGCACCTTCCAAATGCATGACTACTACCATATAAGAGGACAAGGACAACAGATACGTGGGAACACCACGATTTGAAAGTTCCCCTCCAAGCCACTCACTCTCCTGAATTGGAAATATATCACTATTCCTTCAGTGTTGCTGGATTAAAATTATGGAACTTCTTGTTTTCAGATATTTTTATGAGCTTGGAACAGCATTCAAAAGTCATTTAGCTTGTCATTGCCACAATATCTCCTTACAGATATGATTATTTTCAACAGGCTTCTTCCTTGTTGGCCATCTTTGTGAACTTTTTTCTGAACATTCCAAACTGATAAGGCGTGGTGATGCAGCTTGAGCAAGGAGCAGTTTGACATCAAGGTTTATTAAGAAAAACCTGAATTACACCTGCGACTGAAATGGTTCTGGTCTTCTGTGACCTTTGTGCAGCTGCTCCTTTAAAAATTAATCACAGCCATTTTTGGCACAAATCAAGAATCTCCTCAGCTATGTTTCAGATAGGGCATTAAAGCAACCCCCACTCAGGATCCTCCGGGGAAAGAGAAGCAGAGTTCTGACCAATATTTATCCTCAACTAACACCTCCAATAGAAGATTGCCTGGTTATTTATTATTTAACAGTCAGTTGTGATTACGGCTAGAAGGTTGTTGCAACATACTAGTATTTTTTAGGTGGAAACTTCTTTGGATTATCCTAAGTATGTCAAAGGCACTTATACAAATAAATATTTTTTCTCTTTTTCACAATGTTAACCGTTAGTATTATCTATGATATGGATAACATATAGACATATCTACACAGTGTGACTGAGGAAACATTATTTTACGAGAGATTTTATAAAATAAAGGATTTATTTTCAGTTTTAAGATAGAACTTCATTGCCCTAACCCTCAATGGGAACTGTCTTTTTTTAAAAATTATAATTAAAGGTTGAATCTTTGCTTGTGAAGAGTATATTGTTAGATAAATCGCAACATAAAATACTTCTATATTTTAAAACTAAGTCCTTGTCACTTGAAACTTGTACACAACAAATATATGTATGTGTGTGTATGTTCATAAAACTTACATGGTTACATGTTTTTTACTTAAAGGCACATTGCTTTTGACCTTCTGGATGAAAACAAAGTCCTACAGGTAACTACCAGTCATCATGGCAAGTCTCCCTTAAGTGAAAATTATTTGTATTTGTCTATTAATTAAATGTCACCATTTAATGGTACAAAATGAGAAATATTTCCTTTAATATATTCCTTGTAACATGGTTACACTTTTTACTTACAATGTTTTATGATATAATTAACATTCTTTGAAGAGATAAGGGACAAATCTAAATTACATAGTAGGGGTCATTTTAACATATGCCTCATTTTCTATTACAAAAACCATACATTTCAATCAGAACCACAGGCAGGTTACAATTTGTGTGTGGAAGGAACTGATCCAAAATAATTAGCACTGTACTTCATCTTGGTATGTGCTAATTGTATAATAAATGTGGTCATGCTTCTTAGCTGCGTTTTATTAGGCATTATATTTTCATGGACCACATACAGCGTAAATCAATGTTATTAAAAATACTTTCTTTAAACAATAGTATGTTTGCTTTTTAATCTGCTGCCAACGTTTTCAATTCCTAGCTCCAGCAATTGTGTGGATCTGGCAAATGTAGGATAAAATATGGAATTTGATTGAAATCTTCAGCAGGTCAGATGTTGGAAATGGAACAGAAAAATAATTGTTTGTTAATTATGATATTTGTGTGGGCATAACAGCAAGAATATTAGACACAGACACATACAACAACATGCATAATTTTCAAAGGTGAAGGGAACTCTTTATTAGGATTACATTTCAAAGGAAATCCATCAGTTTTTGCAATAATCCTGAAAGGGGTTAAACCAAAGATCTATCACAATTGCTTGCTATCATTTGGCAATGTTGTATGGAGATATAATTTCAGAATTTGAAAAATGTCTACATTTTTCCAACTTTTTTTTGAGAAAATATTGTACAGCTACTACAGTTGTATAGCAATATCACTCAGTTCAGACATTTTCAGCCATTATTGCTGCAACAATTTGTGATAGCAGTAATGGCTGAATACACTGTGACCAAGTTATATTTTATTATTGCTTGCATACCCTGAAACACTCACCATAACCTTCTGTCTCAGCTATACAGTAGATGTTTGTGATCACATAGAAATTATGAATATTTCATTTTAAAACTACTTTTCAGCAAACCAAGGGACAGCCCTCTAGAATTCTCAATCAGGGAATGTTCCCCAGCCAGCTAGCTGAGTGGGGATGAGTCACCTCAAAAAAAGCATGCGAAGTGCAGAAAAAATGGGAAGATCTTAAATTGAGTAATATTAGAATTTCATTGTACAAAATAACATTCATCGTATGTAGCTGTTCAGTAATGTGAAGCATATACTGCCAGTGCGAGTCCTTTCCAAACACTGTCCTAAAAGCATAGAGATAACAAGGTGTAGAGCTGGATGAACACAGCAGGCAAAGCAGCATCATAGGAGCAGGAAAGCTGATGTTTTGGGCCTAGACCCATCCTAAAAGCATTAAAGCCTTGACATGGAGAAGCAGTCTTCATGTTGTAAATGTAGGTAAGATAATTAAATGTAACTTGTCTCTAACTGTATATTAAATTCAATGTATTTTTTTAACTTCTCTGACATAAATGAGTGAACATGTTGAAATCTTAGACAATGACAACATTGGACAGAATCTTTTATGGGCCAGAGTGACGTGGGCTATGGTGAGTCTGCGGCAAATTTGGATGAGGAGCCTGATTACATCTTTCTCAATGTTGGGAACATCTCCAGCCATCTTTCATGCTTTTGACAAACAGTAAGACATGTTCCTCGTTTGTGAGTAGCGAGTTATTGATTAGGGGGAGTATTGCTCAATAAACACATTGTTAATGGCTCAACTCAACACTTAAGTCTCCACCTTCTGATCTTACCAAACATACCGAAGAACCTGGACATCAGGAAAACTCAACATAGAAATCAGAGCAGTTGGCTGGCAACTTTAGTTCGCTGCTGGCTCCAAAGGATCTCCATATTGCTTCGGACTAAGCAGCATCTCAGGGTACAATCTGTGGCACCAGTCACAGACACACCTTATCCATGGATATTGAAATTGGACATTTGCCAACGTATCATGAACATCATGGCATCTCTTCAATATACTTGCAGGCCACTCTGGAAACAGGCAATTGTTTCGCAGGGCACACCAGCAGCCAGCATTGAAATGTTCCAGCAGGGACACATTGCAGGCATGGCAGGCACCCAGCGCATGGATTAGACGAGGCTGCATCTCAGGGCTACTCATTTGCTCTCTTAGCACTCTCTCATTTAGCACCTACCTGCATGGTCATACCATCCATGTCTTGCCTTTCCATGCTAATTAGTGCAGTCACTGGATGAGGCAGTTTTCCTTGCGTCTTCAGTCAAGGAGGCAGATATCTTGTTGAATAGCAGTGTGCTATGTCAATCACACACCGGCTCCATGGGCCAGCAGCTTATGTGGCAAACACATGTGCAACAGCAGGCAGCTATGTTTCAAAATCTGCAGGGAGTGTTCCTCACTGAAGTCCATGGAAGTAACCATCAGTCAGGGGCCATGCACAGTTAACAAGAGCCGCCTCCCCTATCAGTCTGAGGGATTGGCTATGATCAGGCAACCAGTTGAGTGATTTTTCGTCAGGGGTTCCATGCCTCAAGTTGAGGAATGGGTGATGATTAAACCTGTGGCTCATAGCAGTCAGCGGAAGGGGCTACCTTTGAAGCAGTTCAGGGAGATGTACAGGCATCAGTCTGGGCACTCCTCATCTGGGGCTGTCTAGTTGGGTCACTCAGTGGGCTGGGCAATGGTCAGTCTGTTGGCTCCATCGATAGAATTAAAGGGGAAAAGGGATGCCATTGTGGGAATAAGACACAGCACTGCCATGAGAAGCAAACTCTGCACGTTATTCTGAGAGAGTGGAGTCTGCAGGCTTGAGGGAGGTATTTGACAATTGTAAATAGAGGGACAGTAGCTGCAATGGGGGATACTATAAGGCTTGGAAAGGAAGGAGGTCTTGCAGGAAGAGTGAGAGTGGGTGATTCAACCATGGTCAGGAGCACACTGACTTTGGGAGCAGGAGGTAGACCAGGACTACACTTCTCCCAGTCACCTCATATGTCAGAGTCTAGCAAGGGAAGGTTTGCAGGCAAATGCTCAAGTAGGCACACTGGATGATAACCTGGGGAAAGTGTAAAGCCTATGGGGTTACAGGAAGAGTTAAGAGGAAGCAAGTTTGGATATTTAGGGACTTATTGAGTTATACAGATGTTGGTTGAGGAGCGCTCACTGATGTCTTCCTTTATGCTGGAAATCGAAAGTTGGGAAGAAAATAGCTATGACCACACTCAAGAGTGGGAAGGGTAAGTGTCTCAACCTCTGAGGGAAGGGGCTGCAAGACCCACCAATGTGAGGTCATTTAAAGGGAAACGACGTTACACATAGACTCAGCATTGTACAGGACACAAACCTGTGGTATCCCTAATCCCTGGTTATCCTAATCCCTGTTTGTTGTGCATCTCCCTGCCCCAAACATCACTGACCAATTCATTCACACAACACCTTTGGACACAAAGGCCAGGGAAAGATTAAGGATGTTATAAGGTGAGCGCCAGTGGTATCAGAAGGACCCGTTGCCCTGTATGGTCAGTTCCTCTTGCTTGCACATGCTGCAGGAGGCTCTCAACACAGGTATTGATGTATGGGACATCCTGTGTGCTCATGAGTTTATGCCCCATGCTTTAACAATGACGTTTGAGGCAACAGAGAGAGGAAAGTAACCAGATGGAAGGTCAAAGCAGTGCCATTTATTTAAAAAAAAAGCCAAATAATGTATCGTGGATTGTTACTGGTACCACCAAAGAATACTCAATGGGTTTTCTTCTCCCTTTCTCTCCCATATGTCTTTGTGAACTCCCTGGTTCTGTAGCTGGGGTGGAGGGAGCCAGGTTGGCACAGGAGATTGTTGGCCCTTGATGTCTGGTCAGGTGACCCCAGAGGGCATTTGTTTCTGCACTGGCCAGATGTGCCAAGGGTGTTCTGCTGACCTTCTTCAGTGTGAACTTCCAAGCATTAGAGACAGTAGGTGGGGTGAGGAGGAGGGCACAGTCGCCTCTGGAGTGTGTTGAGTAGAGACTTCTGAAGGGGCTCTGTGTGATTCCTCCTCCAGCTGTGTGCCTCCATGCATTGCCTCATCTCCTCATGAAGAAGGGGCCCCTGTCACCATAGCTTTGGTCCTGAGGACAAATGGGTTGGGGCTGGAGACCAGGTTTATATATCTCTCCGGCAGATCTTGAGGGTGCTGGCCCTGGACCTCCATGGCAGCTGCTAACCTGTTCTTGGAGGCTGCCAGATGATCACATGACTCGCTGCACTGCTATAGCTTCTGGCAAATGGGGGCTGTTGTGTCCCACATCCTTGTCTGCTGCTCTTGTTCCTTCTTGTGACATCTTCCTTCATTGCCTGTCATCAACCCTAACACACTGACACCACTAACATCACATGCCCTCTGCACTGCCCACTCATTTACTCAAGACATCTCTCTAGCTGCACCGAAAGGTTGCATTTATTAATTACTAAATATGAGAACAAATAGTAACACAACAGACAGAAAGACAGATTAGAAATAAGTGGTGAGTCTAAGAAGATAATAATTGAAAAAATATGTATGGATCTGTATCTGAATTGTTCATGTAGCTAGGTAATTAACATTGTGGCTATCACAATGGATTTTACTGGTAGCGTTCGCATTTGCAGTTGAACAGTCAATTTCAAAATTCTTGGCATTTTAGGTTGTTTGAAACATCTTTGTCCTGAAGGACTGACAATTATAAAAGCTGAGGGTAAACGTCCTCCTTCATATCTTTCTCCTGACAAAGGATAGTAGGAAATTTCAATTTCATTCAGACAGTTTTGTATTTTCTAACTATGTCAATATGATAACTTAATAATATGTTCAGTGAAATAAATTCATTTTGTACTCTTGGATGTACAATAAAACTGATCTACTTAATTAGCATAAAGTGGTTTGTGAAAAATCTTAAGTTCTTTCTCCCCAAAACGCTACCATTCACTTACTACTTCTCATTCTTCCATTTAAATTCCACTCCAATCTGGTTTTATTTCTTCCATCCAGTAAGAATTTAGAAAGAAAGAACTAGGCGCAGGATTAAATTATATATGTCTTCCACCATACAATAAGATAATGGCTGATTTGCATCTCAGGTCCATTTTCCCACCTCATTCCCCAAGTCCCTCAGTTTTCTTAGCATCTATATATCTATCAAACTAAATCTTGATTGTGTGAAGTTTCTGATGTTGTCAGGATAGATGACGCATTTTGATGGGTAACAAAAAAAATAGCATTACAATCCCCAAAAAATCAGCCAAACAATCATTCTTCTTTGGTCACTGTCATAATTTTTAAGTGAATATGGCGAAGACAAGCAACTTACACCACAGAAAATTCACAGATCATACATATCATAAGATCTTTTTGTAGCTATGCATGGACAAGAAATCTCACCATATCTGAGAATCCCCTCATGGCCAGAAAGAGCTATGAGCAGACTCAGAGACCAACTGGGTGATGTTAGATCCAATGCTTGAATGACTGCATTCATTCTGAATAATTGTGTCTGGTACAAGAGGCAGCTACTAAGTCACTGTGTTATGGGTAAGTGATTAAAAACAATGCCTCCTAAGTTTTAACATTGGGTGACCTCTTTGCAACATATTCATCTCTCAAACAGATTTACTCATTAACCAGATCAGTGTTTTAATGCTTAAACAGTAAAATGAAACCCACAAAAATTGGTTTGCAGAATGTAATATGAGTATAATATGCCCAATTATTAGAAGCGGCTGCTAAAATTTTATAATGGGAATTGTTTATTTGTCATACCAATTCTATTACGATCTGTGGAAGTGACTTGCTTGCTGCTACAATTAGACATAGAAGCCATGAAGAAGTAGAAAAATTAGAAAAGAAGGAAAGAGAGGTTTTCTATCTGAGGACATCACAAAGTGTTTTAAATGCAATAAATTAATTTGAATTATAGTCACTTCTGTTAGGCGAGTGAAATAACCATGAGATAAATGAGCAGTGAGTCTGTTTTGTTTGATGTTAGATTAAACAATAATAGTTGATACCATACTGGAAAAGCGCCTTGTCAATTGTCAAACTGGCGCACGGAATTCACAAAGTGCATCAGAACGGGAACACCTTAGCTATTACGAAGATATAGAAATTTCATCTGAGTCAGGTACGTCCCCATCAAAGAGAGTACAGAGATGGATTCACAGATTAGTGATATAGAAAATTATATAGTTTTTAAACATATAGGTGTGTTTTTAAGAACAAAACATCCTTTGAGAGATCGTTATTTTCCCCACTAGTGCAACCCCATGCTGAAGTACAGAGGTGATATAACAAATCTCATCTGTTCAGTGGGACAAATGCCAAATGCAAAGAAGGGACTGCAATATATTTCCAAATCAGGATAGGGAGTGGCTTGGAGGGGAGCTTGCAAGTGGTATTGCTCTCACGTACCTGCTGCCCTTGTTCTTCGAGATGATATTGGTTGTGAGTTTGGAATGTGCCTCTTTAAGGAGCCTTAGTGAATTTCTGCAGTGCATCTTGTAGATGGTGAATTGTTTGGGATATTTTGCCAATCAAATGGGCTACTTTTACCGGGATAGTATCAAGCTTCTTGAGTGTTCCTGGAGCTGCACTCATCCAGGCAAGTAGGGAGTATTCAAATAGACTCCATCTTGTAGTGATGGACTGGCTTTTGGGGGGGCAGGAGGTGGGATACTCACTGTGGAATTTCTAGCCTCTGACCTGTTTTTTAAGCCACAGTACCTATATGTTTAGTGCAGCTCAATTTCTAGTCAGTGGTAACTCCCAAGATGTTGATAGTTATGATTGGTTAGATATGTTAAGTTAGTGTCATAGAGTCATAGAGTCCTACAGCACAGAGACAGGCCCTTCAGCCCAAACTGGTTTATGCTGACCAAAATGTCCATCCATGCTAACCCCATTTCACTGCACTTGGCCCATATCCTTCTAAACCTATCCTATCCATGTATTTGTCCAAATGCCTTTTAAATATTGTTAATGCACCCACCTCAACCACTTCCACTGACAACTCATTCCATATGCATACCATCCTCTGTGTAAAAAAAAGTTGCCCTTCAGGTTCCCATTTATTCTTTCCCCTCTTAACTTAAACTGATGCCCTCTAGTCCTCGATTCGCCGACCCTGTGAAAAAGGCTGAGTGCATTCACCGTATCCATGCCTCACATGATCTTATACACTTCTATAAGATACCCCCTCAATCTTCTACACTCTAAAGAAAAAAGTCCTAGCTTGTCCAACCTCCCCTATAACTCAGTCCCTTGAGTCCTAACAACATCCTCATAAATTTCATATGCACTCTTTCCAACTTAATAACATCCTTCCTATAGCAAGTTGACCAAAACTGAACACAATACTCCAAGTGCAGCCTCACCAATGTCCTGTACAACTGCAACATAACTTCCCAACTTCTATAATCAATACCCTGACTGATGAAGGTCTATAAACCAAAAGCCTTCTTCACTGCCTTGTCTACCTGTGACTCCACTTTCAGAGAATGGTGCATCTGAACTCTGAGGTCTGTCTGTTCCAACTACACTCCTTAAGGCCCTATCATTCACCATGAAACACCTACCTTGATTTGACGTTCCAAAATGCAACACCTCACACTTATCTGTATTAAACTCCATTTGCCATTTCTTGGCCACTTCTCTAGCTGATCTGCATCCTGATGTAATTTCTGATAACCTCCCTCACTGTCCACAAAACCCCTATTTTAGTGTCATCTGCAAACTTACTGCTCATACCTTGCACATTCGCATCTAAATCATTGATATAGATAACAAACAGCAGTGGGCCCAGCACCAACCACTGAGGCACACCACTAGTTACAGACTTCCAGTCCAACAAGCATCCTTCCACTGTTATTCTCTACTGCCAACCATCAGGCCAATTGTGTATCCAATTTGCCAGCTCTCCCTGATTCCATGCGACCTAACCTTCCAGAGCAGCCTACCATGTGGAACCTTATCAAAGGCCTTACCGAAATCCATACAGACTATGTGGGAAAGATCTGGCAAATTGAGCACAATATAGGATAATATGGAACTGTCCATTTTGGACTACAAGGTGCAGGAGGATTGGGTGTCTTCATGCATGAATTGCTTAAGGCTTGTAGGTACAACAACTAATTAGGAAAACTAATTGAATGTTATAGTTTATTTCAAGGAAAATTGAATACACAAGTAGGGAGGTTATTTTTCAGCTATACAAAGCATTGTTCAGATCACATATAGGTATTGTATATGGATTGGGCTCGTTATTTAAGAAAGGATGTAAATGTGTTGGAACCAGCTCGGAGAAGGTTTACTAGATTATTACCTGAATAGTTTATCTTATGTGCAAAGCTGGGACAAGCTAGCATTGTATCTGTTGAAATTCAGAAAAGTAAAAGATGACTTTTTTTTCAATTTGCTCATTGGATGTGGCCACTGCTGGCTAGGCATTCCCTAATTTCCCTGGAGAAGGACATAAAAAAAAACTTAAGGAATCTTCACAGGGTGCACCTGGAAAGAGAGATGCTAGAACAAGGAGTCACAGTTTAAAATTAAATCTTTACCCATTTAAGACAGAGATTAACAGAATTTTTCTCTTGCAGAGAGCTAAGTCTTTGGAACTCTGTTCCTTGAAGACAGTGGAAGCAGAAGTTTTGAATCTTTTAAGGCAGGTGTGGATAGATTTTGATAAACAGGGAAGTGAAAAATTATTGTGTGTAGGCAGAATGTGGAGTTGTCAGATCAGCCATGATCTTATTGAATGGCGGAGCAGACGTGACGGCTGAATGGCCTTCTCCTGCTCCTAATTCATATTTGCATACAGCTGAAGGTAAATTTTTTTGTGCAAGGAGCAGAAACTGATATTGTTTATGAATTTTCCCAGGGAAACAGCAAAGAATGGCATGACACAGAAAGGAGCAGGTTGTAAGGTGTTTAACACATCTTGTCATGGCGGAAGAGGTGCAGTGGAGGAAAGATGTCTTATATCCATGGGTGCATGGAAATACTCCAGACACATTGTTACAAGGTATCTGGAACCATTGAGGTCAATCACAGCAATTAATACTCAAAGACTGCAATTGTCAATATTAAGGTTTGAGAATGCTTTTCTGAATTTCATCTCCTATCAATTACATCACTAACCTCAACCATTCCTCTATTCAATACACCTCATCATTCAGCTACTAACAATGTACATCAATCAGGACTTCTATTGAACAATCATATGCTCTACTGCACCCTTATAGTGGCATTTCTGCAAACATCATGTTTACAATTCACAGTTTCTGCTTCTTGCCAGCTACTAATGACATAGACTAAAAGGTTGCGAGTAATGTACCAAGTTTGCTGATGATACAAACCTTGGAAGGAATTTAATTGTGAGAAGGACATAAACACATTTCAAAGAGAACCATATTGGTAAAAAGAATGAGCTAAAACATGCCAGCTGGAATATAATATAGGGAAGTGTGATTTTAATTGTTTAATTAAAATAGAATATTCTTTTAAAAGAATGAAATTTCTATATATTGACATTCAGAAGAGCTTTATGATCTGTGCCTGCTCCCATTCTTAATGTTCTTATGAAAGCAAAATACTGGATATTAGATTTCTAAAAATTGCCAGAAATACACAACAGGTCTGACAGCTCATAATATACAAAGAGAAAAATAACAGATGTTTTGCTCAGAAGTCATCAAATATTATTGAACTGCTTTCAAATGTTCAGCACTATATTCTGACTGCTGCAACTTTTGGACTTCCTTGTAGATGTGGCGATGTTAGGTAGTTACTAATGGACATCTGTGAATATTGTAATTTTGGCACAAGTTACCAATTCTTAGTGGCATAGTAGCTCAGTGGTTAGCATTGCTGTTTCGCAGGTCCAGGGACCTGGGTTTGATTCTACCCTCAGGCTACTGTCTACGTGGAGTTTGCACATTCTCCCCATGTCTGTGTGGGTTTCCTCCCACAATCCAAAGATATGCAAAATAGGTGGATTGGCCATGTTAAATTGCCCACAATGTCTAGAGACGTGAAGGCTGGGTGGATTAGCCATGGGAAATGCGCGTTTACAGGGATAGGGTAGGTGTGTTTGTCTGGGTGGATGCTCTTCAGAATGTTGGTGCGGACTTGATGGGCCGAATGGCCTGCTTCCACACTGTAGGAATTCTTTGAGGACTTTGCAGGGCTGGTCTGGTTGTGGCTGCTGCATAGGAGTCTCTCAACTTTTGCCCAAGTAGTAACAATTGACATTGGAGGCTGCATTGATAAATCCTGCTCTGATTTCACCTGAAAGCTAATTTTGTGAAGTCATTGAACACTGGTCAGGGTGTAAATGTTTGGCATATTTTCCTCTCTTGGTTATGTTAAAATTAACTTTAGCAATTCAGTTATGGGCAGTCTGTTGGATTTTATTCTTTTTTGACATCTTTGTGAATGTTAAATGCAACTGAATGACTTGTAACGCCATTATAGAAAACAATGAAATGTTACCCACTATTATGCATTCTGTTGTCATTCATTCCTGGATGTTTGTAATAATCACTGCTTAGGCTTAAAAAGCACTTTGTTTCATTCCAATCTGGTATAATGCTTAGCTATAACCAGCTGCTTAAACCATTAATGTGTTATGCAAAAAACTCTGATCCTCCAGTGCAGCCCTTTATGTTGCCCATAGGAATACTTGCACATGCAGTTGGCTCTGGCTAATCAGTTCTTAGCTCTTCACAGAAAATACAACAATGTATAACACATAGATTGCTGTCAATCTGGAGACAAGTACAGCCCAGGTCACATAAATACAGCAAATCATCTTTCCCAAAGGGCATTAGGGATCCAGATAAGCTCTAACAAAAATCTTGCAGCTTCATGTTAGAAGATGCTATTAATATTAGTTTTTTTTCAGGTTTATTTCATTAACTGAATTTAAATTCCCAGTTGCACAGTCACTAATCTGTTCTTCCCATCCATATGTTTACTGTTTTCTTTCAATCTATCTATTTCAATTTGTAACAGTAAGCTGACCTGAACAAAGCTTTTGAAAGACGAACAAGAATTGCTCTCGAGATAGTAGGAACTGCAGATGCTGGAGAATCTGAGATAACAAGGTGTAGAGTTGGATGAACACAGCAGGCCAAGCAGCATCAGAGGAGCAGGAAAGCTGACATTTCAGGCCTAGACCTTCTTCACTTTCTGAAGTGCCAACTCCAAAACCAATATTCTTTAAATGTTATTAGAAAGTCTTCTTCATATATTTTTTACAGAGCAGAAGGCATGCTACATAAAACCTGAAGTCTGTTGTTCTGATTACTCAATAAAAGGTAAGAGAGAATCCTCAATAAAGGTAACATGATATATTGAGCCAGATTAATTTAGGTTGCTATTAGTTTTTCTTCACAAGCCTCTGACTGGTGAGGGGACTTGTCAAAAGCAATTACCTTGTAAAGCTACTGGAATTCTTTGTTGTTGACTGGTATAGACTTTACAATAAAACACATTTGAAACAATCATTGCCTGAGAATGTAGTTCCTCACAAAACCAAACATACTTTGAAGTCATTTGAAAATGAATTTTATTGACTTTTTCTCACTGCGATAAAGGGTTCTGGTAAAATACTGATACTGACTCACCAACTTCAATTTTCAAAGGACATGATACAAATTACAACTTTTGTATGGAACATTGTGAACCCTTCATTTTTTCAAAAATATCAAATCTCTAGAAATAAAAAAAAGGTATTAAGTTAACCTTTCCATTATCACTTATTGTCAAGGGTAGACGTCATGGACAATAGTTTTATTAATCCCAGGTTCTGCATTTGCACTGATTTGACCAGTCAAGATGATGTAATTATTTTAGTTCATTCATATGTTAAATACCACACATCACATTATCACCTAATGTTAGAACCCTGACTGGTGTTTCATTATGTTAATTTTTATTCTTTTGTCAGCTTTGAAATACAATCTGGAAATGACTGGTGCACTTTGGGACAGCTTTTGTTGAAAGGAAAAGAACAGTACTAACAAGTTTTGATTATTTGCGAGACCTGGAGGTTAATTGCAGGCTGAGCCTTGATTGAAAGGGTTTCAAGAGACACAGCAACCCTGGGAAGAGCATTGTGTTAAAACAGATAGCAGAAGTTGGCTATTAATGAGGTAAGTACCAGAGAATTGGTTGTGGCAAATCTGGAAGAGACCCTGTGTTCAAGCGCATGGCTGTTGTTGAATTATAATTGAGGCCGCTGGAAGAGTAAATTGGTCTACCAAAAGGGATTAAAGTTGTTTTTTTATTTAACTATGTTTTCTAAGAGATGGTTCTGGGCTGCTGCTGAGACAGCATGAAGATTTAAAAGCTCTCTACCCAATCTGCTACATCAGCTTCCGAAAGCCCAATGAGTAGAATACGGAGTTAGAAGTTTTGTTGCCTTTGCCTGGCTGAACTGAGAAGGTGATCCTGAACAAGGTTTCAGAAGAAGAGCAGCCAAGGAGTCCACATTTATACCTGTGAAGCAATGCATCGTGAAAGCTATTTAGGTAATCTGGCCAGTATCCCTTAACTGTGGTTGTTTGTGCATTTTTTGTGTGAGTGGGACTCAAAACAAATGTTTTTATTTAAAGCACTGACATTAATCAGCTTACTGTGTTGTTTAATTTTATTAAATCATGAGATACATAGGCCATAAGACATAGGAGCAGAAATTAGGCCATTCAGCCCATCGAGTCTGCTCCGCCATTCAATTATGGCTGATAAGTATCTCAACCCCATTCTCTTGTTTTCTCCCTGTAACCCTTGATCCCCTTGACAATAAAGAACCTATCTATCTCCATCTTAAATATACTCAATGACCTGGTCTCCACAGCCTTCTGAGGCAGTGAATTCCATAAATTCACCGCTCTCTGGCTGAAGAAGTTTTTCCTTATCTCCATTCTAAATCGCCTTTCCTTTACTCTACGGCTGTGCCCTCGGGTCCTTGTCTCTCCTACCAATGGAAGCATCTTCCCAACATCTACTCTGTCCAGGCCGTTCAGTATTCCCTAAATTTCAATTTAGATGGGGGCATGGATGAGTTGTACTATCGGATCTGTTTCTGTGCTTCATGACTCTATGACTCTCTGCTAAAGTTATTGTGTATTTAATAAATATTTAAGACTTTTGTTTAAGATACAAAATCAGTTTCTGGAAAGTAATTGTTCACAAAGTCTGGGATTGGTTGTTCAAAAGTCCTGTTAGGAACCATTGGAGTGACAATTTGGGGTCTTTGATGGTTTAGTTTTACCATTTTCTGCATACAGAGGTGGAGGGGCCAATTTAATTTGGCTGTCTTTCTTTGTGTTATAACATTAATATTCTTAGTACTCTTCACTGTTATAACAAAATGATCTTAATTGACAAAAAGTGAGAAAGGAGAAATAAATTTCATTGATATAACAAGAACCAGAAATTTTAAAGTGCTTTGTAGCCAGTGAAGTTCTCTTGAAAGGTAATAACTGTAAGAAAGAAAACATAAATATTATTATTCGATACAAGATAGTAATAGGGTTAACTCACATTGGACAATGGCAAAATGTATTTTACAGATTTCATAGGTTATGTAAATATTTTTACATGGTCGGTATTTCAAAGTAAGTATATTTTAGTCTTGCTGAGAAAAATACATATTAAGTTGCCAAAGTAAAAACAAAACAATATTTATAATGCATGACAGTGGAGTGCTGCTTAGTTAAAAAGTAGGCATTGATTGTTAGAAGTATTGCAATTGATTGGTTAATAAACTTTACCCTTTATATATTTCTGACATGTAGCTGAAACATTTGATATATTTAATCTGCACTTGTAAATAAGAAATTGCTCATGTCTCAATGAACACCATCCTGCGTATTAGAGGCATAGAGCCATAGATATCCAGGGGACAGAAGAAGGCCCTTCAGCCAATCAAGGCTGTGTAAGTCAGAAATAAATACTTAACTATTCTAATCCCTTTTTCCAGCACTTGGCCCATAGTCTTGTATGACATTGCATCGGAAGTGCTCATCCAAATACTTCTTAAATGTTGAGAATTTTTACCTCTACTATCCTTTCTGGCAGTGAGTTCCAGTTACTACATTCCCTGGATGCTTCCTGCTCCTTATCCTAAATCTATGCCCACTGATCATTGATCCCTCCAACAAGGGGAAATATTCCTTACTGTCTACCTTACTTATTCCCCTTGCAATTTCATAAACACAATCATGTCCCACTCCTGTCTCCTCTGCTCCAAGGAAAACAACCTCGGTCTATGCAATCTCTCTTCATAACTAAACCACTGCAGCCCAGGCAACATCCTGGTAAATCTTCTCTGCATTCTTTCGTATGTAATCACATCCCTTCTAGAATAGAATATCCTTTATTGTCATGTGTATGCCATTGTAAAAGTACAGTGAAAAGCTTTTATGTCTGCCTCTTATAGCACCATCTTAGGTACAAGTACCTAAGTACAAATCTTGGATACAACAGAGGAATACAAAGTAGTTTTAAAAAATAAGTTAAAAATAAGACATTGTTATAAGATTGACATTACAGTAAGATTAAGAAGAAAACAGAAAAATATTGTGGTTGGTTGGCTCGCCGAGCTGGTTTGTTGTTTTTCCGCAGACGTTTCATTACCCTGCTGGGTAACATCATCAGTGCAGCCTCCGATGAAGCGCCGTTGTGTTTTCCCGCCTGTTATTTAAACTCTGGTGTCCGTTGAGCAGGATTACCTCACTTCCGGTTTTCCTTCGCAGTGGAGTGTATATGGGGTCAAGCGCTATGTGTTTGTTGATGGCTTTCTTCGTGGAGTACCAGTCTTCGAGGAATTCCTGTTCTTATCTCTGCTTTGCTTGTCCCAGAATCTTGGTGTTGTCCCAGTCGAATTGGTGGTTCTCCTTATCCATGTGGATAGAGATGAGTGGGTACTGGTCGTGTCTTTTTGTAGCCAATTGATGTTTGTGTACCCTTGGAAATTAACTTGATATGCTTGATATTGTGTCTTTATTTTAAGAAAATGTCTTGAGATTGGCTCCATACTGATTAAAAACATTTCAAGTGGAGAAAGATATGGTCTTGGGCCACAAAGAACTTAAATGTTTGTTCTGACTCGCTGAGAAGTTTGAAGAGAGAGGGACTATCTGACCAAGTCATAACAATATGGACAAGTATGAGTTCCCTTTGAGAATCTTCAGATGCTGGCATAAACAACTGGTGGCTGGTGATGTAAGCCCAAGGATGGGTGAATGTGTCGTCTGACATCCTATAGATCAATGATGTATTCAAGTTTTATTCATTCGTCAGTTTACCAGTTATGCTTAAGGGGATAAATTTTGTGAGGTACACAGCACAGAACTGAATAATCGGGAGCATGTAAGGGAGAAGCAGGTGTGGAGTTTATTCTTCTTGTTGGGTAAAACTCTTTGCTGGAAGCAAAATCTTTGTTTGTTAGATGCCTGGAATTTTATCACAGTTATTTTGGTATAGAAGTTTAAAAGAGTAAATAAGTGAAATAATGTACATAATATTAGTCTATGAACATTTAATATGGTTGTTCAAACATTTGCTGTGAAATTTTAACTGAAGTATTAATCTGTTTATATTAAATAGGTTTACACTTTTATTAAACTGCAAAACAAAGGAATTTCACACAAGTTTATTAGACTTCTACTTTATTTATTCAGTTTGATCAGCAAGTAAACTGACATAAGTGTTTTCTGATTTGTGTGTAAAAGTTATGGCCTACATCCCTTATAAATTTGCTTGATTGCAGTAGAACTGTTTTTGTTCCCATTTTGTGTGTTAATTATTTCATAGTGTTTTATAATAAATTTCTCAATACTCTATATTGGTGTCCTATCACACTCTTTCCTAACATTTTTATATTTCATGCCCTCAATGATTATTCTCATTTTTCAAAGGAATACAATGACAGAAAAACTGTCATCTTCCAAAACTTAACTTAAAATGTGAAGTCAACAGTGTCTTTCTCTCTATTCCATGATGAAAATTATTTACGTTTTATAAAAGAATAAAGAATATTACTTATATGATTATTTATAAAGCACCAACTTCCACTTTAATCCCACATGTATATGTTGAGTTTTATTTTTCTCTGTCAGAATATTAAAGCTGAGTGATAGTTAGTGTGTCTTACTTCCTAGCTTGCTGCCTGTGGGGACTGTTCAATTTGATTGGACATCCAGTTTTCTTAATGACCGTGCTGGACACCAGAGATTCCATATAGATGATACTAGAATAAAAGTTATCATGCAAATATGGAAACCCATGCTACTAAGCTCACTAGATCTTTACTGGCAGCTTTCTTATTGAATACAGCACTCTTTGTTGCTAACTATAAAATCAGGACCAATCTCTACATAAGCAGTCATGACCTGATCAAAAACATGGCAATATCAGGTCCAATATTACGTGAGAAATAAAATCACTAAATTATCACTTGCTGGCCAAAATTTTTGATTTTCAGATGGACTTTGATTTACATACTGAGAGGTCTTGCTGAAAACAAGCATGGATCCTGTGAATAAATGCCAAACAGAATTAGATGACATGGTCAAACCTCCAACTCATTTTGTCCTCCACCTAAGTTGCCCAATACTGTGGGCAAAACTGTGGAATATCTAATATCTTCACCTTTCTTTCCTCATCCAGTCTTCAGGCTTTTCAATTATAAGTTACGAATTAACATTATAAAGACTTATTTATATACTACCTTGCATGAGGAGATGTCCCAAAGTGATTGCAGTTAATAATGTAATCTTGTGTGAAGTCACTGTTATAACATAAGAAACCATCTTACATTTGTCTCACGTTCTTTGGTGGTATTCTGCACTACTGTCCTTGAACCTATACATTGATTTTTCATCATTATCATCACATGAAGCATTTTGTCATTAGTCGCTGTAATTATTAGAAATTCAATTATTCTGTGCATGCAGTCGAGTGAAACCTGACTCCACATCTTTCATGCGATAAAATCCAGAAATCAAATCAGTAAACATAAAACAATTTTGAAAGAGTTCTTAATATTTTGAGATAATGCAAATGTAAGTCACTAAGTTCCACAATAGACATTTCTTGCGCAAACATGCATGCTGTAAGATACTTTTCTATTAGACATTGTGTGTTAATGGTAGATTGGTAAAGGAATAAACTAAGGTCATATTCTATCCTGAGTGCAATAACTTGGTTAGCAAAAAAAACTGTTGTACAACCTTAAATAAACGCTGATGCATTTGTCATAACAATTTGGTGACAAACTATAATATATAATTAAAGTTCTAACTCCTACACCCATTCTTTTTTGTACTCTTTAACTTCCTTTGGTCACAATTTCAGTCATACTGCTGTGCTAGCATTTTCAATTATTAACTCATGTTCACATTTATAATGGAAATCAACCAACTAAACATGTAAGGATTTTGTGATATAAAGCTTTTAGGATTTTCCCTTCCAGCTCTATTGACAGTATTTTTCATAAAGATTCAGGTCAAATTCTTCATAACTTTGTTTGAACTTGTGTATTTTTTTTTTGTTTTAAACATTTATAAGTTAATATTTAACTTTGTCCATTTTTCCCAACTTTTCTTTCACCAACGTTTGTTAATTTCAGAATCATGATTGCAAAGTACATAAGAACATATGAAGTAAAAGTACTTGGCCTTTAACCTCCTCAAATCTGCACTATCATTCAATAAGATCATGGCCGATCTTTAAATAAGTCTCACTTTCCCAACTCATTCCCACATTCTTTGATTCTCAAAATATCCAAAGAACTGTTGATCTTAGCCTTGGGTAAACTCAACAATTGAACATCCATAGCCATCTGGGATAAAGAATTTCAAAATTGCCATTCATCTGAACAGAGTAAATTTCTCCTCAACTCAGTCCTAAATGGTGAACACTTTTGACCTTTATCCGGAGACTGTGATTTCCAGTTCTTAAATCACCCAATAGGAGAAACAACCTCTCAATATCTTCTTCAATAAGTGTTTTAAGAATTTTGTATGTTTTAATGAGATCATATCTTATTCTTTTAAACACATACATAACATTAAAAGACAAAGTACTGGAAAAAACTCAGCAGGTCTGCTAGCATCTGTGGAAACAAAAGTGTAAACACTTCAAGTACAATGTGATTTTACCATACATTCCACTGAATTATTTATCATAAATCAACCATTTCACCTTAGAATCAATTGACAGAATTTTCTCTGCATTGCCTTAAGAGAAGAACGTGTGTTTTTTTAATTTCTTCACAGGATGACGCCACTGCTGGCTGGATCAGATTGGCCATCTTTTATTGTTCTTGAGTAGGTACTGGTGACATGATAATAAATCAAATCCCCAGTCACCCGTGATCATACTGAACTTCTAATTACGACATTTGTTTTATAAATAAAGGCATACAACTAAAAATAATAGATTCTGAGCAATGTAATTCAGGGACTTTCTGGAAGGCCTGTCCTCAGCCTCAAAAGAGACTGTAAAATATTGCAACCGACAGGTGTCATGGTAGCTTCAAATAGAAGAGCTTCAAAGGGCAAATGCAATGCAACTAAACTGCAATCTCATGTGATTTATTTCAGACAGTGAATATCATGGGAGAACAGTGAGCAGTCTGGACAAGAGACATGTTTGTATTTTCCTCTTTCAAGCGTACACAAGAACATGGACAAAAAGACAGATTCAACCCTGCTCTACTTGTGCTGGTGGGTGAAAATATATGCCACCAGGGTTAGAGGTGAGAAACCCCAAGCCATCCCTGTGGTCAGATGAAATGAAAGGCAGTCTTCCTGTCTTTGCTGAAAGCTAGAAGGTAATCAAAAGCTCAGTTAAAAGGAATCAGGATCATGTGTATGAAATACAGAAAACTAGTACATAACTTTAGGAGGTAATGAGGAAGGCTAATTAAATATTTGCCCTTATTTAAAGGGTGTTGGAATATAAGAGGAGGGAAGTCCTGTTGTAACTGTACAAGGTGCTGGTGAGACCACACCTGAAGTACAGTGAGCAGTTTTGGTCCCCTTAATGAAGGAAAGACATAATTTCATTGGAGGCAGTCAGAGAAGATTCACTAGGGTGATCCTATGGAGGATCGTCTTATAACACTTCCTCCCATGGGAGAGTCTAAGACTAGAAAGTAATCATTTCAGAATAAAGCAGTGTCAATTTAAGGTTGAGATGAGGAGGAACTTCTTTTTTCAGAAAATTATGAATATTTGAACTTCCTTGCTATTAGAGAGTTGTGGGGACAGAGTCTTTGTGTATATTTGAGGCTGAGATAGATGCTTGATCAGCAGGGGAATCAAGAGTTATGGAGGAAGGGCTGGAAAGTGAATGTGAGGAATTTCAGATCAGCTATGATCCTCTTGAATGGCCGAGCAGACTTAAAAGACTGAATGCCTACTCTTATTCCAATTTCTTATGGCCTTATGATCCTATATTTATAAAGCCCTTCAGCTCACCTGCAAAACTAAGCATCTCAAAATAAATTGCTCAACCTACCAACCTCAGAGATATCAATGCAACAGTGATAACGTCCCATCTTCTACTCTTCACATAATTCAGAGTCTGATCTGTACTTTTTTTTAACATTAATCTCTTTTAGACTCACCTCTCAAATCTAATCTATGTGTATGTGCATTGGTTATTATTTCTTTTTGCATTTAGTAATTAATAAACTCAGTCATGCTAACTCAAATAAACCTGATTAAATTGGTTCCCTTTAAAACATCAATTTAGATGGTTTGGAAGAAAGGTATCCACAAGGGAAGTGAAAAGATAATTTTACTCTATGTTTTGCTTCATCTTTCATGCTGAATACCTTAACTGGTTCATTGTCGCTTTGAAGTTTTTTTGTATCCTCATCACAGCTCAATTTCTTTCCCAGTTTTATATTATCAGCAACGTTGGATACATTACATTGGGTCACACTTTCTAAGTTACTGATAAAGACTGTAAATAGTTGAGTCCCAGCACTGACTCCTGTGGTCCTCCATTTAGTACAACCCAATACCCTGTAAATGACCTGTTTATTCTTACTCTCTCTTTTCAGTCCATTAACCAATCCTCAATTTATGCAAATATATTATCTAAATACCATACATTCTAATCTTGGGTAACACATTTTAGTGGGTGCCTTGTTAAATGCCTTCAGAAAATCTAAGAACATCGCATTGTCCTTATCTACTGTATCACTTAGCTCTGCAAAAACCTTTAATAGATTTGTTAACTGTGATATCCTTTTATCAAATTGACTTTGCTTTATCACATTCTCATTTTCCAAGTGCACTGATACAATGCCCCTTGTAATAGAACTAAAATTTTCACTATGGTTATGAATATGCCAGATGAACTGGCCTGTAATCCTTTGTTGTCTCACTCCATATTTTGATCAATAAGGTTGTAGTTGCTCTCATCTAATCCATGGGAACAAGTCTAGAATCAAACCAATGCATTTACTATCTCTGCAGTAAAATCTTTTAAAACCCAAGGTGAAGGCCATCAGTTTCAAGGGCCCTGATTTTTGATCCCAGGTCAGGAACACAAGTGCAGGATAAGTCCCAAGTCTGTGAAATTGACCTTTAAAAATAACTACCAGCACTTCCAATGATCAATGCAAGTTGCCTTGGCAGTCCAATAATGCAATGAAAGTTTAAAAATGGAGATCAAGGCTCCGAACATTGTGGGCAATAACATGGTAGAATCAGATGAGATGTTCGGTCACGAGATCAAGGTCATCTCATCGCATTTTGTTCACTCTTCTCAAGTGGTGTGGCAACAATTCCTGCTAATCAGCAATGAATTCCCAATGGAGGCTCATTATTGCTTGTAAAACAATTGCTGACAGCCCAACTAGGAGGGTAGACCGGCAATCAGCAATGTACAGCTGAATAGGTTACAGATACCACACTGAGAAAAAGAACCCATTAAAATGGCTTTTACCAGGACATCCAACAGTGCTATGTCCCTTGTTCTTTCAGCAAGCATTCACCTGGTGGCTACTGGCATGTCCTTGGCCTATATGCCTAGCTGTGCCCTACCATGTATTGGCAATTAGCACAGTCAGACAACAGTGTTTTGCAGTAGACCTCAGTCAAGAGTATGTACATCCTGCCTTATGTCAGTATGGCATGTCAGGTTAGTGCTTGCACCATGTGGATCAGGTTTGTGCCAAACGTGTAGCATCTGCAGTAAGCAATCAGACATGTCTGACTCCCCCTTCATCCCAAACTCTCCATATGACCAATCCATGGTACATTAGGCCTCTCTCCAACTGCAGGAGTCCTCTTGCATGTTTTGTCACCATATGTCTATTTACTCATTTCCACATCTCTATTTTGCCCAAATGCATATACCCATCCACCCAATCCTTGTAGCCCTTATGTACACTCTGCCATATATCACCTCCGTGGTCCTTTATAGCCTCTTTGCTGACTTAGGCTAACTCAGACCCTCCTTAACCACCATCCTTTGTTCTTTTCACTCCATGCTAACTCATCTGCTATCCTGCATTGAAAAATGTAGGAGGCATATAACAGGTTCATGGCGATAATATCACTGCAGCAAAAACAACTCTCATTGATAACAAAAATAGTGTCTGTATGCTGAAGGTTCTTCAACTGATCCCCAATAAAAATAAACATTTTGTTAAGTGCTTGTGCCTTAAATGCTCAATATTTATGTCAAAAATTATTTCCATTTAATAAGCAGTTGGGGCTATCTGTCAAAATGTTCATTTGATAGGCGCCCCATCATGAAAGTGTTATGTCTTGCTGGGGTAGTGAGCTAGAAACCACGCACTACTTTTCTGGATGTCATCCCAAAAGTTAAAGCTTCTATAAAACTTGGCAAAATTCATTATATTACCTATGTTTTAGACTCAGATTGACAGAAAACATGAATCAGGTTTCTGCACTTAACAAGAAATGCCATTTAATACAAATGAATAGTTTCTAGTTACAAATACACAGTTGTGAATCATTACTTTATACATGTAAACAGACACAAACAAATTATGGGTGTCACAGGCAGAAGGAAAGACTGGGAAAGCAGTTTAAAGACCCCTGTCCACAGGCTTTGTTGAGATGATCATTTTGGCTTGTCAGTTTTTGCCACTCCTTGATCTTCCTGCTCCAGGTAATTTCATTTGCTTGCAGGAGGCACAGGGCAACTGATTCACACTTATAAAATCTCAGACATTTTGGCTAAGAGTCACAGTTTATAATGTGGAAAATTAAATATGTTTTCTTTAGGCTTGTAGAGACAGGACAACTCCTTCCTTCCTGAAGGTCTGATGGATTCTGACCCTACGATTCATATCCATAAGCTGCTCAGCTACCTGGGAGCCAGTCAGATAGTTGTTGACAGGCAGAAGACCCTGGTCATTGAAACAGGTCAACATTCGTAGACCAATCAGCTACTTGTTTTCAGCCAAATCTCTACCTGTACACGCACCTTGGGTTGAACTTGTCTGCAATTAGACATCCCCTACTGTTTTCCTACAGCAGTATACACAGCACTTACAATGATGGTCAGATAACTTGCTTTTAAAATTGCGATTGTCTTTCCTCAATCCTCAGTGCTTAAAACAATTCCTATCTCATTTCATGCACAATCAAAAATACAGAAAAATAGAAGAACAAAAACAGAAGTTGCTGGAAAAGCTCAGCAGGTCTGGTAGCATCTGTGAAGAAAAATCAGAGTTAATGTTTTGGGTCCGGAGACCCTTCTGCAGAACTGGAGTTCTGATTTACAGCATCCACAGTTCTTCCAGGTTATAGACAAATAAAAGATATTTTTACAAAGAAATAGCTTGGGAAATTAGTCATGTAGAACAAATCCTATAATTATTTTATGCGAACAGGCTCACAAAAATCTACAGCTCAGTTCTTCATTGACTTCACACAGTTATTTTGGTCAGTGTATTGAGAATGTTGTAGGTTCCAATCAGTTTATGCATTTGTTATGCTCAAGCATGCCTTTTCATACTCCTAAATAACATCTTCCCTCCAACCAAACTGTCCTGGTAGGACCAGATCAAAAGGGGTAACTTACCTTGTCAAAAGGAGAGAAATTTAAAACATTTTTCCAGCCTTTAGTCTTTATAACCCTGTCACTCCCTCTCTACATGTGATGATACAGGATTTTGGCTCTTATTTTGTAGTCATCTGGGTGTGGGGATTTCTTTCTATTTATTTATTTATTTATTTATATCTAATGCATTGTTACTCAGACATATTCATGTCAAGTAGACAGCGGACTGCTACCAAATATAGATTTTACTTGAAACTAGGACATTGGATGAAACTAAAAAAAAAAGAGGTTGCCAATAGCATGTAGTTCACATTTGTTCCTTTGGAATGGAGATACAGGGTCTATGAAGACTCAACTAGAGTCAATAATCCATGGAAAAGTGTAAACAGCTTTCTGCCTACCTTATCAATTGTGGATATTCACAGTATGCAACCATGGAAGTAAAACCATTCAGAAGCCAATTGCTAGCACAAAAAAACCCTTCATGTTCATTATGCGACTGTGTACAGATGTGTGTGAATCAGAGCTACCATTTAGAATATCAATAGATTTTTAAACATCCATTGGCAGTTAGAGAGAATCAAATTAATTTGGTTTGTGCACTTGGACTTGGACCTGAAGAACACCAGCAGTGGTAAGAGGAAGCTGTTGCATTCTCTCTCTCCCTTTCTGTTCATCTAATGGTGTGGAGGCACCAGTGTTGGACTGGGGTGGACAAAGTCACACAACACCAGGATATAGTCCCACAGGTTTATTTGAGCTCACAAGCTTTCGGAGTGCAGCCCCTTCATCAGGTATGGTGACTGGTGTCATGTGACTTCTAAGACAGCAGCATGTCTGCTCAGTTTGATTGCATCTTCATTCCTGCAAGTAGACAGAGAACTTTAAAGGAAGATATCAATTCTAGAGCAGCATTTCCAGTAGAAGACATGAGCCACAAAAATAACCTGTGAGCTAACAACCAAAGCCTCTGGATCTGCAATCAGTGAACTCTTACCTTCTTATTAATTGAAATGTGACTTGCTCAAACTTAACCCTCTTTACACTGCAGCTTGTGTTTTTATGCATTTTTGATTTAACTGTGTGTTTTGTGGAAGTCAGGATGTATTTTGATATTGTTTAATAAATATTTTTAATACTGGGTTAGTTTTTGCATAATAAACTAGTCCCCTATTTAACTCAAGAAATTCTGCCTGGTTAATTATCAACCAATCACAGTGAGACAATTATACATTGAATTGGCCAATACATTATTTTTGTGAAAAAAATTATACTTTCATGACAATCAAATGAGTTATGGAAAAAAAAGAAAAACAGTTTGATCCCAACTTCACCTGGCCACACCAGCACAACTGAAATATTCCCTTAGTCTCCATTTTATATTGTTTTCAAATGCAGAGTAATTCCCTTTTGTATGTGTCCAGTAAATGAAAAGATGATTAATCAATTGTACTTTCATTTTTCTGTTTGCTTTCTGGAAAGCATAGTGGCAGTTGGTTGAATTTGGCAACACACAGCTCTACACTGCCTTAAAAGACATTGGTATATTTATTCTATCTACGTAACAAACATTTGTGTTCTTTTCCCAGGTTGTAAGGTGATGTTAGATGGTAGTGTTGTTTGTGCTTTGGAGACGTTGACCAGTTTATGTTGTTGCGAAGTTGGTAGAGTACTTGTGAATTGAAAGGCAGGATGTTAGAATTTGTTTGTAGAAATGATATGAGGGAAGAGTGCATGCTCCCTTTAAGAGGCAATGTGTTTTTTTCAACTTGGAGATGAAGAAAATGTCTGCAAGCAGCTGCAAATGCACAGACAGTTCTGAAGTTGAAACATATGCATCAACTGGCTGAGTAGTTGGCAACCTAGGCTTGTTATGATGTTAAGGCAGCCAGGTTGAATATCAACCAAATAATCTAAACCAATCTCTAGACACAAAAACACAATTAAATTTAAATCTGTTGGTGTTGACAGCCTAGAACCAATCCTTTTATTAGAAAATTGACAAATCATCAAGGGTATAGAAGAAGAGGGTTTTTGAAAATTATTGTGACAGCGAACTGCTATTGGGAGAGTAAAGCTCAGGCTCTCACAGAAATCATTAAGCTCTCTGATAAAGCACCATTTAAAAGGTACCACAGCACTCTTAGCTAATATTCCTGACAGAAGGATTCGACGAAGAAAGAATTTCTAACTGAAGAATAGTGGAAAAGGCACAGAACATTCCGGAAGATGCATTCTGACTGTAGTTTTGAGGGTCTAAGTTTTAATTTATTTTTCTTATTACTTTGGTTTATATAAGTGGGACTTGTATTTATTGAAACAGCATGTAACTAGAATTTTGTTCTGTTTGGGAATAATTAGTAGTTAATGGGGAATTGTTCAGTTCGGTCTGTTAATTTGTTCACTGTTAGAGTTAGATAAATAAATTGTTACTTGCTGCTTGTAAGTGAGTATTAGGGATTTCTTTCATTTAACGTGCCCTTTATAACAGATTGGGAGGTGAAAGGCAGGTTGTACCATTTTTCTCATTTCCTTTAACAAGCTACAAGGTGAGGTGAGCTTCTCTAGGTGTTTCATTTTAATTATCAGAGGGTTACAATCACCTCATCACCATAAAAATGTATATACAAGTGCTGTTGCCAGTGAGGCAGACAAAGTGACACAAAATTCAGTTTGGCGTTTAACTTGATTTTATTCACGAAATGTTCCTTATTAACAACACTATGGGAACATTTCCGAAATTCCCACAACATGTACTCTTTTTCATTCATACATGGGATGAGGGTATCACTGTCTAAGCCATCTATTATTGCCCATCCCTAAATGCCCAGAGGGCAGTTAAGGGTCAACAATATTGCTGTTGGTCTGGAGTCACTTGTAGGCTAGGCCAGACCAGGTAAGCACGGTTGATTCCTTCTCTAAAGGACATTAATGATCCAGAAGAGTTTTTCCGACAATTGGCAATGGATTCATAGTCATCATTTTATTCATAATTTCAGATTTTTTAATTGAATTCAGAGTCCATCATCTTCCATTGTGTGATTTGAACCTGGGTCCCCAGAACATTACCTGGGTTTTTGGATTAATGGAGCAGCAATAACATCACTAGGCCTTTGCCTTGCCTGTCTAGCCCTGTCAGTCTGAGAACAGACATTGTCTGAAATGATCCACATATTTGAGCTAAGCCTTTGAAATCTCCTTCCTCTTCAATGAAGGGCTGGATGTCTTCCACAAAGATGGGTCTTGTAGGCCAGGGCGGTTCTTCTCCTGGGTCGTCTTGAGCTACCGCATAATCTTCTGCCACAAGCCTTGCTGCAAGTCTTCCTTGCAAGTATTTGGTGAGTCTTCACTGAATCTTCACTGAGGGGGTGAAATTTAGGTGTTTGGTCCTATCCCCCTCTTGTCCCAGATCTTCCAGAAATTTTCTGTGACCTTTTACCAATGGGCTCATCAGCTGGGTTTAAATCATCCAATGGGGTTAGGTTACACCCTTCACTTTTGCCATGACAGGAGGTGTAAATTGCAAATACTCAGGCAGTCAAGATGCCTGAAAGTCCGATCAATGCTCCCCAGTACACAACCGTTGGGCTGGTTGTAACTAGTTCCCCTTGAACCTTTGTAACCTCTTTGATCTTGGCTTCCTCTGTTATCTGCAGCTAATAGCTGCTGGCTTCTGTTCAATTTAGTTTGGCCAATTTTCTGTCAGGCCTGATTTCTCCAGCTGGAGGTCAATTTAGAGTGTCTAATTTTAAGTCCGTGGTCTCTTGACCACAGGAGGCTATCTGTAATTTTTGGATAGGTTGAGCAATTTGAAACAGCTAATTTTCATTGAGTATTTAGGTGGGTTTCATTGAGATACATACTATTGTCAGGTGACACAAAATGCTGATATTCTTTGTTTTAAGAGTGCTGCTTTAAAGATACTGTGAACTATATTTGGAATGAATTCTTTTTCACACTCACAAATGATAACTTACCATTCCTAAAGGGTGTCTTCTCTCTTGTTTCTACGAGTACAATTTGAATTTACATTTCAGAAAAAGCAATAGCTCCTATGTGCAAGTATAAAGAATTTAAAATTTGCAGAAACATCAATTAATTCATCACTGAAACATGAAGCTTGTTAGTTTTGATATGCCAATCTTTCACTGGAATTATTCTGGCCTCAAACCGTAAATGTCTGGTTCAGCGATCTATGCAAATGAAGGTCCACAATGTCAGAAAGAAAAAAAAATCTAGCACCTTTCATGACTTCAGGATGTCCAAATCACTTTATAGCCAAGCACATCTCAAACAAGGTCATTATTTGTTATAATGTGCAAAATGCAGCAGCAGTCAGTTTGGGCACAAAAGTTCACAAAAACAGTAACATAATAAAGAGCAGTTCTGCTTCTATATGATGTTTATACGATTTGATTTGATTGAGCAATAAGTCTTGCGGTGTAGTGAAAAGACTTCTTCAAAATCATGTGATCAAGTCTCTTTGGCCTACAACTTTCTGACTAAGCCATGACTGACACATTTGTGGTGATGCATATGGGCTTTCTCAATCATGCATTCTGGGGCATTCAAGGAAAACAAAATAAATAATACAAAGGAAATAAGTTCAAAGTGGACATCTTTCTAGTTGTATTTGAATTTGTTTTAAATATAAGAGGTTTGATAATAATTATCATATTAAATTTATCAATTCTCTACTATCTCTGTAATTTTCCAAATTGGAATTCACCATGGTGCATGGTAATTCAAAAATGAGAGGTATTACCAAGGGCAGCTTGCCATGATAGTGGTGAAATATGAACAATCAATTCTCTACTTCTAACATCTGACTTTAATGCAGGGATTTACTTGGACTGGAATAATTTTTACAAGGTAATGCACTGACTTAAAAATGGCCATAATGATCAACTGAACACAGTTTCAGCCAAGTTCAGGAAACCAGTGTTAGCCAAACAAAATTGTCTGAGCTGAAATTAACAAAAAAATGTAGAAACAAGTCAGGCAGGAAGAAACTTACATCTCCTAATTTTAATGTATACCTGTATGATACATTTCACATGTTGGAGATGATCTGCAATCGACCAGCTTGCAAACAATGACCTCAGAAGTGGAAACACTCTCACGAGTAGTTTCCAAGCAACTCTGCTTTGACAGAGCAGTGAGATGAATTTGTAATTGCATATATGAGCTATTGCTTTGTCTGAAATGTAAATTCAAACTGTACTCATAGAAACAAGAGAGAAGACACCCTTTAGGAGTGGTAAGTTATCATTTGTGAGTGTGAAAAAGAATTCATTCCAAATATAGTTCACAGTATCTTTTAAGTAGCACTCTTAAACCAAAGAATATCAGCACTTTATGTCACCCGACAATAGTATGTATCTCAATAAAACTCACCTAAATACTCAATAAAAATCAACTATTTCAAATTTCTCAACCTATCCAAAAATTACAGATAGACTCCTGTGGTCAAGAGACCATGGACTTAAAATTAGACACTCTAAATTGACCTACAGCTGGAGAAATCAGGCCTGACAGAGAATTGGCTCAGTCTTCCATTTCACTTTCAGCCTCTCAAAGGACAAACCATCCAAAGACAATAGAAAATGTGGAGAAACAAAGTTAGTGGCAATAATCATGGCTGCCATTGATCCACAACTGTGGTCTCAAGATTAAGTATAACACATCAAGAGCACTGTAAGGACTTTGCATATTCTTTTACTTTTCTTTTTCTACCAGACAGAATACTTTGTTTTTAAAGTTTGTATTTGTGTTTGTGTCTATGTATGGTGTAGCATTTTTGCTTTTTTTCTTGGGATTAGCAAGTAATAAAATTGTTTTCCATTTTCAAATTCCTCAAAAAAACCTTGTAGTTGGCTTCTTAATTATTTCCACTGAACTGGTTAACTATATTTTAATTAAAATGAGATATAGCTAGAGGCTAAAAATATTAAATCTTTGTTGAGGCAAAGCAAGGTGGTTGAAAAGAGTGGAGCGCATTCAACCCTCTTTACCTGTCGTAACAAACTTTCTTACATTTGGAGCTGTTGGTCCTAAGAATTTTTTGAGACCAAGAATATCACTGAAGTGATGTACTGCTTGAAGTATGTTATCCCAGCATTTGCAATGTTGGTTTATTGGCCCTGCAAGCATCAAGAAGAGGATTTTCTTTTAAAAATGTGTGTTATCACCTTCCTTATTATGATGTCCAAGAGGAACATGGTGAGTGTCAAGACATTCCTTAGCTGGCCAACCTTTCAAAACTTTGTATACACAGAGAAGGTGATGCCACCTACCCAATCACAGTGGCCACTTTAGCTTGGCCTGAGCAGTTCAGCACATCCAGCCTCAGCAGCTGGATCACCTTAACCATCAGAGTTCCTTGACTGCCTAACCCATGGTCAGAATAGTTGGGAAATTAGTGGGTCGGATTTTTAAAATAATAATTATGCAGTGAAATGCACTGCATCTTTTTTCTCGACCATGATAGTGACATTCTAAGTCGCACTATTATGTCCCTGCTGAAAACTAGCCCGGGCACAAGACAAGACTTAAAACTGCATGTCTCCATAGTTAAAGAAAAACAAAAAGAAGCTTGGATATTCTTGCAATCCAGTATGACAATGGGTTGAAGTGCAACATGACTCCATGGAGTGTGTATGGGTAAAAATGAACTGTTATGTTTCCAGGCACAGCCAATGATATTGTATTGTTCAGATGTTCCCTGGGCAGCAGTCCAGTCATAATGTAAAGTCTAATTTGTTAGCATTCAATTTCATTATTCAATACACAAGCATAGCATAATTAGTTTCCATTTTCCACAATAATAAAAACAAATGTTTTGGAGGAAGTACGGATTAGCTAAAAATTTATTGAAGCAATGTCAGCAATAGCAGTAATTGAAATTTATAATAATGTGATGATCGCTTCAGTTTTTTTTTAAAGAAATTATGTCTGTCCCACATATCTTTATTTATAAATTTGGATGTTCCCAGTGAAGAATGAAATTGCTGAAAAAAATTAGCAATGGTCTGACATGAAAGGTAATTACAAATCACACACACTATAAAGATGACAAAGGATGTAAAATTATGCTATATAAAAAATAACGAAAATGAGTATTGAGTTGCAATACGTTATAGAACAACGCCAGGGTTAATTGAACAAAAATAATTCAAGCTGCACACTAGTCACATGAAGCTGTCTCTGCTATAAAGTTATTGAAGATGCAGGCAGTTTACTTACAAAGTGGTTTATTTAATGAATCAACACACTAATCAGTTCAGGCATCCTGTGGACAAATTTTATTTCCTTAAGACCAGAGTCAGCTTGGGTCAAGATGACCTAACACTGAGCATGACCTCCCAGGGTTTACATTAAACATTACTCAGAGATAATTAATTCTTCTCTGAAGTATGTGCTGATTTTGGATTTACAAGTAGATTCTGGAGGAACGGCGTAACAACAATTTATAATTGTCTGGTGTAAATCTCTTACTCTTTAGCCTTTGAAATGAGACGGCTGAGTTTTATTTTAGCTCTCAAATACAATTGGAGAAAGAAACATATAAACCAATTTTGCTTCAAATATTCCAAACGTAAAAATTTGCCATTGAATGAAAATGTAGCAAAAACTGAAAGAACCAGTTGGCTCTCAATTTCTATTTATGGAAAGAATTTCAGAATATAAAAATGATTAAATCGAAAGATGTTGCAGGTTAATTTTACAGTGAAGCTTTAGTAAAAATTCTAGGTAACTTAATTTAATAAAAATTAGAATGGCTTATACAAGGATGTAAGAATTAGGAACTGAAATAGGCCATTTGGTCCATCAAACCTATACTGTCATTCATTCAGATCATAGCTGATCTGATTGATTATTGCTTCAGCTCCACATTTACATCTATGTCTTGATAATGCTTGATTCCCTTGCCAATCAAAAATTTAACTCAGCCCTGAATATATTCAATGACCCAACCTCCATTGCTGTCTGAGGAAGAGAATTTCAACACTAATGGCTCCCTGAGAGAAAAATAAATCTCTCTTCTTTCAGTCTTGAATGTGAGACCTCTCACCTTTAAAATGTGTTCCCCAGTTTTGGACACCACTACATAGAGACAATCAGACTGCATTATCATCCCTGAGATGGGTAGCTGGCGTTGGGATCATGTCTGTCCTTGTGTGCTGCTTCAGAAAATAGAAACATAGAAAATAGGAGTAGGTCATTCAGCCCTTCAAGCCTGCCCCAGCATTCAATACGGTCACGGCTGATCATCTAACTTAGTTTCTATTCATCTCAATAGTAAATGGCCTACCCAGTATCTTTAAACTGTAATCCCAAGGTCTGGACTTCTTGGTCATTGGGAACATTGTGTCTAGGCTTGGCAAAATGTCATTCTACTAAGTTTCTATGAGATCCATCCTCATTCTTCTAAACTTCTGTGAATATAGTCCTAACCAATCCTGTCTCTCTTCATATGTCATTATATGCCATCTCAGAAATTAGGGGATGATGTGGTTCTGGAGGCATGATATTCATTGCCAAGAGTGGTATGAAGGTGGGTACAGACTGCAATCAGGTCAGCAAAATTGGAAAAGAGATCAGAAGCAGCCATGGGAGTTGATAGGTGTCAAATATAGCTATTTAGAACTCCCACCTCGATGCCTAACTCCCATCCATGGCCTATGATGACCCCCTTTCATATCAGGAATCAGTTCATTGAACATCCTTTGTGCTGCGTCTAAAACATATATAATATCTTAAGAAAGAAGAAGACCAGAACGGCACTCAACGTCAGGCCCCAACGCACTGAATCACAGAATCCCTCCAGTGTGGAAACAGGCCATTTGGCCCATCAAGTCCACACCAACCCTCTGAAGAGCATTCCACCCAGTCCCACCTCCCCATCCTATCCCAGTAACACTACATTTCCCATGGCTAAGCCACCTAGCCTGCACATCCCTGGACACTATGGGCAATTTAGATTAGCTGATCCACCCTAACTTGCACATCTTTGGACTGTGGGTGGAAACTGGAGCAAACCCACGCAGACATGGGGAGAATGTGCAAACTCCACACAGACAGTTGCCCGAGGTTAGAATTGAACCCGGGTCCCTTATGCTATGAGGCAGTAGTGCTTACCACAGAGCCACTGTGCAACCCTAAATGCAGTTACGTTTCCTACTTGTATTCTTGTTTCCCTTTGCAACAAACTTCAACACTCTATTTGTCTTCATAATCACTTATTGGACCTAGATGAAAATGTATTGTGTTTAATATATGAACACCCAGATTTCTCTGAACCATGCAGTTCCAGAGTTTCTCTCTATTCGAATAATATTCTGTGGCAAGTAATTAGTCAGAAGTCACACAACACCGGGTTATAGTCCAACAGGTTTATTTGAAATCATAAGTTTCAGAGCACTGCTCCTTCATCAGGTGAACTGTAACCTGGTGTCGTGTGACAACTGACTTTGTCCACCCCAGACCAACACTGGCATCTCCATATCATAATAATTAGATCATGGTTCATGTGCTTTAATATATAATATTTAGTTTGAAGTAATAATGTTCAGTAATAAAATTTTAAAATAGGATAAATGTTATTCCAGAACCCTGAAGTTTAGTGTTTGAAAAGGTTGGAGTCATATTGCTTTAAAACATTAGCAACTAGTAAATTAAGATAATCAGAATGCTGGATTATGGAGATTTCAAGAACACCTAAAACAAATGGCAATTAAGAAAATGTTTAATTGTTTATTTAATGAAATTAGAATCATCAAAATATATTTTTTAAGAAGATGACTACTAGCTGAAAACGCAGTGATTGCAAAGCCTACAGTATTGCAAGTTGAAATGGATTGATATGAACAGGCTATGTCGTCGTGGAGATGGATGGAAGACAACAAAGTTCTCTTGTTTTAATTTATCTGGGGTGGAGGTGTGGACTGCAAGAGGTTAGGTGCACTTTGAAGCTGGGAGACTGCTTTTAATACCCACCAGGCAGTTAAAGATGGAAAAGTAGAAAACAGGTTGGCTGGAAGAACACAGCAAGCCAGGCAGCATGTGGAGGAAAGGAGTAGTGAATGTTTCAAGTATTACCCTTTTTCAGACCTGGATGTGGGGGTATGGGGAGCTTCAGATAAAGAGGGGGGAAGGAGCGTAGCACAATGGTGGTGATAGGTGGACACTGGTAGTAGATACGACCTGGTTGGTCGATGGGAGAGATGAATCTGGTTGGTGGCTGGAAGGGAGGGTCAGTAGGTCGAATGGAAGGGAAGAAGTGGGGCTGGAAATGGAGTCAGGAGATGGGCAGGAAGGTTATTCGAAATTAGAGAACTCAGTGTTGAGTCCTCTGGGCTGTAGGGTGTCCAGACAGAAGATAAGGTGTTGTTCTTCAAATTTGCATTCTGAATCGCTGCAACACAAGAGGAAGCTGAGGATGGACATATCAGAGGAGGATGGGGGAAAGTTGAAATGGACAGTGACCAGGAGGTTTGGCTGGCCATCACAAGCCTGTCAAAGATGCTCGGCCAGATAGTCACCTAGTCTACGTTTGGTCTCACCGATGTAAAGAAGACTTGTATAAATACATTCGGCGACTGACTACAAGGATAATCAAACTGCAAAAATAAAGTTGATGGTCTACTGAGCCTGGTTTCACTTTGGAATCTACTTTGTCCCATATTACCATAAGCTGAGGTCATAACGCTGAAAATAGTTGGAGCTTAGAGAAATTCAGCTTGGTGAATCTACCTGTTTGATTAACTCTGGTTTTACGTTGGGTGATGAGCATTCTTTAATGTGGCACTGTATTGAATACCTTTGGCAATCTAAATGCACCAAATCTACAGATTCCCCTTTATCCACCTTACTTTTTAATTGGTTTTTGAATGTCTCTGATAAATCAGCAAACATGATTTCCTTTTTATGTCGACGCTGCTTAATCATATTATGATTTGCTAAATGTCCTACAATTATCTCCTTGATAATTGATTGTAGAATTTCCCCTGTAACACAGATGTTAGGCTAACTAGCCTATAATTTCCTGCTTTTTGTATCCCTATTATTTTGAATATAAGGATAAGTTTAGTAATTTTTCAATCCACCAGGACATTTTCAGACTCTAAGGAATTCTGGAAAATCACAATTGATGCATTTATTATGAATTTTTAAGAACCTAGAATGGAAGCTGTCAGGTCCAGGAGACTTGTCAATCTTTACTTTCAAGGGTTTTCCCAGTATCCTTTCCCTAGTGATTGCGATGGCTTTAAGTTCCTTCCTCCCTTTTGCCTCTTGGTTTTCATATTTCCTTGAGTTTTTTTATGTTTTCAGCACTACAGAGAAACCAGCTTCTAGACATCTGTTCAACACTTCCACCAACTTCTTATTTTCCCTTATTAATTGTCCAGTCTTAGTCTTTATAGAAATCATGTTCATTTTAGTTCCTGTTTTCCTTTTTAATTACTTTGTAGGAACTTTTACAATCTGTTCTTATATTTCTTCCTAACTTCGCTTCATCCTCCAATTTCTCTCTGGGGTTTCGGGAAGACAGCTTGCAGCCACATGGAGGAAGGCTGTGCCATGGGAAGTGAATTGAGGAGAGGGAGAGGGTGTAGAAGAGTTAGAAGGGTACAAGATATATACAGGCAGGCAGGGAACAAGGCTGGAAAGTATTTAAAATGAGGATTTTGTATTCAAAGCAGAGAGTGCAGGAGAAATAGGATATCATCACTGCAACGGGACAACTGTACTTACTGTGGATAAGACATTCCAAATAACTTGGAATTTCTGTACAATGTACAGTACTACTCAACAGGCACAATGGATAAATCAAATATTCAGGTAATGGAATGCCTGGATGAGGATTTCAGTAACTTTGGGATAAATAGTTTAAAGATTGCATTTTTACTTTGGTATTTTTTTAAATTGTTAGCTGAGATGAGAAAAGAAACATTTTAAAAGCAAGAATTTCAAGGATTGTTGCATTGTTTGAAAAGAAAGTAGCTTGATACTCATAGTGAACACTGTTTATACAGCTATGGGTTAAAAATGGTTGAAGACAAACTAAAACCAAAGGGTTAAGTACAAATTGTGCTTTGTTTGGCACAAGTTGTGGATTGTTATATGGACCAGTGACCAGTTACCAATGACAAAGATTTTCTTGCAGCAAACAATTAAGTGATTTTTTTTCTCTCTCAGATACCTGAACAGCTTGGGGCTGTGAACAAAACAGTGAGAAGACTTTGGAACACCACCAGAACAGTAAGCCACTTTAATACTGAAGAAAATCAGTTTATCTTACCTTCAGCAATTGCTGTAAGCTGTCACTTTCAATGAATAAGTCAGAGACATTTATAAGTGAGCCATCCATCCTGTGCCTCTTACAAGCCAATGGAAGCATCAAAGAATTATGATTGAAAATCAGTGTTCTGACTAGCACAAGAATCATAAGAATCATCTAAGCAACCTTGTAAACGAGAATCATTAAATTGCCTTCCCAGTTTTATTTTCTTCATGTGTGTTTTTAATGGGAAATTTATAAAGGGATTAGAGTTTTAAATAATGAGTTATAAGCTGACTGTTCATAATTGTTTGCCTGTAGCTAGAGTCTAATTACTTATAATAAATAAAATATTTTTGTTAAACAGAGAAATCTAGTCCATGTTTTCCATCAACCTGAGTCTAAAAGACAGATAAACCATGGAATTTTACATTGTTTTTCGAAATCTTCAACTTTTCTGACAACTCTGGAAGGAATGGGCTATGATTTCCAATGCTCTAACCCAGTGCGTCATGACAATGGAGGAGAGTAATGTTGGATATAGTCAGTCTTATTGATGGACTTCACTTTAAGGTGAAGTAAGACTACAATCCTTTGAGTCAGAGCAAATACCAGGCACTATGCAATGTGTGTGATTAACACCTTGGGTGTGGCATAGTTGGCAAAAGTTAAACCAGATATCTTTGGTCATGTCAGCATTAAATTGGAGAAAGTTAAATATCACAACTTAATATTAAAAAGCTCAGCAATGATTGAGAAATTGAATTAAACGATTGTTTCTCTGATCCAGCAGTGATATTGTAGAATATATGTAGAATATAAATTCCAAGCCTGTTTGTAAAGTACATAGCTTTGGTTCCCATTTTAACTAACAGTATCATGAATTGATTCTTACATATTGTGACTGCTGAAATTAATTTTAAATAGAATATTTTTTGCATCTCCCACACAAGGTCTTCAAATTATCCAATCCTTACTTCTTGCTTGGAAGACTTCATAAATGTTTTCAGTCTCACACTACTCAACAAGTACAGCAATGTTTCATATCTATTAAGTTGTTATGGCTTAACAGAAATATTACTAGGGTTTGAAAATGCAGCAATGAGGAAAGAATGAGTAGGCAAGGATTATTTTCCTTACAACAGGTGAGGTTGAAGTATGACTTAATAATGTTTACAAAATTATGAGGGGCCTAAGTGGTGTAGACATGAAAGACTTGTTTACACTAGTGGGCAGGTTATTGGGAGTTCATATTGAAGGTGATTGGCAGAAGATGAGAGGGGGCGTAAGAAAAATTATATCTGTGCGGAGGGTAGATGGTGTCTGGAATTGCTGTTCAGTTTGTTGGTGGAGGCAGAAATTCTCAAATTATTTAAAAGGTATCTGAATTTACACCCGAAGTGCTGTAACTTGTAAGGCTATGGACCAGGTGCTGGAAAGTGGGTTAAGAATGGATGGCTAGCTTTTATTTTAGTTTTATTTTGTCTAGCACAGACACCGAATGAACTCTTTCTGTGGTGCAACTTTTCTCGGACTAAAGGAGACGGATCTCATAAACACAGCAACAGAATCTTCACCCATATTTCAATGAAAACACCTTTGATGTGTTGTTGACAACCAACCTCATGGCGTTATTGCTGTGAAATTTCTGCAAGTCAACATTTTCATTAGTGTAAGGGTGTACTCCTTTAAGAAGTTATATAATTTGATTTCCATGCTCTTCTTAGCTAGACTGATAAAGTGTAAAGATTTTTAATGGCATGCCAGATTTTAGGGGATGTTAATTTTAATGATGTCCATGTGAATCTTTGTGGGGAGTTTTGGTAGCAAGGTTTAGATGCATAATTACCCCAAAAAAAGAATGGTATGTATTCAGTGTCCCAATGTTACTGAATTGACTTCGGAGTTTCACATAAACAGGTTTGAATATAAGCTTCTGCTTCATACCCAGTTCCTTTTAAAGTAGAAATCCTTTGATAGAATGGATGGGCCACTTGCCTAATAAAAACTGAAAGAACTGCGGATACTGTAAATCAGGAACAAAAACAGAAGTTGCTGGAAAAGCTCAGCAGGTCTGGCAACATCTGTGAAGAAAAAAATCAGAGTTAATGTTTCAGGTCCAGTGACCCTTCCTCAGAACTTCCTTTGAGCCACTTGGCTGCTCTCTGCGAATGTTTAGAGAATGACAAGCAAGAATACTAATACTTTGGTTCAGTTTAAAAGCCCTAACAAAGTTCACTGTTGCTGTCATCAGGTTTCTGATCAGCTACAGGTCGTACTGTTTGGGTAGGGACCAACAATTGAAAATTCTATCAATTCTGTCCGTTATTAATGTTATTCGATAGTTTATGCTAGTTTTGTCTCCTTCAGCTGCCTTTGATAAGTCTCTGAGTAATGAAGATTCATGTGGAAATTAGTTTTCTTTTTGTGTACATAAGATATCTGAATGCCTTTGTTCATAGTTCCTTTATAAGAAATATAAATTTTGAATGTCCCACATACCTCCACATCTTACTGTATTTTCTGTGCCCCATCTTGTTTATGTGTGTATTTACAGATCTTTAGTCTCTTTAAAACTACTTTGTTGCAGCTGTATTTTAGTTTTAAAAATAATTGTACGTTGGGACTAACCTTGGATGGAAGTGCAAGTAATGACACTTCAAAGGTTTACCCACATTAAATGACAATTACTTACCTCATTAAAGGAGCTAGATTGTGTCTGTATTCCATACACCTAACCATTCCCCCACAACTTCCCCACTGCCACCATTCTATCAGTTTTCAATTCATTAGTTTGCCATAAACTTTCCTGGATCTAGTGGAGTTTATGTCTTCTTTTCTGTCCATCCCATTCCTCCTCCACTACTTCTTTCCATTTTTTCCTGTGCTTTCTCTTCTTCTTCCTTCTTATCTCTTCTCCCAACATGCAAGGGAGATGATGGCCCAGTGGTACTGTTAATCCAGAGACCCAGGCAATGTTCTGGGAACCTGGATTCAAATTAAAGAATCCCTACAGGGTGGAAGCAGGCCATTCGGCCTGTCGAGTCGACACCAACTCTCTGAAGACCTTCCCACCCAGACCCACGACCCCACTCCCACCCTATCCCTGTAAACCTGCGTTCCCCATGGCTAATCCACCCAGCCTGCATCTCCATGGGCACTACGGGGCAATTTGGCATTGTAAATCCAACTAACCTGCATATCTTTGGACTTTGAGAGGAAACCAGAGCACCTGAAGGAAACCCACGCAAAGATGGGGAGAACATGCAAACTCCATGCAGACAGCCGCCTGAGACTGGGATCAAACCTGAGTCCCTGGCGCGGTGAGGCAACAGTGCTAACCACTGAGCCACCATGCTGAATAGAAAAAAACTACTAGCCCCTTGCCCTGTAATTCTACTTAATCGAAGTCTATACTTTCTTGAATTAATTATTTGAAATACCACACAGATTCACAAGCTAGAATTGTAAATCTATTTATGATTTAAGTCACTTTGTTCCTGTAATTTCAATGTATATTTCAGCACGGCAATACACAAGCAGAAGATTTTCACAATAAACATCTGATGTCTGGAACCTGGAATCTCTCAGAGTTTACTGGCAGTCCAAGCAACATAGCTCCAGATTCTGGAGCATCTGAACAAGTTCTTTTGTTCCCTTCTTTTACCCTTAATATACTATACAAACACAGTTCCAAGAAGCTAAGAAACAGGAACAGCAGTGGGCTATTTGGTTCTCTGGGCCTGCCTATCATCCAATAAGATCATGGCTAATTCTCTACTTCAATTCCCTTTTCTTTCCTGCTTTGCATATCCATTTGATTTCCTGATTCTCTAAACCACTCTGTGCCTGTAGTTTTATTCCATTGCCTCAAATGAAAGTTAGCTATTTTTCATTTACTCTTGGTTATAAATGTATTCCAAATGTTGAACTGCTTTCACTGAGTATTGCAACTGCTCTTTATTTCATCCTATTTATTCCATCCATTCAATGCAATCTCCAGTTTTGTGTTCTGTTCTGGTTCAATCTCTTTATTTATTTAATGGGTTCAGATTTTCTTTGAACATTTACTTTGATTTAATTTTAGTTCCTTTCTGGAATTTTTTTTTAAGCCTGCAATCATGGTTGTCATCCCTTTATTCAAGGGGCAGGATGCTGGGGGCCTCCTTTGGTTTTAATTTCTCCCTCTTAAGATACTGAGTCATGATGGGGTCCAGTCCTCTGTAGACCCCAGAGTTCCAAAGGATATAGTTTTTAATGTTATAGCTTTATAGATGCAGAATCAAGCATCAACAAATGTTGCTGTCCAGCTCAATTTCTTCAATCTTTTCATAATTCTTCCAGTAGTGTGTTGATGGTGCAATCTTTAAGTTTGAAAGATGTGACTTTTAGAAATGTTTCATGGGTGTAGAGGCAATGAACATATCCATCAACATTTCAGCTGTTAAATGCACAGAATGTGATTTCATTGAAGTTATGATAACATTTGCCCATGAATCAGTTGATACTTTCAGCTGGCTGTTCATAGTACAACATGAACCCAAGCCTGTGAATCTTGAAGTTGACTCAGACCTCTATTTGACCTCTGAAAAATTGAAAACTTTTATCAGGAACCTTGCATTTCAAAACTTGAAAAATTCAAGGATTTCAATCTTTGCAATCCTCTGTTTAACAAAACAATGAAAAGTTTGACTTCTTGTCTTACTTTATCAGTTATCTAATGATCTATGAAGTAAGGATTTATTCTTTGTTTGAATAACTGATGTTCTATTAGGATGGTACTGCAGTACTGGTCCATATTCAAATGTTTGCTTTCCATCCTTGGGTTGCTTTTTGCTCTTTAAAAATTGTAAGATTATAAAGGATTTATACTTCAATATAATTTTTTTTTTACAGGATCATTGAATTGTTACAGAGCAGAAGGAGGCCATTCAGCCCATTGTCATAGTACAGTTCTCTGATTGAGCATTATGACCCAGTGCAATTTGCCTGCCTTTTCATTAAAACTCTGAATATTATTCTATATTTACATAATCATCTAATGCTGTCTTGAATGCCTCAATTTTTAGGAGATCAACTAGAGGTCTGAGTCAACTTCAAGATTCACAGGTTTGGGTTCATGTTGTACTGTGAACAGCCAGCTGAAAATACCAACTGATTCACAGGCAAATGTTGACATAAATGCACAGAATGTGATTTCATTGAAGTTAACAGCTGAAATGCTGGTGGATATGTTCATTGCCTCTACACCCATGAAACATTTCTAAAAGACACATCCATCAAACCTAAAGATTGCACCATCAACAACTATTAGAAGAATTATGTATGATTGGAGAAATTAAGCAGGACAGCAACATTTATAGATGCTTGATTCTGCATCTATAAAGCTATAAACTTAAGAACTATATCCCTTGGAACTCTGGAATCTATAGAGAACTGGACACCATTGTGACTTATTATTTTAGGAGGAACAAATTAAAACAAAAGGAGGCCCCCACCACCCTGTCCTTGAATAAAGGATGGCAACCATGATTGCACGCTAATAAAAACCTCCCTCTACCATACTTCCAGGCAGTGTCTTCCAGACTCCAACTAATCACTTGAAAAAACTTTTGCCTCTTTTGCAAATTTCTCTATATATCTGCCGTCACGTTCCTGATCATTTTCATCAGAAGGAATAATCTCTCAAAATATACTCTGTTTAGCCGCCTCAAGATTTTGAAAACTTCTATTAAATCTGCTGGTTCATTCTTTTAGAGAAAAGCATTTCCAAACCATCCACAACCTCATCACCTCAGGCGATCTCCCACTCACAGCCTCCAACCTCATCGTTCCCCAACCCCAAACCGCCCGCTTCTATCTCCTTCCCAAAATCCACAAACCTGACTGCCCTGGTCGACCCATTGTCTCCGCCTGCTCCTGCCCCACCGAACTTATCTCCACCTATCTCGACTCCATTTTCTCCCCCTTGGTCCATGAACTCCCTACGGACATCCGTGACACTACCCACGCCCTCCACCTCCTCCAAAACTTCCGATTCCCTGGTCCCCAACACCTCATCTTTACCATGGACGTCCAGTCCCTACACGCCTGCATTCCCCATGCAGACGGCCTAAAGGCCCTCCGCTTCTTCCTGTCCCGCAGGACCGACCAGTCCCCCTCCACTGACACCCTCATCCGCTTAGCCGAACTCGTCCTCACTTTTAACAACTTCTTTTTCAATTCCTCCCACTTCCTACAGACATAATGGGAGGCGATGGGTACCCGCATGGGCCCAAGCTATGCCTGCCTCTTTGTAGGTTACGTGGAACAATCCCTCTTCCGTAGCTACACTGGCCCTAAACACCACCTCTTCCTCCGTTACTTTGATGACTGTATTGGCGCCGCCTCGTGCTCCCACGAGGAGCTCGAACAGTTCATCCACTTTACCAACACCTTCCACCCCAACCTTAACTTCACCTGGACCATCTCTGATACCTCTCTCTCCTTCCTGGACCTTTCTATTTCCATCTCTGGCATCCACCTGGAAATCAATATACATTTCAAGCCCACCGAATCCCACAGCTACCTAGAATACACCTCCTCCCACCCACCTTCCTGCAAAAATGCCATCCCCTATTCCCAATACCTTCGTCTCTGCCGCATCTGCTCCCAGGATGAGGCATTCCACTCCAAACATCTCAGATGTCCTCGTTTTTCAAGGACCACAACTTCTCCCCCTCAGTGATCGAGAACGCCCTTGACTGTGTCTCCCACATTTCCCGCAACTCATCCCTCACGCCTCCTCCATGCAATAACAACCAAAACAGAATCCCCCTCATCTTCACGTACCACCCCACCAACCTCCGGATCCAACACATCATCCTCCGACACTTCCGCCACCTGTAATCCGACCCCACGACCAAAGACATTTATCCCCCCCCACCCTTATCTGCTTTCCGGAGGGACAACTCTCTCTGTGACTCCCTTGTCCGCTCCACCCTCCCCTCCAGCCCCACCACACCTGGCACTTTGCCCTGCAACCGCAGGAAGTGCTACGTCTGCCCCTACACCACCGCCCTCACCCCCATCCCAGGCCCCAAGAAGATTTTCCACATCAAGCAGATGTTCACCTGCACATCTGCTAATGTGGTATACTGCATCCGCTGTACCCGTTGTGTCCTCCTCTACATCGGGGAAACCAAGCGGAGGCTTGGGGACTGCTTTGAGGAACAACTACGCTCGGTTTGCAATAAACAACTGCACCTCCCAGTCGCGAACCATTTCAACTCCCCCTCCCATTCCTCAGACAACATGTCCATCCTGGGCCTCCTGCAGTGCCACAACGATGCCACCCAAAGATTGCAGGCACAGCACCTCATATTTCGCTTGGGAACCCTGCAGTCCAATGGTATCAATGTGGACTTCACAAGCTTCAAAATCTCCCCTCCCCCTACCGCATCCCAAAACCAGCCCAGCTTGTCCCCGCCTCCCTAACATGTTCTTCCTCCCACCTATCCTGTCCTCACACCTCAAGCCCCATCCCCATCTCCTACCTACTAGCCTCATCCCGCCCCCTTGACCTGTCCGTCCTCCCTGGACTGACGTATCCCCTCCCTAACTCCCCACTACATTCACCTTTACTGGCTCCATCCCCGCCTCGTTGACCTGTCTGTCTCCTCTCCACCTATCTTCTCCTTTATCCATCTTCTATCCGCCTCCCCCCTCGCCCTATTTATTTCAGAACCCCCTTCCCCTCCCCTATTTCTGAAGAAGGGTCTCAACCCGAAACATTGGCTTTCCTGCTCCTCTGATGCTGCTTGGCCTGTTGTGTTCATCCAGCTCTACACCGTGTTATCTCAGATTCTCCAGCATCTGCAGTTCCTACTATCTCTATCCAACTTCTCCAATCTATCTTTGTAACTGAATGCTTTTTCTGGAACCATTCTCTTGTTTTTTTTAATTTAATTTGCTTTTGCTTCTCTACTTTTACGTTTCCATGATTTGCTGTTTATTCAGACAATTGATCATAGAATCCCAACAATGTGCAAACAGGTCATTCGGCCCATCGAGTCCACACCGACCCTCCTAACAACATCACACCCAGACCCACTCCTACCCCTGCAACACTGCATTTCCAGTAGCTAATCCACCAGTGTACACATCTCTGGATACTGTGGGCAATTTAGCATGGCCAATCCACCTAACCTGCACATCTTTGGATTGTGGGAGGAAACCCACGCAGACACGGGGAGAATTTGCAAATTCCACACACAGACAGTCGCCCAAGGGTGGAGTCAAACCTGGGCCCCTGGTGCTGTGAGCCACCATGCTGTTCAGATAGCTAATTATTAGGAAAGAACTTTTCACAACTGCCATTGCCATTATCTTCATTCGGCATTTGGTGCCAACTTGCTGCCAGCAACTTGTGGTGTCCACTTGCTGTCACTGTCTGCTTGAATCCATCTACTGCCAGCATGATGTGAGTGTGCTTTTCTATATGTTAACTCTCATAACATATACCACGCAGAGATGGATTTGTACTGAGGCAGATATCTGATTGTTTATTAATAACGACACAGACTAATATGCTATCTTAAGGTTACATGGACAGTCTAGGTTATATGCTTACTTAGATTACCATGAAATTCCACACATAGTTGGACTCGCTGCTAATTGCCTGAGTAGCAGACTGGCTGGCTGCTTACTAATAGATCAATTGACTGAATGAATGCACCAAAATTAGGATGGAAACCTATTTTATACTAGAGCGTGCATGTTGAGATGTCAGCTAGATATATTTATAATGCCTTTAAAGAATCTCCACATCAACACAACTAATATTAAGATGTAGAGAATGATCATGTGGAATTCTCAGCAGAAGAGACACATTCTTGAGTAACAGTAAAGATCAATTACACAGGAGTAAGATAGCAAGTTACAGTAGAGTAAGACTAGATACAAATATACAAAGCAACTAATAATGCATCCTTATGAGATAGTAGCCATATCGAAGTGGCATGATTGCAGACGGAGTCTAACTGCAAACTGAAGCAGACTGCAGATTGCAGACTGACGTGCTCCTCCCAGAGACTTTTACTCATAACAGTGGGCAGAGCTATACAAATGTTCCTCAGTAGACCTTTGCAGGCCAACAGGCTTATACAACAGTTCTGTGCAGGAATTTACTGTGTGCAAGTTGGCTGCTGAATTCGTCCACCTAGCACTGCCATTCTTTGATTTTCAGAAATACCGAGCACATGTAATCTTTTACTCCTTCCAATTTGAGAGAATTCTGAAAGATTTTTAACTTTTGTTTTAATTTGCTGTTGAATATTAGCAAAAATGGCCACTTATTGCTTTCAAAAATATGCAAGACATTAAATTTCATGAAACTGATGTACTAGTGTTGGCTGCTTTCTCACTTCTCCCGAACATGTAATCAGAGTGAAATTGTGGATATTTGAATTTATCGCTATTTACCTCACTTATATTTCCTGCATTTTGAATACTGAAACTCAAGGCTGAATTTTAACAAATGAGTCAACATGCTGATGCTGATGGGGATGGAGTCCAGGTAGATCACATGGTTGCACGGGGTTGGGGGTGTGATTGGATGGTGACAGAACATAACTATTTACACACTTCCAAACATAGTCTGGGTTCTGTGCTTATTGATGTTGCTATATATTACACACACATACTGACTCAATTACACTGGGAGAGTGATTGAAGGTGAGGTACCTTTATACCTGGTCAGCTCATGTTATGACATCATGTGACTGTTTTAAAGATGCAGGCCTGTCTTGTCTGCGATCGATGTCAAAATACATAGATCATTTATTGACGATCTTCCAATGGGCAGCCAATCACAGCCTGGCTGGCAGTTTCAAATAAATATGCAATGCCAACTATTGCCAACATGTGGTTGCTGCTACCATCTCCGACTTTACATCAGATTACAGGGCCAACTTGTTGTAAAGTGAGAGAGGAAAATCATTAAGTAGTCTAATGAAATTTAGGCTCTTGTATTAAACAAGGGATAGCCACAGCAAAATTGTTGCAAAGTGCCCTCATCAACAAAAGCAGTCAGCTCTGTCTGCAAATAGTTCATTGGGATTTGGTAAAATCTCCCTCACACTTTCCTACCTGACACTGTTTTCAATTTCTTGTGTCTCCAGGAAAGGAGCAGTAACATTGTGGAATAACTGCAAGGATTGGAAGATAGAAAAATGCAATGATGATAAAACTAAGCCTCAATTTATGTTGCCTTAACACCAAGATAGACATTGTTACAAACACTATTAAGAGAGCTGGGTGGTAGATTGTCCTTTTCTTTCTTTATTCTTTGATGGGATATAGGCATGTGCGGTAAGGCCAGATTTGTTGTCCTTGTACTGATTTCAGGGAGCAGTTAAGGGTCATCCACACTGCTGGGATCGAGTAACATGTAGGCCATATCACGTGAAAAAGGCAAACTTCCTTGCCTAAAGGACATTATGAATCAGGTGAGCTTTTACGACTGTTAGTGACAGTTTCACAGTCACCGTTACCAGACTAGCTGTAAAGTTCCAGCTGAGAGAGAAATGATGTTAATAAGTTGGCAACAGTAACTTAAATTTCACCAAATGCGTTTGACCCTTATCCATAGTCAGCATATAAAGCTTAATGTTTGTTACATTAGTTAAAAAACATTTTTAAACCTTCATTTGAAATCCAATCAACCAGTCAGGGTATCTGCATCTATATTAAGATGAAAGAGCTGATAAAAGGAATTGGATTCCAGCCTAAACTTAGAATCAAATCCAGCTGATTTTCTTTTTCATTATGTTTTGAAATAATCCAAGCATATTTGGCATTCAAAAGGGTTAACTGCAAAATATTTATGCTGCAAATGATTTGGAAACCACAAATTCTCTGAATGGCTTTTATTTCCTCTCAATTTGTTTTTAATACATGCATAGCTGACCCTTGCTAAACATTTTCAGAGGCTTTCATTTTATCTTTCAGGAGCTCCCATTCATTCCAGTAGGAATCTCACCTGGCTTTGATTTTGTAAAACTTTGACCGTCTCCGCAGTGCCAGTCAAACAAAGAGAACACAGAAAGGATTGTATATTTCTTTCTCAATTTAAATTCTATTTTAAGATTGTTTCTTAATTGAACACACATTTAGAGATATCAAACCCCATCAAAAGACATTTGAGCCAGCTAGTACTTTATCAAATTAACAGATCATTTTGTAGATTTGATGTATTTAGCCACAGGGATTTTGTTTGTTTTCCCTGTGTAGATTTTGCAGATAGCTCATTGAGACCAAAGTTCTTCAATGAATAGACAATACTATTGCAGTTAAAGCTATAGTACGCTTTCTTCTCCTCTCCTCCCCTCCCTCCAACTGTCTTGAACAGCATGTTCAGCTTAGTTGTTAGTCTCCAGGTTGGAATTGTGCCAAAAAGGTGGAACTGGCAGAGGAGTTGAATGTAAACTCAGTACATACTTTAAGCTGATTTTGCAAAGCTATGTACTTGCCAATAGCAGCAAACTCACTCAGTTAAACAATCCTACCATAAATGTTCCAAATGGATAAACACTTATTGAGATTAGAACAAATGGTTTGGGATCAAATCAGTGTTGCTGCTATATATTGTTAATAGGGGGAAAGAAAATCTACAGTTTAAAGGACTAGCTTCAGATTGGGAATTGCAGTTAACTTCTTTACTGCATTCGGATTTCAAGATTGTGGCAGAAATTCAGATTAAAAATGAACCAGAAGACTATATATTGTCAATAAATAAAGAATTATTAAATCAGCTGCCATGGTGGGGTTTTGACCAATGCCTTGGACCCTCTGAAAAAGCCCCCATCTAACTTAAAGTTAGAGAATTTGAAGGGTTCCATAGAACACAAGGGTTCTTTGATTTACTGGAATATTAAATCGCCAATATTAGAAGAACGTTACAGAAAATATTAGAGGAATTAAAACCACCTCTAACTCCTGGCTAACTATGAAACTGAAATCCCAGTTATTCACAGTGACCACCTCTTCCCCTACCCCACAGGCACTTGAAACTTACTCACTGTCCTAACCTTTCCACACCAGACCAGACCCTCCTCAAATCCTCACGACACAACCTGACCTTCCCTCTCCCCATGTTCAGATCAGACCCTTCTCTACGCTGCTCAATCTACGCCCTAACTGGACCAGATGTGGCCTGGACCTGGATCTGTACCCAATCTGACCCAGTCCAGACTATATGCAGACCCCACCCAGACTTTGTTCTGGGTCCAACATAATGCCCTCCAGACCCGACCCAGCCCAGAAATTCCAAAGATTAATCCCCTCAACTGGATCTTTCCCAATAGCCTCCAACTTTTTCCCATCAATTCAACATACCTATCAATCCACCTTCTCCTCTCTCCTGTTTAACATGCCAACCTAACTTTGATTCATCTGGCAGTCCATGCCCATTCACCTGCCAACCTATCCCTTTACACAGCTGGTGACCAACCCCATCCCCCCACCTGAACTAAGCACTCTACTATCCCCAATTCACCTGTCTTCTTAACCCAACCTCCCATCTGCAGTCACACCAATGCACCAACTACCCTACTTCCTTGTCCATTTACCTTACGTCCTTACCTTCTCTCAGCACCTGTAATCTACCTTAATGACATAAAAATGTTGGACTAGGACAGTTAGCATCAAGAAAATGGGGTAAGGTTTCAATATTAATCCATTTCACTGCTGGCTGTACCGATCTCTTCCTGCGACTGAACAGTTTCAGCTAAAAGGTTCCTGAGCCAGAAAATTGCAGAGTTGTTCCTAGATTTTAGTCATGATGACTACACCATCAACTCTGTTATTGAGAGCTTCAGAAGTTCATCACATATTAAATCATAAGTTGAAATAAAATTGTTTTGACTGTTCTCAACCTGACATCACCAATGGATGATGAACTGGCGTGGCTGAATTATTATAGAATAAAATAAATCATAGAAAGAGAGGAGAAAGCTCAGCAGGTCTGGCAACATCTATTGAGAGAGAATAGGGTTTAATATTTTGAGTCAAAAATTAATCTTTTTCATAGGGTATGAGCTATAAGGAAAGGCTGGACAAACTAGCTTTGGTTTCTATGGAGCAGCAGAGGCTAAGGGAAGACCTGATAAAAGTTTATAAAGTTATAAGAGACAGAGATAGGATTGACAGTCAGAATCGTTTTTCCATGGTTGAAATATCTAATAGTAGAGGGCATGGATTTATGGTGAGAGGGTAAAGTCAAAGGAGATGTGAGGGGCATTTTTTTACACAAAGAGTTGTCTGTGCCTAGAATGCACTGCCAGGGGTAGTGGCAGAAGCAGAGACAATATGGGTGTTTACTGGGCTTTCAGAAAAGCACATAAATAAGCAAGGAATGGAAGGATATGTACCATGGGCAGCAGAAGGGGACAGTTTAATTTGATGTCATGTTCGGCACAACATCGTGGGCTGAAGGGCCTGCTCCTGTGTTGTACTTTTCTATGATCTAAACTTGAAATGTTAAACTCTGTTCTTTCTCCATGGATGTTGCCAGACCTGCTGAGGTTCTTCAGCACTTTCTATTTTTTTTTGACTTTCAGTCCTCCAACCTCCACACTACCTTGATTACATTTTGACTTTGACTGTATTAATTTAGCACCTGACTACAGAGACAAGCAGAGACAAAGAAAATTAAACTTAAGGGAGAGAGATGATACTTGTGAATTATGTATTTGTTATCATTGCTAATCTGCTTCAGTAAATTTGTACGGTACTTGAAAATTGTAGTTTTATCCTTTCAATGAGTTAAAATATTGTAATTCAATACAAATAGGTTGGCATGCAATGCTGCTCTCTTTTGAGTCTAATATATGAAAGATTTTTTCACACTTTATAAACAAAATGTAACATGGATAAATATGATTCAAATTTCCGACTCAGTTTCTGGACACTAGTTCAAATTACAGTTGAAGTTTTATGTTAAACTATGAAAGGACATTTAGATTTTCTTTCACTGGTCAACAGTGGTAACGATCCAGATGAAGGAACTTTAAGAAATGAAGTTAAAATGGAACTAACCTCATAGATTGGTTAGCATTTTGCTATTAACTAATGAAATATAGGCATCCCTGGCTGGGTCAACATTTATTGCCCATCTCTAGGTGCCCGTCAAAAGGTGTTTGTGAATTGTCTTGTTGAAACATTGTAGAAACAACAATTTGCATTTGATGAGCACTGTTAAGATTGTAAATTATCCAAGGCAATTCAGAGGATCATTATCAAAGAAATGATAGAAATAAAGATACAGTTGTTATTTCATCTCCTAACTTGAACTTACTTTGTCTAAATGTATGTCACATATACTCTATTATCATGATAGATCGATTTTTCTAAACAATCAGAAATTCTATTGTGTAATGCATCAAACACTGGCTCAGCTCGGTGAAACCTGCAGAAGTTGCTGAAAGCATTTAATGTGATTGGAAGGAAAACTAATAGCAACATGAGAAAAAGCTGTTTTATGCAGCAAGTGCTTAGGATCTCGAATGCAAAGCCTGAGAGTGTGGTGGGGGAAGTGCCAAATGACTCCTCCAATAAAACTGCATTAGCACATGAAAAGGAAATATTTGCACAGTTAGTAGAAAAAGGCAGGGAAGTAGGACTATTTGAGTTGCTTTACCAGTGAGCTGGCACAGACATGACAAGTGTAATGGCCTTCTTCTGAGATGTAGCCATTCTATGATCCTATGTATGAAAATAACATAACTATTTTGTCCATAACATGATCCAAAACAACAAGATGAAAGGGTATTTTGGTTATATTCACAGAAGTTTTCACAAAATCTATTCGTTTCTACTTAAGTTTAATTTTGGGAAACGGAATCTTATTTCTCACTCTTTTTGCTGATCTCATATTAAAAAAAATCATAAGGCCTTCACTAACAGGTATCCAATAATAAAGGGCTACAATACTGGCAAAAACTTATTCCATTAGAGAAGTAAAATTTGCATTTTTGTGACTTTTTAAAATTTCATTTGTTTTAATTGTACAGGTTACAACCAATTAACAGTATCAGAAAATAAAATAGGTAATGGCCAAGACAGCTCAGGTCCCAATAGGGAACGTAAATTAACAACATTGTCATTGTTATCCTATGCTGTACATGTGAATGATGCAACATAATTTTGTCAATTTCACCTCATGGAATCAATAAAGTAACCTCTTAACCCCACACTATTTAGTGTGATTTATTAGAAATAAAATGAATGAGAAATAGCCAGCAAAGTGTATGAAACAGATCCTGTTCTGTTCTTTCTTCTGAAAACCCTGGCTTTCACTGCCAGTGTGCATTAACAGGATGACTCTTTTTATATTCTGTTGGTCATATGACTGTAGAAGACATGTTACTTTCTGCTGGTTTTATTATCATTAATTTTTATCACCGTCATTATCTACGCTGTCGAGACGTGTCATGATTCTTTTTTCATAGAATCCTTACAGCGCAGAAACAGGCAGTTTGGCCCAACAAGTCCACGTGTTCCACCCAAACTCTTACCCTGTCCATGTAACCCTGCATTTCCCATGCTGATCAACCCAACCTGCACATCCGTGGACACGATGGGTGATTTATCATGGCCAATCCACCTAATCTGCACATCTTTGGAGGAAACTCACGCAGACACAAAGAGAATGTGTAGACTCCACACAGACAGTTGCCCAAGGCTGGAATTGAACACTGATCCCTGGCGTTGCGAGGCAGTGGCGCTAACCGCTGAGCCATCAGGTCGCTCCAAGTTTTGAAATCCTTCATTAAATCTCACCTTAATCTATTCTTCTCTAAGGCTAACAATCCCAATTTCACTAATCTATCAATGTATCTGAAGTTCCTCATCTATGTGACGATTGTCATAAACTTTTTCAGTGCCATCTCTTAAGCTTTCATAACCTTTATAAAAAATGATGATCAGAATTGCATGTATTACTCCAGTTGAGGCTGAACGACCATTTTTATAAAGGTTTATGTTAACTTTTTTGATTTTGCTATCTTTGCCTGTAGTTTTGAAGCTCAGGATAATTTATGCCTTTTTAAAGTACTTTCTCACTTGACATTCCACCTTCAATGATTTGTCTGCACCTACCTAGTGTCTCATGATTCCCGCTCACCTGTATAAGTCTTCCCTTTTCTAATTGACTTCTCATTCTTCCTACTAAAATGAACCACTTCGTACTTCTCTACATTAAGTGTTATCCTTTATCTGCCTAAATAAAGACCAAAAGAACTGCAGATGCTGTAAATCAGGAACAAAAACAAAAGTTGCTGGAAAAGCTCAGCAGGTCTGGCAGCATCTGTGAAGAAAAAAGTCAGAGTTAACATTTCGGGTCCAGTGACCCTTCCTTAGAACTTTATCTGCCTGCCCATTCCACCAGCCTTGGTTCTCTTGAGGTTTATCGCCACTCTTGTCAAGTTCATAATGCTTCAAAGTTCAGTGTTATTTAAAAATTTTGAAATTATGCCCAGACTAAGTCATTACCATATACCGAGAAAATCAGTGCTCCTCATGTTGATTCCCAGGGAACTCCATTGAATGCCTTCCAATAGTTCACAAAAAAAAAGTTCACCCTATTCTCTCAGAGGTAGTAGGAATTGCAGATGCTGGAGAATCTGAGATAACAAGGTGTAGAGCTGGATGA
>NC_063344.1:35359612-35462217 GCF_021869965.1 Rhincodon typus
GCCTGCTGAGTTCCTCCAGCACCACACTGTGTTATCACTAAAGTATGGATGGAGATGTTTATAGAGTGAAGTGAAGTATAGAGTGTGAGTAATGCCAAGGTGATGCATAAACACTAGGATAGGCTAGTTAGGCTGCATTGCTTATTTGTGTGCTGTACAATTCTACTAATGTTTTCATAATGGTTCTGGTAAAGTTAAAACATGGCCCAGATTTTCTGATGGCCAGGCAGTCATTATGCATAGATAATAGCTGTGCATGGGGATCCTTCGGAAACTCTATCCAAGCACACTGAGAAGGAATAGCCCTGGAATTTAATTGTCCACTGTGTAATTCCTCTATACCTGGAACCCTTTGAAATATACATGTTATGTATTACATGTAGTTAATAGTCTAACTTTTCTTGAGTAATTATTTTACTTAATTTCATTGGAACCCTTCATTTCAATCAGAGACTTTAAAGAGCTCTGATGAAGCTAAATAAAATAGTTGCTCATGTAAAGTTGGCAATTAAATACATAGTTGGACCCAAACTGACCCAACATGCCCATTCCTGACCTGACTGTCCCCTTCTTGTCCTGCTGGACTTAACTCAGCCTAACCCCTTCCCATCGCTGAATTTGATCCAATTCACTCCCACCTCCCATTGCAGTCAATGCAAACCACATGGACCTGACCTGACCTGATTCTGGTACCCTACATCCTACTCATCTGCCGTTTGAACCCCTCATTAGATGGCATCTCACCCTTCTGACACCCTACCTACCTGGTGCCCTGGCACCACATTCACCGGGGAAATCTACTTAACTGGATTCCTCATTCCACCCATCTGAAACCCCACTTACCTGACACTCTAGCCCCTACCCATCTGGCTTACTACCCGGGACATTCTACCCCTTCCTCAGCTAGCACTCTGCTTGCTGGTTCCCTATTTATGAGGCCTCCTACACTGCAATTGTCTAGCACCCTACTTACTTGGCATCCTACTCCCCGCTAATCTGAAATCTTATCCCCTCCTCAGCTATTACCTTACCTATCTGGCACCCTACCTCCTTGGCACCCTGACCTTAACCATCTGATATCACACCTGGCATCCTACTTACCTGACACCTTACCCAACCCACACCCTAATAACCTGATAACTTACCCCATTTATCTCACACCCTGGTGCCTACTCCCTTCCTGGCTGGCAATTTTCCTAGCTGACATCCTACCTATCTGGCATAGTGGCACACTACACACCTGAAATCTTATGCTCCCTATTCATTTGACACCCAATACTCCCAGCACCCTAATATCACGCTCATCTCATGTACTTACCCTTTGATAGCTGTGAAAGTGGCTGTCTGAACCTTTAAATTTCAGAATCTGGCAGGTGACTACTGAGAATTGGGCATGGTTTACCTAACTCTGACACCCATTATACGAAAAAATTCTCAGAATGGAAATACAACTCTGTATTTCTGACGGAAACCTGGGGGAATCTCATCTCAGAAATACAGAACTCCCTTCATTCGCAATAAAGAAGAGATTGTCACTCCTTAGAAAATATGGCCCAATATTTCGAGATGATTCTAGAATATTTTCATATTTATCTCTTGGAAAACAGTTTGAATAGCATAACACTTAGCTTCCTTTGCTTGGGATGTGGCAGAAACTTGCAAAGCTGCATTTATTATCCATTCTTCATTGAACAGAGAAAATGCCTGAAGGCTTTGGGATACTTTTGAAGTGCACAGTATAACAGTTCTCATGATTTATTCTTGACATATGTTATTTTAAACAAATATGCATAAAATTATAATCCATACCTTGCTTATTTCATAAGTATTTCATAAATGTAGGATTTATACACTGAAGTCTCTAATCTGCTGGTGTTGACATCATTCACATTAAAAGCTGTACTTAGTTTAGTTTGTTTAGTTAGTGCTGTCCTTATATATACAACGTCCTGATTTATGGAATTTCATATTCAATAACGTTACAGATATCTGGACTCAGTATTTTGTGGAACTGGGCTGACTCTGGACACTTTCAAAAATTGGTGGTGGTGTGTGGAGGTAGAGTGGGGTACTGTAATTCTGGCAATATTCATTGGTGTGTTTAGCAAAGCCGCATCTTTCACCCCTAAAATGGCTGGGTCCATAGCAAGCATAAGCATTTCATCACACCACCACCACCCCCTTCAATTTATGTAGAGTTTAATCAGATTCTCAAAGACATGTGTTTCGTGTAGAAGAATCAGGAAACATATTCTGGAACGTCTTGAAAGATATGACTGAAAGCGTTTATCTATGCCCACTCTGTAACACCCATGGCTGTTTCACGCCCAATATCCCTTCCACTCCATCCATGCACCTTCTATAGCCCCTGTATCCTCCATATCCACTCAGTCAATATGCATTATACAATCAATGAGACAGAGAATAATGACTAAATCTTCAAATACATTTTTTTAAAAAACCATTCAAAAATCTGCATTAAAAAAGAAACTATTCTCTTACAACTGAAGGGTCAATCAGGCAGGGCAATTATACTTGTGATGCAAAAGCTTTTCTTCCCTCCATAACTCTTATTTTTGCTCAATAAACAAATACCAAATGAAAAATCCCAAAGAAAGAAAAGTTATTTTAACATCAGACAGATGGTGATCAATCATCTCAAACACTCCACTTCCACGAATGAAAAGATCCTCTGCTGAGCTAATCCATTAGTGAGATTTGGAGATTAGCCAAGAATTCGTAATGAGATCATCTGTGAGCTGCATCAACTGAAACCGATAGTCAAATATCTGAAAGAACTTGAGAACATTGCAATCACAAGAAGAGTGGTATTGTGCAAATTGTTAGAGCTGTAGGCTCTAACAATTCAAATGTTTTAACAGAACTGGCATTTGGGACAACTGATTCATTGATTTAATTTTCTAAAATTCCTTAGATTCAGGAAGGTTCCATTAGAGGTTGAGAAGTAGTGAATGTAACTTATTTATTCTAGAGGGAATGAGACAGAAAGCAGGAAACTACATGCTAATTAGCTGAATATCTGTTATAGGAAAGATTTTAGAAGTTATTATTAAAGGCATGATATCAGGGCACTTAGAAAACTTTGAAGTAATCAGGCAGAATCAGCATGATTTTTAAAAGGAAAATCATATTTTGCAATTTTATTGGAGTATTTTGTAAAAAATAATGTGCTGTGGATGAAATGTTAAACAGTGAAAGTACTCTGTTTTGATTTCCAGAAGATATTTGATAAATTACTACATCAAAGATTATTATGGAAATTAAAGTTCATTGTGGAGGGAATAACATGTTGGCATGCATAGAAGATTGGCTAGCTAACAGGAAACAGATAGTAGGCATAAATGTCTCATTTTCTGGTTGACATGATGTAACAAGGGGTGTTCCACAGGGATCGGTGCTGAAGTCTCAACTTTTTACAATTCATATAAATATATTGGATGAAAAGACCAATGGTACAGTTGCTAAATTTGCTGGTAACACAAACAGGCAGGAACGTAAGCTGGTACGAAGACATAAAGAAACAATAAAGGGACATGGAGATAGTAGGAACTGCCGATGCTGGAGAATCTGAGATAACAAGGTGTAGAGCTGGATGAACACAGCAGGCCAAGCAGCATCAGAAGAGCAGGAAAGCTGAGGTTTCGGGTCTAGACCCTTCTTCAGAAAATGAAGGGTCTAGACCCGAAACGTCAGCTTTCCTGCTCCTCTGATGCTGCTTGGCCTGCTGTATTCATTCAGCTCTACACCTTGTTATCTCTAAGAAAGGGGCATGGATAGGTCAAGTGAATGAGCAAGAATTTAGCAACTAGGGAATGTGTGAAGATGTGAAATTATCCACTGGCAAAGAAAGAAAGGAGCATATTATCCTAAAAAAAGGAAACATGTTATCGAAATAGAGATTGCAAATCACTAAGGTGCAAAGGGATCTGTGCGATCTAGAATATGAATTGATTGATTGATTAATTTAATTTATTTTCACATATGCCTAAGTACAGCAAAAAGCTTTGTCTGCAAGCAGTATAGGCAGATCATATAAAGCAAGGACAAGATCACAGGTGAAAAAAGGGCATGGACAGGGTAAGGCATACAGGTTACACCACACAGGATATGCGCTCGGCAAAATTCACATTAACAAGATCAGCATTATTTGAAGTTAGAGGGTCCATTCATCTGTCTAATAGTAATTTTTACAGATTTAGAATTTAAATTTAGAAGTGTAGAATGGTTATAAGAAATGTTAGAGTTAGATCTGCTGAAGGAAACTCACAAGGAGTCGCACGGTGTCGGCACGATCTTGTTTCCATATTTGCGAATGGTTAACTTGCAGGTACAACATGTAATCAGGAAAGCGAACAGATTCTATCATTTATTGTGAGGATAAAAGAATGTAAAAGAAGGGAGTTTATGTTGCAGTTATTCAGGCCATTGGTCAGAGTACATCTGGAATACTGTGTATAGTTCAGATCTCCATATTTCAGGAAGAAAATGATGCATTCTCAGAATTCAGAGAAGGTTTGCTCAACTTGTGACTGGACTGGATATATTGTTTTATGAGGAATGGCAGGATAGGCTATGCTGACATCCGACAGAGTTTAGGAGGCTAAGAAGTAACTTATTTAAACAAAATATTGTGAGGTGTCTTGACATGGCACATAAGCAAAGAATGTTTCTGCTTGTGGGACAATCTATACCTAGGGGTCACTGTTCAAAAAGCAATGTGGTTGACTCTCAATTGCCCTCTGAATTGGCCTAGCAAGCCATTCAGTTGTACCAGTTGCTACAAAGTCTCAAAGAAATGAAACCAGACAGATCATCTGGCATCAACCTAGGCACTGGAAAAGGCAACAGCCCTGCTGACACTGCAATATCTTCCTCACTAACATCTGGGGGTTAGTGCCAAAATTGGGAGAGTTGTCTCACAGACTGAAGAAGGGTCTAGGCCCAAAACATCAGCCTTCCTGCTCCTCTGATGCTGCTTGGCCTGCTGTGCTCATCCAGCTCAACACCTTGTTATCTCAGATTCTCCAGCATCTGCAGTTCCTACTATCTCTGTCTCACAGACTAATTCAGCACAGCCTGACTTTGTCATACTCACTGAATCATACCTTACAGACAATGTCCCAGACTCCACCATCACCATCCCTGGATATGTCCTGTCTCACCGGCAGGACAGACCCAGCAGAGGTGGAGGCACAGTGGTATACAGTCAGGAGGGAGTTACTCTGGGACTCCCCAACATTTACGCTGGACCCTACGAAGTCTTATTGCTTCAGGTTAAACATGGGCAAGGAAACCTCCTGCTGATTACCACATACCGTTTTCTCTTAACTGATGAATCAATACTCCTCCTTTTTGAACAACACTTAGAGGAAGCACTGAGGACAGCAAGGGCACAAACTGTACACTGTGTGGGGGTTTCAAAGTCCATGACAAAGAGTGGTTCAGCAGCAGTACTACTGATCAAGCTGGTTGGGTCCTAAAGGACATAGCTGCTAGACTGGGTCTGCGGCAGGTGGTGAAGGAACCAACAAGAGGGAAAAACATACTTGACCTCATCCTTACCAATCTGCCAGCTGCAGTTGCATCTGTCCATGACAGTATCGGTAAGAGTGACCATCGCACAGTCTCTGTGAAGGCAAAGTCCCACCTTCACATTGAGAATAACCTCCATCATATTGTGTGGCACTATCACCATGCTAAATGGGACAGGCTTCACACAGATCCAGCAACTCAACACTGGGCCTCCATGAGGTGCTGTGGACCATCAACAGCAGCAGAATTGTACTCCAACACAATCTGTAACCTCATGGCCTGGCATATCCCCCACTCAACCATTACCATCAAGCCAAGGGATTGACCCTGGTTCAATGGAGGGTGTAGGAGGGTACGCCAGGTGTAACACCAGGCATATCTGAAGATGAGGTATGAACCTGCTGAAGCCATCAAACAGGCTTACTTGCACGTCAAACATCAAAAGAACCAAGTGACAGACAGAGCTAAGCGATCCTGCAACTAAGCTCTGCATATCCTGCCACATCCGGTCGTGAATGGTGGTGGACAATTAAACAACTCCCTGGAGGAAGAGACTTCACAAATATCCCCATCCTCAATGATGGAAGATCTCAGCACATTGTGCAAAAGATAAGGCAGAAGCTTTTGCAGCAATCTTTAGCCAGAAGTACCAAATGAATGATCCATCTTGGCCTCCTCCAGTGGTCCCCAACATTATAGTTACCAGTCTTCAGCCAATTCGATTCACTCCACGTGATATCAAGAAATGGTTGGAGTCACTGCATAATACAAAGGCTACAGGCCCTGACAACATTCCAGCAATAGTACTGCATACTTGTGTTCCAGAACTTGCCACTCCCCAGCCAAGCTGTTCCAGTACAGTCACAACATTGGTATCTACCCGAAAATGTGGAAAATTGCCCAGGTATATCCTGTACATAAAAAGCAGGACAAATCCAACCCGGCCAATTACCACCCCATCAGTCTACTCTTGATCATCAGTAAAGTGATGGAAGGTGTCATCAACAATGCTATCGAGGAGCACCTGCTCAGCAATAACGTGCTCAGTGACGCACAGTTTGGGTTCCACCAGGGCCGCTCAGCTTCTGATCTCATTACAGCCTTGGTTCAAACATGGACAAAAGAACTAAATTGCAGAGGTGAGGTGAGAATGACAGCCCATGAAATCAAGGCTGCATTCGACCGAGTATGGCATCAAGGAGCCCTAGCAAAACTGGAATCAATGGGTATCGGGGGCAAACTCACTGGTGGTTGGAGTCATACCTGACACATAGGAAAATGGTTGTTGTTGTTGTTGGAGGTCAGTCATCTCATACCAGGACATCTCTGCAGCAGTTTCTCAGGGTAGTGTCTAGGCTCAATCTCTTCAGCTGCTCCATCAATAACCTGCCCTCCATCATTAGGACATAAGTGGTCATGGTCATCGATGATTGCACAATGTTCAGCACCATTCGTGACTCCTCTAATATTGAAGCAGTCCATGGTCAAATGCAACAAGATCTGGACAATATCCAGGCTTGGGCTGACAAGTGGTAAGTAACATTCGCTCCACATAAGTACCAGGCAATAGGCATCACCAATAAGAGACAATCTAACTACTGCCCTTTGATTTTAAATGACTTTGCCATCACTGAATCCTCCACTATCAACATCCCTAAGGTTTTCCTCGACCCAAAACTCAACTGGACTCACCACAGAAATACAGTAGCTACAAGATGAGGTCAGAAGCTAGGAATATTGCCGCAAGTAAGTCTCCTCCTGACTCCTCAAAGTCTGTCCACCATCTACAAGGCACAAGTCAGGAGTGCGATGGAATACTTCCCACTTGCCTGGATTAGTGTAGCCCCAACAACACTCAGAACAAAGCAGCTGCTTTATTGGCACGACATCCACAAACATCCACTCCTTCCACCACCAACGCTCAGTAGTACCATTGTGTACTATCTACAAGATGCACTGCAGAAATTCACCAAAGATCCTCAGACAGCACCTTCCAAATCTACGGCCACTTCCATCCAGAAGGAAAAGGACAGCAGATATATGGGAACACCACCACCTTCAAGTTCCCCTCTAAGTCTCTCACCATCACAACTTGGAAATATATTGTCATTCCTTCATTGTCGCTGGGTCAAAATCCTGGAATTCCCTCCCTAATGGCATTGTGGGTAAAACCACAGCAGGAGGACTGCAGCGGTTCAAGAAGGCAGCTCACTACCACCTTCTCAATGGCAACCAAGGATGGACAAGAAATGCTGGCCAGCCAGTGACGTCCACATCCCACAAAAATGAATGTAAAAAAAGCATTCCAATTTAAAACAGAGGTGAGAAGAATTTATTTTTTGCCACAGAGGATTGAGTGTCTTTGGAACTCTCTTCCTCAAAAGGTAGTGGAAGAAGCTTTTAAAGTTTTTTAAGAAAGAGATGATAAATTTTTATTTTGAGTTAGGTAGGAATGAAGAGTAAACATATCAACCATGATCTTATTGAATGACAGAGCAGACCCAACGGGCCAAATGATCTACTCTTATTCCTCTATTGTATGTTTTATTTATATATGCATGTTTCTCCAGATTGCCTCATTATGAATATTTGGTAAACACTGAAAATTTGAACAACAGGTTAAAGGAGCCATTTCTGGCTGCTATAATGCAAGGCTATGGAAGTGGCATTCACCACAATTTGATGTTGTTGTTTGTCCAAAATGATGTCTTGCCCGTCACAAAATAATGTGACAATAGTTACTTGAACAACAAATTTCAGGTCATAATATACTCATTTACGCTTGCTAGAAGCAACCTACACACATATATAAGGATCTGTTCCCTACAAATGAAAGGAATGTTTCAAATTTAGTCTTCTTATGTTTGTTCAGATGAGCATAAAATGTAAAAATTCAATTTGTCTCTCATTTTAGCAAAAATAAAATTATTCAATTGAATTCTTTCATTGGATTACTTTTTTATTATAAAATTAAGAGCTGTGAAGTGAGCCAAAGCTTCTGTGATTTGTAATAAAATTACACTCTCTGATTACCTCTGCTATCAAATTGATGAGCAACAAACTTTTCAGAGCAGACTTTTGAATGGATTCTTTTTTAGAAATGCATTAGATGATTTGCTATTGTTACCACATGGCTCACTGGTTTTAGTGTGCACACTAGCTGTGTGGAAATAAAGGATGCAGCAGGCTTTGGAGACGGCATGAAAATGGCTAACTATTTTTCATATAACTGAAGCAAAGCCCCCAATGATCTGAAGTGGGCCTCAGCACTTGGTCACCTCTATCATCACATCTTGTAGCTTCTTGCATCAGCATCTGCAAGATCTCTGCCTATTTATGGAGAAAAGTCCATTTTCAGCTCTACCGTGTATAAAATGCAAAATCACAATCCAAATGAAATTTAAAGAATGGAACATTAAATCAAATATTCCACTGTACTGTAACTAGCCACTGTCAACAACCTGAAATTCAAAGACTATGTAATGGAGCTGCAACATCCATTTTTATTGTTTTCATCTCTCATGATTTGTCTTTTGTTATATACCATCGCTGTATTTCCATGTTTGCACATTAATGTCACACTGCCTTCATTTCATTACACAAACTGCTTCTCACTACTACACCTAATATATTGCTATTCTTTTATGCTTTTCTTAATTGTTTGTTGGAAATTGGTGCTTTTTGACTGAGCCAGAAAATGTTGCCCATTCCTAAGTGGGGAGGAAGTGATGGGCCATTGTGATAATGTCACCGGTCACTGGGCCCGAAACTTTATCTCTGTTTTCTCTTCACAAATGCTGCCAGACCTGCTGAGCTTATCCAGCAACTTCTGCTTGTGATAATGTCACTTGCCTAGCAATCCAGAAGCTCACACCAATGTTTTTGGGACATGGGATCAAATTCCATTATGGCAAATGGTGAAATGTGAATTCAATAAAAAACATAAATAATAGAATAAAAGTTTGCCTAATAGCAACAATATAACCACTGTCAATAACTGTAAAGACCTATCTGGCTCACTAATGCCCTATAGGGAATGAAATCTGCCATCCTTTTCTGGTCTGGTCTCCATGTGGTCTATACCAGAGTAGTTAACTTTGGCAATAAATGGAGAATAAAATGCTGGCCAAACTTGTTTCGTTCACATTCTATGAACAAATAAAAAAAATGCCTTGGAGAAGTGGATGGTAATCTGCCTTCTTGAATCACTGCAGTCACCCAAATTATTGATGGGAAGGGAAGGGATTTTGATCCAGTCATAGTAATAGAGTGATGAAGTCCCAACTCAGGATCTTATGTGCTTTTAATGGGAACGTGGAAGTGGTGGTACTCCCATGAATCAGCTGTCCTTGTCCTTCCACATGGTAGAGTTCACCAGATTTGGAAGATGCTGTGGAATAACACTATTGCAGAACAGCTTGCAGATAGTACTGACTGCGATCACTGTGCTTCAGTGGTGATAGGAATGAATGTTGAAGTTGATGAAGTGGATCTTTTTGTCATGGCCGGTGTGATCTTCTTGAGTATAGTCATATTTGCACTCATCCAAGCCAACGAATAATATTCCATTATACACTGACTTGTGCCTTATAAACAGTAGACAGGCACTGGGGAGATAGGAGGTGAGTTACCACAGAATTTCTAGCCTCTCACCTGCTCTTATAGCCACAATATTTATATGGCTGGACCAGTTTGGTTTCTGTACAATGACAACACCCAGGATGTTTATAGTGGGGATTGCAGTGATGGTAATAACGTTAAATGGTGATGATCAGTTTCTCCCTTGCTTGAGATGGTAATTGCCTGGCATTAGTGTGGCACAAATGTTACTTGATACATATCTAACTAAGCCCAGGATGTTTTCCCGGTCTTGCTACATGTAGACACAGATAACTTTAGTATTTGAAGTTTGATGCTGAACATATTCAGTCAACAGTAAACATCCCCACACTGATCATATGATGCAGGGAAGGTCATTGATAAAGCAACTGAAGATGGTTGAACTTAGGACACTACCCTAAGGTATTGTCCAAGACAAATGATCGCCAACAACCACAACAGATTTTCTTTTGCACTAGGCATGACAACAGCTAGCAGTGTTTCCCTCCATATCCCGACTCCAGTTTTGCCAGGGCTCCTTTGTGGCACGCTCAGTCAAGTGCTGCCTTGATGTCAAGAGAAGTCAGTCTCAGCTCTGCACTTCAGCTCTTTGTCCATGTTTGGATCAATGCTTTAATGAGGTCAGGAGCTGAGTCACTGTGGCAGAACATGAACTGAGAATCAGCAAGATGGTTATTGCTGAGTAAGTGCTGTGGTCAACATCCCTTTCTATTACTTTGCTGATGATCAAGGCTAGATAGATAAAGCAATAATTTGGTGATTTGGATTTGTCCTGGAGCACAGCTCTGTTGCCAGAATGTGGTGAAGAGTCCTTGCAGTATCCAATGCCTTCAGTCATTACTTGATGTTACATGGAGTGAATCAAATTAGATGAAGAATGGCACCTATAAAGCTGGAACTTTGAGGGAGGCTAAGATTGAGCAACCACTTGGAACTTCTAGTTGAAGATGGATACAAATGTTTCAGGTTTGTCTTTTACACTGATGTGCTGTGCTTCCTTATCATTGAGAATGAGGACATTTGTGGAGATTACTCTTTCTGTTAGTTGTTTAATTGCCCACTGTCATTCATGACTGATAGCTTTGAGATCATTTAGCCCTATCTATTGCATGCTGCTTTTACTATAGTGTTGTGTTCTCACTTCCCTGGATTGACGCCTCATCTTTAGATATGCCTAGTGCTGCTCCTAACATGGCCTCCTGTGGTTGTCATTGAATCGAGGTTGATCGCAGGCTTGATGGTAATAATAGAGAGGAGAATATGCCAGGCCACATGGTTAGAGATTGTAGATGAATACAGCCATGCTACTGATGACCAACAGCCCCTCATGAATGTTCAGCATAGAGTTTGTAGACCTGTTTGAAGTCTGTCCCATTTAGCATTAATGCCGCACATTACAATGGAGTGTACTCTCATTGACTTTTTACTACCAACAGTTTTCAAAAACTTGAAATTTATATGTTAACTTCCTGAATTTCATCTATTGCCTTGCTTCGAATCCTGCAGTGACTCAGATATCCTAGTCCATCACAAAACATACCAATATCTTTCACTCCTACGGTCAACATGTTAATTAACTATGTGTTCCAGGTGGTTTTTAATTCTGCTGATATTGTAGAATAAACAGAGTAGCTTTGGGAACAATTTAACTTTCAGTATCTAGGTTGTAGATGTGAAAATCAGCTAAAGTTTCTGCTCTAACATAAAGTGGATTATACTAAAAAAAAATGCACCCTTTTGGCTGGTCCATTGAAAATACAATGCCTCATTCTCACCTCCACCAAAACTAAAGGGACTGCCAAAATGTTCTGAGCTGTTTTATAGACATATTAGTAAGGTGTTTGTGGAAATTCAACTAATGGTAACCTTTCAAAAGTAAAACATTCCTCATTATTTTAAAGGTATATTTTTAATTGACAACAGTTGTTTCCAAACACTGCTGTTTCATTTCCCCTAATTTTAGTTCTCTTTTGCTGTTTGCTGTTGATATAACCAACAACTGTGTTCTTCTAACAGACAGAGGAAGATTGAGATTTAAAATAATTCAAAATTCATCCATTTGCTCATAATGTCAAATATGTTTCTCCTCCCTGAAAATCTTGCAGCTAAAAGTCTTTCTTTCACTAAACGGCGCCTTCCTCCAATATAAAATTTTATTTTGAGTTTATATTTGGATTATAATTTTGAAAATTCCATATCCAACAGCTCAATTGAAATGTTTTCAGCACTACTTATCCTTATTCTCATCATAGTGACTTGAATGAGGGAGCTTGATTGCAAGTTAGATGCAAGCTAACCAAACCAAGCTGAACAAAAGTATAAAAAAAACTTATCTTTCAATTTCTAAAGCAATTCTGATATTTGAGATAGAATGATACAAGTTCCCTGCTGATACCATTATTCATTTCTTATTTGTATTTAAAATGTTTGAGATTTGTTCACTGATTTTTAACGTTACTTCAGTTTGGTAATAAATTTTACAAGTAGGTCAGAGCAAGGCCATATTTACAGTTATCATCCTAATAGAGGCTCTTCATGACTGTATGAAAGAGGAATATACAAACACTTAGAAATGAAAAAAAAAATCCCCATTGTAAAACTATTAAATGGTCAGGATTTCCAGTGCAAATTGCATTCACTACAATCTGAAACTTTGTAGGTAAATGTTTATTACTACATGACAAAACCTACTATAAGACTCGAGATGATTAACAATGGTGTAAAGAGTTATGGGGAAAATATGGGTGAAAAACATTGAAGTGTTCAATTCGCCATGATTATGTTAAATGCTGGTGCTGACTCAATATGCTGAATGGCCTACAATTGTTCTTGTCTATTACAAAGCTTCTAAGTCATGTTTGAAGGGCTGAAGTGGTGTGGGACTTGCTCTGAGAACAACTTGATGATGTGGTGAGTCTTCTGGTTTGCCAATGCTGACTTGTGTGGATGCGGGGTCGAGGAAGATAGTGATCATAGATCATGCAGGGAATGATCCTGTTGTGAGGAAGCAATTATATGTTGGCTGGGGCTTGGCGAACTACAACTGCCAGACACATGCTTTGATTTAGATTTTGGGAATTTGCACCATCTAGTTACTCAGTGCATCAGAGGAAAATTGGAAGTGATACAAAAATTAGGCAACTTGAGACATTAATGAGATATAAATGCACAGAAATAACACAGTCACTGCTCCATGGTGAGATTCTGAACTCGTCAAGCTGTAAGTGACAGGAAAATTGGAAACATTCCTCTTAGTGTCGAAAATCTAAATTTTTCATTTTGTTGCATTATCTCGACATTTTGCACCATTACTCATGCACATCTGGGTGAGAAAAATTCCATCCAGTGTGTTAATTATTAAAAAAACAAACAAATTTATAATGAAATATGATATATTGAGCTTACTTTTGCTTTGAGGTATAGGACCTAACCTTCAGAACCAAATGGAAGTCTTGAATCTGTACTTTTCAGCAGCAGGGCCATTGCAGGGTTGCTTATGGTGATGAGCTGTAAATTAATTGACTCCAAAATCACCATCCAGATTGGGCATATTAATCAGGAAGTGCATTTGTGTGCCCATATTTTATACATTATTGAAAAATGGAAGTAGTACTAGTAGTAGATTGACATGTTATTGTGTGCTCTATGTCCTTTGATATACTGAGTGTTTCCATTCAAAACTTTATAATAAATGATATTAGCAGAACCAGTTTTAAGCTTTTTCAAGTCATTGGTAGCAACATCTGATTCAGAATAATGCTTCCTTATCTCTGCTTTAAAACTTGGCTTCACCTTAGAAAATCATGAAATATATATTCAACTGACTGTCCAAAGGGTGGGTGAGGTGAGGGAAATAAAACTGGCATCAAATTGTAATGAAAATCAAATGATTCCTACAGAAAACAGACTATTAACCACACTAGCTTTATATCTGAGTGGGTACGTGTGAAAATCTACTCTCACATCCTTTAATCTGCCTATTGCTTAAGTTCCAGTACAACATCAGTAATGAGGGCTGTCAGTTTTTAGGCAAGTGTTCATTTAGAAATGTCCCAAATTCACTTCATAAAACCACCTTACACAGAGTTTTGAAAAAAGATTCTGAAAGTGACTGGAAGTTTTCGACACTGACTGAACCAATCACCTGTTATTATTCACTTCACATTTTTTACTATCCTAAAGATATTAAAATATAAGACCAAAGCGCTATGTTATTTAGAATCATAGAGGTATACAGCACGGAAATAGATCCTTTGGTCCAACTCATATCCTAAACTTTTAAGTCCCTTTTAAATCTTTCCCCTCTCATCTTAAACCTATGCTGTCTGGTTTTGGCCTTCTCCAGCTCTGGGAAAATATCTTGGCTATTCATCCAATCCATGCACCTCATGATTTTATAAACCTCTATAAAGTCCCCCCTCATCCTCTGATGCTCCAAGAAAAATAGCCCCAGCCTAGTCAGCATCTCCTTGTAGCTCAAACTCTCCAACTCTAGCAGCATCCTTGTAAATCTTTTCTGAACCCTTTCAAGTTTCACAACATCTTTCTTTTAGCAGGGAGACTAGAAATGAATGCAGCACTCAAACATTGGCCTGACCAATGTCCTGTACAGCCACAACATGACCCCCGCCAACTCCTATACTCAATGCACTGACCAATAAAGGCAAGCATACCAAATGCCTTTTTCACTACCCTGTCTACCTGCGATTCCAATTTCAAGAAACTATGAACCAAGGTCTCTTTATTCAGCAACTCTCTCCAGGACCTTACCATTAAGTGCATAAGTCCTGCCTGATTTGCCTTTCCCAAAATGCAGCACATTACATTTATCTAATAAAACTCCATCTGTCACTCCTTGGCCCATTTATCTATCTGATCAAGGTCTCATTGTACGTAACCTTCTTCTCTGTCCACGACACCAATTTCCAAGAAAAAAAAAGTGAATGTAAAATACTTTTATTCACCGTAGAGGAAACTGGGATGATACAATTGCCACCTCACAATAATGGATGCAGTGAAAGATTATAGCCTTCAAAAAAACTTAGGCAACAATAGAGAGTTCGGGGTCATTTTGAACTTATATGTCTCTTAGTCTTTGCTGATTGAGTTACCTTTTCTAAAGAAGACATTCTTTAATTGAAGATCTAAGTCTATTACCCGATAATTTGTCACTAGAGGAACTTCACTGCCAGTCATACGATCTGAGTTTGATTTGAGCACTCATTGAGCACCCCTTTTACCCCAGCTACTAACGATGCAGATCCAGATTTCATAATTTAACTACCTTAGATCTTCTTTCTCCATTTTCTCACACTACCTGCACGCTACCAGAAGTATGCACTAAATAACATGAAAGCTATATATTATTATTGTTGTTGCATGATAGTACAGAAGTCATGGATCTTAGAATCATAGAATCCCTACAGTGCAGAAAGAGGCCATTCAGCCCATCAATTCCACACTGCCCCTCTGAAGAGCATCTCATCCAGACTCAACCCCTTACCCTATCACCCCTGCATTTACCATGGCCAATCCACCTAGCCTACATGTCCCTGGATATTATGGAGCAATTTAGCATAGCCAATCCAACTTGTGCATTTCCAAAAACAGACACAATTCTCAAAGCTTTTAATCTTGCACTCATCAGAGAATTTGCAAGAATACCAATGAAAGATAAAAGTAGCACTCCCTGAAAAGTGAACACTGATTGATTGGTATACAGAGTGTCATTGGTAGAGGCATTGTCATGGAGAATGCACCATTAATGCTAAATTGACAGTTAACTACCAAGCTTCATTTCAATTTTAAACAGGCAGCTTGATTCTTAATCATTGGAGCCTGGGGTGCTGTCCAGATGGACCACTTTGATCTCCAGAAGCTCTTTGCTTTGTCCCATTCCTCTTCCTAGTTCTCCATCCACTACAAGAGGTTTCAGGCTGCCTAATCTTGGCTGTAGATTTTCCAAACATTAAATCCCAGACTTCTCCTCCTTGCCGCTCTTCCCTCTCTTTCTCTGTCCTCTTGACTACTGGCTCTCTTTCTCTTCAATCCATGCTTTAGCCTCCACTCCAGCCTGCTAAAGACATTGATTCTTGCCCTGTGTGGCACCCATAGGATCAAATGTTTCCACTCAGAGTCCTGCCAGGGTTGCAACTTCTGCTAGTCAGAACCCAGCAGAGAAATGTACCGTAGTGGGTGGAGGCTGGTATCCAATCTCATGCTGAAATCAGAAGTTGGGACATTGAGGTCCGACATATCTCTCCCTGCTACAAGTAAATAATTTAGTGTCAGCTATTTTCCACTTCTCAAAGATATTATGGCTTTCATTACTCAAAGAAGAATTTTTTTTAGATCTGAAAATCATTGAAACTAGGATTAAGCTTATCAAAAGAGCCAAGTCATTTAAAGAATCCATAAACTAGCCTTTGATTGCAGATTTTAGGCTTTTGACAGGAATTGCTCTGTGAATTGAGCGAATCATTTTCCATTGATGGGTGAATGTAAGACTAGGTAACATAACCTTAAAATCATATCCAGGCCATTTAAGACAGGTTAGGAAACAGTTCTTGATATGTAAGGAGTAGAAGTGTGAACCTATGTCCTACAAATGGCAGTAAGTTAAAATGCTATGATTTGAATCATATTAAATCTGAAATTGATAAAAGGATATGGTAACATTTAATAAACAAATCAGCAGTAGGCATATTGAATGGTGGCACAGTTCCATCAACTGAATGGCCAGCTCCTGTTCTCATGTTCTTCAAGCCACATCGTATAAATTATTTTGAATTTTGTGCTCTTGATTTTCTACAGAAGAGTTTCATTCATATTCATTGTAAGTGATGCATAAGAAATCAAAAAGCTAAACATCCCAATTAATTTGGTCTGTTTGTTTATTTTTTTCCTTCGTTTATGGGATACAGGTGTCACTAGCTAATCAGCATTTATTAAGTATTATAAAGATGTCTGCATTAACTCTCTTTCCTGTTTCATCAATTGAGATCATTAATTTAATCTGGATGGAACCCGAAATGACACAATTAGGATCCACCTTTCAATGTAAAATACAAAAAAAAATGAAATTCACCATTTGAAAGAACGCAGTTATAAATATTGTTTCTATTGGCTGCTCCTTGATGTTGTGTTATCGTGACAACAAACACAATTTTTCTCAATTTTTAACACGTTTTCAATGCATTCTTTTATGCTATTCTTCTCATTCAGTGGAGTGGAAATTAAACAGCAAGTACTTTATGTAGTGTTTGAGGGAAAGATGTAGCCAGATTTGATTGTCCAGTGAGATTCATGCAGCATCTGATACATCAACTTTCACATATACCTATCTCCAAACCCAATCAAGCAGAATAACATTTTGTAACCTATAATTACAATCGGTACAGCATCTCTATAACCAAATGTTAATCCAGTAAAACATTACAAATATATCAGAAAAATGTGCATAAACATCTCACCCAATCTGCCCTCACACATACTGAAACATGTAGAAAATTCTGAATTCTGAGTGAGAAATTAATCAAAATCTAACAATATTTTTATGAAGCGCTTTGAGTGTACATTCAATATAGGGAAACCAATGCAAAAGTTATGCAGGCAGTCTTTTTTTCAACCAGACCTGCAGTATTTCATAGGAAGAAAATTTGTTGACAGCTGACAACAAATTGCAAACACTTCCAGTTAAAAGTAAACAATAGGCATTTCTGTCTCTGCTCTGGATTGGTCGCAGTTGAAAGCTAACCTCATGAAGTTCCAGTTAACGGGTGGCCTGTACAGCACAGTGCTCACAATAATAAGTGCTCTTTTCCTGACGATGAAAGATTTTTAAAAAATCAGCCTTAGTGCTTTGTGCTGCCATCATTACTTTTAACCGTTCAGTTGTATTATGGGTACACACCAGGAACTTACAGGTTTAAGGTTCCAACATGCAAAACACCAATTGTGGGTTAACTATTACAGTTAAATTGGTCAGAGATACTATCTATCAGTCACTACAGACCTGTTGAGGTCAAACATTTTGAACTGCTGACAATAATCTGTATGCACCTGATAGATACTCTCTCAAGGTGAAATAAGAATCACTGATTCTTTATGTAAATCAGTGTTCATGAAGCAAATTATAGTCTACAATGCATTTGTTGATCACAGATGAAAACCAGTGGTGATTTCCATATCTTCACTGCTTATTTGTAATGGCTTATAAGTCATCTGTTAAAGGCTCATGACTTATGATTCACTAAGTATACACATGGCGTTGTACCTTGCGATGTGCACATGGTTGGATATAGTTCTTGCTCAGAATTTATTACACACTGTTAGTTATAGAATAGCTTCAATTTCAAGAAATAGTAATGTGTAATAATTGTAGGACACATTCATGACTTTCTAAAATTAACAATAGAAAAACAAAACAAAACAAGGATCAATTAGCTTTGTATCTTGCTGATGTTGTTTTAAGCCTTAATCTATAAAGTAATTACTCCAAGTTGCTAAATGAGTCAGCAGTGTGCCCACTTTACCACCTCATTTCAAAATGGCTCATTTGAACATCTCACAAATTTGGCTTGTGACGGACACTACTAGAACAGAATGATTTAATTCTGTTGAAACATATTGAAAATGCAATAAAGTTACAAATGTTTTATGATGTGAATTGCACATTATTAGAAGTAGATTAATCACCCACAAAATCAGTCACTATTCAATTAATGATAATGCCTGTGAATCATTTAGTAAGATGTTATAAAGCCATCACAGACTGTGGAACTAAAGATATGTGTCACTGCTCCAACTAAAACTACTCTCAATCTTACAGTAAATTGAAGATAAAAGGCTTTATGTAAATGGATTGAAATATGCAGTAAATCTATCAAAATGAAAGCATAAAAAATGCACTGTGGGTGTAAATGCACTGTGATTTTTTACAGTACCCGTTTTACCTGCTAATGCAATAATGCCCTCATTTAGGAGCTCTCAATGTCATTAGAATAAAGATATCAAACCTATCTGCATAATTTACTACATTTTAGCAGTGACATATGGGCCTCCATTAAATTATAACTGGCATTTTGGATTTACTTTTCAAGCATTAGAAACACATTGCTCTTCCCTTCAAAACAATTAAGTAAATGTGATACATTAATTAAACTGTCGCATTGTAATAACTATAAATTGAGTTAAAGGCAGTTACATAAAGTATTCTACCTGATGAATATATTTTCATTTATTTAGCACATAGGAGAATAAAGACAACCATAATTGGCCACATGCTGTTTAATCATCTGCAAGTGTAGTTGTTTTTAAACAGAAAAGATGATTATTGGCAGTATGTAGAAATGTGGTTAAATAAGCAAACGTAACTATAACCAATGTGTCCTGATGGTTGACAGTATGAAAACAAAGGAGAGGAACTCGAAAAATCACAGACCTGTTTTGCTGTCAGGAAGTAGTCCCTACAGCAAGTGAATTCACCATGGGAACAGTTACATGTTACACTGCTTTTATTGCTGGCCTCATATGTCTACCCTTATACAATACCAATACCAGATCTCAGGCAGCTGAACATGGTTGAGATAAATTGAGCAGTTTGGGAAATAAAATTATTGTAGAATGGGTTTTCATTCAGAATTGACAGGGACAACCTTCCAAAAACTTTCAATTTCTTTAACATTTTTATTTCCATAGCCTGCAGTTAATAAAGGCTAAATATCACATTTTGCGCTCCATATTGAAGAAATTTGCTTTCTGAACATAGTTTTGAAAGCAGCCAAAAAATATTGATTGCAAATTTGATTTTCTTTTTGTTTGGAACTACACATGAGCCTGAATTGAGAATCACACTTTGTAAGTGCAATTTAGAATTTCACTACACCAAGAAGAATCACTTGAATTTATTTGTGGCCTTTCACAGAGTAAGATGTCCCAAGATGCTTCACTGGACCATTATCAATTAAAGTTTAAAATGAGACAATTTAGAGAAGAAATTGAGATTATTGGGCAAAGGTTTCATCAAAGAGATACATTCATAATAATTTTCATAATAATTTTAGAATAAAATTAACTTCCACTGCAATATGTTGAAGTTCCACAGAATAAGTGATGCTAATTCTCAAATGAATTATTCTCTGTAGAATACTTCTAAAATTATTGACATAGTTGCAATTGTTCTTATTTTGTGCAGAATGTCTTAGTCCAATGCTCTGGTGAGAATTAAAATATATGATTAGAATCTTTAATTTGTTAGTCAAAAATGGAGGCAGAGGCTGTGTCTTTAGGAATGGTGATAAAACCTACCAGATCAAATACCAATTAGATAGTTAAATAGTGACCTTGTGGGCTTCTCAGTGAATCCACTAGTGCCACAGTGATGTCCCACCTTGTATGCCAGAAGCTGCCAGTGAGCTAAACAGAGGCCAGCAGTAACTGTGAGGAGCACTAACAAGTGATGGGCCCAGGTTGTTTGCTTTACACAGCATTGAAGCCTGGGAGCAGTAAGTGACCTTTTCTTTGGGTGGAGCTTGTGGGAAGAGTGGGGATTAGGGGAGACCATATACAGTGGCAAAACGTGACTTGCAGCACCACCCCTCCTTGCCCTTGATCACTTCCAGATTGTGGTAAATTAACGTCCCGGCTGGCCTGACCCTCCAACACAGCAGTCAGGCAGCTCCATTGCTGGAGCCCAGAATGCTGCCACCTATCTTGTCTGATGAGAACACAGTTAATTAGGCTGATGCATAGATTAATGATCTCCTCGTGAAGGTGACCCTAGGTAGCAAAAACCATGCAATATTATTGAATTTTACATACAATTTGAAAGAGGAAAGAATGGATCTGTAATGACTTTTTAAAATTATTAATGAGGAGAATTATGAGGTGACGAAAGCAAAGCTGACTAAAGTGAATTAGCAAATGATGTTAGCTCAATAGAAATGCAGTGGCAGGCATTTAAGGAGATCTTTCACAATGCACAGAATGTATTTATTCCAACAAGTAAGAAGAATTCCAAGAGACAGACCCTCTGTGTGTGGTTAACTACAGCTGGCAGGAAAGGAGCAGGTACCTCCCTGGTGCCAACCTGTCTGTTTATGTGCCCTTCCTGCCAACTTCCCCCACCAATTTTAAGGAGGGAAAATTCCAGCCAGTGATACGAAAATCTGATGTCAGGTGCCACACTAATTTATATTTGAAAACTGCTGTTCCTCAAGTGTGTTGAAAAACTGATCCCTACATTTGCCAACAAGAAAAGACTTGCAATGTATATAATGCCTTTCACCATAAGTCTTGAAGTGCTTAGTAGATTTTGACTTACTTTTTGAAATTAAGTCACTGTTATAATGTAGGAAAATAATAAGCATTTATTTGAAACAAATATGAAAGTAGTTCCACCTCCCAGATAATTCCTGCTTGATTCATGTCAGTCTTCTTATATCAGCCATTTAATCTGAAGGGCAATGTGGCATGGGAATGAATCACTGTATATTGTGTGCGTGGCATAGGACACTAACGTGCCATTCTATGTATTGAGGACAGAATGCATAGATTCCCTTACTGCCCATGATCAATATGTTGTTTGATGAAAGAGCTGTCTGTTTTCTTTTCCTCAGAGTGTAGTACCCCATTAAGTAATTCCAGGAGCAGGTTTCTCTGTGTTCATAAATAAAGATGGTTATTCATTCTACACACTTACTTTGAATTAAATGCAATTCCTCACCCATACTTTCTCACACACACAAAAAGTAGATACAGATAAAGGTAGTATAGTATATTATCATTAACATCTCATCTTTCATTTACAGTCTCTGGTTTCCCTTATGGAAGTCTTGTAAATTCTTAAGAGATAACATAATGTGGAGCTGGAGGAACACAGCAGGCCAGGCAGCATCAGAGGAACAGGAAAGTTGACGTTTCAGGTCAGGACCCTTCTTCAGAAAATTGTTTTGGTGTTTTAATGTTGAAGGGAAGGCCTTGTGAAGTGAAGAGTTCTCAGTGAGTTCAGAGGTCTGTTTGTAATTCAATTTCCAGTAGGTTAGTTTTCACATGCACTTGAAGTTGTAACAGTTGTAACAGAATGTTTCTCACTGTCAAGAATCTTCTGCCGTTAAAGTGCTGTTATCCTATTCAGAGATATTCCACACCTCTGGGATAGGTGGGGCTTGAACATGGACCCCTTGGTTCAGCGGTAGAGATACTAACATTGTGCCACAAAAGTCCACCATTGCTATTACACTTTTTAAAAAAAAGAACTGTTTTTCTAATCAATCTGTTCAGAAATGTTATTACATGCATCTGGAGTAGGTGGGACTTGAATCCAAGCCTCTTGGGGTAGGGACACTACTACTGACCCACAAGAGCCCTGCCTTGTTGCTATTAATTACCTCGAATGTTTGATAACTTACAGATGGCTCATGGTCTTAATTTTCATGGTCTAGATTTGGATGGTGGGACAAGTTCTGTGTGGAGAAATGAAGCAGCTCTTCAAAGTACGTTAAACTGAATTTGCATCACAAATAGACTTAGGTCATGGTTAACAATAATATAACTCTCACAAGTTCAATGTCCTTTTGAAAAATGGGTTGATGCTATGTTGATTCCAACATCCTGAGTTGGGATCCTAACACTTTTTTAAATTCACCCAGTTTAGTTTCAATGGGAAAATAGCATCATAACATAATAGAAGGTTGATAGGTCCATTCGCTCCTGTCTATCACAAAATAAGTTTGAATTTTTTTAATAGTCCAGCAAGAAACTAGGGGACAGTAATTCTAGAAATTCTGCAACTTGTGTCAGATTTTCCTCAAATAAAGAGATGTGTGAGTTCCTCGATGGCTGTGAATGTGTTTAATTAGGTACTCACTTGAAATGTGATATTGTCCATCGCTCAAATACCAATGTTCATATATTTGTAGAAGCCATTTTATAGCCTCCATATATCAGCTTATAAGACTGCTAATTGAAGATTTGAGGCATATTAGGGTATGGTACATGACAGAGATGAATGGAACAATGGGAGCACAGGCTGGCAACAGCATACAATAGTGCTGTGGAAACAGAAACATCATCTGGACCCGTATTAATATAACTTAATAAACAGTTATCTGAACTTTGGCAGTTCCTTTCAAAATTGCAAGTTAGGCTACAGTTGGAACTGAAAAAAACTGTGTGGAGAATGTCTACTACAATTTTCCATTCAAACAAACTCTAATTTAGACAGGGGTAATTAAACAGGCCTTGGGTGTCTCAGCATTTTAAAATCTTCACAATTTAAACAAAAGCTCTAATAGTCCTATTCTTTTTTTCTTTCTGGCTGTTGTAGGGGAATTCCACTATTACATTTGTCAAAAGTGATGTGCTTTTAGCAAATCTGTGTTGGTTGTGTTTGAACAGCCCATGAACTGTCATTAATTTAATCTTGAATGATTGATTCAAGGATTTTTGAAGACAACCAACATTATGCTATTTGTTCTATAGTTTCTGGTTCATCTACCCTGCCAAGCCCTGTAAGAAGCAAAGTAATGGGCATTACATTAACCATCTGCCATGCCCTGTCCCAATTTACATATCAGAGTAAGTGATGGCATCCATCTGTCTCAGGAGACAATGGACTACACCCGGTACAGTATGTCATTCTAGATTAAAGATTGTCTGTTATGGCTGTAGATACCAATTCATGTGTGCTAATCCATTCTGCAGTTGGTACAACTCTGTGGCATTGGCACAAAGTCAACTGATATATTTTTCTTCAATCTTGCTGCCCCTACTGCCTTCTAGACATTCTCAGCTTTCTCTGTGCCCTTTGCAACTGATGATTGAAAACTTGCAATCAGCGCATTTGCTAAACCTTCTTTAACTGACTGGATAGTTACTTTTTATGTTTGGTAGTCAATAATTAGACACTCAAACACTAACTCCTCAAAAGACGACTTTGTTTTCCACAACTCTGACTTGCTTCCACAAAATATTTTCCATTCTCAATTCATATACTTGGCACTCTGAGCTTGTAATCTGTACATTACTAGTCAGGGACACAGGAAGAAAACTCATTCAGCCCTTTGAACTTGTTTTGTGATTCAAATAGATCCATCTACTTTGTCTGATCATAAGACAGTAGAACTATTTCAACAATATTCATCACCTTGCCACTTAATGTTGGTGAACTGACTGAACTCATCATTACACAAGTGGTACCCCATTGCCAGATATAACTATAATGTACAAAACCAGCTTTTGTATTGTCTATGTCTTTTGATAGGTAGTGCCTAATAAGCAATTTGCTTTTGTTGCTTCATTTGAAACTATCTGGTTACATCACACTTTCACATTTATGTCTCCATGACCTTTTGTGTCAGAAAACAATGTATCATTTCCAGATGACTCTGAGTTGGGGACGACTGAATTGCAGGTCTGTCTCCATTGAATTGGATCACTATCCCCATCTATCCACCTTAGGAAACAAATGTGGCTCAGGAGGAGACGGCTGCTGCTGTTCCTCTTGTTCTAAACAGAGCTGCAACATAGAACTGCATGAGCTGCTTCTGCGCCATTTTGAATTTCAATAGCAGGGGAGACAAGGTTGAAATGAGTAAAGTCCAAACAGAGTAAAAGACTTCCAAGAAGTTGGAAATTATCCAGGTTCAATATATGGTCATGAATATGATGCTGTCATGAAATCTAGGTACCAGCCCCATGACTAAACCGCACTGCTGCTTCAATGCTATTTTAATGCAAATAGCCTAATTGGCTAGGAACTGAGTTTTGAGTTCAGCAGGAAGCAGAAGCTGTATGCCTGTTGCCAGTGGCAATGTAGTGACTGGGGGCATTTTCTACTGTGTAAATCTGCTGCATTGAAAATTTTCTTAACTCAAGCTATTCTCTTTAGAAGCAAAGAGCTAGACTATACATTTCCTTAATTGAAAGCCTTGAGCTGAATATACTGAGATAACAAGGTGTAGAGCTGGATGAACACAGCAGGCCAAGCAGCATCAGAGGAGCAGGAAGGCTGACGTTTCCGGCCTCGACCCGGCCATCCAGCTCTACACCTTGTTATCTCAGATTCTCCAGCATCTGAAGTTCCTACTATAGCTTAATATACTATCTGTTTTAATATTCTTAAAATTCTACCCGTGCAGAACATCCTATATTAAAATAAAAATAAAATCTATTTTTGCAACTATTTCCAATGTTTAAATTAAGCCTATTTATAAGGTTTATCTTTCCTAATAACTCTAAAACAAGCCCAATGTGATTTCTGATAATAGCAAGCGTATTAATTTCTGGAGCAAATATGTATGAGTTTGTGCGACAGCAAGAAAACGTACTACATGAACAAATTAATATCAGTACTCTTATTTGTAGTGGGAGTTGCCTGGTTTACACAATTTACTAATCTGTGAGTTGAAGAAAATCAATTGATGCTTTCCTGAGATAAACAGGGGAGGAATACATTGCTTCGCTGAATTGAGAACAATAAGTCGGCAGTCAGCCTGTTTTGTTGTTCTCCACCCACAGTGTTGATCCAAGTATAACTATATTCACCACCTTAGTGCAAATGTGGATGAATCAAGCATTGTGCATATTCAGATAGATCTTTTAGTTAGACTGTGACAGACATATAAATTGGAACAAATATAAAATAACTGCTGGTTACTTTTATTCAAGTTATGCTATAACAAAGACAATATCTACCCTGTTGTCTTAAAAGAGGGAACAAATTATGCACCAAAAGACTGAATTTACTCTCACTACTACGATCATTTTGAAGATCGTGTATCTATAATTAAATCTACATTAACGAAGATATAAAAAAAAATAATCTGTTACCCTTAAGAGAATGATGTTGATGTTATTATAAAACCAATGTTTTCTTTAAAAAATTTCTATATATTGATTGGACTGAAACCAACATGTAAGTAAATTGTTTAAATGGTGTAAAACAGCAGCTTCTAAAGATGGTCAAGAATTAATTTATTTGTACTCTACACATTCCAGAATAGTTAGATTGGAGGCAGCCAGTCTACAAGTAACTCACCAGGGGCAATCAACTTAGATGAGTGTGAAAAACTATTTAGAAAACTTCCAGGCATCACTTGTATGTTCAGCGTGGTATGCAATAAGCTATTAGACTCAATCACTTAGGACAATGGACCTGAAGGAACTCCTTCAGCCACAATGTAATCATATTTAAATCATGAAGTCAGCTTGCCATGATCATGTTTGGGTAGCTGGTCAATGTATTGAGAAGACAGCATGTGCTGAGCAAACTAATCCTAATTATAAGAAGCTGCCTTTCTCTTGACCAGTCAGAAAGTGAGACAAAAAAGACCCTGAGTGGACAGGCTCTCTTTCTCTGCAACCATTCCGCAAACTTGATCTGCTCTTGTGGTTTGGACAGTTACATGCTGTGGGCAGCATCTTTAAAAAAAATCAACATGGCAGCTGCTGACTCCAGAAACAAAATACACGAGAACACAAGAACTAGGAGCAGGAGTAGGCCGTCTGGCCCTTCGAGCCTGCTCCGCCATTCAATAAGATCATGGCTCATCCTTTCGTGGACTCGGATCCACTTACCCGCGTTCTCACCGTATCCCTTAATTCCTTTATTGTTCAAAAAAAATCTACCTTATCTTTAAAATGCGTTTACTGAAGTAGCGTCAACTACTTCACTGGGCAAGGAATTCCATAGATTAACAACCCTCTGGGTGAAGAAATTCCTTCTCAGTTCAGTCCTAAATCTGCTCCCTCTAATCTTGAGGCTATGCCCTCTTGTCCTAGCTTCACCTGCTAGTGGAAACATCCTCTCTACTTCTATCTTATCTATTCCCTTCATAATTTTATATGTTTCTATAAGATCCCCCCTCAATCTTCTGAATTCCAATGAATATAATCCCAATCTACTCAGTCTCTCCTCATAAGCCAATCCCCTCAACTCTGGAATCAACCTAGTGAACCTCCTTTGCACCCCCTCCAGTGCCAGTACATCCTTTCTCAAGTAAGGAGACCAAAACTGCACACAGTACTCTAGGTGTGGCCTCACCAGCACCTTGTACAGCTGCAACATAACCTCTCTGCTTTTTATTTCAATCCCTTTAGCAATGAAGGACAAAATTCCATTTGCCTTCCTAATTACTTGTTGTACCTGCAGACCTACCTTCTGTGATTCATGCACAAGGAAACCCAGGTCCCTCTGCATAGCAGCATGCTGCAACTTTTTACCATTCAAGTAACAATCCTTTTTACTATTACTCCTACCAAAATGTATGACTTCACATTTATTTACATTACATTCCATCTGCCAGACCTTTGCCCACTCACTCAATGTATCTATGTTCCTCTGCAAAGTTTCACAGTCCTCTGCACACTTTGCTTTGCCACTCATCTTAGTGTCATCTGCAAACTTTGACACCCTACACGTGGTCCCCAGCTCCAAGTCATCTGTGTAAATTGTAAATAATTGCGGTCCCAACACCGATCCCTGAGGCACACCACTAGTCACTGACTGCCAGCTAGAATAGCACTCATTTAGCCCCACTCTTTGCTTCCTGTTAGTCAACCAATCCTCTATCCATGCTAATACTTTACCCTTAATGCCATGCATCCTTATCTTATGCAGTAGCCTCTTGTGCGGCACCTTGTCAAAGGCCTTTTGGAAGTCTAGGTACACCACATCCACTGGGTCCCCATTGTCCACCTCGCTCGTAATGTCTTCATAGAATTCCAAAAGATTTGTCAAGCATGACCTGCCCTTCATGAACCCATGCTGCGTCTGCCCAACGGGACAATTTCTATCAAGGTGCCTTGCTATTTCTTCCTTGATAATAGACTCAAGCATCTTCCCCACTACAGAGGTTAAGCTAACTGGTCTATAATTCCCCATCTTTTGTCTACTTCCCTTCTTAAACAGTGGCGTCACATTTGCTGTTTTCCAATCTGCTGGGACTGCCCCAGAGTCCAGCGAATTTTGGAAAATTACCGCCAGTGCACCTGCTATTTCTCCTGCCATCTCTTTTCGTACCCTGGGATGCATTCCATCAGGCCCAGGAGACTTATCAATCCTTAGCTCCATTAGCTTGCCCAACACTACCTCTTCCGTAATTATGATTGTTTCCAGGTCCTCACCTACCTTCATCTCTTTATCTATTACTGGCATGTTATTAGTGTCCTCCACTGTGAAGACCGATACAAAATACCTGTTCAACGCCTCGGCCATTTCATCATATCCCATAACTAAATTCCCCTTCTCATGCTCTAAAGGGCCAATGTTTACTTTAGCCACTCTTTTTCATTTTATATATTTATAGAAACTTTTCCTATCTGTCTTTATATTCTGTGCTAGTTTTTTCTCATGTTCTATCTTACTTTTCCTTATAGCTCTTTTTGTGGCTTTCTGTTGACCTTTAAAGTTTTTCCAATCTTCTAGTTTCATGCTGTTTTTGGCCACTTTGTATGCCTTCTCTTTCAATTTGATAGCCTCCCTTATTTCTTTAGACACCCATGGCAGATTACCCCTTTTCTTACAGTCCTTCCTTTTCATTGGAATATACTTTTGCTGAGCACTTTGAAAGATTGCTTTGAAAGTCCTCCACTGCTCGTCAACTGTCCCACCATAAAATCTTTGTATCCAGTTTACTTCAGCCAAGTCCTCCCTCATTCTATTGTAGTTCCCCTTGTTCAAGCACAGGACCCTGGTATTGGATTTTATCTTCACACTCTCCATCTGTATTCTAAATTCAACCATACTGTGATCACTCCTTCCAAGAGGATCCCTAACTATGAGGTCATTAATTATTCCTGTCTCATTACACAGGACCAGGTCTAGGATAGCTTGTTCCCGCGTCGGTTCCATTACATACTGTTAAAGAAAACTATCACAGATACACTCAATGAACTCCTCCTCAAGGCTACCCTGACCGAGCTGGTTCGACCAATCTACATGTAGGTTAAAATCCCCCATGATAATTGCCGTACCATTTTTACAGGCATTAGTTATTTCTTTGTTTATTGCCCGCCCCAATGTGATGCTATTATTTGGTGGCCTATAGACTACGCCTATCAGTGACTTTTTCCTCTTAGAATTTCTAATTTCCACCCAAATGGATTCAACCTCATTCTTCATAGAACCTATATCATCTCTCAGCACCGCCCTGATGGCGTCCTTGAATATCAGGGCTACACCACCTCCCTTACCTTCCTGTCTGTCCTTCCGAATAGTCTGGTACCCTTGGATATTTAACTCCCAGTCATGACCATCCTGTAACCATAAGAAATAAGAAATCATCTGTCAATATCGTTAAATTATCTCAATGCAAAATCCAGAAAGGCTATCAGACCTGATCTGAAACGATCCAAGTCATTAATCCACGCAATCTGTAAACAATTGCTTCTTTTTTGCACTTTTAAAAAATGCAAATTACCCTTGCACTTTATAACTTTGAAGAGTGGAACAAGAAGGGAACCACTTTGCCACTTCTCACCAGACTGTACCAATATATTTATTTTCGAATAGCACGTCCAGTTTGCAAAACTGAACAAAATGAAGCATGATGCTTACAGCAGTCAACATAGCTTGCCTGATCATGAATTTGGTTACACAAATATTGCACGGCTCTGTTAGCAGGAAAAGCAACTTGAACATCACAATAGTTAGCATTGTTTCAATATGACTGACTCAGATTTGGCAGTCTTTCAACCCACTGTGCCAATCACAGTCCCCTGGTCCCATCAAGTGAAATTTCAGTCTAACATTTTCCTTTTATGTGTCAGTCTCAAACTTCTATTCATTGTCTTTTATTTTGCCTCCATTTTCAGGCTGGCGATGACCTTAACCCATGGTTCATTTTATGTAAAACTCTGTCAATGGGTATGACATACCTGTTTCAAAAGTTTATTTTTCTAGCAATATGGTCTCCATGTACTTTCAATACTTGTACCTTTGATCATTATTGGTTGGAAGAATGGTCAATTAAAAGGTCAGTTGGCCAAAAAATCATTGATGAACTGCTTTATTGCATTTAAAACCTACTTTAGGGAATTTTATGTTATAAATCACCAATTGCACATTGCATATGTATTAAATGAAATGAAATAAAATTAAAACTATCAACAGGTACTAAGACTTTTATTATTACTTTTTAAAGGATTCCTATGAGCAATTCTTCAATAAAAGTGACATTGTCAGCAAAAATGAGAGCAAAAGTGATTGGCCAAAAGGCCTTTCTCTTTTCTGTAAATCTCTATGACTTTATGACGCATGAGTTTAAAAGCACTTTTTGTTTTATAAGGGAAGAGAATTGGTTATAAGAAGGAAACAGAGAATAAGAATGTTGGATATGCGTATTAATTGGCAGGATGTGTTAAGTGTTGTCTCCCAGGAATCCATTCTGTGGCCCCAGTTTTTCATGATATTTGTCAATGACTTAGATACAAGAATAGAGAGCCATATATCCAAATTTATTGAAGACACTAAGCTGCACATCACAGCAAATAATGTAGATGGAAGCAAAAAGTTGAATTTGAGCTGTTGATAGTTTAAGTAAACAGGCTAAACTGTGGAAGATGCAGTTTGAAGGGAAGTATTGGCCCTATGAAAGATTGATTAGAATACAATCTAAATTCTAAGATGTGTGGAACTGTAGCAAAGCAGCTGATTCAGGGTCTGTGTACAGGAATTTTAGAAAAATACTTGTGAAAAGTACAAAAATAATTAAATAGCTATTAGAATATTGTACTTTAATTCAAAGGGACTGAAAATCATAGTGTTGTTGCAAGAGCTCTATTTTGATCCCAGTTTGAGTACAATTCTCAATTCAAGGCCACCATGTGTTGGGAGGCAGCACTCGAAGAACATGGGGTTTGCAGAAGAACAAGGAAAATTCAATCAACGGGGACAAGCAGTCAAGAGAAAGCCTCCTCTACAAGTAGAATTGTCAAGGTCCTGCTCCTCCAAGAACAAGCTATTTGTCTCCTGTACTGCTGCCACAAAGCTCACTAGTGACAAGATTAACAGCAAATACAGGAGGAAAACTGCCTGTGATTAATTGAGAATTGAAAGATTGGGAAAATCATTAATAGCAGTGAGGTAGTGGGCAGGGGAGATTCTTCCTCGAAACTTTACACCAGCAACTAGGAATGGAGGATAGAAGTCTTTTCTTCTGAGGCCAGAATGGAGCTGCGTTTAGCTGAGGTCATGAGGAGAGGGGACGGTGGTGTGGAATGGTACAGAAGAGTTGGGAGAGTGAAAGGAGGTAACAATGAAACTTGGTGTGGAGTGAAGACAGGAGGAGGCAATATGAAGCAGGCTGCATGAGGGGTTAGCGGTGGGTAACTGAGGCTGCACGAGCGGTGGACAATGAGAGGAGCTGGCATTAAGGGAATGAAGAGAGGAGACTGTGGAAGAATGGGGCATAAAAGGCTGACAAAGGGTTAGAAGGCGGCTGTAAAAAGGGGGATAGGAGGTTGCAAAGAAGACACAATTTTTTAAACTTGTCACTTAGCTAACTGGAAGCCTCAAAAGCTTGAAGTTGCTGAGGGTATGAACTCCTTGCAAATTATCGTGGAATTTCTCGTTTAAAGCTGCATAGTTCAGCAGCTACTATACTGGGAAAAATGTAATGAATGTTATTGTTATGAACACTGTCAACTTGAAATTTAAGTGTGAGATTGAGATCTGAGATGCTGTTGAAAGGGTAGTAACTGCATCAATATCATCTTCAGCTTTGTGCATATGTGATAAAATTACATTAGCTTTTACCTTGCCAGGCTGCAAAAGGTGCTCTTAGGATGACAGGCTTTTGTGTGTAGAAGCATGTGCTAGTTATTTTGAAAAAAATGTTAATTTATGTCTGGGATAGTAGGAACTGCAGATGCTGGAGAATCCGAGACAACAAGGTGCAGGGCTGGATGAACACAGCAGGCCAAGCAGCATCATAGGAGCAGAGAGGCTGACGTTTCGGGCCTAGACCCTTCATCAGAAAAGGGGGAGGGGAAGGGGGTTTTGAAATAAATAGGGAGAGAGTGGGAGGCGGATAGAAGAGGGATAGAGGAGAGGATAGGTGGAGAGGAAACAAATTTATGTCTGCTGTCTTTTGGCAATTTAAATACTTTGTTGTCTTTTTTGTGGCTTTAATGTTAATGGAAGGTCGGTAACTATTGATAATTTCTTCTAATTCTGCTTCTGCATGAGTCCAAATAACCCACAATGATGACACATAAATAGAAAAGATACAACATAACTGCATCAGCTAATAAATGTGCTTGTGAAAATGGAAAAGGAGAATTTAAAAGCTCAAAGGAAGCCTCAGAAATTCAAAATGGGCCTTGAGACAATAAGTCCTCCAAAATAAAAGTATATAACTCCACCCCTGATGGGAATGAAGTTCAGATTCGCCAGAATTTACTGGGGCTAAGGGGTTAACTTATCGGAACAGATTGCATAGACTAAATTCCAACAAGTATAGAAAATTAAGGGGTTAGATGACTGAAATATTTAAGGTCTTTAAAGGATTCGATAGGATCATGAAAACCCATTTCCTCAGTTGGCAGTGTCCAGAAGAAGAGGTAAAACCTTAAAATTACAGCTAGACTAATCAGGTTTGACATCAGAAAGCATTTCTGCATGTAATAAATGGTACTATTACAGCAGTCTTTCCTCTGCAAAAACTGCTGAAGCTAGTTCATCTGAATATTTTCAAATTGAGATTGGTGTATTTTTGTTAGGTTGGAGAGAGTCACCAGTGTAGTTAACTGGAGTCAAGATATTGATCAACGATAGCCTGACTGAATGGTAGACCAGGCCCACAAGGGTGAAACTGTAAATTTGTTAGGCTTCTGACCAAAACAATGCCACCAGTACCTTGTCATTGAGCTATTAGGAACTAAAGCTCAGTCATAAAGTGTTTTGAATCAAACAACTAAGGATAAGTTTCAAAATAAAAATAAGCAGCTTCCATTCAATTTTCTGATGCTTAAATCTCAAGCCAGAACATGTTTCTCCTGGGAGAAGGTATGTTTTAAAGTCAGAAGGAAACCTGCTCCTGTTCAAGGATAACAAGGTGTAGAGCTGGATGAACATAGCAGGCCAAGCAGCATCTGAGGAGCAGGAAAGCCAATGTTTCGGGTCGAGACCCTTCTTCAGAAATGGGGGAGGGGAAGGGGATTCTGAAATAAATAGGGAGAGAGGGGGAGGCGGATAGAAGATGGATAAAGGAGAAGATAGGTGGAGAGGAGACAGACAAGTCAAAGATGCACGGTTGGAGCCAGTAAAGGTGAATGTAGGTGGGGAGTTAGGGAGGGGTAGGTCGGTCCAGGGATGACGGACAGGTCAAGGAGGCGGGATGAGGTTAGTGGGTAGGAGATGGGGGTGGGGCTTGAGGTGGGAGGAATGGTTAGGGAGGTGGGGACGAACTGGGCTGGTTTTGGGATATCCACTGTTCCCCGTTGTGGCCTCCTCCCCATTGGGGAAACCAAGCGGAGGCTTGGGGACCGCTTTGTGGAACACCTATGCTCGCTTCGCACTAAACAACTGCACCTCCCAGTCGCGAACCATTTCAACTCCCCCTCCCACTCCTTGGACAACACGTCCATCCTGGGCCTCCTGCATTACCACAACGATGCCACCCGAAGGTTGCAGGGACAGCACCTCATATTCCGCTTGGGAACCCTGCAGCCCAATGGTATCAATGTGGACTTCACAAGCTTCAAAATCTCCCCTCCCCTGACCGCATCCCAAAACCAGCCCAGCTCGTCCCCGCCTCCCTAACCTGTCCTTCTTCCCATCTATCCCCTCCTCCCACCTCAAGCCCCACCCACATCTCCTACCCACTAACCTCATCCCGCCTCCTTGACCTGTCCGTCCTCCCTGGACCGACCTATCCCCTCCCTAACTCCCCACCTACATTCACCTTTACTGGGTCCAACCCCGCCTCTTTGACCTGTCTATCTCCTCTCCACCTATCTTCTCCTCTATCCATCTTCTATCCGCCTCCCCCTCTCTCCCTATTTATTTCAGAATCCTCTTCCCCTCCCCCATTTCTGAAGAAGGGTCTAGGCCCGAAACGTCAGCTTTCCTGCTCCTATGATGCTGCTTGGCCTGCTGTGTTCATCCAGCTCTACACCTTGTTATCTCAGATTCTCCAGCATCAGCACTTCCTACTATCCCTGTTCAAGGATGTTCACCTTCAAACTTAAAAAGCATTTTGAACATTATATTCCAATGCACTCAACTGACACCATGCAATCTGGTTATTTTATAAGTTGACCCGAAGTATGAATTTATCATGAAAATTGAAAAGGTAAACTTCATGTACTTTAAAGCTGCATAGGAAGCAAAAGTTGTTTAATGTACATGGCAGGTTGAAAAAGAAAGTATAGTTTCATATTAACTGATAATGGAAGGATCTACAGTAGAAACATTAACTTACCTATTCTGATTTGAACTGGTGATTTCTAGCATTTATGTTTCTTGATCACTGATTTTATTTTATATTCTGCACTCAATATTGCATATTTTATGAATGTGTTCCTGATTTGAAAGTTCACCTGAGAGATTGCATATGTGTTCCATATCAAGATATGTTGACTTAGTTTGTTATAGAAACATAGAAAATAGGTGCAGGAGTAGGCCATTCAGCCCTTCGAGCCTGCACCACCATTCAATATGATCATGGCTGATCATGCATCCTCAGTATCCCACACCCACTTTCTCCCCATAACCCTTGATCCCTTTAGCTGTAAGGCCATGTCCAGCTCCCTCTTGAATATATCTAATGAACCGGCCCCAACAGCTTCCTGTGGGAGTGAATTCCACAGGTTCACAACTCTGAGTGAAGAAATTGTTCCTCATCTCAGTCCTGAATGGCTTATGCCTTATTTTTAGACTGTCACCCTAGTTTTGAAACTTGCCCAACATCGAGAACATTCTTCCCACATCTAGCCTATCCAGTCCCATCAGGATTTTATATGTTTCTCTAAGACTCCCCCTTCATTCTTCTAAATTCCAGCAAGTACAAACCTCACTGATTCAGTCTTTCCTCATTTTTCAGTCCTGCCATCCCAGAAATCAATCTGCTGAACTTTTGCTGGATTCCCTCAATAGCAAGAATGTCCTTCCTCAGATTAGGAGACCAAAAACTGCACACAACACTCAAGGTGTGGCCTTACCAAGGCTCTACATAACTGCATCAAGACACCTTTACTTCAATACTCAAATCCTCTCATAATGGAGCCCAGCATGCCATTAGCTTTCTTTATGGCCTGCTGCACCCACCTGCCAGCCTTCAGCAACTGTTCCATCATGACACCCAGGTCTCATTGCTCCTCACCTTTTCCTAAACTGCCAATCAGACAATAATCTACTTTCCTGTTTTTGCCACCAAAGTGAATAACCTCACATTTATCCACTTTATATTGCATTTGCCAAGTATTTATCCACTCAGCCATTTTGTCCAAGTCACCCTGCAGCCCCTCAGCATCCTCCTCACAGAACACCCTACCACCCAGCTTAGTGTCATCTGCAAATTTGGAAATATGGCATTCAATTCCTTCATTCAAATTGTTAATGTATATTGTGAACAGCTGAGATCCCAGCACAGAACCCTGTGGCACCCATTCATCATTGCCTGCCACTCTGAAAAGGACCAATTTATTCCAACGCTCTGCTTCCTATCTGCCAACGAAGTCTCTATGCATTCAACACATTAACTCTGATACCATGAGTTTTAATTTTCCTTACTAATCTCTCCTGTGGAACCTTGTCAAAAGTCTTTTGAAAGTCAGATACACAATATCTTTTGATTCATCCTTGTCCACTTTACTGGTCACATTCTCAAGAAATTCCAGAAGATTTGTTAATCATAATTTCCCTTTAGTGAATCCATGCTGACTAGGACTGACTCTGTCACTGCTTTCCAAATGCTTAGTTATTCGATCTTTAATAACTGATTTCAGCATTTTCCCCACCATCGACCTGCCTAACCAGCCTATAATTGTCCATTTTCTCTCTCCCTCCTTTTTTAAGGAGTGGGTTACATTAGCTATCCTCCAGTTCATTAGAACTCTTCCAAAGCTTACAGAATGCTGGAAAATGATCACCAACGTGTCTACTATTTCTAGGGCCACTGCTGTAAGTACTCTAGGATGCAGAGCTTTAATTCTATCAATTTCCCCAAAACCATTCCCTGAATAATAAGGATTTCCTTCAGTTCCTCCTTTCATGCTTGACCCTCTGTACTTTAACATTCCCTGAAGGTTATTTTTGTCCTCCTTAGTGAAGCCAGATCCAAAGTATTTACATTAACAATTTAGATGTGAATGTAGAAGGTATAATGAGTAAATCTATAGATGACACAAAAATTGGTGGTATTGTGGATAGTGAGGAGAATGGTCTCAGGCTACAGTCTGGTACTGGGCAGTGTAACAGCAGATGGAGTTTAATCTTGATAAGTGCAAGGTGATGCATTTTAGGAGGTTTAATAAGGCAAAGACATACACAATGAATGGTAGGGCCCTGGGGAGTACTGATGAACAAAGAACCATTTGTGTAGAAGTCCATAGATCCCTGAAGGTATCAGCACAGCTTGACAAGGTGTGAAGAAGGCATATGGGATACTTGCTGTCATTTGCTGAGGTGCAGAATATAAGAGCAAGGAAGTCTTGTTACAACATTATAAACCATTGATTAGGCCACAGATGGAATACTGCACGCAGTCCTGGTCACCAAATGATTGATGTGATTGCACTCGAGATGGTGAAGAGGAGATTCATCAGGATGCTGCCTGGGATGAAAGGTCTCAGTTATGAGGAGAGACTGGATAAACTGAGTTTTTTTTCTTGGAGCAGGGGAGGCAGAGGGAGATCTGATTGAAGTATACAAAATTATGGGAGGTATAGACAGAGGAGATTGCAAGAATCTCTTCCCCATGGCAGACATGTCTAAGACCAGAGGTCATAAATTGTCTGAGAGGGTGGTGGAGGGAGATATTCTCACAACATTTAAAAAAACAGTTGGATGAGTACTTAAAATGCAAGGGCAGAATGGGCTATGAACGAAGTGCAGGTGCAGGGGGTTAGTGTATTTTGGTATTTGTTGATTAGCATAGACATGATAGGCTGAAGGGCCTGTTTCTATGCTAAATGACTTTACAACTCTGAGATCAATAATTTAATATTAAATGGATGAAAAATTATTGATTTCTCAATTTGAATTTCACATGAATAAAAGGTCAATTTGGAATTGCTTTTTCCTAAATTTTTTGCTGCAGTTGAATTTTATCTTACCAAAGAAATCATTTCAGGATAAGAAGCCAGACAGGTAGAAAGATCAAATAGAATCTAACAGGAAGACTTGTCCAGTTTTTACTGCCCTAGTCTTTCCTTTGTCACACATCATTACCACCAACTTTGCTATCAACAACTTTGATAATAAGAACTTTAGCCTCCTGACAGTCTGCCCATTTTTTTCCCTAACATCAGCCATGTGAGAATCAAGTCAAAGCCCTTCCCAGCTACTTAGTTTTAAAGTCCAGCTGTTGCCAAAAATGTTGCTGTTCCCATCCACTGGTAATGCTGTGTATCATACTCAAAAACAAGCTCATCCAGTTCCTCTACCCTCCTGGGATAGCTAGACAATAAGACTATTTAATTTTTCAACACATTGTGGAGAGCAAAGCAAGCATTAATTGTGACAGAAACAATATCCATATGCAAAAACAAGGAACTAATCAGGTTTCTCACTTGGCATTAAGTATGCTGTTTAACTGCCTATTAGTAATTATGCCTGTTACTTCTGTTTGGTGATTTGTCGTTAACAGTTCACAATTATTAAAGGTCTCTGGCTCATAATAGGCTGTGCATGGAAAAGCATCTTGGAAGCTTGTAAAGAGATCACAATGAATAGATAGTGTTTTCCATCTATTTTACAAATCAGATGATGTTTGCAAAAAAACATGTTTGCAAAAAAACATGTTTGCACAGAGAGGAACTGTGAAATGAAAGGATTCATTCAGAAACCAAAACAAGTATACAATGATTATTTCTTGGCTCTTTACCAGAGAGACAGTGAACAATAATCATACAATACACATTCTTCATGCCTTGAATAGATATTTACAAATATAGCATAAAATGTTCTTGATGGCATATGTGTGGACTCGATACCCATACATTTTGTTCTTTTTTGTTGTTATTTACAGTTCATTTCTGTGTTTTCTGAATTCGTATGGCCTATTGAGTGTTATCTGATTCTAACTAAAAATAATTTTTCTTCAGCCCACATTTGTACAATCACTTATTTATATTTATCCTCACAAATTAATGCCATTGTAACTCCACAAAAACATGCATTAGTAGACAGATTATTAGAATGAAGAGTATTTGGACTGAATATGAAATTAGATGTTAACATAAGGTAAAAGTAAACATTACTAGAATGAGCACTATCATCCTGCAATTTCTAAAATTACTACAATTGGGGCCTATGTGTTTTTTGTCTAGTGATGGTCATAATGAATTTCCATGGCTAAAAACATCTAAGACATGTATGTTCCCCTTAATCTAACATGAAGTCTGTCGTTCCTATTTGATGCATAGACACTAGAACGACATTATTCTATATGAGGGGCTGTCATATCAAGAAACATGATTTGCAGCATTATTTTGCACCATTTTTATTCCCTTGTAGGATGTGGGTGCCGCTGGCTGGACAGCAAATATTGTTCATCCCTAGTCGCCCTTGAGAAGCTGGTGGTAGTGAACTGGTTTCTTGAACCACAGCAGTACATGTGCTGTAGGTAGATCCACAATGCCATTAGGGAGGGAATTTCAGGATTTTGATCCAGTGACAATGAAGGAACAATGTTATATTTCCAAGTCAGGATGAGGAGTGGCCTGCAGGTGAACTTGCAGATGGTGGTGTCCCCATGTATCTGTTGTCCTTCTAGCTGAAAGTGGTTGTGAGTATGGAAGACACTGACTAAGGATCTTTGGTGAAATTTTGCAGTGTATCTTGTAAATCGTACTCACTACTGCTACTAAGCGTTGGTGGTGGATGGAGCGGATGCTTGGGATGTTGTGCCAATCAAGCGGGCTGCTTTGTCCTGGATGGTGTCAAGCTTCTTGAGTTTTGTTGGGGCTGCACCTGTCAGGCATTTAGGGAGTATTCCATCACATTCCTGACTTGTGCCATGTATATAGTGGACAGGCTTTGGGGAGTCAAAAGGTGAGTTACTCGCTGCAGTATTCCCAGCCTCAGACCTGCTCTTGTAGCCACCGTATTTCTACAGCAACTCTCGTTAAGTATGGTTAATGGTAACCTACAGGAAATTGATAGTGGGGGATTTAGTGATGGTAACACTACAGAATGTCTCTTATTGGAGATGGTCATGGCCTGGGATTTGTGCAGTGTGAGTGTTATTTGCCACTTGTCAGCCCAAGTTTGCATGTTGACAAGATCTTGCTGCATTTGAGGATAGACTGCATCAGTCATTGAGGAGTCACGAATGGTGCTGAACATTGTGCAATCATCGGCGAACATCCCCACTTCTGACCTTATGATGGAGGAAGGTCATTGATGAAGCAGCTGAAGGTGGTTGGACCAAGGACACTACCCTGAGGAACTACTGCAGAGATGCCCTGGAGCTGAGATGATTAACATTCAACAGCCACAATCATCTTCCCATCTGTCAAGTATGATTCCAACCAGTAGAGAGTTTGCTCCCTAATTCCCATTGATTCCAACTTTGTGAGGGCTCCTTGATCCCACATTTCCCACTCTCACCCCACCTCTTGAATTCAGCTCTTTTATCCATGTTTGAACCAAGGCTGTAATGAGGTCAGGAGCTGAGTGCCCCTGGTGGAACCCAAACTGGGCGTCACTGAGCAGGCTATTGCTGAGCATGCGCTGCTTGATAGCACTGTTGATGACACCTTCCACCTTTCCTGATGATTGATAGTAGACTGATGGGGTGGTAATTTAGCTAGGTTAGATTTGTCCTGCTTTTTGCATACAGGACATACACGGGCCATTTTCCACATTGTTGTGTAGATATCAGTAGGTACCAACTATACTGAACTGCTTGGCTAGAGGCAGCAGCAGATTTTGAAGTATGAGTCTTCAGCTCTTTTGCTGGAATTTTGTAGGGGTCCATAGCCTTTGCGGTATCCAGTACATGGTAACATTCATTGATTCTTGTAGAATGTATCAAATTAGCTGAAGACTGGTATTTGTAATGCTGGGGACCATTGGAGGAGGCCAAATTGGAACATCCACTTGGCACTTCTGGCTATCAGATTGTTGCAAATGCTTTAGTGTTACCTTTTGCATTGATGTGTTGGCCACTTCCGTCACTGAGGATGGAGACATTTGTCAAGCTTCCTCCTCCATTTGAGAATTTTAATTGTCTACAACCATTCATGGCTGGATGTGGCAGGACTGCAGAGCTTAGATCTGATCCATTGGTTGTGAGATTGCTTGGCACTGCCTATCACTTGCCGCTTATGCAGTTTGGTATGCAAGTTATACAGTCATAGACTCATACAACACAGAGGCAGACCCTTCGGTCCAACTCGCCCCTGCTGACTAGACATCCCAATCTGAACTAATCCCATTTCTAGTATTTGGCCCATATCCTTCTAAACCCTTCCTCTTCATGTACCTTTTAAATGTTATAATTGTACCCACCTCCATCACTTCCTCTAGCCAATCATTCAATACATACACCACCCTCTGCATTAAAAAGTTATCCCTCAGGTCCTTTTTAAATCTTTTACCTCTCGCTTTAAACCTTCTAGTTTTGGACTTCCCATCCTAGGAAAAAAGACCTCGCTATTCACCCTATCCATGCCCCTCATGATTTTATAAACCTCTATAAAGGTCAATCCTTCGTTCCAAAACTCCAGGGGGGAGAAAAAGGTGCCAGCCTAAACAGTCTGTCCCTACAACTCAAACTCTCCAGTCCCAGCAACATCCTTTTAAATCTTTTCTGCACCCTCCCAAGTTTAACAACATCTTTCCTAAAGAAGGGTGACCAGAATTGTAAGACACCAGGTTATAGTCCAACTGGTTTATTTGAAAACATAAGCTTTTGGAGCATAGACTCTTCGTCAGGTGAAGCACGCAGAACATAGATCGCCAGTTCCGATGTGCCACAGCGAACAACCGTAATGATCTCCTCAGAAGACAGACACAGGATATGACTGATAGGGTACCCTTCGTCGTCCAGTACTTCCCGGAGAAACTATACCATATCCTTTGCAGTCTTCAACACATTATCAATGACAATGAGCACCTAGCCAAAATCTTCCCCATGCCTCCATGTCTCACCTTCAAACAGCCGCCAAACCTTAAACAGACCATTGTTCGCAGCAAACTACTCAGCATTCTGAACAACATTTCACCACAAAACCACACAACCCTGTCATGGTAACCTCTGCAAGACATGTCAGATCTTCAACATGGGCACTACTGTCACACGTGGGAACACCACCCACCATGTGCACAGTAGTTACTCATGTCACTTGGCCAACGTTGTCTGTTTCATACGCTGCAGGTAAGGATGTCCCGAGGCATGGTATATTGGCGAAACCATGCAGATGTTACGACAATAGATGAGTGGACACTGTACAACAGTTGCCAGACAGGGATGTTCCCTCCCAGTGAGGGAACACTTCAGTGATCAAGGACACTCAGCCTTGGATCTTCAGATAAACGTCCGCCAAGGCGGACTTCAGGATACGTAACAACACAGAGTCACCGAGTAGAGGCTGATAGCTAAGTACGGTACCCATGAGGACAGCCTCAACAGGGGCCTTGGGTTCATGTCACACTACAGTCACCTGACTGCAATATACACACTCTCACACGCACTCTCTGTCTCTCACACATGCACGCATACACACGCTAGCACGCACACACACACTCACACACAGATCCTCTCTCATACACATATTGTCTCTCTCACTTACACACACACACACATACAATCTCTCTCTCCCACACTCACTCTCTCACACTCAACCACTCTCCTGCCTGCCCACTCTCCCTCACTCTCCCACTCTCCTTCACTCTCAGACACACACACGCACACACACTACTCTCACACACACACTCACTCTCTCTCTCAAACACACACACGCACACTCACTCTCTTTTCCGCACACTCACACTCTCTCTCTCTCCACCACACACACTCTCTCTCCCACGCTCACTCACTCACTCACTGTCTCTCTCTCCCGCACACACACTCACTCACTGTCACACGCACACATGCTTACACTCACTCACACTCTCACACTCACACATGCTCACTCACTCACTCTCTCATTCTCTCCAACACACACACAGACTCTCTCTCACTCTCTCACACACTTATTCTCACACGCACTCTCACCACCTCCCCACTCTCTCTCTCACTCTCGCTCTGAATGAATGGCTGTTGGTCAGTCTAAGAATACTGGGCAGACAGTGCAGGAGTCCCCCGAGTCTGAGCCTATGGTGCTTACAAATCAGTGTTCCATTTTGGAAAACAGTGAAGCTGATGTTTCCTCGGGGGAGTGCAGCCAGAGACAAGTCTATGACAGTGGGTGTGTCTTTACTGAACAAAGGGGGAAAGGGCAGATGGGCAATCGTGATAGAAAGTCCCATGCAAGAAATCAGACAGGTGTCTCTGTCATGAAGCGTGATTCCAGGATGGTTTGTTCCCTCCTTGGTACCAGGATGAAGGATATCACTGGGCAGCTGTGGGACATCCTCCAGGGGAAGGGGAATCAACCAGAAAGCCTTATCCATATTGGTACCAGTGACACAGGGAAGAACAGGAATGAGGTTCTGAAAGCAAAATCCAGGAAATTAGGAAATAAATTAAAAAGTAGGACCTCAACAGCAGTAATCTCAGGATTACTCCCAGACCCACATTCTAGTGAGCATAAGAACAAGTGGATCAATTGCTTAAACGTATGGTGGGAGAGAGATAATTAGATTTCTGAGGCATTGAGATCTGTTCCTGGCCTGGTGTGACCTGTACAAACCAGAAGGGTTACATTTTAACAGGACTTGGACTGATCTCCTAACAGGGAGATTTGCAAGTGTTGTTGGTGTAGATTAAAAACTACCCTGTTCAGGGGATGGGAACCAAAGGGATAACTCAAATAGGAAATAATTTAAGCTGGTAACTGAAAGTAGAAAAACTGTGAGGGAATCCAGGAGACAGGAGAAACAAAACTGAGCATTGAATATGCTTTGAATCATAGATCATAGAATCCCTACAGTGTGGAAACAGGCCCTTCGGCTCAACAAGTCCATACCGACCCTTGGAGCATCCCACCCAGACCAATCCCCCTATAACCCACCTAAGCTACACATCCCTCAACACTACGGGCAATTTAGCATGGCCAATCCACCTAACCTGCACATGTTTGGACTGTGGGAGGAAACTGGAGCACCTGGAGGAAATCCAGGTGCAGACTGTGGAGAATGTGCAAACTCCACACAGACAGTTGGCCAATGGTGGAATTGAACTCGGGTCCCTGGCACTGTGAGGCAGCAATCTATCATGATTGCCCATCTGCCCTTTCCCCCTTTGTTCAGCAAAGACACACCCACTGTCATAGACTTGTCTCTGGCTGTGCTCCCCTGAGGAAACATCAGCTTCACTATTTTCCAAAATGGAACACTGATTTATTAGCACCATAGGCTCAGACTCAGGGGACTCCTGCACTATCTGCCCAGTATTCTTAGACTGACCGACAGCCATTCACCAGCCGCTCTACGTGGAATGATGTTTTGTGAGAAAGACATAACTTGTTTCCAAGAGGATTTTGATATGCTCAATAATTGGGCAAGAACATGACTGATGGAATGTGAGGTTATCAACTTTGGTAGGAAGAACAGATGCACAGACTATGTCTTAAATGTTGAGAGGTTAGAAAGTGTAGATGTGCAAACAGACTTGAGTGTCCTTGTCAGGAAGTCACTGAAGAAAAACATGCAGGTACAGCAAGCTATTGGTGAATGGAACTTTAGCCTGTATTACAAGAGAGTTTGATGACAGTAGTGAAGTTGTGCTTTAATTCTATAAGAGCTTGATTAAACTTCACCTGGATTGCTGTGTGCAGTTTTGGTCTTATTATGTCAGGAAAGGTATTATTATCATAGAGAAAATGCAACAAACGTTCACCATGTTCCGCGATGGCAGGAAGCGAGATTGAGCAGAGCCTGTATTCTTTCAAGGTTTGAAGAATGAGAGGTGATCCCTTTGTAACCTACAAAATAATTAATATATACTTGAAATACCTGCAAGTTCTGAATGAGTTGGAAAAATACAAAAAAGGCAAGGCAAAGCAGAGATGTTGTAAGTATCCAAATAGGCACTAAATGACTGCTGAGGAAGCCTTTAGGTGCATCCTGCTTATCTCCGTAAGATGGGTGCCTTTCTCTGTGCACAAAGTGGCCTAGCAGTAGTACCATGGTGCAAGGTGGCAGCACATGTAAAGTGCAGTACAGAAGTAGATAACTATTTTTTAAGTGTGTCAGAGACAGACCACAATGTTGTTTTGAGATTGGTGTGTGTCCAATGCCAATCTTCATGGATGGATGATGCAGGCATTAGCTCCCCAGCATTTGCGTATAACAGGCTTATTAATGGGGGAAGGCACATTTCAAAACTTATAGCTCATTAAACTTAAAGTACATCATAGATGCTGTCACCCTAATTCCTATCTACACTCCCCATTTGTTTGAATGGATGCAGTTCTAACAACATAGAAGAAGGTTGACACCATCCAGGACAAACCAACCTTCTTGATTGGCACCACATTTACCATCTTCCATACTCATTCCCTTCACCAAACAGTGGCAGCAATACGTATTATGTATAAGATGCACTGTAGAAATGCACCCATGTTCCTGCCAAACCCACAAACTGTATCAAATGCATGGAAACACAGTAATCTACAATTTTCCTTTCAAGTCATACACAATTCTGACATGGAAAAATACTACCCCACCTTCGCTATTGCTAGTTCAATACCCTAGAACCCCCTTCCCAAAAGCATTGTGCGGGTATACCTATACACGAAGAACTGAATAGTTCAAGAAGGCAGATCACTAACAGCTTCTCAAGAACAATTAATGATGAACATCAATTGCTGTCCTAGTCAACATTGCCAACAGCCCATGAACAATTTTAGAATAACAATTACAATTTGGACAAGGCAAAGTTAATAATTGTGAAATCTTGCCACATAAAAAAATAAAGCAAGCTTTAGATGTTAATCAACTTCAAAAATGACCAATGTGAAAAAAAAAATTGTATATTATGTTGTAAAATTGTGGTGCAAATGTGTTTTCTAATCACGTCTGATCAGCTCAATAGAATAAATATCCATGAACCAGGCACAATGACTTCAGACACAACAGATTGCATTTCATTGAAGAAATGGCACCGAATTGTCATACCCAAGTTGTCATAAGGTCAGGAGTACTTATTTTGTTTTCATTAATTTACTAGCATTAGAATGCAGAGACTACTTTATCTGAGTTTTTGATTTGGTTTGTAATGCCCTTATAATTGAAATATTCACAAATTGTAATCCAAGAATCTGATTGCAATCTTGGAAGATAGCATGCTGAATACACAGACTTCCAGGCAACAGAGACACACCATTCCCACACACTCTCCCCTCCTCTGTAACTTTAAAAAATTATAGAGATTGTCTTTACCTCCACACTGTTGGGGATTTTACATAGACATGGCTAGAAATCAAATACATCCTGGGTGAATAAGTTGAATGAACTTCGTTTCTTTCTTTCATCACCTTCAAGTAAAACAGGGAGGCTAAACTGCATTGAAATTTAATAAATGGGATTAAAATTGAATAACACTTCCTTTCTTTGTGACTATCTTTACGTCGGATGTTGGAGTAAAATAAATGATATTGAATTAGCAACCTATTACACACTAAGCCTAATTTTCCTATTCATTGAAATCAGTGGAAGAAAAGAAATTGCCAGTCAATTCCCTATCATCTGTTTTACACTGTAGCCTAAGGTTATAATTACCCATTTTTTTTCTGGCATCAAGCAGTAGTCTATCAGACTAGCAGAGGCAGACAAAATATATTTTGGACAGCAGTGACTAAACAGAACAAATGCTGTTCTTGTAGAATATAATCATCTTTCATCTGCAGTTTTTTTTCTCTAAATAGACCTAAGTAGTAATGACATAACTTTCAGGTTTTATTTTGTATTTGGGCAATATTACCGTAATAGCATTAGGGAGAACAAAAACTCTTCATGAAACTTTACAAAGTTAAATGATTGCCATACAAATTATTTGATGGGTGCAAATCACAGTTTAAGAATAGAAGTAATATGAAATTAAAGTCTTCAAATTATATCAATGCATTTTGAACTGACTAATAAAGGTAAGTGGTAAAGTGTGAAAAGTATGTTCTGGGTATGCGTAACTTTATTATAAAAGCAGAAAGGATGACCCAACCAGGAAACACTTGCTTTACAGCCAACCACTAATCATAATGTAGACTTTCACCCAGCATATCTATTAAATCACTTGTTAAGAATTACAAATTGTTCTTAATCAAATGTAACTTCTTACGTTAATATGAAGTTACAACGTAACAACAAAATTAATAGAACTGCTTGAAAATTGGGTCACACAAAATCTATGGTTAAATAATTTGCATGGAAAATGCTTTCCAGCAGATACAAATATGTGCACAACTGATTCTCTGCGTAAACTCAATCAGTGACTTCAGAACATAATGATCTATTTAAATCCTTAGAAAATATTTGAAATCATTCTCTGACTAGTTTAAAAAAAAGTTCAGATTGTGATTTGCAATATGCATAGATATAAAAGACAAAAAAAATCACCAAGAAAATCCACGCAAAATCCACCAGCATCTGGTATAGAGATCAACAAAGCATTTAATTCCATCATTATGTACTTCAACAAAGGTTTCTCTATATCCAATACACCATGTCCTGCTCGGGTCATAGTGTTCACACCAAACAGGCTCGAATTAAAAAACGGAAAAACGCAGAGGGTGTAGCATTCTTTCTTTCAGTTCCACTGAGACAGAGCCCAGACCAGCAAAAGAAAGAGGAACGTAATGCTCATTTAATGTCTGCCTCTAGTGTTGGTGAATAAATAGATTATGTTCAATTCAGCATAATTGTGCCACCAGACGTCTTGTGAAAGAATACAGTCATCTACATCATAGCATTTAAAGATTTATCACATTTTCTTAAATGTAAAACTCCTTGCAATGCTTTTTATGTGGAGTAATGATTTTGCACAATACATTAGGTTCAGACTAAAATATCAATTTCCAACATGAACGAACTAACTTCGTAGAATTAAACAGCTCATGCTATTTATTTCCTAATAGTAATTTTTAGTTCTACTACTAGTTTGGGGAACAGTTGTAGTGTTGTCTTTCAACACAAGTCAGCAACAATAAATATGTATTTATGAATGTCATCTAGAAAGATAAAGAAGCAGAAAGATAGAGATTTCATTACATTTAAAGACTATTACACTAGAAATTTTGGCTGCAAATTGAGCCATTTAAGCTTATCATTGCACTTATAATATTCCAATATGAATTAAACAAAATTCAGTCATGTTGCAGATCAGAAGCGATTACCTTTCATTGGAGTAAGACAACTCATGCCAAAGAATTTTGATGGCTGCATTTTTGTGTATATGAGCACTATATTTATGATGAACTTGAACCATATCTCAGTATCATAACAAGTCTTGACATAACAGTTTTATGACTTCAACGTTCATCTTCAAGTGTTCTGTTATTATTTTAACATTGAAGTTCCTTTTGCAGTATTTGTGGCACTGTTTTATATCAATCAACATTCTCAAAGATTGCTGCTGCAATCTATCTTTATATGGAAACCTATATTTATGTATTTGACCAAAAATATTGTCTCATGGCTCATAATGAAGGGGTGAAGGAGGGGATGTGATTTTGACAGCTTTGACATTGTTTTCTTTTCTATTTTATTCCTGCATGAATAATGCACAGTCACTCACCTGTTGGCCATTTGAAAAGAAGACACAGAAGTGCAATCTTTTTTATTGCTTCTAATGTTAATGCAACCAGCAGGGGGCACACGTCCATAGGTCAATGAAAAATATTTCAAAGTGCAGAGAAATATTACGTTTTGGTGTTTATCTTACTTCAGATTAGAAATTTACTACATGTATTACTGAACCTTTTAAAAGTTGTCTCACACACTGATACATCAAGGAAAATATGTGCTTTTCTCATGATTTGTCCCAACATCTTTAAATTCCTCTAACTGGTTTATGTGTGATAGACAATTGATCCATAGCTGGATTAATAGCATTACCAATAGAGATTAGTGTTGTACCGTAAAAGGATTCAGAGAGGAAACACATTTCTTTACAGTGCCCCTTCACTGGAGTTAAAATACCTTTTGATGTTACTGAGATCAAATGAGAAAACTAAAATGAACTGATAAAAGCAGAACAGGTGGTCACACAACTTTCCTTCCTCGTTACTGAAAATCACACACTGGCAACGGTGACTCTATCGGCACCAATGGTATTAAGCCTATCTCATTGGTTAGCAAACCACGGTGATGAATTCCTATACTCATTATCATAAAAATGTATTTCAGCTATTCCACTAACTGTTGGTAAATTTTCATCAGCAACGAATTAGTTAATCTTCATCAGTAATTAGTTAGTCTGTGTTGTGGAATAATCGTTTTGGTTTTTGAGTACCATCAGTTGATGTTTATGGAACATATAAAAAGGCATGATTATGTGTTAGCATTGACATTCAAATAGTTCTCTCTGCTCCGTTTCAACTGGACTTAAATCAGCGATTACTTACTAGAGACAAAAAAAAAACTGCAGATGCTGGAATCCAAGGTAGACAAAGAGGAGGCTGGAAGAGCATAGCAAGCCAGGCAACATCTGGAAGAAAGGAGAAGTCAACATTTCAGGTATTACCCTTCTTCAGGACTGGATGTGGGAGTTGGGGGAGCTGCAGATAAAGAGGGGGGAGGAGACGTGGTGGAATGGTGGTGATAGGTGGGCACTGGTAGTTGGTATGACCTGGTTGATTGATGGGAGAGATGAATCTGGTTGATGGCTGGAAGGGAGGGTCAGAGGGTGGAATGGAAAGGAGGAGGTGGGGCTGGAAAGGGAGCCGGGGGATGGGTGGGAAGGTTATTTGAAATTGGAGAACTCAATGTTGAGTCCTCTGGGCTGTAAGGTGCCCAGGAGGAAGATAAGATGTTGTTCATTAAATTTGCGTTCCAAGTCACTGCGACACTGGAAGAGGCCAAAGACGGACATGTCGGAGGGGGAGTGGAGCGGGGGGATTGAAATGGGCAGTGACTGGGAGGTTAGGTTGGCCATTACAGGCCAGGCGAAGATGCTCGCTGAAACGGTCACCTAGTCTATGTTTGGTCTCACTGATGTAGAGAAGACCGCATCAGGAGCACCGGATGCAATAGGCTAGCTTGGAGGACATGGAGGTGACGCTGTGTCTCACCTGGAAGGACTGTTTAGGGCCCTGGATGGAGGTGAGGGAGGTGGTTTGTGGGCAGGTGTTGCATCTTGTATGGTTACAGGGGAAGGCACCGGGCAGGTTAGAGTGATTGGTGAGGAGTGTGGTGCGAACTAAGGAGTAGTGAAGGGAATGGTCCTTGCGGAAGGCAGAGAGGGGTGGGGCGTGGAAGATGTTCCAGGTGGTGGGGTCTAATTGGAGTTGGTGGAAAAGTTTGAGGATAATACTTTGGGTGCGGAGGCTGGTGGGGTGGAAAGTGAGGACAAGGGTGACCCTATCTTTATTATGTTGGGGATGGGGTGGTTAAGAGTTGTGGTGCAGGGAATGGAAGAGGCGCAGTGGAGGGCTGTCTGGATGACAGAGGAGGGAAAAGAGTGGTGTTTGAAAAAGGCGGACATCCAGGATGCTTGGAAGTGGAATGTCCCCTCAGAGCAGATGTGATAGAGATGGAGGAATTGGGAAAAAGGGATGGAGTTATTACAGGATACAGGGAGGGATGAGGTGTAGCCTAGGTAGCTATGGGAGTCTGTGGCTTTATAGTAAATGTTAGTCTGTAAACTGTCACCAGAAATGGAAACGGAAATGTTAAGAGAGGGGAGGGAGGTGTCTGAGATAGACCAAGTGAATTTGAGGGCGAGGTGGAATTTGTTAGCAAAGTAGATGAAATGACCCAGTTCAGCCTGGGTGCAGGTTGTAGTACCAATGCAGTCACCAATGTGATGGCGGATGAGTTGGGGAACAGAACCGGTGTAAGTACCAAACAGGGACTGTTTAGCACAACCGACAAACAGGCAGGCGTAGCTGGGACCCATGTGAGTGCCCATGGCAACCCCCTGGATTTGGAGAAAGTGGGAAGAATTGAAGGAAAGGTTATTGAGGGTGAGGACTAGTTCGGCAGGGGGGGGGGGGGTGTGGGGGGGGGGGGGGGGGGGGGGGGGGGGGGGGGAGTACTGAATGGGTCAGTTGGAGAGTTAAAAACTGAGGGCCTGTAGGCTGTCCTTATGGGTAAGGACGTGTATAGGGATTGCACGTCCATAGTAAAGATGAAGCGCTGGGGGCCAGGGAACTGGAATCTTCCAAAGAGGTGGAAGGCATGGTTTGTGTCCCAGATGTAGGTGGGAGTGGCTGGTCCAAAGGGGAGAGATTGGAGTTGAGGTTGTCTTACTTACTAATTTTTCTTTGGGTATCAAAAAACCACTTAATATTGACAGTGCGTAAAATTAAGCGCAACATACTTGAAAATTGCTGTGAGGAAGCACTAGAAACCAAACTTCAGGCGGTAGAAGCTTAGCTTGAATGGGTGAGAGGAATAATGAGGCCTATTCCTACATGATATTTACACTTGTCTGTTTAGAAGCAGAAAGACTGCATAGGAACAAGCCAAATAATGAAAATCTCATCATTCTCCATCTCCCCTTAGCATTCTGATGCCACAAAGGTTGATGCATTAACCATGTTAAAAGAATTTTCCATGAAATTCTGTAGCATTACTTTCAATATCTGCATTCTGCAAGTACTTCAATCCTTGCTTTCTGTGGAGTGGTGAGAATATTTCTGTTCACAGCAATCAACTTGATTATACAAGGTTTAGGGCCCTTTCATATTCACCCTTTTTCACACACTCCCCTGAATTTAGAATTTGATAAAGAATAGAGCTGATACTGCTATTGATTATCGAAAGTGTTTTCATTGTTCAATAATGTGTTTTTTTTTCAGTAATCAGGACATCCATCTTACTTTTTATTTTAACTTAAAATACTGGACAGTTTCCAACACTTAAAGAAGAATGTTTTGGTAGAAAAGAGCTATAACCAGTGCAGACATAAAAGAGCTGTGAAATATTAAATGTGACTGCAATCACCTGGGAACTATTAGAGAATAAAGCACCATCTAACACACACATTTTGTAAAATAAAATCAGTTGGCAAACGAAGCAACTTAGTGAAAATTCTTGTGGATTCATTTTAAACTGGAATTCTCAGTAAGACAAATTATCAAAGGTAAACTTTTGCATACAAGAATATTATTCATGTAATATACGGTCATAATTATGTAAAGATTGTAGTTAAATTATTATTTGACAACTATGTTACTAGTTCAGTGCTAATTATGGCCTATTAATGGAAATGTTGATCTAATATTAATGGAGTATAGGATTCATTTTGATTTGTGATATAAATTACATCCTACGAGCTGTTTACTAACTGAACATAATTTTGTTTTGTTTAAAGTGTCCTGGTAGAAATCTTCTTTTGTGTCCATGTTCCACCAGTTGAAGTTTCTCACTGCTTGCTAACATATGTCAAATTCTGATCATTCTAGTTCTTAAGACAATATCTTTATAGCTATTGCCTTTAATTTTCTGCAATCGTGCAAGTCTCTGTTGTCCAGGCAATGGTTCCTTTCACAAAGGAATTCTCGCTGTGGGTGGGTGTATTTGACCCTGCTGGGTTAACCACTGGACCATTTCCCTGGACAATGCATTCAGCACTGACTTACGTCTGCTAATCCAGCAACAGCCGAGGACTCGGGGTCACTACAAGCTGCAGATTTTGTTGTCGATTCACTGATGCCAGAAGGATTTTAGAAAGTTGCCTATATTAAATTGCAAGCCAGCCAATGTTTCTTGCTCCATTTTGTTCCGTCTCTTCATCTCTTTCTTGAAAATTTTTATTTTGGAAATTTAAAAATGAAAAAAAAATTGCCATTCACTCTCGGAATGAAAATTGAAGGGTACTCATGACATGCTACAATAGACAATGTTGTCTGTCTTTTTACCCTAGGCAACATGTGAGACCGACTAACTACACATTCCCTGATTTAACCGTCAAGATATTTGTGTAATTACTATTTCTGTCAAATGAAGGAAGGGCTCAGAATTAGTCTATAGTTCATTGGTTTTTGCAACTGCTGCACAAAACAGACAAAATATGAAAACAGGCCACATAGTCAACATAATTTGAAGACACTAAAATTTTTTAATCCAGTGGTTGATGGGGAATACAGAACACAAATGCCATTATGTTCCTAGAACGTTAGAAGATGACTAGATATTGACATCAACAGATAAGTTAAGTAAGCTCAGTTAGCTATATTTTAGCAAATGGTGAAGGAATGCAATGCTAAATATGATATTAACTTCAGATTGTTATGCTTCTACAAAGTTATATCATTTGTGCAGAAGGAAGAATTTTTTACTACTATCAGCTAATGTTGTAATATGATTAGGTGATACTAACAGCACTAATTTGTTCACATCTGAAGCATTACTCTTGATGCACTTTGAACTGCCTCACCAGGGACAACGTCAAATGCTCAGAGTGAGCATGAATCCTGGCAGTCCAAGTTTCCATTGAAACTGAAACACAGCACCATGTGAATCTGCTTTGCAACTACACAAGTATGAGCTTTGTCATCGGCAGTGACGTACAAGCTCATAGGGTATGGCTTTTATCCATGTTGATCATTAGGTTGCCAAGATCTATTCATACTGTGTTGACCTTCTGTTAATATGCTACATAAATCCAAACATAAATGTGAGGGAATACATGAAAGACAATGTGTTTCCAGTAGAATTGGTATACCCAACCATAATACTGGCAAATTAAAACCAAATTTATGCTAAAACTAGATGAACAATACCAGTACTGCTTAGTATTTACAAAGAATTATTCTCTGTTCTTGGGGAGGCGATGGTTGTTAATCCAGAGACCCAAGTGATGTTTAGGGGACTGGGTTCGAATCTCACCATGGCAGATGGTGGAATTTGAGTTCAATAAAACTTTGGAATTAAGTCTAATGATAACCATGAAACCTTTGTAATTTGGCAGGAAAAACCCTTAAACCCATCTGGTTTGCTAATGTCCTTTAGGGAAAGAAAGTGCCATCCTTACCTGATTTGGACTACATGTGACTCCAAACCCACAGCAATGTGGTTGACTCTCCACCTCAATTAAGATGAGCAATAAATGCTAACTTAGCCAGTGACGCCCTCATCCTATGAATGAAAATGAAAAATAGTTATTGGGTTATTGTTGTGGTATTTCAGAAACACCCAGTTTTGAACAGATGTGTTGAGGTGGGTTCAACCAAGGGATAAGTTGTGATATGGACTCTCTCAGGATCCTCGTTCATAGTCACAGCAAAAGGACTAATTCTTATAAGCAGGTTCATGTCTTTCATAATCTTAAACATATAATTTAATAAGAAATATAAATAGAAATGCATGCCATAGAATAACAATCCTCAATTTAATGTGTTCTATTACATCAAAAATGTAACTTTCCAATTTGAATGTAACTATATTTGTTTTACTTTTTGGATTGCAAACAGAATACCTTTGGCTGCCTAGTGAAGCATGTACCTGCCCATGCCCTGAAACAATACTGAATGGGATTTTCTGTAGCATTTGTTATGGACCAGACCAAAACCCCTCAATATATATTAAGAAGATAGTCTAGACCATAACTTTTTCTTATTTTAAAGGTAAGTGTGTTCCAGATTCAATTTGACTGGTTAAACTACTCAATGTTAAGCAAAACACACTATTTTTATACTACAATTAAAACACAGGCAAAATAAAAAGAAAAGGAAAGACTTAGTTTAACTGTAACTCTGTCGAAATGCTTAACAAAATAATAGATATATTGACGACTACTGATTAACTGTTCCAATATAATATCATCCCATAAACACACCCTTTGCTAAGGCAAATTCAGTAAAATAGATTGTCTCGCATACAGTACTAACAACAGGAAGAGAACCCCAGCTTTTAGCTATAACAGAGCGAGGAACAGAAGCTTCAACATCTAGCTTCAAGACCCCAGGAACTGCAGAAAGCTAAAACTAAAAATCCTGGTTCTGAAACTAAATCCTAACCACCCAACTTTCTTTCCCAGGCAGCATAGAAAACTGCCTTAAATGTCCTTTCTATAATCATTGTGAGAGTCCCTTTCTATACCATCAGCATGACTCCACTCTAACCTCACTTTTCCAAAACTGACACTCAATAACATTTCCCTCACTAACCACTGTCACATCTCTTACTTCTATATCACCAACATTTGTCTTTTTCAAGACATAATCAATCATTTAATTATTCTATGTCTTTTATCTTTGTAGGAAATGCACTGCTGCTTACTTATTCTCTGAACTACATAATCCTACCCAAAATCTATCTATTTGAGCACCAATTTTTTTTTCTTATCCTAAAGATCTATGAAATACCACAGGGATCTAAATTAGCGCTTTGTCAAACTAATTGTTGGAGATGAGGGTGGAGGAGTTAGTGAGCTCCTCATTCCCTAACCCCTCTGTGTAATAACTTATTGCTATTGAACAGGAAAAAAAAATCCACTGTATTTAGGCTTGGGCACAAAATCTATACCAGCTCCACCAACTTCATCTCTTATTCTGACTGTTATTTAAAACTAAAGCAGATAATTCACAATTCAACATTTTGGTTTACTTAAGTTGAGCTTCCTTCTATGTATGTTCTCCATTATAGGTCTGCTGAATACAATCTCTTTTAGAATGAATATTGAGCATTGGAACTTCACCCGTATCTTTGTCACCTCCAGACTAGATTGTTGAATACTCTAACTCACTTTCATCCTCTTCATTCTTTAAATTTCACTTCATTAAAAATTCTGTTACCTGTATTTTATCTTGTGCAAAATATCAGTCATCCAATTCTTTACATACATGAGACCTGATAATGAGCCCAAACCTCTGACCTCAAGATTATCAGACATTGGACATATGACCGAAAAATGTCCATTGGCACCTTGTGCAAGTTCTGATCTGTTGACCTCTATTATTATCCAGGAAGTTCTACTTCTAGTGGGCAATTCCCTGCTTCCTTGGAATCATCATGCTAGTCTCCAACTCTGAACTACAGTAAGAGATGCTGAACTTAATTATCTGAATAGTTACCCAGGAAAGGTTGGATAGAAAAATTCTATTATAACTCCTGGGTATCTGTGCAACTGAACCCTAGTCATTCACGCTAAATCTCTTGACTAATCCCCAATCAGCCAACTACCCCAGTCCAACACCTTAGAATCATAGAATCCCTATAGTGCAGTTAGTCTCAGGATAAAAGATCGCCAATTTAAGACTGAGATGAGAAGGAATTTCCTCTTTCAGCGGGTTGAGAGTCTTTGGACCTCGACACAGAGACCTGTGGGGGCAGCGTCCTTGTGCATATTTATGGTTGAGATAGTTAGATTCTTGATCAGTAGGAGAATCATAGGTTATGAGGAAAGGGCAGGAAAGTGGATATGAGAAATGTAGGGTCAGCCATTGGTGGAGCAGGCTCAAGGGACTGAACAGCCTACTGCTGTTCCTATTTTTTATGGCCTTGTTGTCTTACTAAAATACTATAGCACAAGATTCCCCATATTTTAACAAACAACATAAAGTAAGAAAGGAAAACAATCTACAATGTATGCAATTTTCACTCTCACATCCAGAATTAACGAGGTTGACAGACAAACTGTGATCAAACATCCCACAGACAGCATGTAATGGCAATTACAATTGCCATGAATTTCTCAGCAAACCACTCAGACAGAATGATAGCTGTGAGTCATATCAGTTCTTTAGAAAACTCTGCTCCCCTCATGAGGAATTATAACCTCTCTCCATCAAAGCTAATTTGAACTCCAGCTGACAGCAGCTGTACACCAATCAAGTTCCAATGGGTATGATACTCCCCCAAAATTCACACTCTTCCAGATCTCTCTCAAATCTGCTCCCAAGCAAGCCTTCTTCATCCTCCTATCTAGCTGCTCTGACCTACTTCTGAGATTTTCCTCAACCCAAAATACCTTTTTTTTGTTTATTTGTGTTGTATGTGTGTGTGTGTTTAGGGGTTTTGAAAGGGGGTTAGTGTTTCAACTAGTAGAGTAATACATTAATAGTTCATCATTTGGCTTACATGCAGCTATATTTATTTAATTGTAACAAATAGTCATTCTTGTTAAATACAGGAACATGGGCAGTGATTAATCTAAGTCTATCAGACAAGTAAGTTGGGGAGAATTTAGCTTTCATTAGCTTTCATTAATAGAGGGATTGAGTTCAAGAGCCGTGAAGTTATGTTCCAGCTATACAAAAGCCTGGTTCAGCCACAGCTGGAGTATTGCGTCCAGTTCTGGTCACCTCATGATGGAGAGATGTGGAAGCATTAGAAAAGGTGCAGAGGAGATTTACCAGGATGTTGCCTGGAATAGAGGGAAGGTCTTACGAGGAAAGGTTGAGAGAGTTAGGGCATTTCTCTTTAGAACGATGAAGGATGAGAGGTGACTTGATAGAGGTGTGCAAAATGATCAGAGGTATAGATAAGGTAGACAGCCAGAGACTTTTTCCTAGGGTGGAAGTAGCATTTATGAGGGGACAAAATTTTAAAGTGAAAGGAGGTAGATATCAGGGAGACATCAGAGTAGGGTCTTTACTCAGAGAGTGGTAGGGGCGTGGAATGCATTGCCGGAGAGTGTAGTGGAGTTGGCCTCATTAGGGGCATTTAAGCGGCTACTATATAGGCATATGGATGATAGCATAAGGCAGCGGTAGAGGTTAGATAGACCTTAGGTTCGGCACAACATTGTGGGCCGAAGGGCCTGTACTATTCTATGTTCTATGTTCTAATAAGTGCTTTAATTAAATCCCTAACTTTTGTGATGATGTCAGGAACAGTGGGGTGAGATTATCAGCTCACTTTCTCAAGTAGGGTGTGATACCAATCATCAAAGGAACAGATTCCTGCTTAGGGAACAACGTCACAGGACTTATATTTAACGTGCAAAGGTGCAGCTATTCACAATTCAGTAGGTCCGTTAGCCAGTTAAGAGAGAACGGAAGACTCCACCTTAAGTATGAATGAATTTATGTGACAAGGTCTCCCAAGTCGTCTTCCAGGAATCGAGTGGCCAACTCTGAAATGAATCTTTGAGGGTCCCAAATACACTTGTGCAAATTCTAAATGCCATTATGACTGGGACCATAAATAGGCCAAAACCTAATCCTTGGTATTACAGGTGCAAGTTTACCCTCTATGAGGTGATGAGTAATAGAGAGAATGAGAAATAATGGGTTAAGATGGCCCTGAAGTGAATCTCGCTTCCCTTCTCAACACCTTGATGATTAAGTGCCGAGGTGAGAAGGCTCAGTGGATACTTGCTCCATTTAACAGCAATAAAGACCCTGCAGTGGTCAATTAATGGTCACTTAGAGTGTTAGTTCATCATTTCCTTGATGACTTGTCTCCCTGATGGGTGACAATGTTGTCTACTTTCCTGACTGTGAAACATAATGACCTGCCTGTTGGATTAGGCTGGGGCCTTCAGTGGTCTAGCTTGGGGAAATTGAGATCAAAGAGGTGGTCTCTGAAAACCACCCTTAGACCTTGCCTTTGACCCCTCTGAACCTCCCCTTATGACAAGAAGATAAAAAAAAAGACTTATTTTCTCACTGATGGATTCCCCCAAGGAATGGGCTTTGATGTTAGAATCCAGATGCTGCGGGCTTCTGATTGACCAACAGCTTCTGTCAACTCAAAACCTCAGTGTTGAGGCTTGTGATAGAGAGATACTCACCCTTGCTCTACCTAATCAGCTCCAAGGAGTTGATTGGCAGAAAATCTGATGAGTTATCTTGATGGTGAAAGGTAATGTCAGTTGCCACATTACACACTCGTTGCCGTACTTAGAAAAAAAATTGGAAAATTGTGCCAATTGTGTATCAGTAAGCTGCTTTCCAGGTGTAACAGGGGTCACCACAATACATAGAGATAATTTGCTACTTGAGCACATGCCCATCTGAATTGCAGCTGGAAAAGGGAAACATGGAAATGTAGATGCCATTCAAAAGGCTTTGATTTCTCATCTGTTATCCAACAAAATTTCCCAGTCAGTGCCAACATGTAACCTTCACTTCCAGTGGATAATTGCCTCCTGTACAGTTGTAGGCAGAGCAGTCTTTGCAGACACTATGGGAACTTTAAAATTTAGAGGACCTCAGTCAAGAATATCCCCACTGTTAGATCAGAGATCTGAGCAGTCTTTCTATATCACTATTGAAAAGATAGGGTTTTCACCAGGTAAGAGAAGTTAAGAAAAGGAAATAATCAAGCATTGTTGTCGCATAATTGTGTATATATAATGTGTTTGTGTGTGTGTGTGAGAGAGAGAGAGATAAATAGAGCCATAGAGCTGTATAGCATGGAAACAGACTCTTTGGACCATCTCGTCCATGCCGACCATATATTCTAAACTGATCTAGTCCCATTTGCCACCATTTGCCCCATATCTTTCTAAACCCTTCCTAATCATGTACCCATCCAGATGGTTTTTAAATGTTGTGATTGTACCAGCCTCCACTACTTCCTCTGGCAACGTGTTCCACGCACGCACCACCCTCTGCGTGAAAACATTGACCATTAGGTCCCTTCTAAATATTTCCCTTCTCAGATTAAACTTATGCCCTCTAAATTTGGACTCTCCCACCCTGGGGAAAAGTCCTTGGCTATTAACCTTATCCATGCCTCTCATGATTTTATAAACTTCTATAATGTTATCTCTCAGCCTCCGATGCTCTAGGGAAAACAGCCCCTGCCTATTTAGCCTCTCCCTATTGCTCAAACCCTCCAATTGTTTTCTGAACCCTTTCATGTTCCACAACATATAGCAGGGAGACCAGATGTATGATTGTGGTGAAAACGAACCATCAATATTCAATGTTCATCATTTAACTTTAATACCTGAAAGTTTCACGGACCAAAAATGATTTTAAAACAGCACTGAGGACCTAAAACAGCTGCTGTGATTAGCTAACAAGCCCAAGCAACCTTCATGGAATGTATGAAACTGGCTGCATTAGAATTACCATTTTAATCAAGAGGCAATGAAACTCAGTGAGGCATCAGTAACTCGTATGTCTTGATTTGTACATACTTGCATGATAAATTTGCATACTGAGAGATGAAAGATTAGTTATAACCATTCAGTTCAGTATAAAACTAGCCAGAATCTACAAAACAACAGCAGCATTTAATAGACAAAAGAGAGAGAAAGCAACAACAAGGTTACTAAAAGCTCTTCTTCTCCTTCACCGCTCAGAAACTACTAATAACAAGAAACTTTGACCAGCAACAACTACTCACTGATAGCTCCAGGAGATCTACAGCTTTGCCATAACAGAAGAAATGAGACAGCAGCTGAACATTTGGACTCAAGTCTTTTCATTCTCACAAAGGAACGCTTAAAATCTGTAACTAAAACGGATTTGATGATTCCTGTCTGTACCAGACATCCTTCCTTTGTTTCTAAAATAAACTTTGTCACCTGTTTTTGTGTGCTTAATGTTGCATTTTATTATTTTTTTCAGGACGGTGGGTAATAAAAGTCCATTACTTGTCCAAAGAAACTTCATTTTTTTATCTAATTAACTGAGTTTACATGCTAAAACAGAATATAAAGGTATTTGTTGCGACAAGTGTGTTCAAAGGAAGACAGCTGATGAAGTTTCTGAACTTTAGTAGTATCAGTGAAAATGTATTACTTAGCAATACTTGGTTTCTGTGTAGCAACTCACCTTTTTAGCTGAATGGGGAGATATGAATTGAGGGGGACGAATAGGAGGAAGTATAATGGATGGTTGATTGGTAGCAGGACTACTTCCTGTTAATATATAACGGGGTTGGTAGCAGGGAAAGGAGAATGACCATTCAATGTGATTACTATATGTTTTCCTGGTAGTAACTAACTGAAACTGATAACAATAAGGAAACATCTACATTGTAGGTGGCTATGTAAGTGATTGGTGCTGCAATGGAAACACCAGCTTTCTCCTCTTCTTCTCCAGGTTCTTTCACAGATGATCAGTGCTCACAATTTTGTTCTTCCGGCAGGTTCATCCACAATTTAGTCACAATGCACAAGTTGTGATCATTCTGGGCATTCCCAACTGTGAGCATTTGTGGGACCTTTCATTATATTGTGTACTGTGGTCTTCGGCTAACTTTAAAGAGGTAAGTTTTATCTCCCAGCATCTCTGTTTACTTGCTGGTCTAAAGCTCATGTAACTCATCTTCCCCAGGATGAGAACGTAATGGCAGCTTCCTGGGAATTGGGTGTATACCTGCATGGCATTTCTCATGGGGAGGCGATGGCCTAGTGGTATTATTGCTGGGCTTTAATCCAGAGACCCAGATAATATTCTGGGGACCTGGGTTCGAATCCCACCACGGCAGATGGTGGAATTTGAATTCAATAAAGAGCTGGAATTAAGAGTCTAAATCCGTGAATCCATTGTTGATTGTTGGTTCACTAATCCCCTTTAGGGAAGGAAACTGCAGTCCTTGACCTGGTATGGCCTACATATGGCTCCAGACACACACCCTGCCCTCTGGACAATGAATGCTGCCTAGCCAGTGATGCCTTCATCCTGTGAATGAATAAAGGGTGAGGTTGCACACCAACTACACATTCATGGAGTGAAGCCCATTGTAAATTACAAGTACACACACATACACACACAAGGTCTATGATCACTTTCATAGCAAAGGTTTAAAGTTCTTTCAGCTTGCCTGGAGGAAAGTGGTGTCGCAGGGTAAATGAGCACCATGGTACAGGAAACCATTCAAGTTGAGGGGGTGTCAAGGAGCAGCTGGGTACAGGCTGAGATGGCATAAAACAATGTTATAGTGGTAGGTACAGCATTGTGAGGGAGACTGACACTGCTCTCTCCAGTAAAGAGTAAGTCTCTAAGAGGCTGTGTTGTGTGCCAAGGTTCAGGGCATCTGCTGAGAGCTGGAGAGGAACTGACAATGTGAAGGGGACAATCCAGTTGTCATGGTCCATATAAGTAACAATGACATATGCAGGACGAAGAAAGAGTTTCTGGGCAGTCAGTAGGAGTAGCTAGACACCAAATTAAGAAAGAAAATGTCAAAGTTTATAAACTTTGAGCCACATGAAACTTGGCATATAGCAGATTAGAGAACTGGAGAATGAATGGATGGCTCAAACACTGGTGTGGTAGAATTGGGATCTAACATCAAGTACCGGGGGAAATGAAGGCTGTAACACTGGGATAGCTTATACCCGAACTATGCTGGGGCTGCTATCCCAGGGAATTAAAGATTGTTTTAAACCAAATAGTGGGAGTAATGGATCATGTTTTGGGATGATGTGGTGAATCAAAGAGTACAGTCAAGGTATTAATATGGAGAGTGATGAGTGGACCAGATAGGAAGGGCTAAAAGGTAGAAATCTATAGCGTATATAAATATGGGAGTATAAGTATAAATCAACGGACGAGGCTAGATGTCATAAAAATGATTAATCAAAATTCAAGGTTCTTTACCTGAATGCACATAGCACTTAAAACAAAACAGATGAACTGCAATTAAATGCAATTTAAAATTTGCTGTAGTTTTAATTCCTTCATGTCTTTCTCTCCAAACCTCTGTAACATGGATGCTCTAAACTGTAAGTTATTTTCACCCCAGATGATTGTGTATCCTTATTTCCCACTCGCACTGACATTGACAGTTGTGTTTGCAGGTCTTTGGTTCCATGCTTTAGAATAACAATTCGCCATATCTCCTCCTCTGTTGAGACCCCCTTGAACCCAACATCTTCACTTGGTCCTGTTTTTAAGATCCTTTTCTTTGGTTCAGTGTTCTTTTTTGCCTTATGGCTCTGTGTTAATATTGTGGGATTTTTTTCAAGTTAAATGTTTTACATGAACAAAGGCTTTGCGAGTTGTAATCTGTTTGTAAATATCAGCATAAAAAAGGAGTGAAGTCTTGATCTCTTCTTAAAATATTTTGAAGCACTTTCATGCTGTAGCCCCTATTGTAATGTAGCAAATAATAAATGTGCATCTGCCTCACCAGCAGTTATTAAAACATGCAAGATTTTACTTGCATCCGAAACATGTTTATATTGTGTACAAACAACAAAATTAAAAAAAATTAAACATTTGATTTACTATTCTGGATGCTTTCACTTATGCGTTGTTAAGAAAAAAGTCATTCCTTATCAATTAGAGATAGTAAGACTGCCGATGCCGGAGTCAGAGATAACACAGTGTAGAGCTGGAAGAGCACAGCAGGCCAGGCAGCATCAGAGGAGTAGGAAAGTTGATGTTTCAGGTCAGGACCCTTCTTCAGATCATTTTTTGAAGAAGGGTCCCAACCTGAAACGTCAACTTTCCTACTCCTCTGATGCTGCCTGGTCTGCTGTGTTCCTTCAGCTCCCCACTGTGTCATTCCCTATCAACTACATTTACATGTAGCGCTGATTCAGGTTAAGAGGACTAACTGCAACAGGCTCTTTTATTTACTTTTTTAATGAGTCTTTCTGTCAACCAGCTGGAAAGTGGAGGTCTACCATCCCATGAACGCCGTCTGGTCAGTGTTAATAATGGCAGACAACAAGACATCATTGCCAAAGCATGCAACTGTAGCACCAACTGCATAATTACTGTCCCCAGGATGTTCTACTTGAAATAAAAATGGAACTTCTGGGCTTCAGATCTTCATATGAAAGTTTGCTTTGGTATGGCTGCTATCAATAACCCATGATAAAAATGTAAGTGGTCAAAAATACAACATGAATGTTTAGCTCACTTACTGCTCCTCTTTCAATATCATGCTTTTTTATTCAATCCAATTTTGTTATTCTTCCCTTTTCAGGATTCCTGTTGATAATTGGTGCTTCATACTTTTTTGTGTCTATCTATTGAGATTCAACATATTCTGTGTGATCGAATCTCATGGACATGAACAACAGATCTGTTACTCTGTTGAATTCCTCCTACAAAACTTCAATGCCTCCTTGGAAGTTTATTCGTTGTTGTCTAACGTGCAGCTGGCAGAAGAGCAGAGCATAAAAGTATAAGGTTGAAATAGCTAGTTAGTAATAAATGTAATCCTAAACGAGTAAACTTAAGAGCAGCTGCTTTGTGTGAATTTCATGGCCTGAAAGAATTTTATACATGTGTCACTGAAGGGGACTGATGTTATAAAGTTAATGGTGTTTGTTAAACACTTTTGTCAGTGTAAGATCATTATCTAGAACTAAGTAGATTTGGAAAGTCTAAACTCTATTGCACAATTCTTAACACAATGTGTTGGAACTTATATTTCTTAGCTAAGTGCAAGTTGCATTGAATTTTATGCAGGGTTTTTTGCTGTGAGACTTGGTGAATTTTCTAATTGTATCTTACCAAATTTATCTCATTAACTACCTACTCAGCACCATAGAGGCCTTCATGTAAGGTTCTTACAATGCGATGTTCCTGAAAAAAAACTCGCCGCTCAGTGGATATCTCAGAATTCACCAGCATTCCATGTGCCCACATTATCTTTAAAAGTCCATTGCATACTCTGACAAGCATGGTCGGTTCAGAACTTCTCTGCTCCATTCCTAACATCTGCTCTGTCATCTGCACTGTGTGCAAGGATCTGAGCCAGAAGTAGAGACCACATCCAGACCACACCAGCTTGGCTTAGCTTTGCATCCTGGGTTAGTGTAGTCTCAACGATCTGGAGAAATGCACAGCACTGTAGGGAGAAGTCTAAAGTCTTTATTCATCCAGGATACGTACCAACGTCTTTTCTCAAGCACCTCAGTCTATTTCTGCAACTGTACCCACCTGCCAACGAGTTTCATGCTCTACCAATCTCAATGTTGCCTGCAACATCTTCCCTCACTTACCTCAGTCACTGTAACCGCCAACAGCACTAGCCCTACATGTCTTTTGTGCTGCTTATTCATTCACCTCCCTACTTGCCCCAATACCTGTTGTATAACTCACCTTCATCTCCTGTAATGCTTCCCTTTCTCTCATTCCAGTAGCAAACTAGCTCATCAATGGAGCAGAAAGAGTTGACACATGTGTAGGGCTGCACAACATCCATCTCCTCACCCTGGCCATCCTGACTTTGAACGCTCCAAAGGGTTTACTCAAAATGTCCATGCTCTTGGTTTGATACTAAAGGCTGCCCTTGACTTACTGTGCTGGGACTCCCTAATTGACTGGGCTGGGGGCTGCTGACAACCATGACCAGCTTCCTACCTTTGTGTCTGTGCTAAATGGCAATGTTACATAGAAGTAACAACGAGCATGGCTGAGGGGGCAAAGCACAATCAGACAATGCAAGGCAGGGCAGCTGTGAGTGTCTAGTATCTGGTTAAGGTTGAAGTGAGTGAGCACTTTGCAACCAAGCAAATAGGCCCAACACTGCAACCTGCTCTATTCCATGAACCAAATGTGTGTTTCAGAGCTCACAGAGCCTTTGCTGCAGCATTACAAAAACCAATGTGTGGCAATGTAGTACACAAACATACTGTAAGTGAATCAACGATGTTCCCAGAGAGGTCTTAGAGAATAGCATATATCAAATGTCTGTGGACATAGGGCACATAAGGCAGCATGATGGCTCAGTGGTTAGCACCTCTGCCTCACAACATCAAGGACCCCGGTATGAATCCAGCCTCAGGTGACTGACATTCTCTCCGTATAAGTATGAGTTTTTGTTGGGTGCTCCAGTTTCCTCCCACAATCCAGTGATGTCCTGGTTAGGTGGATTAGCCAAGCTAAATTGCCCCAGAGTCCCAGGGTGTGCACATTAGGTGGATTAGTCATAGGAAATGAGGATAGGGAGGGATAGTCTTCAGAGGGTCAGTGCAGATTCAGTGGGCCAAATAGCCTCCTTCTGCACTGTGGGGATTCTATGATTGCAGTAAGATTTATGATATGGCCATTTCCCATGGAGCCCAGTGTCCAAATGGAGATTATTTTGGAGCAAGCGATGACCTGAATTTGCCAGATCCCCAGTCTGATTTTCACTTCAAGTTTTCTTTGTCTGGTTTGTCTGGCACATTTGGCATGATAGAAAGCTGAGAATCAGTGAAGTGAGTTGGGCCATTAGCAAGGTGTTTAACAAGCAACGATCCACTATAATAGGCAACTCATTGATGTCATATTGTCAAAAGCATAAAAGAGGAAGCAAGATGCTCATGATGTTGAGATGGGCCTCGCTGGCCTACACATCTGATTATGCCATGAATTTTGCAATAGTCCACATCAGTCAGACTCATAAGAACCGACTTTATATGCTGTTTTATGAATTACTGAACTCGTCTCACAACAGCATCGTTGTTGTCAGGAAAAATCTTGAATTGCAGTATGATTATTGTAGTTTAGAAACTCTAGTGGTAATGGCATTATCTCACCAAGGCTGTATTATGTATTCGCAAGATTGATTTTACACTGACTGACCATGTTAAAATCTCCGAGACATCATATGGCTAAAGCTCCATAGGTTCACTCTTTATTTTGGGCTTGGCCTGCTTGATTCTCACTGAGTTTATGGTGAGGTTAAACAATCCGGTATATTTAGTGGTCCAGTAGATAAAAGTTTGATTGAAATAAGGAGGAGATTCAACTGCTTTTATACTGAGGTCAGTAAGTAATTGGACTATTAGTTCCTAACCACTTATCTCATGTTGCAGGGCTTGGCCTCAGGATATTCTGGAACCAGAGTCCAGGAAAACACCTAAGTCTGACTTTACCCTCACATGCAACTGAAACTGAGGATTTGTAGTTATATAGGCAGCACTGGAGCCCACTGAGGAATGCATGCAACATAGTGTGGAGAGTACCCTTCGTAGCATGTTAATGACTTAGAATAAAAGATGCCAGTTCTCCTGGGTTTTAACAAGAGCTGCTAACTTAAGCCAAGATTGACATGAATCAGGAAAATTGATCCATGACTGTTGAAGCGTTCTTTATGAACTTCACATGGTTTAAGTTCAATTGTAATGTTATTGTAAAAGCAAGATAAACTAATAGATCACTCTTATTTTGATGACCATTTTTATTCATTTTAACAGCGGAGAGTCATTATAAAATCCTTCATACCCTTGCATTGACAAGGTCCCAGCAACGTTCATTAAATTTATATGATGTGAGTGCACAATCACACAAGGCAGATTAATCACACCACTAGAATTTTTGTTCTAAAGGCACTTTCAATCTGACCACACTTAGAATTTGAATTTTACAGTCAGTTCATCACTTACGTTCAAATCTGCTGGAACAGTTTTGCATTTCAAGTATAATTAATGCTGTCGTTGGATCAGCTTTCACCAAGATTTGGACAAATAAACACCAGGTATAACTAATTTGAGAAAATTATAAAGAGTACCCAGGGACATTGAGAACAGAATTCTGATTTGTTAGCTAAAAAGCAGGAAAAAGTGAAAACTCAATTCATCAGTCAACTTCTAAAAAAATCTGGAAAAATCCCTCAAGTCTTGGTTTGAACATAAAGATGTAATGATGGGGTTGAAGCTGGAGGGAAATCATCCAACTCCCTGGAGTGTGAGGCCAAAGAGATGTTAAAACCCCCACACTCATTTTCACACCCTGATTCTGACTCTCATTTGAAGTCAGAGAGAATGACATCAATGAATGCAGATTGGTGGTGGGGGTCTACTCACTGCCAGAGTCCCTTGGAAATGGTGCCCAGCAACGATCAGAAAAGGAGTGATTTGAGGTAGCCCAGTGAAAGGGAGGCCCTAGAAAATCTTAGAAATGGATGAGCAAGTGTGGAAATAGAGGAACACTGTTCACCTCCTGACAACCCTTCAAAACATTTTTTCAAATCATTTATCTGGGGTTCCTGTGGCCATGATTCTTCCTGCCACCAGGACTCACACAGTGTGGGCCCATTTAAACCTTAAAATCTAAAATAAGACATATATTTCCATGACATCACAGTACTACTATTTGTAATAAAGCACCTGCACATGTGGCATAGAAAATCTTCCTGTCTCTGAAATTGCACAGGTTAAAATAATGGGGGCCTGGAACTCATTGTGAAGATGTCACTATTCAACTCCTAACTGTCTTAAAACTCCACCCTTATCTGCACTTTTTCCACCAAGAGGAAGATTAAGAATTGGTCATTTAATCCCATTCACATCTTTTGCAGTTATTTGACCATTATTTGAGTATTGCTGAAGAAAGATACATTTCGTCTTGCTCTCAGATTTTTTTTAAAAACAGTTTTGTACTTTTTTTTCCCAGATCTTAATTTTTGTCATTTAAAGCTTAAAACTTTGCATTTTATTCTCATCTATCAGAGTTTAATTATCTGTCTGGAAATTAGAACATTTCTCTTTCTTAAAATAAAGGACTCTAAAAGCCAATAAAAAGCCTATGACTTAAAAAGTGACCTTGTTGCACTAATCTTTGATCTGAAACTGCACCCAAGGCTATAGCTGCTCTGGTTGACAGGTAAACTCAATGGCACCACTGAGGCTGAACAGGGTTCATTCCAAAGCTTGTCGATGGTGCTCAATGCTCCATTGTGCCTTAAATAGTACAAGTTACATGCATTTAAGATAAATTGTACTCTAAAATTAATTTTGATTAACCATAGTTTTTTATTTAGTTATGTTTTTTTATTTTGGCAGCTGGGGCAAACATTACTGAACAAACTGGAATTATTTACATCTTCAGAGGGGCCCCAATGATCTTACATTGATTTACCATTATCATGTAGTTTGCCCATATTCATATGTGAAATCCAAAAGAAGTGATCTTATATTTCCTGAAATATGCAAACGGTTTTGAAAACTCTGGGAGAGAATTGTTACCTTGTTTTTGTTCCATTTTTTGGTATTCAGTGGGCACTGGGGAGACAAACAGCAGGATGTGATAACCTACAACCAATCTCGCTGTCAGTTTGCACCTTGAATGGAGTACCCTTTAACAATGTCTAATGGCAGTATAGTCACAGCCTTGAATAAAGGTCCTGCATCTCTCTAAGGTCCTATTAGTTAAAATGAACATGGGTGGCACCATGGAGTTGATCTGCAAATTCACTGCTTCAGAAGCACTGCCATTAATTCTTGCTGCAACAAAGGATGCAACTGAAAGAAATGCTCAGCTCCAGCTCCATTCAGGTAAGTCTCTGGTTAGCGATATTAGGCAGCTAATAAATTTTAAAACCTTTTTCTTTAATTTGGCTATATTGATTGTTATAGTTGCAGTGCTTGGACAGGGACTGAGAATTATGTGGTATGGAGTGGTAGTTGCAGTAATTATTCTACCTGTTTGTTTGAGCTATTAACACTGAATCTGTTCAGTAAAAGCAGTGTTCTTTACAGAGCACAGGGGTTGGGTGTCAACAATGCACAAATAAGCCTCCTCTTCCATGCCTCTCCCCACTGCCACACTAATTGGCAAGCTGCCAGTAACCCTTGGGAGTACTCATCATTTGAGGTTCTGCTCATCTATTGTATATACTAAGGTGTTATGTTATCACCGGGCATCAGTCGGACCCTAGAAAGCTGAATAGAAATGGAATGTATCAGATTAAGCTACTGTTATACACAGCAAGACTGAAAGTGCTTTCCTTCTTTGAATAACTTCTGTACAAATCAGTTAACAAAAGTTACAATGAAAATATTTTTTTTTCTTTTGTGATTACATTAAGCAAATACACAGTAAAAAATTGAGAAATATACCATACAGTAACAATTGCTCAGAGTCTGCCTACCATACCAGTGAATGGAACTGGCAACTATTATACCACTGGGAATACTTTGACCACTTACTTGATTGAATTAAAAATTGTAAGGAAATGAATGAAACTTCTGTATTTATTGTCACAAAAAAAACCATTTGCTTTACAGAAAGGTTTTTAAATAATCTTTGAAAATTAGTATGTCTCAAGGGATTGCTCATTATTTTGAAATCCCAAATGGCGTGTGCACCATGTGAAGTTATATCCTGGCCTAGAATTACAGGCATCTGGAACACTCATGAATTTTAATCTATCACAGTCTTCTAATAACATCAAATGTGGTACACAGGCAGCAAGTTCAGAAATATGTAAGCCTGATGAGATTCTTCATGAAACCATTGAAAATTTTCTTTGGTAGAGAAGCCTTTATATTTGGGTCTGTATTCGCTAATCTAAGGCAGCCCAAGACAATTAATATGGTTGAATTACATCCTCTGCTTATTACAACTGTTTGCAGTGACCATAAGTCCATAGATATAGGAGCAGAATTGGACTGTTTGGTCCATTGATTTTGGCTCATTTCTTTCTCAACCTATTGTGCTGCCTTCTCCCTGTGACTCTGGATTCCCTTACCGATCAAGATCCTACCTATCTCTGTCTTAAATACTCTCAATGACTTTTCCTCCATTGCCTTCTGTGGCAATAAGTTCCACAGCTACACCATTCTCTGGCTGAAGAAATTCCTCCTTTTCTCAGTCCTAAAATGTCATGCCTTCCCTCTGAGGCTGCTCCCTTGGGTCCTGGTCTCTCTTCCAAGTCAAAACATCTTTTCCACATCCACTGTATTCAGGCCTCTCAATGATCTGTAAATTCCGATCAGAACCCCCTCATCCTTCTAAACACCATTGAGTACAGACTCAGAGTCCTCAACGGCTCCTCATATGACAACCCCTTCATTTCATAGGATCATTCTTGTAAACCTCTTCTGGACACTCTCCAAAGCCAGCACATCCTTTCTTGGATATGGGGCCCAAAACTGCCCACAATATTCCAAAATGCAATCTGACCAGAGGCTTACACAGCCACAGCAATACATCACTGTTCTTGTATTCTAGGCCATTTGAAATGAAAGCTAACATTGCATTTGCCTTCCTAAATGCCAACTGAATCTGCATATTTAGAGAATCCTGAACTAAGACTTCCAAGAGTCTTTGTGCTTCAGATTTCTGAAGACTTTTGCCATTTAGAAAATAGTCTATGCCTCTATTCTGACCATAGTGCATAACCTCACTTTCCTGCATAGTATTCCATCTGCCACTTCTTTGCCTACTCTCTCAGGCTGTCCAAGTTCTTTTGCAGTCTCTCCTCTTCCTCAGCACTACCTATCCCTCCACCTACCTTTGTGTCATCTGCAAACTTATCAACAATAATGATCTGCATCCAGATCATTAATGTATAATACAAGTAGTTGTGGTCCAACACAGACCCCTGCAGAACTCCACGAGTCACTGACTGCCATCCTGAGAAAGACCCTTTTATCCTTACTTTCTGCCTTTTGCCAGTCAGCCCAACCTCTCTCCATGCCAGTACCTTGCCCCTAACATCATGGGTTCCTGGATTATTTAGCAGCCTCCTGCATGGCACCTTGTCAAAGGCCTTCTAGAAAGCCAAATTGATCATTTCCACAGGATCTCCTTTGTCTAACTTTCTCATTATCTCCTCAAAGAATTCTAACAGATTTGTCAGGTATGACCTTCCCTTGACAAAGCTGTGCTGGCTGTGTTCTATTTTACCATCCACATTCAAGTATTCCACAAAATCATCCTTAATAATGGATTCTAAAATCTTTCCAATGACTGAGGTCAGGTTAACCTTTCTATAGTTTTCGTCTTCTGACTCCCTCCCTTTGTAAACAGGAGTGTTACATTAGCCATTTTCCAGTCCTCTGGGTCTCCACTGATTCCTTAAAGACCACCACCAATGCCTCTACAATCTCCTTAGCTACCTCCTTCAAAATCTGGGGTTGAGTCCAACTGGTCCGGATGATTTATCTGCCTTCAGACTTTTCTGCTTCCCACCACCTTGTCCTTGGTGATGACCATTACAGTTACCATTGGCCCCTGACTGTCCTGAAGTTTTGGTACATTTCTGGTGTCTGCCACTATGAAAACTGTTGCAAAGTACCTATTCAGTTTCTCCACCATTTCTTTGCTCCCCATTACTACTTCTCCAGCCTCATTTTTCTGCAGTCCACTCTTGCCTCCCTCTAACTTTTCAGATATCTAAAAAAAAACTTGCATTTTTTAAATTACTAGCTAGCTTACGTTCATATTTCATCTTCTCCGCCTTATTGCTTTATTAGTTATCCTCTGCTAGTTTCAAAGGTTTCCCAATCTTCTGGCTTCCCACTAATCTTCACCACATTGTGTGCTTTTTCTTTTGTTTTAAAGCTGTCCCTGACTTCCCTTGTCAACCATGGTTGACTCGTCCTCTTCTTAGAATGTTTCTTCTTCCTTCGGGTGAACTTCTGCTGTGACTCCTGAATTACCCAAAAACTATTGCCACTGCTGCTCCACCATCTTCCCTGCTAGATTCCCCTTCCAATCAACTCCAGCCAGCTCCTCCCTCATGTCTTTGTAATACCACTACAAATTGTAATATCACTACATCTGATTCCCGCTTCTCCCTTTCAAACTACAGGGTGACTTCAATTATAGCCACTATATGCATATTATAGTCATTGCCTCCTAGGGGGCTCCTTCACCTTAAACTGCCTAACCAAGTCGGCCTCATTACTTACCAATCCAGAATTGTCTGTCCCCCTTTTTATTCATTACAGGATGAGGGCATCACTGGCTAGGCAGCATTTATTGTCCATCCCTAATTGCCCAGAGGGCAGTTAAGAGTCATCCATATTGCTGTGGGTCTGGAGTCCCATGTAGGCCAGACCAGGTAAGGATGGCAGTTTCCTTCCCTAAAGGGCATTAGTGAACCAAATGGGTTTTTCCCCAATAATTGACGATAGATTCACAGTCATCATTAGACTCTTAATTCTAGATATTTATTGAATTCAAATTCCACCATCTGCTGTGGTGGGATTTGAATCCAGGTCCCCAGACCATAATCTGGGTCTCCGGATTAACAGTCCAGCGATAACACCAGGCCATCGCCTCCCCAACTGATGGGCTGCACCTCATGGACATTCCATAAATTCCTTTTCTATGATCCACTACCAAGAGGACTTTCTCAGTCCACCCACATATTGAAGTCACCCATGATTATTATAATACTGCCTTTCTTAAGTGCTTGGTGCTCAGAAATATACATATAAACCCTAACCGAGAAAATACCCACAAAAGATCTTTTAGGATCTAGAGATCAGTTACTCAGATGTCCACTTCATGATATTTAGGAGGAAAGCAAGAAAAGGCAGTTAAATAGGGAGATAATTTCCTTTGATATGGTCGCAAAAAAGGTATTAATAACCAGAATGACAAAGTTGAATAATGGAACAAGCAAAATGTTCAGTGAAATATTTGAATCGATAAAAAGGTAATGTTGCCATAGTTCCAGAGGGTTGTTCTTTCATTAGAGAGAGATGATTGGATGGTTTAACCTGAGATTCAACATGCCTCAAAGGCTGAGAAGGAGAGTCTCTCACTGTAACCTCAACCCATGTGGAAATTGAACTTGCCATCCAACTAAGTGATCAGATCTGTATGTCTGTTATTCAGACACTGGGTTGGACTTTCATGGCATGACTTGTTGTGGAGATCTTTAAAAATGACAAGCGGGAGCATTGTGTGGCTTTCCCACCCTCAGTTCCATGGTATTAGATATTCACAGAATTATTACAAGCCATTTCTCCTATTGTGTCTGCACTCAATCTCTGAACACTTTAGTCTAGTACAAATCTCTTGCAGTTTCCCTCTAACCCTACACATTGTCTTGATTTAGATAATGATGGCCTCTTGAAACACTCACTGTGTGAGGTTTATTTTTCTCATCCCACATTTGCTTTTTCTGCAAAACACTCTAAAACCTCTGGTTCTTGATGTGTTTATGAATGGGAACAAGTACTCTTTATTCACTCCATCTAGACCTCTCTTGAGTTTGAAAACTTTTATCAAATCTTCTTTTAGCTTTCTGCTGTCTGAGGAAAAGTATCCCAACTCCTCCAATCTTTCCTCATAACTAAGTGTCTCATTTATGGAAAACCTTGTAAGTCTCTTTTGCACTCTCTCCCATGCATTCACAACCTTCCAATGGTGTATTATTCAGCAGTGAACATAATACTCCAGCTGAAGTCAACCAGCAGCAATTATGAGTTCATTATAACCTCCTTGCTTGTGTACATTCTGCCTCTATATATGAAGCCTAGAACATTGTGCGCTGTATTAACAGTTCACTCTACCTATTTTGCCACCTTTATTTACTTATGTATATGTAATGCCAGGTGTCTACTCCTGCACACTCTTTACAATAGTATCCTTTATTTTATGCTGTGTCTCTGTTCTATGTACCAAAATGCAACACCTCTCTGCATTGAACCTCATCTGAATAGAATTAGAATTAGTTTTATTGTCACACGTACTCACACGAGTACAGTGTAAACTGTACAAGTCGCTGCTTACACAGCCACCTTAGGTACTAATGTCCCAAGGTACAGCTTTTTCAGTTATAGCGCTCAGAAAAATAGAGAAGTATCAATGTCCAGCATTGCAGATTATAAAATGGAAACAAAATGGTCAGAACAATAGTAGTCCGACCCAGTGCATTTTGGTACCTAGCCTCCCATCCACACTGGGCCTTGACTCCAGACCACACCAGGCTTCACGTCAGGATTCACAAGGCTGGGAGATCATTCTGGAATCACCTCAAGGTCGGAGGTCCACACTGAGGCCATGCCAGGCTGGGAGATCACCACACCAGACCAAGAGGATGCCATGCTGAGCTGGGTAGCCTCTATACCAGGCCGAGAGAGTGCTTCGTTGGGTCTGTGCTGAGACTGGGAGTTGAGGCTGAGAGTTCCAAGTCCACGAGGTCGGAGGCCACAAGGTCAGAGACCGCGAGATGCCACTTATTTAATCGCTCCGTAAATGTATCAATGTTATTTTGAAGTCCTGTGCTGTTCCCCACACAGTTTACAATTTTCCCGAGTTTTGAGTCATCTGCAAAATTTGAAACTGTCCCTTGCACAAAAATCTAGATCATTTTTTTAATCTGTATCAGGAAAAGCAAGGACTGGGGAAATCCACTATAATGCCTTTTCCAGCCTGAAAAATACCCACTAATCATTACTCACTGCTTCCATTCATCATTGTGTATTCAAGTTGCCACTATCTCTTTTATTCCATGACCCATAACTTTCTTCACAGGTCTGTTGTGTGAAACTGTACCACACATCGTTTAAAAGTCCATGTATACAATATCAACAGCCTTCGCCATATTAACTTTCTCTGTTATCTCTTCAAAAGTTAGTTGGATATGATTATCCATCAAAAACCCATGCTGACTTCTCCAAATCAATCCCACCCCAAATAATTGTGTCTTGAAATTTTCCAAAAATTTCCCACTGCTGAAATTAAGCTTGGCCTGTAATTGCTGATTGTATTTTTATGAGCACAGGAAAGAGGACAGGGCATGAATCAGACTGGCAGAAAATCCAAACCAGGCAGAATTACTTATGATTCATGCTGAGTTCAAACAGAACAGATTTTTCCTTGAGTACTCAGAAAATATTTTTTTCTGTGGCCTTAACCCACAATGTGTTTTATAGAGGAGATGTAAACCCTGTAAATTAATATCCAGGTGAACTGTGATCACCCTAACCACTTCCTGGAAGTGTGTGCCCGCTATTCTGGCAGTTGACATGCTCCTACATCTTGGAGCACACTTGTGCATCTTGTGCATTTGAGTTTTACAAGGCTGGTTATTTTGGAACAAAGGCTACCCAATATAATCATGGTTTTATGACACTATTGCGCATCACCCTGACTGATGCAGAAGGTGGCTTTAATGCTGCCCATCCTTCAACCTGGGTCATGGTGGAGTGTATGACAAATCTGCTGATGTGCTGCTTGGACCTGACAGATGGAGGCTGTCCAATACAGTTCAGTCAGAATGTGTGTTCTTCACACATTGGTGTATTGTAAGTTTGGGCAAGAATTGGGAAAAGGATGTCAAAGGACTGAAGTAAGCAGTTAATGAGATGAGTTTGTTAAGATGTGGTGAGAGATTCTATTGGTCTTTGCAGCGATCCTTTAAGAAGCTCAACAGGAATGTCAGATTCAACTCAACATTTCAATTTGTTTCAGGAAGCATGCAACTATTTTAACCATGTATTGCAAAAACTATTTTTTTCCATATAAAGCTGTCCTAAACTGCTGGCATTGGACCATCAAGACACATTTAAATTTTCACTGCAAGTTTAGTTTCATGGTCTTTATGTCTTTCCTGGTGGTCACCCAGCTTACTCTCTGCCTGCACCTTAGGTGTGACCACTTCACTAAAACTCTTATCTATGATACGCTCACCATCTTGGATGATCCTAAATACATCTAGCTCCGGCTCCAGCTCCCTAACATAGTCTCCCAGGAGCTGCAGCTGAGTGCACTTTCCACAGGTGTAGTCATCAGGGACGATGGAAGTCTACCCGAGTTCCCACATCCTACAGCAGGCCAGTGGCATGCTCCTAACTACCATCTCAAATGCTCTAAGAAGGAAGTTAAAAGGACTTTACCTGAGCTTACCTGTACTTTTTGCTGAACTGCTACTCACCAAACCTCTTGAGTCAATGCTTTACTTCTCACTCTGCTACCAGTAAGTTTTCCAATTGCATATCTCTCCCTCTTTTTTTGTTTGATTAGAGGAGGGGGAAGAAGGGAAACATTACAGTGATGTAATGTTTGATATAATGTTTGGGGCTTAAGCACTCCTTGATACCAGACCCATGACAATCTTCTCTTCAGTGCAGGTGACTGCTTCCAGGCTCTAATGTGTGCACCAAAGTGATGCCTCACCCTCTCAGATAAATGGTAGAACCCTCAGAAACATTATAGTTCAGAAGGACCTTGATGTGCATGTCCACCACTCTTATGGTAGCAGGATAGGTTGATAAAGCGGTTAATAAGGCATAGTGAAGAAAAGAGTTTAAGGGCAAAAAGGTAATGCTGCAACTGTATAAAAAGTTGGTTAGGCCACAGCTAGGGTATTGTGTACAGTTCTGGAATCCACATTATAGGATGGATGTGATTATACTGGAAAGAGTGCAGAGGAGATTGACTAGGATGTTGCCTGGGCTGGAGAGTTTTAATTATGAAGAGGGACTGGATAGATTGGGTTGTTTTCCTTGGAACAGAGACGACTGAAGGTGTCATGATTGGGATGTATAAAATTATGAGGAGCATAATAGACAAGGCAGACAGGAAGAAACTTTTCCCTTTGATGGAGGGATCAATGACCAGGGGGAAATCGATTGAAGGAAAGAGGCAGGAGGTTTCGACAGGATCTGAGGAAAACCTTTTCACTCAGGGGATGGTAGGAATCTGCAACTCATTGCCTTTAAAGTTGGCAGAAACCCTCATAACATTTAAGAAGTTCTTAGATATACACTTGTGATGTCAAGGCATACAAGACCATGGGGCAAATGCTGGAAAATGGAATTAGGGTACTTAGGTGTAGTTCTTGTCCAGTGTAGAAGGGCCTTCTTCTGTGCCATGGACCTCTATGACTCCATGAGTCTTCCATGTTCCTTGACAGTGATCGCAAGCTGTCTAGCAAGCTGACAATGCATTAAACAATTCTTTGTATATATAAATGAGCCTTTCATTATTGGTTGCCTTATCAAAGCTCTCACCTGAGTCCTCTCCAATGAAACTTATCTATTACCTGATCCTTTGATGAGTTGTCTTGGGACCAATAGCTGAGTTGGTAGCTGTGATTTGAGACAGAGTGATGTACTGTTGGAATATCATCACCATCGGTCTTTTCTTCATCTTCACACTGTTGCATCACTGCTGGAGCTGGACACTTTTCTTAGATATCTAAAAGAAGAGATGTACCACCTCGGTTTCAATTGTTTTTGGAGTGCAAGGTATTTTAGTTTGTGACTAACATCAAGCGGTATCCTCTAATTCTGCAATTGCAACCTAAAATGTTCCTATTTACAATTCTTTTATGTATGCTTTTAAGTATTTTCATAGATTGATTCTACATACTGAATACAAGCTCAGTTCTTCAAACCTACTTGAAAACTATGCCTCTAATGTAAACCCTCTCCAAAGATCACTTTGATAGATTTTGACTTTTTGTCATAACTTGGAGTGAGTGAAAGTAGCTTGCCAGGTCAATTTCACATCTCTCCTGATTTTCATTCCCATTGAAATAAACTCACCATTTCTTTTTCAAGTCTACTGTATAACACAGAGTCAAAATCTAGACCAGTGCCTTTACAAATATTGAATAATACTCCACTGCGGTCAATGGTTAATTGCAGTAACTTTAATTTTGATTCATGTTCAAGTGCCTTTGAAATATATTCCAGTATTTGGCTGTACTGCGCTTATGAAAGTGCAAATGCTTATGAAAGGACAATATTTATTGGTGCTACAATGTAGAATAATAACAGTGGAGAACAAGGAAAATGTAAAACTGTCATGATAAAATCTATGTAACACTGCCAGGATGACTGGTTTCAGAAATAATGTCACAGTCATTTCATTAGGTGAGACATTGGAGCCAATCTTCCTTCTACCCTGATATTTACTTGATGTCTACCTTATATTACATTTTAGTTGCATTGTTTTTGTTGCCTAACTGCATATTATTATACTTTCAGTCTGCAACAGGATCCATTTTTAGTCATCACCAAGGCCCTCAATTTTAGCTAATCTTTTGCAATGTTACAAATAACCATTTACAAAGACTTTTAGAATTTGAGAAGAATATGTATTTTGTCTCAATTATACATTTTGCTGCTTTCTGTTTCTGTAGACTGGGGTGTGGATCTAGACATTTTGGAATGTCTATTTCCAATAGTTAAAATGGAATCAGAATATTTATGTAAATATCTTCCGCTTCGATTTTAACCTTATTCAGCCATAAATACAGCATGAAATGAGTTGGTGAGTAAATCAGTGTCGGAGTCAAATCCAACTACCTCCTGTCAGACTATTCAAGTTGAACTTGAGGCTATAATATGTTCCTCACAAAATTGCACTTTACCAAACTTTTTTAACATTGCTCTCGTAATATGATTACCACATGAATGTAAACTGAAAAAATGGATTTATTATTTATTATTTTCACTCAGTGTAAAATAAACTAAAATTTTATGCCTGCTTTCTACAGCTGAACAAAAGCCACAGCCTATGGGGCTGAGTCTTGATGAGGTAGCCTGTGTAGACTGATGCATGGATATTCTCTTTTTAAAAGAAAACAGAACATATCCTTGGATTACCCTGCATTCTGTGAAGCTTGTGTTTGATAGGTACCCCCATCAGAACATGAGCCTATTTGACATCCTTGCAATCCTGTAGGGAGCATTCTGCAGCAGAACCCTGGCTAAAGAAAAAAGTTTGACTGCTGCTCTGAGGATCATACAGGAAGTCTGAATCCCCGGTGTTGGGACATTTGTGCTTGCATTTGAGTAGTGGGGCTGGGATAGTGTCTCATGGTTTGATTTTGGGAAAGGAAGTTAGGCGGACTAGAGTGAATAATTTGGCTTCTTTCTAAAGTTGTTCTCACCTCCCTGCAGCAACTGGATTTCACAGCACCAAGATCAACATGCAAAATAGGGACAATCAGAGATACTTAATTAGCAAATCCATCTCCCAGAGACAAGTTGGCTGCTCATCCCTATCCCATTTTGGTTTAACTCAGAAAACAGCATGTTGGAAATGGTTCAGGATTCAAACATCTCATCCACCTCAACCCAACTGTTTTGTTGAGTTGATGTTCAGTCCAATGTTACTGGCAATAGTTTTGATTACAGAAGCTTACAGAAAGGGAGAGAATATTCATACATTCTCCAACTATTTTTGGAGGAAGAAACAGTTATTAGACATTTTAACAAAGTACTGATGTGTAAGGAATTAAGCAATACTATCCTATAGATTTTTTTTTAGAAGCTTCAATGTTGTCAATTTATTCTGGTAAGGAGGGCAGATTAAAAAAATAATCATGGTGTTATTCAAAGCTAATATAACACACCAAAAACTATTAACAAAGTTAGCATTGTACATTTTATTTTGCAACTTGGTACAATATTTCTTCTCCAGTTAGACATTGTTGCATTTTTTTAAATGTTTAATGTTGTGGTTTCCATTTTTAAAAACTGCATTAAAATGATTGAAACAAAACTAAAATATAAGAATGTATGGTTGGTTTGTTCATTATACTTTAATTCTTTTTGATCACCCTGGAGTCCTACATCACACACAATTCTACCACATTTGTGGTAGAGCCATTGTGCCATACTGCCAGCCCTTTGCTGATGATAATCTTATTCAGAACATTTTGGAACACTCAAGAGCATTCATTGATAACTTTGCAGATGACTTCCTCTAACTCTGTTTATTTCAGAAAGTCTCTCCCTATTGACAACTCCCTAATGGTTGATGCAGTTTGTACTGGATAGTTAATCATGAGCCCAGGTGACTATTTTAATACAGTAGCGTAAGATCTTTCACTGAGTTCCTGGCTTGAGACAAACTTACTTTAAAATATACAAAATGCTGCATTTTAAAATGAAATGAATATATATATGATGACAGAACCAAAATGATGCACTCTTTCAAAATAACAGGAGAAAAGTGAAACAAAAACAGAAGTTGCTGGAAAAGCTCAGCAGGTCTGGAAGCATCTGTGAAGAAAAATATCAGAGTTCATGTTTTGGATCCGGTGATCCTTCCTCAGAACAGTGAAATATTGATAATGATGATTGTGTTGAGTTATGAATGAGTAAGTTCAGGAGCATGTTTAATTATTTTAAGTAGAGAAAACAACTAAGAAAAAATGATGACAGTCATTCCATCATTTCATGAGTCACTAGTCTCCCTTTATTATGAAGCTCACATTGCTTTGTTATGAACCCTCTCCCCAGTTTTACCACAAATCCCTTCAGCTCCTAGTCATTTCGACAAATGGTTACCATCTTGGCAGTCAATAGACTTTAAGTTTGTGCTTTTCAAAACAGTTCAGCTTACTGGATTGACAGCATGACAAATTCATTGGAATCGGGACAGATAAACTATAAACTGAAAACACTCACCCATAAGCAGCATCTGCAGTTAAATTATAATGGTTTAATGGCAAATGCAGTAAATTCTCCAGTGTAAATAAAATGGGATCTAATCAATATGAGTTTCTTACAAGCCCTTGAATATTCCTGACATCCAAATTGAAACAAGGTTAATGTACAACTCTTGAACTTATCACAAGTGCATGGTACAGAAATGGCCAATTTGACACCATAGCCATGGGTCAAGATGTTATTAATTGCCAGACATTGCTGACAAATATGTTATCAGTATTACAACAAAGGTATCTGAGATCTCATGGCAAGGTGTTGCTTAACAAATTAGGTTCTTTATACTGCATGATTTCACTTTATAGTTAATGCTGCATTACACACAGCCACACTAATACATGTATTCTTTCAGGAGTAAAGCTTAAATTGACTTATGTAGATATAAGAACATCTTAACTAGATAACGTCACATAAAGCTAAAGACATTTCCCTTCATATATCTTTGTGTCAAAATTCTCTCTAATGAGGGACAGTGAAATGCCACAACAACTTTTCTTTCTAAATATATAAATTTAGAATTAAATTCTAGTATAATAACAACCTCTCATTATCACTTCTCTTCTTTGGAGAAATTATTCCTTTTGGTCACTAAGAAGTTGCATAATACAATTGGTTGTAGAAGTTTAGAAAAATAGGACTGTGTTTCTCTCTGTGGGGTCTAATAAGTTTTCTTTACAATTGTCCCAAATTAGCCTTATTAACTATCTACCATGTACCTATGGCACCCCTCTCTTCCAATGCTAATCCCATTCTCTCACTCTGCTGGAGCCAGAAATATTTGCCATTGGCTGGATATGTGGGATCCCTAGAACTGATGTCATTCTAAAATCATAGAATCATATAGTACAGAAGACTCAGCCCATTGAGTCTACTCTGACAAAAACTACTTTAAATCTACACTAGCCCCACTTTCCAGCATTTGCCCCAGAACCTCGAATATTACGATATTTCAAGTGCTCATGCAAGTACTTTTTAAAGGTTGTAAGATTTCCTGCCTTGAATATCCGCCCAGGCAGTGCATTCCAGATTCCCACCACCCTCTTGGTGAAAAGACTTTTCCTTAAGTTCCCTCTAAACCTTAAAATTATGCCTCCTTGTATTGACCCTCAACTAAGGGAAACATCTGCTTTCTATCCACCCTTATAATCTTATACACTCAATCAGGTCCCCTGTTAGCCTTCACTGCTCTAAAGAAAACAACCTGAGCTTATCCAGCCTCTCCACAAAGCTAAACTGCTCCATCCCCGGAAACATCCTTGGGTGAGTCTCCTCCATACCCCCTACAGAGCAATCACATTCTTCCTAAACTGTGCTGACCAGAACTGCACACAGTATTCCAGCTGTGGTACAAAGAAAGTTTTGTACAGCTCCAACATAACATGCCTTCTCTGAAAATATATGCCATGACTGATAGAGCCATAGAATCATCAAGTTATACAGCATGGAAACAGGCCCTTCAGCTCAAACTGGTCCGTGCTAACCATGGTGCCAACTCAGCTAGTTCCAATTACCTGTATTTGGTCCATATTCCTCTAAATCTTTCTCATCCATCTACCTATCAAATTGTTTTTTTAAATGGTGCTAGTGTACCTGCCTCAATCACTTTCTCCGGCAGCCCATTCCATAATACACACCATTCTCTGCGTGAAAAAAATTGCCCCACATGTCCTTCTTAAATTTCTCCCCTCTCACCTTAAATCTATGCCCTCTAGTTTTCAATTCCTGATCCCTGGGAAAAAGATTATATGCAATCAGCCTATCTAGGCCCCTCATGATTTTATATACCTCAATAAGGTAACCCTTCATTCTCCTACCTTTGAAGGAATAAAGTCCTATCCTGGCCAACCTCTCCCTATAACTCAGGTCTACTAGTCCAGGCAACATCCTTGTAAATCCTCTTTGCATACTTTCCAGTTTAACTCTGTCTTTCCTATAAGTGGGCGACCAAAACGGTACACAATACTCCAAGTGCAGCCTCACCAATGACTTATACAATTGTAACATAACATCCCAACTCCTATACTCAATGCCTTGACCGATGATAACCAGCATGCTAAATGCCTTCTGTACCATCCTGTCCACCTGTGACGCCACTTTCAACCAACATATGTACTTCTACTCCTAGGTCCCTCTATTCTACAACACTTCTCAGGACATTACCATTTACTGTATAAGTCCTACCTTGGTTTGACTTTCCAAAGTGCAACACGCCACACTTAACTATATTGAATTGCATTTGCCAATCCTTAGCCCACTTCCCCATGTGATCAAGATCCCTCTGTAAGTTTTGATAACGTTCTTCGCTATCAATGATATCTCCTAATTTTGTATCATCCACAAACTTACTAATCATGCCTTGTACATTCACACCCAGATAATTTATGTAAATAACAAACAACAAAAGTCCCAGCACCAGTCCCTATGGCACACCACTAGTCACAAGCCTCCACTCCAAGAAACAACCTTCAACCATTACCCTCTGCTTCCTACCATAGAGCCAATTTTGAATCCACTTAGCTAGATCTCCCTGGATTCCATACAATCTAACCTTCATGACTGGCCTGCTGTGCGGGACCAAGTCAAAAGCCTTACTAAAGTCCATATAGACAACATCCACTGCCCTACACTCATCCATCCTCTTGGTTACCTCTTCGAAAAACTCTGAAAAATTAGTCAGGCATGACATGCCACGTATAAATCCATGCTGTCTATCCCTAATTAGACCTTGACTATCCAAATGTTAGTTGATCCTGTCTCTCCAATAACTTGGCAACCACTGATGTCAGGCTCACTAGCTTGTCTTTGCTACCTTCCTTAAACAATGGAACAATGATTAGCCACCCTCCAGTCTTCTGGAACTTCACCAGTGGCTAAAGATGAAGCAAAAATATTTGTAAAGGGCCCCTCCCCCAACATCTGAGAATGGACTTCATAAAATCATAGAATCCCTACAGTGTGGAAACAGGCCCTTTGGCTCAACGAGTCCACACTGACCCTTGGAGCATCCCACCCAGACCCATCCCCCATAACCCACCTAATCTACAGATCCCTGAACACAATGGGCAATTTAGCTTAGCCAATCCACCTAACCTGCACATCTTTGGACTGTGGGAGGAAACTGGAGTACCCAGAGGAAACCCACACAGACACGGGGACAATGTGCAAACTCCACACAGTCACCCAAGGGTGGAATTGAACCTGGGTACCTGGTGTTGTGAGGCAGCAGTGCTAACCACTGAGCCACCATGCTCAGGCCCAGGAGATTTATCCACCTTAATGCACTTTAAGGCAGCAAACACCTCCTCAGTGGTAATATGTATGCTGTCCAAAACATCCCATTTGTTTCCCGTATTTCCTTAGCATCCACAATTCCCTCCTCAGTAAACAAAATATTCATTAAAAATCTCCCCCATCTCCTGTGGCTCCACAAAGACTGCCATGCTGATCTTTAAGGGGACCTATTCTCTCCCTAGCCACCCTTTTACTCTTAATAAAGCTATAGAACCTCTTGGGATTATCTTTAACCTTATCTGCCAGATCAATCTCATACCCTCTGAAAGAAGCCAGTACCCCATATGCCATAGGGACATTTAAGTGACTCTTGGATAGGCACATAGATGATAGTAAAATGTAGGGTATGCAGGGTAGTTTGATCTTAGAGTAGGATAATCGGTGGGCGGAAGGGCCTGTACTGTGATGCACTGTTCTACGTTCTATGTTATGTTGTTCATAACTACCCTATTAACCTGTTCTGTCACTTGCAGGAATCTGTGGATAAGCACTCCAGTATCCCTCTGTTCCTCTGAGCTTCTTAGTGTCCTGCCTTTCATTCAGTACTCCCTTGTCATGTTACTTCTTTCAAAGTGTATCATCTCACATTTATCAAGATTAAATTCCATCTGCCACTGATCTGCCATCTGACCAACACATCTATATTTTCCTCCCATCGTCACCCCCCCGTCCAATCTTCAGGTCATTCGCAAACTTACTTATCATTCACTCCACATTTTCTTCTATAGCTTTCATATATATACCATGAACAATACATCTTTAATAGGCTCTGTGTACATGGTCAGGCACCGTCAGTTTGGATCTGTCCTGCACAGTTTCTAATATTTGCTATGAATGTGGAAGGTAAGGGGAATTTGGGACAGGGATTTAGAGGTCCTGCCAGACGGGATGGTGTGGAGGAGAGACATGCTTTTTCCACAGGACCAGCAGGAAAGGCCATAACACCAGACCATTCAGATTGTCAATTGTGTGGATTAAAGAAATGCTAAATTTAAACTTTATGTTTTTATTTTACTTTTCATTTCTATATCTTCTAACAGCCTTCAGCAAATCTTTCTTTATCTTTGCCTATTTGATTTTATACAGGCTATACCAATTCTAATTTAACATCCTTCTCAGAACTTTTTTTTTGGTTTACTCCCAATCCTTTTATTTCATTTATTCAGGTGACAGTCTGTTTGTTCTATTGTTTCCCAGCAGTTCCAGTCATCTGTTGCCTTCACTGATTGACTTCTAGCAACTTTGGAGGCAAAGAAAATATAAAATGCAAATAGGCCAGAACAAGGGTAACTCGGAGGGCACGTTGCAGGATTCACTTCTCTAGTATACTCTGGCCGATATGAAATTTCATGTGCAAGTGTGGAAGAAAAAGTTGGACTCCAAGGGGACACCGTGAGATATATTTCTCTCATGAATTCTAGCCCATTTTAAATTTCATCTCTCAAACAAACAACGTTGGTGGCCAAAGACAATTATAAATGTTCTTTCAATTGAAGTGAACTGGAAGAAGCTGATACTAGTTAAATGGAATGCATGCTGTGGTACAAAGCCACACAAATCAAAAACTTTTGAGGTTTGGAGTAAGATTTTCCAGGAGTCAGGTCAACTTCAAATCCTTTATAAATGGACAGGATTCTCACACCCCATTCCAAGCACCAGTAATTTTGCCAGCATTGGAAGAAGAGAGTGGTGAACCTGATCCCCGTACTCCTAACCTGGCAGGCTCTATTGTTGGGTAGGTAACTCATGTACTCTTTTCATGAAGTTGAGCCATCTTCTTGAGAAAACATTGATCACGGCCTCTCGGAAGTGTTGAAAAACATCACCTGGATTCTGGAACCTCTTGACAATTACATTGGTAAAGTCTTAACCATGATCCTCCATATGAATCATATTTCCCATACCCTCCAAGAACCTCTGTCTCCTGGATACTCACAGACTAACACACCCATGAGCCAAATTATAAAATGGTAATCCTGAAGTACTTAAAAGCAGACAGTCAGAAATCTGTTTTGAAAGTAATCTGCTGCTGTTAAAAGCCCATATAAGTTTTAATCAGACAGAGCCATTATAATATAAATTACAGAAGCTATATCTCATTTCACATCTTCTAATCTTGTCCACATAAACAGATGGACAATGAAAGAATGAGTTCAAAGAAAGAATAACTGATCATAATCTCATAACAATGTCAAGTGTCCCTCCACACCTACCTGTAACAACTGATCTGTTGCTATAATCTAATAGCTTGAGTGTCTTGGTGCTCAGTCAAGCATTCCAAATAAAGTCATTTGGAGAAATAGACATCCGACTATCTGTTCAGTTTACAGGTGGCGTCATTAAAGGAAAAAAAGGCCTTTAAAATAACTGAGGCAAAGTCCCTGGGAATTGAGGCAAGCCTCCTAACCAACTCTGAATGACAATTAACACATCCATTGCATTCTCGAAACTGTTTCTGAAGACAGCAGGCCTGATTCTATCCCATTCCTTGGAATGGAAATATGGCAGGTGGGGCCCTTTTAAAGAGGCCTGTTGAGTCTGGAAATCTCCAATTTAAGCTTCTCAACTTAATGGCAATATTCTGCTCATGATACTTGATCCAAATCAAGGTATCCAGGTTCTGCCAACTCAATAGCATAGCCCACTGACTCCCAACATCCCTACTTAAGAAGAGATTAAACCCAGTTATTGCTGAAAATGACCATTCCAATTGAAGAGATAATCAACAGCTTGCTAAGATGCATGTGTTGACTAAGATGCAATCAATGCCCTTTAAGATGAGGTATAGAAGGACCACTGTTGATAGAACTATACAGGAGCTACACCAACTTGAAAGGACTGCAAGGAGAAATTAATTGGAAACAGGAGAAAAAAGTGAATTGAAACTGGCAAACTAATTGCTAAAACAAAATAATTATGAGGTGAAACATTCAAATTTCTTTCACTGATTCATTATTTTTTAAGAGACTATATGTAGAACACTATAAGGTAAGGTTAATTGCCTCAGTTTTCAATCTCATTTAAAATTTGCAACTTGTTTAAACAATATTTACAGCACAGGAAAACTGTGATTTTAAAAATTGTTGCCCTGAACATTTGCTTTGCAAACCTTTTCTCATTTGTTTGCAAGCTACTTGAGCATGTAAATTGCATTGAAACACATCATCACATCATCTGTGCCTGATTTCATTGTGACAGAAGAACTGTAGTTGCTCTAGTCTTTTTTAAATTCCTGACCAAAAAAAGACTATCAAGTTTTATTTTTAATGAGACAATATATCTTGCTGACTTAAATATTTCTTTTTCACCAGTAATACGATACCATTGCAAACTAAAGCCAATAATTAAACAAGAGGGAACATTGCATGTGTGAACATAAACTTTTAGAATTTTTGGGAAGATTCTAACCAGAGAAAACATGTCAGAACTGTGCAATATTTTAAACAATACTTTATATGTTTGTAAATAAAAAATACAGTTCAAGTACGACAGAATCTCTAGCTTGTTTGAATTGTGTTCATTGCATTGGTTTAACCTTACAATGAACTTGTAAAATCCATGAAAACACCACACCAGCCTCATCATTAAATTATCCCATCTATCCAATTGTAATGTTATGGTAACCATATAAAAAGTCATAGTAATAAAAGTGAAAGATATATCACACAGGAGCTGCATGCCATTTATATGGGAGGCATATGTCACTTATATTGCTGCTGTGCTGATCTGGGGCATTTGACAAATGAATGCTGGCTCCTCCATCACTAGCAAGCTTGTCCCAGTCTCAAATATCAGTGGCTGAGCTATGGTGGCTTAACCTACTCAGTTAAAAGCACCTTGTTCATGTAAAGGAATTGACACTGACACACATACTAGCCACACGTTACCAGATGTGAGCGAATTGTTACCTTTTATCTGGCGTATACTGTAAATCAAACATAGCCAAAGAAAATATCAAATTTCTACACAAGTCATGTCTATAATTCCTAGACTCAGGGTGTAACAAGTATGCAAGCACATTTATGATGATTTAACCCTTTAAATCTTTAGTAGGACATACTATTAGATAAACTCATCATATCAACGTGAATAACAAATGATCAGCAAAACTAAGACTGGTTTGCAATTGAATTTTTAAAAATATTATATCATAAACAATTATAATAGTTTTGTTTGCTATTACAACACTACACTTGTTATTTAACAAATCTCAGAAATTAATACTACTTATGCACAATGCCAAGTACAGTGCTATCTTGTAGTTTGAATGATCAACAAATCATTCATTTATTTCAAGGTTACAAAATTGTGTTAAACAATAAGTGACTAACACTGGTTAAAATTCAGTTAAGGGAACATTTGCGTTCTGAACCCGCACTGACAAAATGCATCAGATTTATAAATCTAAAAGCTAAATAGCACATTTGGGTAAAATAGCACCTGTGAACAAATTCAATATAATGTAAATGTTTATTTTTTAGAGGAGTAGAGATTAAGTTTATTTACTCTAAATGCTATTTAATGTATTAATTACAGTGTGACAAATAAGTATATATTTGCTCCATTTTTAGCCCTCTTTATTTCTACTAAAGGCAAATTTGAATTGGAATCAAGAGCTTCAGATCTGGGCAAGACTCAACTTCTATTTTTTTTTCTTCTTCATCTCTCGCCATTTAGCATATGGCTTAATCAATGACATTGCTTCACTTATGTCAGAACAGACAACTGCCTCGTCAACTTTGGTCACAATTATAAATACATGCTGGTAGAAATATTTTGCATTAATATACCGAGGCAAGGCTTTGCCCATAGCTCACAACCATAACTACTAATATTTTCTTCTGTGTGAAAATAATTTTCATTCATGAGACCAGTGGAAATCTATTATTATAGTATAGATTTTATTTTGATTTATGACCCTCAAAACTTACTATTACAAAACTTGCATATAGAAAGAGCCTGATCATATTAAATTTTTTTCTGAAAATCTTCACATCATTAATTATTTTGGAAGCACCATGAAAACAAATCTCGGATCTGCACAGCTATTATTTAATGTAAGTTCTTACTTTAGCACAAATCACTTTGTGTGGCAGCTTTCAGCTGTCGCAAACCCATCCTGCAGTAGTGTCTCTAAATCCACCCACATTGCCTTTTCCTGCCACTGGTTGTGTCCTTTATATTTAACAATTTTAAAAGTAGTTTACAATTTGTTATGAAAAAGGTGCTGTATTGATGTTGTATAAGAGTTAGTACTGCTGATTAGAATTTCTAAATTTTCAAATATTTCCGTAAAGATAGTACAAAAGAGAATTTGTCCAACAAACTTTGCTAAAGCCATCATCTGAGGAACCACAATTTGTAAAACACAAATGTTTTCAGTCACAAATGTAAGTTGTCATTTTGCACCAACTGCTGATACTTTAATTAACTCTGAATTTATTTTGGGGCTTTGGAAGTTCCTAGGAATTGTTCCATGTTTAATGTGTTACAAAAAGTATGACCTTAACCAGAATGTTAATCAAAGGCATCATAAAATGTCAGAAATTGATCATAATGAGATTTTCAGGTGCTTCATGATAGTATAGAGATTTGCAAACCTTTGATATTCTAGCTGTTTTAATATCTGTCCAATACCAGATAGTTCTAGGCAGTATTGTCGACTTATTTTCACTTATCACTCATAAGGAAACTAAAATTGCCCTCTTATCATCATGCAAGACTTGTATGGAAAAACACATAAGATAACATATAAACATCAGTCCTTAATTACAGTTCTTTAATCTTGCTTAATCTTAAAAGACCTTTTAATACTGAATGGTCCAAGTGGAGAACTGAAGAATAAATTTCTTATCAGCTTCCATAGAATTCTATCAACACATTATATCAAATGAGAGTGTTTAAACAACGTTTCAATTAAACAGAACTGCAATTTCTGAGTACGGTCACCAATGGCTTGCTGGGAAAACAGCTTACTTGTACACAAAAGTTTAAAAGACTCAGATTCAATCCTTGGTTTGTGCCAGTTAATCTCAGTATAGATCAGTGTACAATTAAGCTGGGTACCTCTTGGCTACCAATGACATGGAATTGTAGCATAATAAGTGCCAGCATCTTCAGTAGAGGGAGGACAGGGCAGAAAAATAGAAAAAAAATTTGCAGGGATTAGCTTGAAAGTTATTGCTGAGGTAATTATGGGATTGAGAGTCAAGATCAAGTATCTCCTTAAATTCCGATTTATTCCATTCCTGTTAATTAATTCCACATGGAATCCTGAGAACTATTTCATGGACAAATTATGACTTTACAACAGATACTTTAAATATATATCCTGGCCATATTAATTCCAATGTCGTAAACTTAAGAGAACATGATATATGATGGCATTTAAGTAACAAGAAACATATTGGCCTATGAACAATAAAAATTAACACTTCTTTTTTCACATTAAGCAATAACGTAAAGTAATATTCAGAACTGATTTACTTAATTAAACTGAATTATTTAAACAGAGAAAAGTGATTTTTCAAATACACTATTATAGTTAAAGCATTTTATTCCTTGATGAGATTGAGTTACCAGATTTCTTCCTTCAGTTGGTCTATACACACTAAGTAAGAATAAATTCTTCAGATTAGAACAATATGTGGTAATAATGTGAATCATTTACAGAAATAATTAATCAGTGGAATTTTAAAGCTATCTTTCTCTTTTGATGTTCTGGTTTCAATTATGAAATTTTGTATGCATTATTAAAACAGTGTTGATGAATTAATAATGGAAATATCTCACAATTAACACATTCACAATGAGACCTGAATGGATTTGTATGAATGGTTTTCTGTAATATTACTATGGTAAATATATAGTCTGTGCAATAATTTAGTTATAACTCTCATTCATCAATGGATAGTTGTGCTTGACCTTAGCTCTGGGGTCTCACTCGTACAATCTATCATTAAACCCAGCAGCAAGAATTGGATTAGAACTGCATTGTTATGCAGTTGCAAACCAAGCAATAAAATAAGACAAACGGTTGACACTGATAATCTATGGTATCGCAGGAAAAGTGAATAATGCTACTTCACTAAACTTGCCCCGAAAGCCGGCTTCCATTAAGTAGGACTTGCAGAAGCATCAATATATTTTACAGTAGTCTCCACTCATGTCAGCCTTTTATCATATAAGTGGTTTAAATTTAGAATCAGTTCAGCAGCTGAGGTAGTTGTGTGTCCTGGTCATCTCAATTTTACTTTCAGTGTAACAATAGGTGAGAATGTCACCACTGATGTTCAGCTGTGGTTGGTTCGCTCACTCAGCTGGTTCATTAGTTCGCAGAGATTTCATTACCCTGCTGGGTAACATCATCAGTGCAGCCTCCGATGAAGTGCTGTTGTATTTTCCCCTCTGGTATTTAAATTCTGGGGTCCAGTGGAATTGGTTACCTCATTTCAGTTTTTTTCTTCGCTGTGGTGTATATATGGGGTCTAATTCTATGTGTTTATCGATGGCTTTCTTGGTGGAGAAACAAGCCTCTAGAAATTCCCATGCTTGTCTCTGTTTGGCCTGTCCTAGGATCTTGACGTTGTCCCAATTGAATTGGTGGTTCTCCTTACCCATGTGAATGGAGACAAGTGAGTATTGGTCATGTCTTTTTGTTGCTAGTTGGTGTTCATGCTGATTCATGTTCATGTTCAGCATTCAGATCCTTAAAATGCAGTTTGATTCATATGGTGTTCTAGGCATCTAACCCTACAATTCTTGGAGTCATCACAAAATTAAAGACATTTTTTAAAAAGTGTGCAAATTTTCCCCAATTTTCCTGATTTTCAGACCCAGGTTGACAGAAAGCATGGGCCAGCTGTCTGTACTTAACAAGAATTACTATTTACTACAAATAATTAGACTCTAGCTTAGCTACAGGTGAGCTGTTCAAGTAGGGAAAGTCACTATTGTCCCAGATGACCATTGGGTTGCTCTCCCATTAGAGACAGATGACTGGTGGTGGTTTAACATGAGGGTCACCACAACCCAGACAAGGAGCAAGGATGAGAAGGTAGGACCTTCCTGGTGATCTCAGCAAGTACAGGAATTAAACACATACTGTTGGTTTCACTGCATTGCAAACCAGCTATCCAGCCAACTGAACTAGTCCAATAATTAAATATCTCCTTCCCTTGTAAACTCCACTTTACATATAAATAGACAGACACACACCCACAGATACAAATACACACAGGCAGTGAAAAATTACAGAGGGGAAAATTGGGAAAATAGTTTAGTGTTCTTATCCACAAGAGTTGCCCAGAAGTCCACAATATTCACTCAGGAATATATGAAATCTTGTGGTATCAACTCAAGCCTGAGCTGCGGTACCTCTAGCCAATTATCACCTAACCCACCCCACCCCTACCTAGTTGAAGAGACCAGTTGCATAATTAATAAGATTGGATGACTGAGAGAGGAAAGTTGCTTTGAGCAATAGTCATCCAGACACCACGAATTTCACTTGACAGAACACTTCAGCTGAAAATTGGTAAATTGTGTCCCATTTATTGAAATTGTCTTTCTACTGCACCACTAATATACTTTAACCACAAACTGAAATGTTTGTGCATACTTCGTCTTTATTGAACAATACCACCCATTGGTTTTGCATATGCAATTCGTGAGATTTTAAACTGTGTGGAAATCTTACTGTGGTTCATATCTGTATAGCGGATGGAAAATTCTGAATCAGTAATGAGGTTAGATACAATCCTTTACTTGATTTTGAGGTTGTGGCCTAATGAGTCATTCTAACATCTTCTCGTGAAATTGAAGGACTCCAGTTATGGCCTAACTGACTGGCTGAACTCCATGTAACTTTACAATCAAGAATAAGAAGTTTTTCTATTTTTTAATTTAAAAAAAAAAGCAAATTTTTTTTTATTCTCTGTAAAACCTTTGGAACTAAATCTCCAAGAAGATTTGATGTATTTATTTTTGTAGATTAAGATTGCATTGTATCTGCTAATAAGCATTACTTTGGGTGAACGGCAGTGACATATAGCTCCTATGCATTATAAAAATCTCCTCAGAGTTGGATGCTTCTCTTACAGTCATAGTCATAGTACTTTGAGTCCTAAATCCAAACTGAAATGACTGAATATGTCCTTTGCATCATGTAGTGATTTTGTGAGCATCCATTGTGAGATTGAACAATAAGCAAGGTGGAAGAGCTTGCCCCTGCCAGGGCCATCCAGCATACATGCCATTGATATTTCTTTTAAAGTACAGCTGCGCAAAATTTCAGATGCTGCAAACACCTTGCCATTATAGCACCACACTTTAGCTGGAGATGCTGGTGGTCAGGGAGGTGGAGAGGAATGCCATCCTTATTCTTGCTGACTGCCACAAGAGCCACATCAGACAAAGCCAGCCTGGACTCCAATAGTAGGTGGGTCAGTGCTGTGTCCCGAGTCAACAGAGATGCTCAGCAGTTTAGGAAAGAAAGGTGACTCAGTGTAAATGCCACTCTGCTGCTGAAAGGCCCATTATCAAGGCTAATGGGATACAGCCCTCACCATTGTATGCATTAAGTTCACTCAAAGACTCTTCACATTAACCACTAGCCCTTCACACACTCTGTTTGCTACTCGCTCTCTGGGGACACCTTATCCCCTCTCCTGTTTCTGCATCACCTCTAATAGCTCTTCCATCCACTTCTATAATACCTAATCCTTCTGTTTCTCATTACAGAAGAAAGCGGCCCATGGCCTGACTGGAATGTGCACCACTGACCACGTAGTGAGTGGTGATGGCAGGCACCTCAGACTATTTGAGGAAAATATTCTAAAATTAACTGGGGAAGAGCACAACTGTACACAGGGTTGAGGAGACCTTATAATGGCCAACCAATCCAGTAAGGTTCACTGTGTTGCTCTGTGCTGCTCTTCCATTAATAATAGTGATAACTGATTCTTAATCTACACAAGCATTTGTCCCTCTTAGACAACTAATTCTCCCTTTTCTTGTTCAGGCACCAGCAACACCAAGTGAACATTCACTAAGAAGACACCAACGCCGGAAACCCTCAGCTGAACTTGCACCTCTGTGTAGGAATCTGCCAAACTTCCAAAGGGTACATCACTAAAGCTTTCACTTATACTTTCAACCAACTCAGAGACCTTACCTTGGTGAGCTGAGCATCTAGATTTGACTCGGGAGAACATTCCAGCAAGTAAAGCACTAACATAACTCTGAAGCTGGTGGATGACGAAGACATCTGGAGATCAGGCACCTGCTCAGTCCCAGGCAAAAGATGATCCCTTGGTCTTGGCTATTAATGAACTTTGTTAAAATGCACATCCAGACACAGGAACAACAGGCAGGTTTGACAGAAGCACTCGATAAGGTAGATCAAAGGAAGGAGTCCACAAACTTTATTGGTGCATGCTTACTCCAGCATAGAGAAGCAGGTGACTGATGTGGGGATGCACATGGTCCTCTATCATTCTAACCAGGGGCAGCTTAGCATCAGCAGCAAGGCAAGTTGGGATGAAGGACCTCAAACTCACTTCAGGTAAGTCACAGGGAACAGCAGCTACACACAGGACCCCCAGCAGCTTCTTCTCAGGACACTCTACAGGTTCTTAACCCATCTTCTCCCACCTGCTTGGGATACCAAATCTGTAAGCTGAGGAACGCAAGCCTATATTTGGGCAGGAGACTCTCAACAAGCCTTGGCCTTCTTGGTCCAAAAGCACAAAGGAAAGACCACCTGGTTTTCCAGTCCAACAGAGCAGGATCCCTCTACTCCAGCTGCAGAGGTCAGAACTGCACTGAGATGTAGTAAGAGGCAGAGGAGGAAACAAGCTCATTGAGGGCCACAGGTGGCATAGGTGAAAAATAATTACAAGTAATCTTTCACTTTAAATAGTAAATAAATGTTCAATTGTCCTATTAAAATATCTGCTGTTGTCCAATTCTTGCTGTTGGACATGGTGAAGCCACACCTAGGTGAGAAACAAGCAGCCTCTTCAGAACTTATAAGGATGAAGTAAGTTATAATGGCCAAGTACTAGAACATAGATAGAACATAGAACAGTACAGGCCCTTCGGCCCACGATGTTGTGCCAACCTATTATCCTACTAAGATCAAACTACCCTGCATACCTTACATTATACTATCATCCATGTGCCTATCCAAGAGTCGCTTAAATGTCTCTAATGTATCTGACTCCACTACCACTGCCGGCAGCGCATTCCAGATGCCTACCACTCTCTGTGTAAAGAACCTACCTCTGACATCTCCCCAGTACCTTTCTCCAATCACCTTAAAATTATGCCCCCTCATAATAGTCATTTCTGCCCTGTGAAAAAGTTTCTGGCTATCCACTCTATCTATGCCTCTCATCATCTTGTACATCTCTATCAAGTCATCTCTCCTCCTTCTTCGCTTCAATGAAAAAAGCCCTAGATCCCTCAACCTTTCCTCATAATACCTGCGCTCCAGTCCAGGCAGCATCCTGGTAAATCTCCTCTGCACCCTCTCTAAAGCTTCCACATCTTTCCTATAATGAGGCGACCAGAACTGAACACAATATTCCAAGTGTGCTCATCTCTCACAAGAAATTGACTCCTTGACTGCTGGTGGCTGCAGCTAAGGCGTTGCACTTTAATGTAAACAACACTGAGGCGATGAGCAATGTGGAAGGATTGTGCTAGGACCTGAGTGGATGCTCCTGCTTTCCCAAGGACTGTATGAACTACTTGCTGCTTTTGAGCACAAAGAATGGTAACATACTTTCCTTCCCACCACCACCCATCTTTGATGAGATTAGCAAATATTCTAATTATTTCAAAATACATACTTAAACACTTTGATATTCAATTCTACTCTCTTGATATTATAGGAGTAATGTTTGCCATGACCACCTTTTAAGGGACCATGAAAATGTAATTAAAACATATGTTCTAAAAGATAACAATATTGTAAATATCCTACTGAATGTAAAATTATGAAAATCACAAAGGACAAAGCATTTCAAGATAATTCTGGAATGAGGTCTCTGAGCTATGAGGAGCTAGATCAGTAGGAGAACACAGTCTATCGTTATAGAATCCCTACACTTTGGAAGCAGGCAATTCAGCTCATTGAGTCCACATTAACCTTCCAAAGAACTTCCCAGCCAGACACACACCATACCTCTTCCTTGTAACATCACATTTCCCATGGCTAATCCACCAAGCCTACACATCTCTGGACACTGTAGTAATTTAGTATGGCTAATCCACTTCACCTGTACAATTTTGGACTGTGGAAGGAAACCAGAGCACCCATAGGAAAACCACGCAGACACAGGAAAAATGTGCAAACTCCATACAGATAGTCACCCAAGGTTGGAATTGAACCCAGGTCCCTAGCACCGTGAAGCAACAATGCTAACCATTGAGCCAACCTTCCATTCCATTGATCACAGTGGCATATCCTATACTTATGACATTGATGTAGCTCAAGAGGAGTAAAACTATTTAAGCATAATATTTCAGCATCATTTTAGAAATGAAACTATATCATAGAAAAACAATAGGGGAATGAAAGGGGCTGGAGGATTTATAGTATGAAAGCAAATTCATCACACATGCACAATTATGTCAGTTGTTCTTAGGACACAGAATTATTATAATCCCAGATGATAGTTAAGCTATGCAAGTCAGATTCCAGCATGAGACTCGACTTGACAAAGCCACCAGTCAGGGCTGTAGGCATTTTTAGTCTGGGGTTGTCAGCTCAAGGGGATGGGTGAAGGTCAGTCCTTTGGGTTCATCCAAAGAGAAAAAGGGGCAAGAAGCTCAATGACATTCTGTGGCGAAGGCTGCAAGCCAATTGCAGAGGATCTGTCACTGTCACGTTCCATTGTGTTGGAAGTCAAAAGTACACAATGAGGAAGTAAATGGCTCTCTTAGAGTAGACAAGGTAAGTTGGAGGTTAGTCACTGAACATTATTCATAAGAGGCTGTCAATGCAATTTTAGAAAAAAATAATAGAAAAGATTATTACATAACAGAAAAGAATATGTTTCGCTATTAATGAACTATTTTAACAACATCAAAAAGAAAATTCAACCTTTTTACCCCTGCAGAAGTCTACAGATACTCAAACACCAGTGAAGGGTTACTCTTGTCCCCATACTAAAGCTCCTTTTTCAGCTGTCATGACCACGATCTATTTCCTGTTTGACAAGGTTCTATGCATTCACAAGGTTCCTTTTGTTTAATTAATGTCTCTCCCATTGATACATAAATAAGCTGTTAACTCAGCTCACTTACTACATCGTATATGTTCCTTAAACTCATGGCTTCGACAGCCTTGTAGGATGTCTTGCTTTTGGATACCTCAACAGTCTCTGTTTCTGGAACTTTTCTGTTATTGTCTTTCAGACTGTACATCTTGGAAACAACAGTCTTCTGCTATTATGGACCTCTTCTCTCTGAATGAACATGTATTGCCTGACTCCTTGTTGGATTGTTTTAATATTTGTGCTATCAGGCTTCTGTTGATAGTCAACCTCAGATTTCTTTTCCCCCTTCTTCTACCATTTTATTCCAATCCAAATAAGTATTCACCTCATTTGAATGCATGTAAACAAATCAAATCTCAAGTCATCTGAGTACTATTCACAGAACTACTCTAAAATGAAAATAAAAACCAAGTATTCTTATTTTCGCACACAACAAAGGATAGTTTCAATGAATGAATGAATGAATTAGCTTTATTGTCAATGTAAATATCTTTGACTTTAGAGCGCAAACAAAGAACAATAATACAATATGAATATTAATCTCAGAATTCATTAAGAAATAATACAATAAATGATAGACGTCTGATAATTGACTTTGGTCCTTAAATTAGATAATAAGAGAAAAACAAAAACTACTCAAAACTATCACATAATTAATAATTCACACTCAGATGTTATAATTATGAATCATAATTGGCTCTCCTTCTTTATTCACCCACTCCTTCATAAATAAATTAACCTTTTGAGACAAATCAAAATATCTCCTCCCTTGGTGATATCTTTATTCCAGAACCAAATGAAGCTATGTTTTAAATAAAGTCAATTTAATCAGTCTGTGTTTTTGAGTTCTCTAAAGAGTGAGGTTATTTATTACAAAATACGAAAAGAAATAGTAATGCAACACACATACACATAGACTAGATATGAAAAGTGAATCTAAATAAAGAAAAAGAGTTAAAAGATATACAGATCAATCTCTATGGATAATTTGTGTAGAGTAGATAGTAGAACATCAATAGTTGAATTGTTGATTTTGGGACTCGTGGCCTTGAAACATTTTTTTCCTGGTTCCTTTAGTTAGTTTCCTGATTTCTCACACTCTCAGAGAGCGCTGATCATCTACAACACAAGAGTAAATAATGGGTGGTTCTTTACCTGTGACCTTGACAGCATACTAACACACAAATCTCGGCTAGCACACAATTATGTCAGTTTGTTAAGATATCTTCATCTACTAGTATGCACAAACCAGGGTTGAGTTGACTTTTAACTCCTTTTTTGTACATTCTTAAAAGTGGGAGACACCAAAACTGTCTCTTGCCAGATTTTTCTTGTCTTTTCTCCCACTATGTTCACAGTCTGTAATTACTCTCAGTATATTGCATTTTACCCTTTAAATCCATTCCTTTGAAACTCCCTCATCACCTCAACAGGTATGACATTCCATGATCTTTCTCTTCAGACTGTCACTAAATTTCCATCCATAGTTTTTTGGCTGTATTTAAAAACACATGTTGGAATTAAAGTTCAATATGTCCTTAGGTGATCCAGGGTTATCATCTATGGTCATTGCACAAGGCTAAACTGCTGTAAGATTATCTAAAAATATTCATGTTTCTGTGCATAGTGATTTCTGGCATTTGGAAAGCCACAGTGATGTAATGTTATATACATTGTTTTCTTTTCTAGTGCTTTCAGTTCTGTGAAGGAAATCATTTCAGGATCCAGACAGCTTAATGCTTGCATGCTATTCAAACCACAATCATCTGCTTCGTCTGTGCTAAAATGGTCCACTCTACATTTCAATTTGCTGTGATTTTTATCTGAGAATGTTTCTTCAAACAGTGGACAGGCTTACATTTAAGAATGTAGTCACCCTTAAGCGAGATGAAACAAGAAATACAAACAGAGGATGCTTTTGGCCTTAACTTACATGAAAAGTCTTTAACTAATTGTATGGTAATGAATGATTCTCTGCATCTATGTAATTTATAACAAGCTCACACTGACCATTATCTTGAGGGAATATAAAATAATGTAGAACCAGTAAGACCTGAAGCCAAATCATTAATACGAGTGGCAGGGCTGAAATAATAATTTTACACAATGATATGCAGAACATTGCTGAATTAGTCATTCTAACAGTAATCAGATATATTTAAATTAATATGATCCGGAATAAAAGCTGTCTCATTATTCACTGGACAAGTCCCTTGTGTTCACCCAGCAACAAAACATGTAATTTGTCTCAAGGAGATATGTACTATTCTGACAGATAACCTTATGTCAAAGCTTATAACTAGAGATACAATTATTCCCAAAAGATGTGTCAGCCATTTGCTTACAAGATCTTGCTAGAACAGCAGCTTTGAAGTACGAGTTTCATCGGGAACCTTGAATTTTCAAATGCCTTCATAACCTTGCGCCTGATTGTATAAGTAATAGCTTACTTTCAAGTTCACCAAATCATTCTTATCAAACTGATCTAGGAAACATGCTTAAAGTGCTCAATTATAATCAATCTTTTGTCTCTTTTCCACATGCTGTATGGAACTCAGATATATAATCAAACACATTCTATTCAATGTCTTTTGTCGTTCATGATTTCAAATGTGTTTGTGGAAGGAAAAGGATATGTCTTATGGATGTAGAACATTCTAAAATATGTCATCTGATTAAGTTCTTTTTAAAAGTGTAATTATTTGTTTTTTTTTAGGCAAGTGTAATTTGTAGATACGTTCTACAAACAACATGAAATGAATGAACAGTCTATTTTGGGGATGCAAGTTGATGTATAAGTGTTGGCTAGAGCACCTCTGGATACCTGTGATTATTCCTTCAAATATTGCAGTGCAATTGCTAACATCCACCTCGTGCACAGATAGCAACTGTTTTCAGTTACATATCAACTTTATTATGTAAATGTTCCAAGACATGTCATTGTAAAAACAACTGAGTCACGGGCAATATTTAATGTGATTCTGTGCTGTTAATTATCTTGGGCTGGAGTTTTGGACATTTCTAGGACAGGTATCAGAGGTGGGTGATAAACATGAATAGCCCCACTGGCATAACTGTTACCAGTTTCCATGTCACATTGACTCTGGCCCATTTTTGTGGAGAAAGGATAGGGGGTTAACAGGTATACCTGAATATGTTTTTTTTTAAATTCATTCATGGGATGAGGGTGTCCCTAATTGCCCAGAGGGCAGTTTAGAGTCAAACACATTGCTGTGGGTCTGGAGTGACATGTGGGCCAGACCAGGTAAGGATGGTAGTTTCCTTCCCTAAAGGACATTAATGAACCAGATGGTTTTTCCGACAATCGACAGTGGATTCACAGTCATCGTTAGATTCTTAATTCCAGATATTTTATTGGATTCAAATTCCACCATCGTGGGATTCGAACCTGGGTCCCAAGAACAATATCTGGGTCTCTGGATTCATAGTCCAGCAATAATACCACTAGGTCATCACCTCCCCACATAGTGGATACTCCATCAGGTCCATTAAAACCGTAGTTGATTTGGATTTTTAAGTCAGCCTCCAGGTTCCTGCAGGAATCAGGACCACTTTAGATGCTTGGAAGCAGGTACATGGCAGAGGGCCAGGGATTAACATGCAAGGCAAATCTAGGAGCTCTCTCTGCTTGCCTCAGATCACCCCACAAAGTTCTGGCCAACTATTGAATCTATTTTCTAATTAAGAGATTAAGTAAGTTAGAAAGGGCGCTTCCTTCTTGAAGTACCTTTCTCTTGCTTACCTTCTTTTTAGCCTGCTGCTTTTTTTATTGTGATATATAGTTTCTGATTGGCTTTTCTGCTTTAAGAGGTATCCCACAATCCTTAATTGAATACTGAAAGTTATTTGGCCATTAATTGACCACCCTGAAGAAAATCAGAAATAAATGATTATTTCCCTTGGGGTGGGTTTGGGATCCGGAAACAATTCTGACCTCTGTTTCCTGTCTCTCGCGGGAAAAATCCAGCCGTTGTTTTTCTTCATTTGTACCTTGACTGTATTATTTTGATAACCTTGGCTGACAAGTTCATAGAGTGCAGCACTGTCAGAGGTATTTGATGTCTTTTTTATGAGACTTTGATCAGGATGTTATTTCAAAGACTCGTTAGCCTCTTAGGTGAGCATTAATGATCTCATGAGGATATGCAAGAAAAAGCAGAGGAGTTCTCCAGCTTCATGGATAACCTTCATCCCTCAAATTAACATCACTAAAAACAAATTATTGAATTATTTATTTCATTGCAGTTTGTGAAACTGTGTTATGCACAAATTGGCTGCATTACTTTAGTATAGTGAATGTATTTCAATGAGTACAAATGCTTTGGAAGATCCTAGATCAACAAAAGGCCTTATTAAAAATAAAAATTATTTCATTTTCTCATTGAGAATGTTCCAATGCATATCCTCTGTATAACTTGGCATTAAATCCATCATTAGGAGATTTTAGCACAATGATAGACATTCTGATCTAGAGGGAGGGGCACTATGTTCAAGTCCCACCTCTGTCAGAGATGTGTCATTGCATGTCCAAAGAAGTTGATTAAAAGTATTTTAAATCCTTTACTAATGAAGACCATCTCATTTGTTTTGATCCATCTTGAGTAAAAACCATTTTGGGTAAATTAAAGTCTCTGATTTCATGTTTCAAAAATCAAAAAGAGCAGATGGAGCAATTTATCATGAACACGAGGACCGGCAGACTGCCCACACAAAGGGCTTTTGAAATTACTTGATATGTGGAATGGCTGTTGATGCTCCTTTGGACCACAAGAGGAAATTCTTTAAGTGTGAAGGTTTTCGGAAAATATAATGCTACAGACATGAACCAAATACTGTGCTGACAGGCATGTTGAGGAAAAATAACTTAAAGATTCAATGGCTGTCTGCATCTGACTGACTGAAGACCCTTAATGTAGGTACTTGATTGCTTGCAGCTCCTATTTGGACAATGGGATTGTCTCTGAATGGAATTTTTCAGTCCTCAAAACTCAATAAGTTGGGTTCAGAAATTAACAAACTTATGCCATGAAACGTGGATCTGTGTGCTCTTAGGATCCATCATTCTTTTGGCATCAATGTAATGTTAGGTCTCACATTCAGTATATCAATATACCTTTACAAAACACAATATGTCAGTATACATTTAAGAGAGATGCTAATGAAATTGTCACTGCATCATGACCCTTTACCTTGGTGAATGAAGATCACATAATCCATCTTAACTTGACTTGCTTGAAGCATGACAAACCAATAGAAGTATGAGTTAACAAGGTGCAGGGCTGGATGAACACAGCAGGCCAAGCAGCATCATAGGAGCAGAGAGACTGACGTTTCGGGCCTAGGCCCTTCACCAGAAAAGCTTTTCTGATGAAGGGTCTAGGCCCGAAACGTCAGCCTC
>NC_063344.1:35462617-35516533 GCF_021869965.1 Rhincodon typus
GAGGCTGACGTTTCGGGCCTAGACCCTTCATCAGAAAAGCTTTTCTGGTGAAGGGCCTAGGCCCGAAACGTCAGTCTCTCTGCTCCTATGATGCTGCTTGGCCTGCTGTGTTCATCCAGCCCTGCACCTTGTTGTCTCGGATTCTCCAGCATCTGCAGTTCCTACTATCTCAGAAGTATGAGTTAGTTAGTTCATTTGGCTGGATGGCTGGTTAGCCAATGCAAAGTTGTGCTAATAATGTGGGCTCAATTCCCGTACCAGCTGAGGTTACCATGAAGGATTCTCCTTTACAAAATCTCTTCTCACCCGAGGCATGGTGAACCTTTGGTTAAACCACCACCAGTTGTCTCTTTCTAAAGAGTGAGCAGACTATGGTTTGGTAAGATTATGGCACTTTGACCTTACCTTCAGGGCTCAGTTACTTAGATGGTGATTTGTGATGGTTCAATTCCCACAAAGAATGAGGTTAGGGTTAAGTTGAGGTCATGGCTTATCGACCTCACCCCTCTGCTTAATGTATGGTAACCCACAGATTAAACCACCACCAGTCATTTGTCCCTAATGAGAGACCAGCTCTATGGTCTTGTAAGATGATGGTGGCTTTTCTTTTTTAATTGAATCATGCTGCATTCCTTCAGTGTCTATCTTGCCTTGCCCAAAGCTTGCAGAGAGTACAGTCCCACTGGCTACAGTATAATTGTTTAACACCTACCACCTTTACTGTGGGGGACTGTAAATGGCCTTCCAGGATGACCTTGATTAAGACCCCACCTCAAGCACTCAGCTCTGGTCTGCAGTATCCCACCGTGAAATGCAACAGTTTTGACTGGCTGATAGCAAAGCTACTGATAATAATGAGAATGCTCTCTTGCTAAAAGAGTAAAGCAGATTTGAGTTCTACAGTGCTGTACCACTTATTTATGCAATGTGTCTTGGAGGACAGATTGTTAGATAGCAGTAGGATCCTGAAGCATTGATAGCTGCAGCTAGGACAAGTATCCATGAAAACAGTCAAAGTTTCCACTGCAGCACTTAAGGATTGGGTGGCTTCTGCGTGCACTGCAATGGATACCGAGACACTGTCCATCACACATTGCATCATGGTTGGGATGATAACTGTGGTGATGTAATTGATCATCATATTCACATTAGGAATGACACATTCCAATCTTTGCTTAGAGTCCTGAGTCAACTGGATGTTGGATTCCTCCATTCTCCTTAGCAAACTGTCTGGCTAACCTACCAATGCAGCAAGCATTTCATTGCTTATATGCATCAGCCTTCTTCTGTGGGATGTGCCGCAAAGGTTTTCATTTGAGTTTTCTGCAGCAGAACCAGTGGTAATTTGGCATCTGTGCTACATTTCGTTCCTGCTATGTGTCATGAATCTTGTAGAAATTGATCATTTTAAACTATAGATTCAAACTTCAAATTAATATCTGAAGCAATGTAACTATTTTACATTTTATGATGTTTACTGTAACGACTTATGAACATCAACTTAATCAAACACTGTCATTTTAGGCAATTTACACTTTAAATCACAAAACAAAATACCATTCACCCCTCTATATCCACTACTTATTCTCAGGTCAAATGAAGAAACACACTTTCCAAGTTTACTTTAAGCTGTACTTTATGCAGACATCCAATTTTTCTAGAATCAATCCAGATTAATTCTTATTTCTTAGGCTTTATTCCAGTTCTTTTCTCTTCTCAATCTGGTAACATGCAATCTTAGAAAGTCGTGTATAGTGCTAGGATCTTAAACAGTGGTTTCAAGTGTGAGATCGAGTGACAGTATTTCTTCTCTGCCACTGACTTCTGACAATTCCATCTTTTGTTCTCCCAGATTACAGTTCTTGTGTTTCTGAAGGATAAAGGCTCAATAGTAAGGCTGGTGTCAGGGAAGCAGGGGAATGCAGCAGGTGCGTGCTCACACAATCTACAACTCACAAATCAGAAAGGATTTTGGGTAAATGGCAAGTGTAGGGCAATTTGAGATAGCCACAACACGTTATTGACATTCCAACGATGGTGACCTTCATCTCCTTCCATCAGGCTGACGGCATTCAACTGTTTCAGCCCTTCTGTTGTTTAGGATCTTCGGCTCTGTGATTTATGCCTCCTTATCCTGTATGAGATAGGAAAATGCATTAGTGATTGCAGTGCAAAAGTGTTTAGATGTTATGTATATCAAAACACAACAGCACCTCTACTTCCACAGAAGGCTGAGGAAATTTGGCATGTCCACAAAGACTCTTATCGATTTTTATGGATGCATCGGAGAAAGCATCCTATCCTGTTGCATCACAGCCTAGTATGGCAACTGCTTTGCCCAAGACCACAAGAAATGACAGAGTCATGAACGCAGCCCAGTCCATCACGCCCACCAGCCTTTCATCCATTGACTCCATCCATACCTCCCATTGCCTCGAGAAAGCAACCAACATAATCAAAGACCCCTCCCACCCTGGTTATACTCTCTATCATCCTCTTCCGTCAGGCAGAAGATATAAAAGTTGGAATACACATATGAACAGAGTCAAGAACATCTTTGTCCCCACTGTAATCAGACGTTTTAACGGACCTCTCAAATGTTAACGTTGCTCTTTCTCTCTTTATCTTCTCTGTGGCTGTAACACTGTATTGTGCACAATGTTTTATGCACACTTCTTATGGTACGATCTGCCTATAGATCATGCAATACAACACTTTTCACTTTATCTCAGTATATGTGACAACAATAAATCAGATCAAATCAAAGAGTATATGCAAGCTGTGAGATGGATGTGTGTTAGGGTGTGTAAAGCCATGAATATTAAGCACAAATTATGATAAATAGGTGCTGTTGATAGGTCAGTGATTGCCATGTAGTGCATTGTGCAGTTATTGCATCATTGTCATTGTTTATACACAATTGATACAGAAAAAAAAATGCACTCATTAAATCCAGTCAAATAGTTTCAAATAGTCAAAAAAGACCCCTCAAGCATTATGCATTGCTGCATGTATTCTATCTCTCAAAGGGTAATATTAGCACCTGTCCTGAGATAAAGTGGTTTTGGAACATTTGAAACTCAATCAAATATTCACTACAGAGTCATCTGTAATATCAGCTCTATGAAACTGCAAACAATGAAGTGACGCAGTGATAATGTCACTGAACTAGTAATCCAGATTGGTTGGCTTATATTACAGGGGTATGGATTCAAATTCCATCTTGACAAGAGGTGAAATTTCAATTCAATTAAAATTCTGAATTAGTAGGCAGCCAAATGGAAATCATGTAAACCCTGTCAATTGTCAAAACAATCCTCCTAGTTCAGCAATGTCTTTAGGGAAGGAAATCTGTCACCCTTATGTGATACATATGATTCTAGATGCACAGCAATGTAGCTGATTCTTAACTGTCCTCTGGGCATTTTGTGGCAGACAATAATTATTGTCCATTTTCCACTATTTGTAGGGCTGGGGATTTAAATAACTTCAGATCATAACATTAAAACAGACCTTAACTGCCCTTTTAATGTGTTTACATTTCTGCTATAAATATTTGACTCACATTGTGCACTATGTCTCTTGGAAACAACAGAAATGTGATCTGTTTAAACTCAGAACTACTTTTAAATTGCCCTGTTGAGTTTAAGATATGAATTTTTTATCTGCGCAATTAACACCTGCTCCCTTCCACTGACAGGCAGAAATGGGATTTTCTGGAAATGAAGGTGGGACTTTAACAGTCAACCCAATCTCATGAAAATCCATTCTGCAGTCTCAGTTCTCACAACTGCGCCAGTTTCAAAATGGTAGCCTGGAAAAGTTTCCGGCATGTTACTTCCCTCGTGTACTTAATTTACACAGAATCATTAATCAGTTCTACTCAGCACAAATCAAAATAAATCTTCCTCAAAAATCTTACTTCCAACTAAACTTGTAAAAGCTTCCATTAGTTATTAATCTAATGAGACTGTTTTTCTTAATTCAGAAGGCAGCTTTGCAATTTATTTAAATTGTAATCCATCAAAACTCAATTAAACTTACCTGAAACTAATATGAAAAAATGATTATGCGTAAATGAATATTCACACAGGTTGAGTATTTTCACTCATTAAGTAGGCAAATGTTCTCACAAAGGAGACAGAAAATGGATGTGCCATGAATGGAATATAAAAGCTTCAGACCTGTTAGAAGGCTTGTGGTTTTCTGCATATTTTGTTTTCTATTATAATGGTTAAAATTTTAGCTGATTTCTCAGGAAGGTGATTGTGTATCACTTTGTCATATGGACTTAATCACTGTTTATGGTGATAGAGAAACACAGGAAATCAATGTCAGCTTGATTTAGCCTGATAGAAGCCTGCAGGCTGGCTGAGCACATGTTGAGTCAGTACCCCATAAAGGAGTACAGAATTCCAAACCCCAGAGGACACTGAAATCAAAACCAACAAAAACAACAGTGTTAAAGTAGACCATACTAATCAACTATCAAGATTATTAACTTGTGAATTATACCCTCACACTCGAGTTCTGAAAACTTTCAATGCATCAATGTTTAAACGTTTTTAACAGACCTAAATGATACTATTCAAAGATAGCCCATTGACTTTGCAGAAGCAGAAGGTAGTCCGTGTACCTGAGCTATGGGACCTACATGAGTCAAACACAGACAGACAGTGAATCATTTCATCTGTGCTTTCACAACATTGTCTGATAAAACAATGTTTGGCTCATGTCTGCAGGGTTGAATTTTAACAAAGCCTTTCACCATTACTCTGTGATTACTTTTAAGAATTACTAGCTGTGGTCTCAGAGATCATTATTTGAAACTATCTCAATTTCTTCCAATGGTTCAGCATATTGCTGCTTGTCACCCTGACAAAGGGGAGAAAAAAGATTTCTTGCATCACTTGTATAACAGCAATACCTGTGCTAAAATTTATTTAATTTTGTCAGCTCATAGTCTATAACTTTCATACTGTTGAAAAATAATATAGTTTGGCAGAATCTTTTGTCTGGTGCTCTTCAGGATAATTAGCAAGAAATGCTAATGTAAAGGGAAAACAAAGATTTGTCCTACATGAGAGGAGCGTGCTGATTGGTAGAGGCATGACCATTGAGAATGCACCAATTCGAAAGTGCGTTACAGCTAATTGCCAAGTTTTGCTTAAGTTTTAATCTAGGCACGTTGTCTCTAGTTAGTCAATGCACTAACCCAGAGAAATGAACCAGAGTGCTGTCATCTATCTTATTCAAAATGAAACAGGTGCAATGTGTGAACAGATTCTTTCTGTCTGCAAAGAACAGGGCCCTCTCTACTTGTAGTTTCTATTATGCACAAGAATGCCACTATCAGCCTGTGCTCTGACCCATCTTGGTTATCAGTCAAGCAATGTTTTGATTTTAAAATTCTTTATCCTTATATTCAAAATCCCTTCATAGCTTGCAAGTCACATATGCAGACAATCATATTCATACAAAAACCTGCCAACAATTTTACACCCACAAACACTGACGCACACAAGGAAGAACATTGCAGACACACATACTGACAATCACATACTCAAGGAGTTGCTCTCATATAGACACACACTCATGGAGACTCCTGCACACACACACAGGACACACAGTCATAGACATTTGCGGGCAGTTACATGGGGACCCCCACGCAGATGCAGCCGCTCACTTCCCTACTTCTTGTAATCTTCTCCAGCCCCACAACCCTCTGCAATATCTAATCCTGGCTACTTATGCACCCCTGCTTTTAATCATTTCACATTGGTGACCGTGCCTTTGGTTGTTTTGAAGGTATAAAATTCTGAAATTTTGAAATTCCTTCCCTACACCTCTCTGCTCTCTATCTAACCTTTACTCCTTGAAGACATTTCTTAAGGCCTGTCACATTGACCAGGCTTTTGATCATCTGAACTGTTATCTTCTAATGTGGGCAGGTGTCACACTGGTTTTATAATGTTCTAATGAACTGCATTATGGATGGCGCTATATAAATTCAAGTTATTAATAGGTCTGCAGGACATACCATGATCTCTTAATTACACTCTAACAACAAATATATAAATGGAAAGCATGAAGCAATAGTTCAGTGTTTTATTAGTCATTCAAAAGGGCCATGTCCAAGAGTCCTCACATCACTGCCTGACTGATACATCTCACACCAACTCAGCACTCATTTTGAGCTGCATTCAACTGAAACCTTTGTTAATAAATATGACGAGTCATACTCCATTCAGAGTCCCACTCAATCCCTACCTACTATCCAACCCCCAGCCCCTCCCCCATAGTTTCTATCAGTGGATCCAACAGACTGACCATGACCCACTGCCTGGAGTGTAGAGGCACAGACAGTCCCCCAGCTGAGAACTCCCAGACCGGATACCTGACTATGGCCAGCTACCTCAACTTGTATGGGAGCCTGCACTTCAATTACTGTGATGAGATCCCATGACTGTTAACTGCCTCAGTGGAGTTAATGGGGACTAGCCCTCGAAGAGTTTTGGACACGACTTCTTGCTTAGTGTACATGGTGTGTTTTCCACATACGCTGCTGCCATGTGGAGCCCATGTGAGATTGATGTCACACACTACTATAGTGCTGCTAGACTGAGAAGCACTTAGAGCAAGCCAAGCAGCTGGTTTCTGTGACTGTGTGAATTGGCACAATAAGACAAGGCAAGGCAGGGCAGGGCAGTAGTGAGCATATTAGTAGGCTCTAAGTAAATGAGTGCTAAGAGACCAAATGAGTATCCCTCAGATGCAGCCAGGTCCAGTCTGCAAGCTTGGTGCCTGTCCCCAAATGCAAAGTGCTCCTACTGTAACCTTTCATGGAATCATAGAATCCCTACAGTGTGGAAACAGGCCATTCAGCACAACAAGTCCACACCGCCCCTTCAAAGAGCATCCACCCAGACCCATTCCCCTAACCTTGCATTTTCCATGTTTAACCCACCTAACCTAAACATCCTCAGACACTATGGGCAATTTAGCATGGCCAATCCACCTACACTGCACAACTTTGAACTTTCAAATCTCGTTTCCTGATGTAGCTTGAAAGACTTTGCTTTTATAGGGCACTGCCACTGGATAGCTGAAGTGTTAGGGTCATTGTCATGAGTTGTCAGATGCTGGATGTCAATGTTCATGGAGGAGGGGTACGTTCACCTGGTGCCCATTGATCATGCCTTGGGTTGCAATTTGGTTGTAGGCAAAATGGAGGACTTTAGGAGCAATTGGTATGCTGAATCCACCAGGGACATGCTTTGGTTTTCCCAATGTCTACCTAGTTTGATGAGCTTCATAAGAGGAGAGGATGAATATCAGTAAGGTGATTTGTGCCATTAACACGGCATTTAACAAGAGTAAATTCCTGTTAATTGGCATCGCACCACAGCCTAGTGAGAATCTTATTACACTGTTTGTGAAAAGCATAAAAATACAGTATGATGATCTCAAGATGGGCCTTCTCATAGAATTCTCCCATACATCTCATTGTAATCCACATCGATCAAACCTATATTCTTCTGATTCAGTTGAAATTTTAAACCTCTTTCCCTTTCTGCATGTGCTTAAATTCACCCAATAATCCAATGTTTCTCTCATTGCTAACTTTGACTAATACATCTAATCTACATCCACAGGACAATAGATATGGTTATGCTACGCCTGGATGAAATTAATGTATAGTTCGTCTCACAAGTTGTAGACCAGTATTTTTACTGTCCACTCTCGTGAATCTATTGGATCTGAAAACCAATGTTGCCTGACTTAACATGTAAATATCATTGACATGGTCATGATAAACACATGCAGTTCTAATTATTCATGCGCACACAAAATTTAATGCAAAGTGGAGTGTACAAAAGTAATACTTCTCAAAAACATTCGAAATGTTTCTGACATTGTGGCCCTGATAATTCCTGTAATCAGGAAGTGAAGGAATGGGGTGGGTAAGGGGCAGGAAATCCAGTGGCATTTTATTGCTGAGAAGTCAGTTACCTGTTCCATTCAGATATTCTCACCTTCCTTTAGCTCCCTCAGGAGTGAAATGTGAAACACGTGTTAAATTTGAAACAAGTTCCCTCATTAAAATATTTATATAATGGACCCACATCTGGAGAACAGGCTCATCGACTGCCCCACAGAACCACGAGGATGCTGGAGGTAAGTTATGAATGACTTCCAGGTTTTTCTACTTTTAAACCACTCATTCCCTCTTTCCATCTGCCTGTCTTCTTATACCTTTCCTCATTAGTTAACATTCACCACTATGGCACAAAACGGCATAAAAGCATAAAAAAAAATAGAAGCAGGAGCCAGTCATTTGACCACTTGAACCTGTTCCGCCATTCAATAAGTGCACTAGCTGATCTAATTGTGGCTTCAACTCCACTTTCCTTTTTTCTTACCTGTCGATCAAAAATCTGTCCGATTTAGCCTGCAATCTATTTAAAGAAAGGCCTTCACTGCTTTTTGGAGGTAGTGAATTCCAAAGATTGCTGATCATCTGAGAGAAGAAATTCCTCCTCATCTCCATCTTAAATAGGAGGTGCTTACTTGAAATTGTTCCCCCAGGTCTAGATTCCACCCTCCCCCTCCCTCCAAGGGGAAATATCCTTTCAGCATCTAGTCTCTCCATTCAGAACCTTATATATTTCAACAAGGCTGCCACACATTCTTCTAAACACTAGTGAATAAAGTCTCCACCTCTCAAATTTTCCTCTTTTCCCTTAATTCCAGAAATTATCCCAGCGAATCTTCACAGAACTGTCTCTGATGCAAGTGCATCCTTTTCAAATAAATAGATCAAAATGCACACATAATCTCGGTGTGGTCCCATCAATGTCCTACACAGTTGTAACAAAATTTTGCTAGTCTAAGAGTCATGGAGTCATACAGCACAGAAACAGACCCTTCAGTCCAAAATGCCCATACTGACCAGATATCCAAAATTAATCTAGTCCCGTTTGCCAGCATTTGACCCATTTCCTTCTAAACCCATCCTATTCACGTAATCATCCAGATGCCTTTTAAATATTGTAATTCTACTAGCCACCACCACTTCCTCTGGCAGCTTGTTCCATACATGCACCACCCTCTGTATGAATAGTATAGCATCTGAATTTATAATTTCTTAATATCCACATTCCTACCTGGCTTTAATACAGTTAGATCTAAACTACAATGCCATTACTTTTTTGTTTTGCAGAGGGAAATCAAAGCAACTCTGCACCAATAAACAATCCGTAGTGCAAAGGCATACCTGCTAAATTCCAAGAGCTCTAAACATTATCATTTCCCAGTTTAATTACGCAAGGTTTTTGGTAATTGTTTTAAGATCCTTCTAAACAGGATGGAGACTAGTTTGCCAAGGTGGAACTAACAAAGCTATTTTAAATTCATACTTTATTAAGATTTCCTTCACTGAACCTCCAGAAGGATATATTATTTATTCAGACAGAGAAATATATACAAACAGAGGATGAGTCCATAGCCATGAATTTGCTCCCTGCTGGCAATAAATAATCCTGCTTTCCGAGCAGGGGAAGCACAGAACTGGGTTTGATCTTCCACTTTATTTTGTTCTTTTTTGTATTTAAGTGGTCAGGAGCATTTTGTATGCTCCACTTCCACGTAGACAACACTGATAGAGGTAGGACTTCCCGTGAGCTCTTAGATTCAGCTTTCTTCCCTTCGGGCCACATGAAGTATAAGGAATAGCCACACTTTCCTTGCCTGGATCTGATCCTGGATGTAGCAGCCTCAGTGACATTTGCAAAAGTTGCCTTCCCAATGACAAAAGATCCTAAGGCAATCAATTCAAACTGAGAAAGTAGCAAGTTCAAAATTAATTCTTAAAAAAAAACAGAAAAATTTCTGGCAGCATAGCATTCGCTTACACTTCATGGTACCACAGTAATATTCATTTCCTACTGATTAGTCTGGCACTGGGTGAAAAATGGTGCAGATGGCCACCCAGAATGCATTGATCTCTTTTATACCGAGGAAAGGGACAGAGCCAGGAGTGCATTTACTGAAAGTTTTACCAAACTACCTATCCATCATTCAAATATCATTCCCACAGAACTCCAGATTCATATACTGAATTAGAATTTCAAGTTCTGATTGATCTAGAAGATACTTTTCTCACATGTTTCTGATTGAATTCTTATGAATTTGAAATATTTTGATTTTAGGATTTGGATTTGGCAAATTCTGAAATTTTGCATTCGAATCAGTTAAATTCTGTACATAATATTCAAATTCATGATACTCTCTTTATTAACATACACATCCTTTAGCATGATGCTACTAGGCTTTTCTGTTTGACAAACACAAAGCATAGTATAGAAAACAAATTTCAATAGATTACTTCTAGTTGTACGATTTATAGCATGAAGTAAGCACTTTAGAAATTCTCACTATTTTATTGTATATTCCAAATGAATCCTAGGGTTTTAACCAGCCTCAGAATTTCTGACATAGAGTAAAGTTAATCTTACCATTTACATTGTAAATGTCCAGGGGGACACCTTATCTGCCATTCTGTGGTTCCCCTTTTGTGTGTGCACACATTGCAATATTGACTGGGCCATTTATTACATGAAACCTTAAATGATTTTATACTGAAACTTTAAATGTCAAATCCAGATGTTGCTCTATTTCCGTTCTCAAGGTAGCAACTAGCTTCCAATCAGGAAACTACCAATTCAGAATATGAATCCCTCGAAGAAGTAAAAGTGTAGCTCCTTCCAGACCTGCAGAGGTCTGCAAACGTAAATGATACTAAAGATAAAAGATACTATATCTTAACATCAAAGAGGATTTGAAAATATGTAGGCACTTAAGTATCTCCTGTTCCATGGAACAGGCAGTCTTCTATCTTCAAATACACCCCTTTTAACCTGATCTAATTAGAATAATGAATTGTCCAGGAATGTATAATGCCTTTGAAATGGTTCCAGCATGGAAATTACCTGAGACATGGATCAAAAATGATTTAGAGTTCAGAAGTAACAACATCTACAATCTCAGTTAGATGTTGGATTAAAACAGATCTAAGTTGAATCTTAACGTAAATAGACTATTGTTGCACAAGTTTCTTTAGAGAGCAATCTAAAATGTTTATCATTGGAACTAAGGCCTCTTCTTTATTTGTCCATATTATTTTATAACGTAACTATCAGACATGTTAAGTACAATGCATAAAGACTTGGTGGTAAAACTGGGAACTTAAATTCATGACATTGTAAATTTTAATATTAACAAGTTCAATAAATAATTTAAATAAGCATATTATTATCACTTAGCAATACGCTACATGTTCTACTGTTAAACATTGGCATTATTTATACACATATAATTTCATAATAGAGTATTTATGAAAAATAAACACATTTTCTGAAAGCTCTTGATCTTACACTTATTGGGACAATTCAAAAGAATAACAATTTGAGGGGAAAACCAATGTGAGAGGAAAGTTAATGCAATTCCACATGCAATGAGACTGCTTTTTTTGGCATCCTTGTTGATAGGCCCGACTCCTTTTCTCACCGTGCAAACTTAGTCCTGAAATATTGTGCATCAAAGCTATCTTATGAAATAATAGCTATCTTGATCAGATTATTTATTGATGTAAAAGACCAAAAGGACGTAAGAAATGGGAACAGGAATAGGCCATTTGGCCCTTCAAGCCTGCTGTGCCATTCAACTGGATCGCGGTTGATCTGACCCTTCTCACGTCCACTTTCCTGTTCTCTCCCCATAGCCCTTGTTTCCATGACTGATCAAGAATTTATCTCAGTCTTATATCAGTCTCAAATTATTTTGAGACATTGCCCCCTTGTCTTAGACTCTCCCATGAAGAGAAACATCCTCTCAGTATTCACCCTGTCAAGCCCCTTAAGAATCCTATATGTTTCAATGAGATCACCTCTCATTCTTCTCAACTTCAATGCAAAGAGTCCGAACCTGTTTAACCTTCCCTCATAAGACAACTCCTCCATACTGGACATCATCCTAGTGAACCTTTTCTGAACTACCTTCAATGAAATAAGATCTTTTCCTAAATAAGGGGATCAAAACATCACATAGTACTCTAGATGTGGTGTCAAGTTATTGCAACTTCTACAGTTGCAGTAAGGCTTCCCAGCTCTTATACTCTAAACACATTAAATAAGAAACAGCATTTCATTAGCCTTCCGACAAGCTACACCTATGCACTAACTTTCTGTGTTTCATATACAAGTACCCCCAAGTCCCTTTGTGTTGCAGCTTTCTGCAGTTTTTCCTCCCCCATTTAAATAGTACTCTATTCTTTTGTTCTCCTTTCTAAAAATGATAAACTTAATATTTTCCCACATGATACTCCCTTTGCCAAAGTTTTGCCCACTTACTTAACCTATCAATATCTCTCTGGAAACTGTTTGTATCCCTGTCACAGCATGACTTTCCACCAATTTTTGTGCTGTTTGCAAATTTGGTTACAATATATTTGCCTCCTTCCTCCAAGTCACTAATATATATTGTAAACTGTTGCAGTGTCAGCACTGATCCCTGTGGAGCTCCCCCGGTCACAGGTTGCCAACCTGTAAAAGTACCCCTTATCCCCAATTGCTGTTCCATATACATTAGTCAACACTTTATTCAAGATAATATACTACTTCCAACATTGTTGTCCCTTATCCTATGACTTAATCTTTTCTGAGGTACCTTTTCAAACTGCTCCTAGTTGATAACATATCTACTGGTTCTCCTCTATCCATTCTTGTTGAGACTTCTTTGAAAATCTCCAATAAATTAGTCAGACACAATTTCCTTTCATGCCAATACCTTTCAAACAATATATGTTATTTTTTGACCAATAGTTACCCATGTATTACTTCTCCCACTTTTTGGATGGGGGAGTCAGATTGGCAGTTTTCCAGTTCTCAGGTACTTTCCAGAATCCAAAGATTTTTGGAAAATTACAAGCAATGCATTCACTATCTCTGTAGTTACTTCTTTTAGGACCCTTGAATACAAACCAAGGATGTATATCACACAAATTCATGAAACACAGTCACCCTTGATCCTGAAAAATGTCCAGTTGGCCTCAGATTATCCTGGATGACTATAGTATTTCAAACATTTGATTAGCTGTTTCACACTGCTACAATAGAATAGCAACAAGACTTGTGTTCACTACCATAGAGCCAAAAGAAAATTCTGCTTATCACACAAATGAGTATTGTGGTCTAAGGATTTCAATGCCAGTAAACTGCCAGATTTGTCATCTGTATGCCCCACAGATTGTGTCAAGAAGCATATCCCTTCAGCTGTTCACTATACGCAAGGTACTGACCATATCCAATCAGGCTGTGATTGCAAAACTTACAATACAATGCCCAATGTAAGATGCAATTGGACAAAATTTTCTGGATTATTTGAAATGTGTTAAGGATTATGTGGATAAACAATTTAGGATTGTCAATCAGGTTAATAATGTAGTATACTTACATACGCTGGAAGCTATAGAGACCCTATACTTTGCAGACAGCAAGAAAATGTATATGCCCTGAGCCTGTTACAACTCAACAAAACTGTTGTCAGCCATTCGCTGGTTCGTTTCTCAGAGCAATCCACTGACCAACCAGAGTCAACCTCAACTAAACTTAAACAAAGCCTATCAGTTAACTATCAATCATCATTGAATCATGAATTCTCCCTAGCAACACCTCCACCAATCAGATTCCACTCGTAACCCAATTAACACTCTCCTCTTGTGCAGTATAAATGTTGGTTTTCCCCTTGAATTTGTATTTCTTATAAATTATTATCATGAGTACACTTCAGCAATATGTATATATTTTCAGCAATATTTAAATTCTATACTACCAAATTCTATACGACAATTTCTTTATTATTGCAATTCTATAAAGTTAAAGTGAGGTGTAATTAGAAATTCCACTGCCTTTCTGCTGATTAATATATTCCACATCATAACCTTAACGTACCATGTGAAATCATTGTACATTCAAGTGGTAAATTGAGCAAGAATAGAAAATCTTGATCAGAATATTTAAGTCTTAAAACTATATTCTGGAATATTAGCATTAAACAAATAATACTATCACATCAAATCCTTATCATTTACTGTGTAAAATGACATAGTAGGTCCTTTTTTTATTATGTCATGGGATTAGGTGTCACTGGCAAAATCAAGATTTATAGCTCATCTCTAATACTGAGTAACTTGCTACTTCAGAGGGCACTAAGGGTAAACTGCATTTGTGTGTCTGGATTCATGTATAGGCCAGACAAGGTGAGACATTTCTAAGATGGATGGGTTTTTATGGCAATTTGGTAATTTTGTAGTAACTTTATGCATTCGCTAGTGTAGAGTGCTGTAGTGAGTCAGTGAAGATATTCTCAGCGTTATCACTTACAGTAGAAATACATGGGCAACACAATACAAGCAAGAAAAGCAGATGAACAGCTTCCACATCCACTTCCTCGATGAATATTGGGTATTTCCTGGTGAGACAGTTTGCTAAATATGCAAGCACAGCAGATGTAGGCATTCCTGACTTGTTTGCCCTCTTGCATTAGCAGCAACTCCATTGTATTGGGTATGTGAATCAAATAGATGTTGGGTGCATTTGCAAAGGCATGCTCTATGTCGCACCTGTCTGCTGTACAATGATGCCTATGAACAAGACCTCAAGTTACTGGGCTTTAAAGTTGATAAATGGAAAATCCTTTCTGCTGACCAAAATACTGGAGACAAAATCAGGAAGTGCGAGAAAAAAGCAGAGCAAGAAAGGAACAACCACATGGGGGGAAAGAGAGCCAGTCACAGAAAATGTTAGCCAACCTCAGACTAACGCTAATTACTTGTGCCAGCTGTGGAAGCAATTGCCTGTCGTGAACTGACCTCATCAGTCACAACAGATCAATCCAGAAGTGTCCTAAATGCCAGGCACAGTGCTCTGGCTCCTACTACTCTTCTGCTATCATTGATTTTTTTTAAAATTTCAGATTCATTTAATTTACTGAACTTTAATACCCTGGCTAACTTGGAGGGATTTGAACTCAGATATCCAGATCATTAGCCCAAACTTCTGAATTACTACTCAGATAACATAATCTAATATTGCTTTACCACCAACTAGTTAATGCTGCCACTAAATCATAGGCAAGCCAATACAAATTCACTCAGCATTTGTACGTTAGTGCTACGTTTTAGTCAGAGTTTAGCAATAATATTATCAACTCTGAATCAGAAAGTTGTGGGAGAGTTGAATACAAAATCTAGAATCTAGTTAACATTCCAGTGTAGCACTGAAGTCGTGTTATACTGTTGTAAGCACCATCTTTCAGATAAAACGTTAAACATAGGCCTCATCTACTCTCTCGGGTGAATGTAAAAAATCTCTGTGTGCAATTTCAAAGAAGAAGGGGTATTCTCCCCAGCAACCTGACCAACATTTATTCCTCAACCAATATCAGCAAAAGCCACTATTTGAGCATTATCACATAGCAATTAGTGGGACCTTGATGAGCGCAATGATACTGTAGCTCCTTCATTGTAACACTGACTATGCTTCTAAATTACCTTGATATTATAAAGCACTGTTGGAAAGTTCTAAGACTGCCATTCAGAGATTTCTGAGGGGGTTGGTGGGAATAAATAATGTAATTTCCTAATTCTAAAACACTATGATTTGCAAAACATAAGTTTAAAATTATAAATTTTCCTGAAAGCTTTTAACATTTCAATGGTGAGACGAGAATCTAATTGGTAAGTGGAAATCTCCCTATTAGCTAATCTTGTGCCATTTATATTAAGTTTCCTATTTTATCAGGTAATGGACAGAAATTAGATGGCAACAATTCCTGACATGAAAGTCAGAATGGTTACCTGGCAGACCCAGCTAGGTGCTTATTCCTCTGGATTTCAGTTTTGGACAGCAATCCTCAACACCTTAGGGGAGGGCTGTCTGCACCATTGATCCATGGAGGTTGGCACTGGATACACGCCAGCCTCACCACATCACCATGGGACATTTCTGACTCACTTAGAATATAGTGCACCACTTAAATGCCGCAAGTTGGAACCACATTTCATGCAGTGCTGCTGCCAGGCCATTTTACATGCAGGGTCAAGCACCCATCTCATTCATTGGAACAGTATGCAATGCCTATTTGGATGCTCACAGCATCTCTGCCTTGCCTTTTTACACATAGCTGCCTCAGGCAGAATTTATAGTGCCAGGCAGCATTCTATGCTGCCCTGTCTTTAAGCACAGGCACGGTGCCAGGCAGCTTATCATGCTGGCCAGCAATATTCAGTCAAGGGGTCAGGCTTATTGCTCTGTAACACCATGCTATGTTAATGCCATAACTGCAGCTTGTGCCAGCAGTTACATGGCAAACTCACGGAATCTGCTTCAACCAAATGCTCATATCTAAGGGAGTGCTTCTCATTACAGAGCAGGGAGTCTGTTATCAGTTGGAGTCTATAGTATGGCAAGTGCATTAACTGATTACAGTCCAGGGGCTTGGACACAGTCATTGGAGTTCTCAGGGTGATCAGGGTTGGAATTCCATACCGTTACAATCCAGAGCGTGGCCACAGCCTGACCTTCAGGTTCAGTTCAATGATAAAAGGCAAGAGAGGTGTGTCTGCCGTGGATCTACACAGCTATCAGTCAGTGTTGTAGCCATGCATCATCAGCGCTAATTTTCCAAGTTGGTTGTGGGGAGGGATGTGTTGTGGTAGTAGTTGGCCATTCAGTCCTGGGGTGTGTTCACTGAAAATCAAGGGGGCATATTGTAGATCAATTCTGTGGTGGGTACATTAGCAATGTTAATTGCAGGGATTAGGATGCAAGGATGTAATAATTGTGAAGTAGGGGGGGTAACTCATCAAATAAGGGTTGGAGATAATAAAACATGGGAGGAACTAGGGGTACTTCCAGAGTGATGGTCATCAACAGTCACCACCAAACTGGCTTTGTGTGAGTACAGTGAGTAATTCTGTTTGGCATGACCATGCCATATACCTGGGCCACAGCGAGTGAAGTAGAAAGCAACTAAATGAAACTGAGTATGAACATGGGGTCAGATCAATGCCAATGGGATTGGCAGAGAGGGCAAGAAACATAATGGTTTAGTAGGTCACCTAGGTTGACAGGCTGAGCCTGCAAACTGTTGGAAATTGAGATCCCTTTCAAAACCCTGTGCTCTTGGAATTCCAAATTTAGTATTTCCTGCGTAGCATAAGATCTAATTTCACCATGTTCCAGTAGAAACTAGCTTTCCACCAGTGTCACCTTATTATGAGTGCAATGTTTTCAAAAACAAGGAAGTTTTCGTCTTAGAAAGAATGAAAATTAACCTTTAAATGGAGATGGGCAAGGGGACAATGGTCATCTGACATCATGATGAGCTATCCCATATTCATTGCCCATAAGGATTGATTGGCACAGCATAGGTTACCTGCCCCTAGATATAGGGTAAGTCAATAATTGCTCAGAGGCAGAGGACAGTCCTCATCGGACAGTCCTCATCAGACAGACTCTTATCCATAAAGACCAATGTGTTAGCATGTGAGCTAGAGGAAGATACTGGAGACAGCCTTGCCCATATATTCGCTGAGGGGCATGTGTCTTCTCCCTCAGAGGTGGAGGAGGAGTTGATACCCAGACACAGATACTGTGTGGATGCCACATGTACCTACGGGAGACAGGAAATACAATGACTAGCAAAATCAGTGTAGGGGCTTTGGCATGTGAAGAACATAGGGCTGATAATAGCAGAGTAGCACAGTACTTGAGTCTTTCTTGGTTGCCAGGACATGGAGGTCTCAGCATCACCACATGATGGACAATCTCAGTTGTTTCCTGTTAAGACAAGGATTCTCTACTCATAGGGTGAGAAGGGCACCCAACACCAGTCCTGACTGGCTCTGCCCGACTATGGGTTTATTCCTTGGCTCATGAGACAGAGGGAGGGATTGAGTGAGGTGAAAGCGGCTGGCACAGCTGTAAGTTTGGTAACAACTTCTCTTTCAATTCCTCCCACTTCCTACAGACAAAGGGGGTGGCCATGGGTACCCGCATGGGCCCAAGCTATGCCTGCCTCTTTGTAGGTTACGTGGAACAATCCCTCTTCCGTAGCTACACTGGCCCTAAACCCCACCTCTTCCTCCATTACATTGATGACTGTATTGGCGCTGCCTCATGCTCCCACGAGGAGCTCGAACAGTTCATCCACTTCACCAACACCTTCCACCCCAACCTTAAGTTCACCTGGACCATCTCTAATACCTCTCTCTCCTTCCTGGGCCTCTCTGTTTCTATCTCTGGCAACCACCTAGAAACTGATATCCATTTCAAACCCACCGACTCCCACAGCTACCTAGAATACACCTCCTCCCACCCACCTTCCTGCAAAAATGCCATCCACTATTTCCAATTCCTTCGCCTCCACCGCATCTGCTCCCAGGATGAGGCATTCCACTCCCGTACATCTCAGATGTCCTCGTTTCTCAAGGACCGCAACTTACCCCCTCAGTGGTTGAGAACGCCCTCGACCACGTCTCCTGCATTTTCCACAACTCATCCCTCACGCACCCTCCCCGCAACAAAATCCAAAACAGAATACCCCTCGTCCTCACGTCCCACCCCACCAACCTCCGGATCCAACGTATCATCCTCCGACACTTCCGCCATCTGCAATCCGATCCCACCACCAAAGACATTTTTCCGTCCCCACCCTTATCTGCTTTCCAGAGGGATCACTCTTTCCGTGACTCCCTTGTCCGCTCCACACTCCCCTCCAGCCCCACCACACCCGGCACTTTTCCCTGCAACCGCAGGAAGTGCTACGCCTGCCCCTACACCTCCCCCCTCACCCCCATCCCAGGCCCCAAGAAGACTTTCCAAATCAAGCAGATGTTCACCTGCACATCTGCTAATGTGGCAGACTGCATCCGCTATTCCCGTTGTGGCCTCCTCTACATCAGGGAAACCAAGCAGAGGCTTGGGGACCGCTTTGCAGAACACCTACGCTTGGTTCACACTAAAAAACTGCACCTCCCAGTCGCGAACCATTTCATCTCCCCCTCCCATTCCTCAGATGACATGTCCATCCTGGGTCTCCTGCAGTGCCACAACGATGCCACCTGAAGGTTGCAGGAACAGCAACTCACATTTCGCTTGGGAACCCTGCAGCCCAATGGTATCAATGTGGACTTCACAAGCTTCAAAATCTCCCCTCCCCCTACCGCATCCCAAAACCAACCCAGCTCGTCCCCGCCTCCCTAACCTGTCCTTCCTCCCACGTGTCCCCTCCTCCCACCCCAAGTCCCACCCCCATCTCCTACCTACTAACCTCATCCCGCCCCCTTAACCTGTCCATCCTCCCTGGACTGACCTATCTCCTCCCTAACTCCCCACCTACACTCACCTTTATTGGCTCCATCCCCACCTCTTTGACCTGTCTGTCTCCTCTCCACCTATCTTCTCCTCTATCCATTTTCTAGCCGCCTCCCTCTCTCTCCCTATTTATTTCAGAACCTCCTTCCCCACCCCCATTTCTGAAGAAGGGTCTAGGCCCGAAACATCAGCCTTCCTGCTCCTCTGATGCTGCTTGGCCTGCTGTGTTCATCCAGCTCTACACCTTGTTATCTGAGATGTCCCAAGTGGTCAGCTGGGAAATGCGGACGACATGCAGGTTTGGTAGTGTGGGGAGGTTGGGGTGGATGAGAGTGAGTGTGATAAGATGCCATATATAATAATGAGTGTGGTATGCAATGAGATTTGATGGGAGATGGGTGCAGTCCCAGAGTTACAATGAAGGTGAAGTAGCAGAGAAGATGGTGACTCTTAGCGTTGTAGAGTGCAAAAGTTTGTCGATCTTCTTCCTGCATTACTGGTGTTCCTCCTGACTGTGGGCACTACACCAATGCAGTTGGCCACTTCTTACCAGGCTGGCAGGGTCTGTGCTGTGGGTTTCGTCTGCACCACCCTGTCTGCCAGGATTTCTAGATCCCTGTTGGCTAATTGGAGCCCTGTCCTTTAGAATTGTGCAGTAACTCATCATGACTGGATATTCCTTTTCTTCAGCATTTGACCTGGTGCTCTGCTGGGATTGAAATATGTTACCAGTGGCATGAATGCTGGAAGGTACTCACAATGATGAACACTTTAGCTGTGGGTGAGTGCAAGATAGCATGAGTGTGGCACCTTGGGGGCATGACTCAAATATAAAGAGGTCAGCAGCAAACAATTGCAAGAGATAACTCACTGGAAGTCAAGGACAGAATCTTGCTTTAAAATCCCCGATTAGCTGATTTTCGGTACATTTAGCCCGTTATTTGGAAAAGAAAAGAAGTTTTAAAATTCTACAAAGAAACACAAGTTATTTCAGGAAATCTTGCCTTATCCAAACTTACAAATGATACAAAAATATTGAAGGTTTAAGTCAAAATATTGAAAAAAATATTCAAGTTAATAAAATGCATTTACTTTGAGTCCCTTTTATATTGGATGCCATTATATAAAGCACAATAAATGGAGCCAATGATTGAGCTACCTATCAGTGAAATTTGAAGGAGACTCAGAAAGCTGTATTAATAAAAATGTCATTACAAGTGGCATTTGTAGAAAAGCTAAATTGATATGCTTTCTCAGAAAGAAAAAGTCTTGCAGCGATAATTGATTTTACAAATTGGGAAGAAAATGAAGCACTGGTGAAATAATAGAAAACATTCAAATTAAGGTTTACATAATTTGATTTTTTGCATTAATAGAGAAACAGCATCTTTTGATTTCTTAATATAGAAAATAGGAGCAGGAATAGGCTATTTGGCCCTTTGAGTCCTGCTCCATCATTCAATATGATGATGGCTGATCATGCAACTTACTACCCTGTTCTCACTTTCTCCCTATACTTTTTGATCCCTTTAGCCTTAAGAATTATATCTAACTTGTCTTGAAAGAATTCAATGTTTTGGGGTCAATTGCATTCTATGGCAATGAATTCCACAGGCTCTCTACTCTCTGGCTGAAGAAATTTCTCCTCATCTGAGTCCGAAAGGGCCAACCCCATATCCTTAAACTGTGATCCCTGGTCTGGACTCCTCAGTCATTGGAAAGATCCTTCCTGCATTTATCCTCTCTTGTCCTGTGAACATGTTTTGTTTCTATGACATTCTCCCCATCTCCTTTTCTTCTAAACCGCAGTGAACATAATCCTAACTGACCCAATCTCTCTTCATATGTCAGTCTTGTCATCCCAGGAATCAGTCAAGTAAACCTTTGTCACAGTCTCTTCATAGCCACAACATTCTTCCTCAGATAAGGAAACAAAATGTGCACCCATACTCTGGATTTGGTCTTAGTAAGGCCTTGTACGATTGCAGCAAGGCACCACTGCTCCTGTACTCGAATCCTATCACAATGACGTCCAACATACGATTCTCCTTCCTCACCGCCTATTGCATCTGCATGCTTACTTTCAGTAATTGGTATACATTGATACCCAGATCTTAAATAAAACTAAGAACTGCAGATGCTGGAACTGTGAAACAAGAACAGAAATTGCTTGAGAAACTCAGCAGGTTTAGCAGCATCTGTGGAGAGAAAACAAAGTTAATGTTTCGAGTCCGGTGGCATGCCTTCAGAAGAAGCATTCTGAAGAAGGGTCACTGGACCTAAAATGTTAACCCTGCTTTCTCTCCATAGATGTTGCCAAACCTGCTGAGTTTCTCCAGCACTTTCTGATCTTGTTTCAGATACCCAGTTCCCCTTTGATGCACGTCTCCCTTTCCTAATCAACTACCATTCAGATAATAACTTTACTTCTTGTTTCCTTCAGCAAAATAGATAACCTCATATTTATTCACACTATACTTCATCTGCCTTGCAATTGCCCATGCACTCAATTTATCTCTGCATCGCTTCATATTTAATCTTACACCCAGCTTTATGTCGCCTGCAAACTTGTAGATGTTACATTTAGTTACTAGTTACATTTGCAAAAAAATTCCAGCAGATTTGTCAAACATTACTTCCCCCTAGTAAATCCATGTTTACTCTATCCGATCTTGTCACAATCTTACCTCTTTTGTTATGGACTCTAGCATTGCTCCCACTACCAATATTAGGCCAACCAGTGTATCATTTTATCTCTAGCTCCTTTCTTCAAAGAACAAAGAACAGTAGGGCACAGGAATAGGCCCTTTAGCCCACCAAGCCTGTGCCAACACATAACACCTTTCTAAACTAAAAACCTTTTGCCTCGACATGATCCACAACCTTTTATTCTTTGCCTTTTCATGTATCTGTCATGATGCCTCTTAAACGTTACTACTGTATCTGCTTCTACCATGTGTTCTGGCAGCGCATTCCAGGCAGTTACCACCATCCATATAAAAAACGTGTCTCTCACATCTCCTTTAAACTTTTCGCCATTTACCTTAAATCTATGTCCAGTAATAATTGACTCTGACTGTTCACTTTATCCATGCCTCTCATAAGTTTATAAAATTCTATTAGGTCACCCCCTCAGCTTCTGACATTCTATTAAAACAAATCAAGTTTGTCCAATCTCTCCTCTTGGCACTTCAATGATGTGTTTACAATAGCTTTCTTCTAATCCATATTAACTGTTCCAGAGTCTATATAATCTTGAAAGATGACCATCATGGATCCATTATTTCTAGGGTCACCTCTGTAAGCACTCTAGGATGTAAACTGTCAGGTGCTAGGGAATTATTAGCCTTTAATCACATCAATTTCCTCAACACCATTTCCCTATTGAAATAGGAGATAGCAAAAAACTGCAGATGCTGGAGTCAGTGTCAACACAGTGTGGAGCTGGAGGAACACAGCAGGTTAGGCAGCATCAGAGGAACGGGAAAGTTAACGTTTTGGGTTTACACCCTTCATCAGGACTGCGGAGGGGGGAGGGAGCTCGGAAATAAATGGGGGGGTGGGGAAAGGTTGGTGAAATTGTGATAGGCAGGTGCAGGTAGGGGGTTGTGGAGATAGGTCATGGGAAGGGTGAAGTGGATAGGTTGGAAAGAAGATGGAATGGTTATGTTAGGTTAAGGAGGCGGGGATGAGAGGGAGGGTTGGACATGGGATGAGGCCGGGGGTGGGGAGATTTTGAAACTAGTGAATTCCATGTTGAGGCCTTCGGGCTGTAGTCTCCCGAGGCGGAATATGAGGTGTTGTTCCTTCTGTTCATGTGTGGCTGTCATTGTGATACTGGAGGAGGCCCAGGATGGACATGTCCACAAGAGAGTGGGAGGAGGAGTTAAAATTGCTGGCAACCGGAAGGTGTTGTTGAGTATAGTGTGCAGAGCGCAGATGCTCTGCGAATCAGCCACTGAATCTGCGCTTGGTCTCATCGATGTAAAGGAGACCATATTGGCAGCAATGGATACAGTAGACCAGGTTGGAGGACGTACATGTGAATCCTTGTCAGATTTGGAAAGATTGTTTGGGCTTAGGACGGAGGTGAGAGTGGAAGTGTCAGGACAGTTGTAACACTTCCTGTGTTTGCAGGGAAGGTGCTGGGGGTGGTGGGGTTGGTGGGGAGTGTGGAGCGGACGATGGAGTCGCAGTGAGAGTGGTCCCTACAGAAAGCAGATAGGGGTGGGGAGGGAAATATCTCTTTGCTGGTGGGGTCGAAATGCAGGTCGCGAAAGTGGTGGAGAACGATGCACTGGATGCAGAGGTTGGTGGGGTGGTATGTGAGGACCGGGGCGGACTCTATCCTTACTTTTGTTGGAGGGAGGGGGTTTGAAGACAGAAGTGTGGGAAATGCAAGAGATGCGGTTCAGGGCATTATGAGTCACAGGAGGGAAAAATTACGGTCCTCGAAATGGGAGGACATCTGGGATGTCTGGGAATGGAATGCTCCTTTTTGGGAACGGATGTGGTGGAGGCAGAGGAATTGGGAGCATGGGATCACATTTTTGCAGGAGGGTGGGTGTAGTCAAGGTAGTTGTAGGAGTCAGTGGGTTTGAAATAGATGAAGGTGCTGAGACAACTACCGGAGATAAAGACAAGAGCCCAGGAAGGCGAGGGAGATGTCGGAGATGGTCCAGGCAAATTTGAGGTTCAGGTGAAAGATATTAGTAAAGTTGATGAGCTGTTCAAGCTCCTCATGGAAGCACAAGGCAGCATAGATATAGTCATCAATGTAGCAGAGAGAGAGGGACTGTTCCACAAATCCCACGAAGAGGCTTGCATAGCTCAGACACATGCAGGTGCCCATGGCCACCTCTTTAGTTTGTAGGAAGTGGGAGGAGTTAAAGGAGAAGTTGTTGAGGATCAGGACAAGTTCCGTTAAGCGGATGGGGGGGTCGGTGTAAGGGGACTGGTTGGGCCTCCGGGAGAGGAAGAAGCGGAGGGCTTTTAGGCCATCTACGTGGGAAATGCAACTGTACAAAGGGCCTGGACGTCCATGGTGAAGATGAGGTGTTGGGGTCCAGGGAATTGAAAGTCTTGGAGGAGGTGGAGGGTGTGGGTAGTGTCCAGAACGCAGGTGGGGAGTTGCTGGACCAGGGTGGGGGTGTGGACAAAAATGGAGTTGAGTTAAGTGGGGATGATTTCAGTGGGGCAGGAGCAGACAGAGACAATGGGTCAACCGGGGCTGTCAGGTTTTTGTGAATTTTGGGAAGGAGATAGTAACGAGCAGTGTGGGGCTGGATGTTGGAGGATGTGGGTGGGAGGTCTCCTAAGGTAATAAGGTTATTGATGGTCTGGGAGATGATGGCTTGGTGATCAGGGGTGGGACTGTATAATTTTGCAGAGATGTTATAATGTTTTAAAGAAATGCAAATGAGAAAAACAACTTAGTGGGGCCAAGGGCCCAAATTCAAGAGATAAAACATGGGAAGATTTATGTCCAGTCAATTCCCTGTCAGCAAGATGACAATACAGACAGTACCAGAATTGATCAGATGTTAAATCAAACTTCAGTTCAGGTAGCAAGTCACTAACACTGAGGTATTTGAATAGAGAAATACTGAAGCTTCCAGAGTTAAAGAGGAAGTTGAAAATACTGATTTTTATAACTTCCTCAGGTTCCCAAAAGATGCTAGATTGAGAGATCTGTGGAGTTTATCTTGCTGTAAGGCTTTTTCCTTTTTGAGAGAGACAGAGACAGATCATTCTTATTGTTTCCACTTCCTGGAAGCTTGTCCCTTCAAATGATTTGATTTATTTATTGTCACATGTATTTACTACAAATACAGCAAAAAATATTGTTCAGTGTCGCCACTCTCTGGTGCCATCTTAAAATACAGAAAATAAACCAAAACACAGAATATAGAGCCAGAAAAATAAAATAATTAAGTTCGTCCTATAGTCTTATCTCAAAGTTAGATGGGTAAGCCGGTCATTTACTTGTATTAATGTTACCATACAAGGGTTCAAGCTATAATTGAGAGCATTGTCATTTTATAAGATAAAAGAACCAGTCTATTCAACTGACTGATGTGGATGTTGGTATTTTCAATGTATGCCACTTCTAACTCAACTATGGGCCTGGATCCAGGCTCCTCAACCCTGAGTCCACGCTACTAAACCGATGACACTGCTGCAACTGTGCTTCGCTGCCACTGGAAATGACACAACTTAAGTGTGTACTGAAAAAAACATAGTAACTGCATTCCAGAGACTTTTGCTAGGCAACATTCAACTCAGACCTTATCTTTGCCGAAAGACAATTTTCAAGCAATTAAACTCATAAAACCCATTTTCTTCTCTCTTTAAAGCCTGGTTTATCTGCTTTCCATAAAGTTATTTGACTTCCAAGCAAAACAGCAGGTGGCTAACAGCTGACATAAAACCTTTGATTTCAGCAATTACTGCTGAATAGATTTCCCAAAAGTCACGCACCTCTTCGAAACTCTTCCAATCCAGAATTCCCAAACAGATGCATATTCCAATTCTTCATGGCTCTGAAATGAAAATGTGTATTCTCTACGTATACCATTTGGAATTATTCCCCACATTGATTGACCTTGGCTGGTGCATTAGCAAACAGCGGAAGGTGGGAGAGGAGAGCTGTAGCATTCTACAAGTGGCCTTCCATCTGCTCAAGTATCTGCTCCTGACTTGTGGGTGTGGGAAGGCTTAGCATGAATGGCCTGTTTGTCCTCATTCCATTCGAATACTTAAGGGCTGCTTCTCACTTGGAGAATGATGGTGGAATGTGATGTAAAGGGAAATGTGAAGGAAATCCGGTAGGTTAGCCTCTCAACATTTTCTGTGGGAAAGAAAAGGTGTCCTTCATCAATAAGTCTCTTTCCCAATTGGACCAAACCCTATCCCAAGTGGAGAACACCTCCTACCCTGGACTTTTCCACTTGATCCCGTGTCCCTTGCCCCTCAGAATACTAAATGCCTGTGGGACTACCAACATTGGTGGGACATCTTCCTCCCTACCCTTTTTGGTAATGAAGTGGGTAACCTGGTCACTTACTTATATTAATGTTATCATACAAGAGTTCAAGCTATAATTAAGAGCATTGTCATTTTATAAGAGAAAAGAACTAGTCTATTCAATTCACTGATGTGGAATGTTGATATTTTCAATGTATGAATAGTCCTTTAATGCACAAGATAGCTCAAGCACATTGAGATGAAAAAAAAAACAGAAGTTTACCTGACGTATTTACAAAATTATTTTACTGTAGTTATGGAGTCATAGAGTTATACAGAACGGAAACAGAAAATTGCATTGTCATTCACATTCTTCCATGGCTAAAAAGTCAATCCTTCAGTAGCATGAGCATTTATTGAATTAGGTTGAATGACAGAATTGAAGTATATACAAGGAAATCAGAAATGTTTGTTAGCAATCATTTTCTTTATCCATTCCTTTTTGTACTCAAAACTATTCAAGAAGAAAAATGCACAGAAGATTCTAGACATCCTTGTCCTGGTGCTATATCTGGAAAAGCAAGAGGTGTCTCTATTTTGAATACTGACCCAAATACACAGTTGTGCCACTTAGAAATCAACTTGAATGTTGAAACCAGCTTTGGAATTTTACAAATAACTGTACTTACTAAAACAACAGAAAATACAAAATGAACCTCTTATCTTCCATCTTTCACAAACTAAACTCACCTAGATATCTGAGATAGTAGGAACTGCAGATGCTGGAGAATCCGAGACAACAAGGTGCAGGGCTGGACGAACACAGCAGGCCAAGCAGCATCACAGGAGCAGAGGGGCTGACGTTTCGGGCCTAGACCCTTCATCAGAAAAGGGGGAGGGGAAGGGGGTTCCGAAATAAGTAGGGAGAGAGTGGGAGGCGGATAGAAGAGGGATAGAGGAGAGGATAGGTGGAGAGGAAACAAACAGGTCGAAGAGGCGGGGATGGAGCCAGTAAAGGTGAGTGTAGGTAGGGAGTTAGGAAGGGGATAGGTCAGTCCAGGGAGGACGGACAGGTCAAGGAGGCGGGATGAGGTTGGTTGGAGGCTCGGGAACCGCTTTGCAGAACACCTACGCTCGGTTCGCAATAAACAACTGCACCTCCCAGACGCGAACCATTTCAACTCCCCCTCCCATTCCTCAGACAACATGTCCATCCTGGGCCTCCTGCAGTGCCACAACGATGCCACCCGAAGGTTGCAGGAACAGCAACTCATATTCCGCTTGGGAACCCTGCAACCCAATGGTATCAATGTGGATTTCACAAGTTTCAAAATCTCCCCTCCCCCTACCGCATCCCAAAACCAGTCCAGCTCGTCCCTGCCTCCCTAACCTGTTCTTCCTCCCACCTATCCCCTCTTCCCACCTCAAGCCGCACCTCCATCTCCTACCGACCAACCTCATCCCGCCCCCTTGACCTGTCCGTCCTCCCTGGACTGACCTATCCCCTTCCTAACTCCCTACCTACACTCACCTTTACTGGCTCCATCCCCGCCTCTTCGACCTGTTTGTTTCCTCTCCACCTATCCTCTCCTCTATCCCTCTTCTATCCGCCTCCCACTCTCTCCCTATTTATTTCGGAACCCCCTTCCCCTCCCCCTTTTCTGATGAAGGGTCTAGGCCCGAAACGTCAGCCTCTCTGCTCCTGTGATGCTGCTTGGCCTGCTGTGTTCGTCCAGCCCTGCACCTTGTTGTCTCACCTAGATATCTGTTGACCTTTGAGTTGTCCTTCAATTCAAGTCTTTTATGCACATTATTTTAATAATTCAGCCGTTTGCAGCAGGACTGTTAGACACCGAGGTCCAAACTTTTTGCCTCCTTTAACTTGGCATCATGGGAAATTGAAGCGGGGTAGGCCATTTAGTCCATGGAGTCAATTGGATTATAGCTGATTGTTTACCTCAATGTAGCTGTCTCCCACTATTCCCATATCCCTTGATGTATTTATCATTGAATAGGAATGTGAGACAAAGTCTAAACTTTAAAAAGTGATTAATTAGATGGTTCAGTGGCACGGTGGTTCAGTGGTTAGCACTGCTGCCTCACAGCTGTTCAAAGAGATGTGTTTTAATCAGAGTTGGTTTAGTTGGCTGGAAAACTGGTGTTGATCTGACCCTGTAATAGCTGATGAGAATTCAGGACCTTCCTCTTTGTTCTTGCCGTTGTGATGTTTGTAGTTCAGTGGATCCACTTGGGTCTATTTCCAGCCTCAGGTAACTGTGGAATTTGCACATTCTCCCTGTGTGTGCATGGGTTTCCTCTGGGTGCTTCGGTTTCCTCCCACAGTCCAAAGGTGTGCAAGTTAGGTGGATTGGCCATGCTAAATTGCCCATAGTGCCCAGGGATATGCAGGCTAAGTGGATTAGCTATGAGCAATGCAGGATTACAGGGATAGAGTAGGGGGCATGGGTCTGGGTGGGATGCTCTTTGGAGGGTTGGTGCAGACTCGATGGGCGGAATGGTCTCTATCTCCATGTTAGGACTGTTATGATTCTACACATGTCCTGTTTGGATACTTAATTTCTTTGTGAATCTATAATTATCTTCATTGATCTACCTGTAAGTGACCATCAAGTGAAGAGATTCCTCTTCACACTTGGTATTCCTGCCTCCTGGATTATTACAGATTGGATTTTGAACTTCACACAAAAACCTAGGAGATGGAATAATTGATAAATTTACTTCTTTAATTCTCTGTCCAAAGGTAGGTCTGACCCACTGAACCACAAACATCACAACGGCAAGAACAAAGAGGAAGGTCCTGAATTCTCATCAGCTATTACAGGGTCAGATCAACACCAGTTTTCCAGCCAACTAAACCAACTCTGATTAAAACACATCTTTTTGAACAGCTGTTGGTCATCTGTCCTGGCATCTTCTTATGTAGTTCATATACCAAATTATATTTGCTAATGCTCCTGTGAAGCAATTTGCAACATTTTACAATGTTAAAAAAAACTTAGATTTATATAGTGCCTTTCATGACCTAAGGAAATCCCACAGTTGAAGTGTAGTCACTGTTGTAATGCAAGGAATGTGGCAGCTAATTTCAGCACTGCAACCTCTCTCAAATAGCAATGTGATAACAGATAGATAATCTGTGTTTTGTAATATTGATCGAGGAATAAAAATTGCTCCCAGAGACCTTCGTTGAAAAGTGAAAGTGGTTAAACATACCCTGACTAACCTTGACCAGTTTACAATAACTCTTTCAACTTGGGTATGTTACGTGGTGAGATAGGCAAAGGGGACAAGAGTCAGGGGAAAGTCCAACATAATTTTGTTGAACAATTTATCAATGAAAAACTATAGTTATCAGGCTCTACCATTGTACTTTAATTAAACTCTATCAAACTCTATCTATTTCTTCATAGGACTAATCTTAAATCTCTAAGTAAATGGTCTCAAATCTACACTAACCATCTACTTCTGACACGCACATTTGTAGATTCACTACACCCTAGACACAAGTTCCTACCACTGTGTTTGAATTTTTTTTATCAGAAAGAACTGGTAATACCTGTTCAATAAGATTGGGACAGACTGTTTCTCGGTTTTTGACGTTTCAGGATCTGCAGTCATCGATTTGGGTTTCCCCTTTATCTAGGGCTGTTCCTGGTCTTTGGATCGTCTCACTGAGGTGCTGTCTGGGGCTGATCAGTCTGATGATGCTCATCATGAGGTACAAGGAGCTGGAGATGCTGTGTAGCTAAGCTCCTAGATGAAAGTGCCCTGTGGAGACGCCATTGAAGAAAGTGCAAAAGCAAAGTGAGCTGGGGCTCCAGGTTGTCCTTTTTAACCCCCTCTTTGCATCCTTCTCAAAAGATTCTGCGGCCTGTGTCCAAGATCAGCAGCAGACGGGATGGAGACTACTTTCCATATTTGATGTTCACAGAACATGGTTTTGAACCTTCAACTGTCAAGTGCTGCCCTGTCACACTACGCCTTTGGTCTCTTACTGATCTGGAAGCCACCAAGCCTGCATAGCATTTTTCTAACAAAGCAGGTTCACTGGAGGTGGAACACAGTTTGTTCTGAAAGAGTTTGGCCATTTGGGACTGGCCAGGTAGTTCCAGGCCTGTCTGGTTTTGACGGGAAGTTGATTGTCCAAGGCCTAGCTGCATGACTGTTATTTGTTCCAACTATGCAGTTTGTAATTTGCAGAGTCCAAATTGGCATAGACTAGGCTTCCACATTTCACATTTTTACCAATGTTTATGAAAAAGTGTCAATATTTCTGTAAAAATCCAGGAGGTCATGGGTCATAGAATCATAAAAGCCCTACAGTGCAGATAGAGGTATTCAGCCCAACGAGTCTGCACCAACCCTCTGAAGAGCATCACAGCCAGACCCCTACCCCATCCCTGTAACCCTGCATTTCCAATGGCTAACCTACCTAACCTGCACATCCACACAATGGGGTAATTTAACATGATTAATCCACCAAACCTGCACATCATTGGACTGTGGAAGGAAACTAGAGCAACCCGGAAGAAACCCACGCAGACATGGAGAGAATGAGTAAACTCCACACAGATAGTCCCCCAGAGATGGGGTAGAACCCGGTCCCTGGTGCTGGGAGGCAGCATTGCTATCCACTGAGGCACTGTGCCACCTGCGTCACCTAACCACACCTTCTTCAAAATAATTGGATCTTTTACTTGTACCAAGAATTAAACAAGACGCTGAATGCCAGCTCTTGGACGTCACCTCCTAACTCCCCGGACCATGATCCCACCATTAAACGTCAAGCTATTGTTTCTATGACTCTCATTGACTTTATCTCATCTGGGGATGTCCCCACTATAGCTTTCCATGTCATAATCCCACAACCCTGTACAACCCTCTTCCACCTTCTTCCCAAAATCCACAAACATGAGTTCCCCTCCGCTTTCTTGTCAACATTTCACTGTTTCTTCCAAGATACCCTGGTCCACTCCTCTGCCATTCCCAATACCTCTTAACAAACCCCACAATATCTTTTTGTGCAATCTCAAAAAGTGCAATATTGCTCACTTACCTCCTCCCTCACTATCCAAGGTCCTAGACGCACTTGCCTGGTGAAGCAGCGATTTACCTGCAGGTCATTCAATCTAGTCTACTGTATTCACTGCTGACAATGTGATCTCCCAAATTTGGGGAGACGCAATGCAGACTGGGTGACCACATTGAGAACAGCTCCACTCTATCCATAAAATGACACTGAGCTTCCAGTTGCCTGCTACTTCAATGGACCACCATGTTCCCATGGCCTAAATTATGCTGTAGTGCTCCATCAAGGCTCAATGCAAGCTGAAGGAACAACACCTCATCTTCCATTCAGGTATCTTACAGCTTTCAGGATTCAACATTTGTGTGTAATAATTTCAGAATGCTCCTCCATGTTCATTATCTGCCTCCATTCCCTGAGGTCCTTTTTTGCATGGCCAACCCTTTTTTAAACATTCACACTTCCCATTAGCCCACACAGCACTTACTTCTCTTCCAGCTTACTATCAGTAATTCCTTTGTCTGCTTCCATTTCTCTCGCTCTCTCTCGTTCTATTTCTTTATCTGAGCACTGCCACCATCAATCTGACTCTTTCCTTCTATATGCCCCCTCGTCCCCTTCCCCCGCTTGTTATCATCATAAATAACACCATGTCCCAGTTGCTTACAGTTCTGACATAGGGTCATTGGACACAAAATGTGAATTCTTCTTTCTCTCCACAGACGCTATGAGACCTGCTGAGTTTCTCCAACACGTTCTGTTTTTGTTTTAGATCTCCAGCATCTACATTTCTTTGTTTTAGTTTATAAGTAAAAGGGAGCCTTGGTTTAACATCTTATCCAAAAGACTAAACTTCCATCCACACAGCTATCCTCCGTACACCACTGAAGTGCCACCACAGATTTTAAAGGTGTGATAAAAATGTTGTTTCAGAAAGCTGTTGTTTCTTTTCCTTAAGTACCCATGCATGCAGCAATAAGATATATAAAGTACCTACTATCTATCCAGAAGAATATTACAAAACTTAATTAATGTTTGCACATATTCTCCTTTATTTTTGTCTCATCTCCTTTTAAGAAAGAATTGAGTTTGGTTCAGTCCCACTAATAATGATCACCTTCTGATATTCTGTGGTCTTTATTCATCTATAAGGTTTGATGGTATCAGCAAATCACTTAAGTGATGGAAAGGTCACAACCAATCTGAATCTATCCTCATCTAACCGGCAGCAACGTTTCCAACAGCAGTTAGGAATGGAAGGAAATTCTTGATGATTTTTCCCATCAAGCAAACCTCATATAAATAATTTAGCATGTTAAAGGTCTGTTAAGTGTAACCTGTGGTTATTACTGTAAAATAATTTCTCAATATAAAATGCAAGTATGCCAAAAAAAAAGAAAAAATATACTTCAGCTTGAACCACTGCAGAATTTAAGGTAGGCTTTAACAGAATAGAAATCAGGGAATTGGAATCTCAATTTTCTTTTCTTTCTTGAGCTTTTTTTTTTATTTTTTGTAGGGTATTCATTACTGTGAAGGTTGATGATACTGAAGAATGGAACAAGTACTAAATCCTCAGGCCAGTTATGTTGGCAGTTTGAAACAAAGCCAGATGCTGTCATGTGTCACTCTTCAGAACTCTATCTTCTGTAATGTTACAGTATCCATACAGGAAAATGCATAACTCAATCCTGTGCAAAATGAATTCCAGCAGAGTCACAAAAGAGTCAAAGAAGATTTTACAATATCCTGGACACCAGATGGTGTCTCGAATATCTAAGATTTCAAGGCTCATCAAGGCTTACGTCTAGATCTAAATATGGGGGTAGGGAGAGAAATCATGAAATTGTGATCAAAGGGTAGGACTCTGTGGGAGTTACCAACATGACAGATAACTCTCCCTAAAATAAAGCAATATACAGAAAATATTGCATTAAATTGTATAAAATGCAAACAAAAAGGTTTTTTTAAAAGCAGAATGTACAGGGATCCTACAGATTTCACTGTACATGCTATTCTTGACCATTTTATGAAATAAGATAATTATGTTCTGCCAGAAAGATAAAAGGTAATTTAAATGGTAGCAGTAACAGTGAGAAATTCCACTATCGGCCTGAAAGGCTTCATGACGTTTTTGTTCAGATACCCATGACCAATCAGTTACTCCAGTGACAATTTGTCGTGGTAAATATCATTTCACTTTTACTAAGCTTTATTCCCATGATAGCCCACTAATTAAAGTCAGGAAAAATAGATTCATCTTAACCTGAATGATACCCCAAAGGTTTACAAGCAACAGTCAATATGAAATAAATGTGTTTGGAAGACAGTTCTTATTTCATTAAGACAGAAGTTATAGCTCCCTGTGATATACTGCAGGTTAAAATGACATTTTGTTCCTTTCAGAAGTCAATGTAGTGCATTAGAGTTTTGTTAAATGACCTTTCCATGGCCAGCACAAAGTGCTGTAAAGGCAATTTATTGACAACAATATGTTCAATACAATAAAACTTTATTCTAATTACATTCCTTCACAAACTAAATGATAAGATAAAAATAAAACTTAAGGACAGTCTGATAATATTCCAACCATGTATTTTTGTTCTGACATTGGCATTACAGAACAAATTAAGACAAATTTAAATTGCATAGCACTCTGGAAATAAATATATATTTATCAATTTATCAATATTTTCTCCTCATAATTTTAAATTATGTTTCTCTCATTGCTATATTGTCGAGTATTGCACAGTATTCCCTCAGACTTGATTGCGTGAGTTGTTAGTCTCCAGTTTACCTGCCTGCCACTCAGAAGGGATTCTGCACAACATCTCTTCTATGTCTCAGTTAAGATAAACAGTGCCAGCCCACTATGTGTGAGTTTACTCAGCTGGTAATACTCTAAGCTCTTAGTCAGAGGGCTAGGTTAAACCACATTCCAGGACTTCAGCACATAATTTTGGCTGATGTTTCAGCTTAGTATTGATGGAGTGCTGTATTATTAAAGGTGCTATCCTTCAGATGAGACCTTAATCCAAGACATCATCTGTCTGTTTCTGTGATTCAAGTGAAAAGAAAGATTCTGTGACTCTATTTGATAATGAGCAGGGCAATGCTGCTCTCTAAACTAATATCAGATGTACAAGTGGTGCACCTTTTAGCTTTTAGTGTTCTTGCTGGGTGCAAAACAGCCATCACTTTCCAATATCTGCTCCGGCGTTTCAAAGTCCTTACATCATATATAAAATACATTGAGACATTTCTGAGAGATGTGACATTTGATGTGTTTAAATGTCCTTTGTTCTGTATGCATTGTACTGGGTATCTGAAAATTTTTGGTACAGATGTTTATTATATTAAGGCTTTCATACGTAGGTTCTCATTGTGCAAGGAAGATTCCAGTCAAGTGGCAAACCAGTGTTTGGATCGGAGACAGATAATGAAACTAGTGGTGAGAAGTGGAATATCTATAAGAAGAAGTAATGAAGGTATCTTGGTGAAGGGGAACTATAGACAATGAGAAATTCTTAAGAAAAGTCAATGGGATGAAACAGAAAAGGTGTTTAAGGACAAGAATGTGACAGAACAGCAGGGGAGAAACAAAGATGTGACTCGATGATAAAGGCCTCATTACCAATAGGGCTGCTTGGAAAGGGCAGATGGTGAAAATTATCACCAACCAGGGCTAAATGCAAAGTTTCAATACAACTATTTGTAGTAAATTTATGACCTTGTGAATGAGGAGACATGATGGAGGGAAGTGGAGAGAGACTGATGATGTTTTACACATTGGAAGGTTCTGAAAGGTTATCACTGAATGGGACAAGAATGACAAGAAGAAAACCATGAAATTTAGCCATCCATAGTAACATTAGGAAGAAAATTGTGTTAGAATAAGGTTTGAACAGTTGAAGTTATGACCTTAAAGAGTAAATGATATGGAGATCAAAATACACTCATTGGTCTATGCTAAATGAAATCAATGGAAATCAGGGGAAAATTCTCCATTAGTTGAGCCATACCTAACACAAAGGAAGATGGATGTGGTTGTTTGCAACCAACTATCTCACCCCAGGATAACCAGAGTTCACCAGGATGGGATCTCAGGCCCAACCAACTTCAGTCACTTGATCAACCTTCCATCCATCACAAGGTGAGAAATGCAGATTATGCCGTTCCACATCATTTATAATGCTTCAAATGTTGAAGCAGCGTGCCCAATTGCATGGACTGCTAAGTGACAAATAACTTCTGTATCGTACTGAATTGAATTGAATGATTTATTAATACTCGCATTTTACAGCGAAAAATACAGTAAGATTCAATGAAAACCTTTAACTGTCACCACAATCTGGCACCATTTTGAATAATTTAAGAATAAAAAGAATGGAAAGAATAAAATATATTGCTGAAAGAGATTTTATCTTCATTCATCAACTGCTGCCATGAGTCCTGAGTCCTGAACCGACTCATTAGCGACACGTGTGCCTCCACCTCCTCGCTGCTGTCTGCGCCAGACTCACAAATGTAGGAGTCATCACTCTTTAGGCACCATCTCTCCACCTCGGCGCTGATGCCGGGTCCCACGCTGAACCCCCACTTGCCCCGTCACCAGGAGTACCAGCTCTGTTGCTGCCACTGCCTCACCAATAACCAGGACTCCCCAGCTCAGGGCCTACCACCACCACAACCAGGAGTCCCTGGCTGTGCTGCCATGACACCAGGAATCTCTGCTCCGGGCATACCACACTGCAACCACTGCCTTGCAAATGCCAGGAGTCACCACTCTAGGCCGACAGCAAATAAGAGTCCCTGGATCCACTGCCAGCCCAGGCCACCACCTCGCCAAGGGCCCTTCTCTGGCTGCCCTCCTCAGAGATGTTGCCTTGCCAGTGCTGCCATCCTGAAAAGTGTATTGCCTCTTATCTCTGGAGGAGCTTTGTCATTGCTGCCGCTGCCAGCTGCAAACACTGGGGAACGTCCTCGCTGCCACCTCCAATCGCTGGAAGGAGCCGCATCCGCTGCCTCTGACCACTGGGAGGCTGCCACCATTCTGCACACAGCCCACTCTCGCTGCCGTGCCGATGCCGCTGATTAACCCATCACAAAAATCAATAAAGAAAATAAAAACAAACAAAGAAACAAAACATTTTTTAAAAAAGCAAAAGCAAAAGAAAAGACGGGAGCAGATGATCACCTGGCTCAAGGTAGCCTTGCTACTCTGCCGCCATCTTGGATGGCCATTCAAGATTCATACAAGTGTCAGGCAATGACTATATCCAACATGAGGATATCTAACCAATCTTCTTGATGTTCAATGATATTACTATGTCTGAAATCCTCACCACCAACTTTCTGAACATCGTTATTGACCAGGAATTTAGATGGACCACCTGGCCCTCCTGTATAAAAAGTGTAGGTATAAGAGCACATCAGAGTTCTAACATTCTATAGTAAGTTGTTCACCTCCTGACACCCAGAACCTATCCACAGTCTTCAAGCCAAGGTTTGTATGAATATTTGCTGTTCTAACAATTCTCATCATCACCCAGGGCAAAGTTTTTGATCAGCATTCCATCCACTACTTTAAACATTCAGTTCTTCTACCACTGGCACGCAATGTCAGCAGAGTGTACAAATGTATAACATGTACATATTGCAGCAACTTTTAATAGCACTTTCAAAACCCCAGCCTCTACCATTTAGAAAGACAAGAGCAGCAGATGGATGGCACTACCTCATTTGCAATTCCCCCCAAACCACTTACCATCCTGATTTTTAACAATATTGCTATTCCTTCACAGTCACAAGGTCAAAATCCTGGAACTCCCTTCCTATTAGCACTTTGGATATACCCACATGATATGGACCACAGCAGTCCAAGAAAGTGGACGCAACCATCCTTTTGGATGGGCAATAAATGCTGGCCTTGCGAGCGATGCTGACTTTGCATAAATGACTTTTATAAAAAAGAGAAGCATAGAGTAGCAATAGACTGCAATAAGAAGGGGAAAAAGAGAGATTGAGAAATAGTTCATGGAGGAATTATCAAAGATAAAATATATGAGAGGTGGAGAGGTGAAAATGTAGTCAAGACAAATATTAGAGATTTGTAAGAAAACAAAAATGAGTGGGCTATGTGAAAAAATGAGATGGAAATAATGGGCTCCAATCCAAAGCAACAGTTAAATTTTGACATGAATGAGCATAAAGGGAATTATAATTTGCTTTTGCAAATGCTGACTGACCTGCTGTATGTTTCCAGCATTTTACGTTCAAACTTTTAAACTGATTCCACTTTCAAGGATGGAGACTGCATTTAATTTTGTAATATTTACTCTAAAAGAAATAGAGGAATATAATTTTAGAACTCAATCAGTTTAAGTCAGAGAAGGAAGCAGTTGGCTCAATCACACCTCCTCCCATTTACTTTTGTGAGAATCATTGAGAATGTATCCCAAAAGGACAATCCAAATATGTTTCATTAAATCTGTGAGGAATGCATGTTGAATTGCAGAACAGGCAATAAATAGGAGCCATGCAACCATCAGAGAAAAGAAAAACAAGCAAGGAAATGATTGCACAAACAATGATTCCACACCAGAACCTTGCCATCATTAGGAAACAGCACTTAACACCACCCACAACAAATACAGGAAGAGAAGTGTGACAGGAATGTGAAGGGCAGGAGAAGTAGGAAAAGGAAGATGAGCAGGCAGCATCTTCTCAGATCTCAGCGATAAATTCATTAAAGACCACTTCACCCTATATTTTTCCTGTAGGTCGTATCGTAAATTTAAATGGTGTTCTGTTGGAATGCCTCAAAGTACTTTATAAACAATGAATAAAGGTTAATTTTATCAGAGATAGTAGTAACTGCAGATGCTGGAGAATCCGAGACAACAAGGTGCAGGGCTGGACGAACAATTTTATATTTTGTTTTATTTGTGAATGAGATATAGGTATGTCTGGTTGGGTTTGTCTTTACTTACCGCGTTGAAATACTGCATGCTTTGGGGTGTAAGGACATCCACAGAGCTGATAGGAAGGGACTTCTAGTATTTTGATCATGCAAAGAGAAAGAATGGTAATATAGTTCCAAGACAGGATGCAGTGTGGCTTGATGCTTGCGTTCACAGGTATGGAAGGTACTGTTGAAGGAACCTTTGTCAGTTACTGAAGTGCATCTTCTAGATGGTACACAGTGCAACTACTGAAGGACACAGTGAACAGAGAACGAATTATGTGTGTTGCTTTGTTCTGGTTTGTACCTGAGTATTGTTGGAACTGCTCTCATCAAGGCAAGTGGAGAGTGTTTCATCACAATTGTGACTTGTGCCTGCAGATGCAGGATAGGCATTGTGAAGACAGGAAGTGAGTTACTCGCCTCAGGATTTATAGCTTTTAACCTGCTGTCATAGCCATAATATTTATATAGCTGGTCCAGTTTCTGGTAATGGTAAACCACATGTTGATGATAATGGAGGATTCAGTGATTGTAATGCTATTGAACATCAAGGGGGAGATGCTTAGTTTCTCTTTGGTGTGGCACAGATATTATCCACGTCTTGCTGCACATGGACATGGATGGCTTCAGTATCTGAGAAGGTGAGAATAGTGCTGAACATTTTTAATCATCAGCAAGGATCCCTACTTCTGAATTATGATGGAGGAAGATCAATTATAAAGAACCTGAGGTTTATTGAGCCTAGGTTATTACCCTGAGGTATGGCTGCAATGATGCCGTGATTTCTACTTAATAAATATCAATTAATAATGCCTTATTAATGTAAGAAAAATATAAGAACCTTACTGTTGAAAATTCTAGTTTTAGGTAAAATCAAACACTCAAAGGCAGAATCTTAATAATGTGGCTGACACAGTCCCTTATTGCTGTGAAGTACGCAGAACCATGACATTCAGTGCTTTGCAACTTTCTAATACATATCCTCTATTCCATTGAATTTCAAGGAAAGGACTGAAATAATCCAGAAAAAAAAATAAATCAAAACCATTGAGTCCATATGCTTTAAAGATCAAGAGTTTGTTTTATTGGTTTATACCGACATTTGAAACAAAGAATCAAAAATCCATTTAGTTCGAATATATAGAATCCCTACAGTGCAAAGAGAGGCCATTCAGCCCATCATGACTGCACCAACTCTCTGAACAGCATCCTAGTCAGACCTAATCCTTGTAAACCTGTGTTTACCATGGCTAACCCACCCAACCTGCACACTGCATTTAACTTAATAGGCCAATCCAGCCAATCTACACATCTTTAGACTATGAGAGGAATCTGGAGCACTGGTGGAAACCCACACTGACATAGGGAAAGTGTGAAAGCTCCACACAGACAGAAAGTCAGCTGAGGCTAGAATTGAACCCAGGTCTGTGGCTCTGTGAGGTCGAGGTGCTAACCACTGAGCCACCATGCCATCCAAAATATAAAAAAATTAAAACAGTTAAAGTTTACCACTGAAACCTACTTTCTGAAGCCATGAAATTAACTTCATTGAGAGTACCATTCAGTTGATTTTACCTTTACGATTGTAGCTTTGGCTTCATAACTTGATCCACAGACTACATGTTAAGTGATGTCAGGGAAAGAGTTTCGCAGGTGGTGTGAAGGTCTACTTGAGAACACACAACAAACCAGCAAAATTGCCATAAGGGTGGAAGAATTGTAAAAATAAACGTCCTGCACTATTCAGTAGTGCAAACAAAATATCTGAACAATGTGAGATCAGCAAGTGAGAAAAATCCACCTAGTCATGTACCAAAATATCACTGGATTTTAAATTTCAAAACAATCGTTTATCCCAAAATTTTCCATGTCAAAGACTGAAGACAAACTGAAGCTTCTCATATGGCTGTAACACAACAGAGTCTTTCTCCATACTCTTGTGTTCATGATTGTTTTTCATAAAATGAAACATATAGTCATGAAGTTAACAGATATTCCCAATGTGCTTAGAAGTATTATAAATATTTTCATCCCCACCATTTCAGAAGTGCAGGCAAAATGGCTCTTTCTGTAGGCTTTGGTGTGAAAATCCATTCTTGCCAGAATAATTAAAAACTGACTGAGATAGAAGCATATCAGAAGCACCTTTTATTTGGCTTATCAATAGCTTTTCAGCCGTAGAAAGTTCATTACAATGTCAGTTAATACATTTTCTTTTAGTGCTAATTTCATCTCTTTTTTTTCTGGAGACACTGACAGTAAAAGGAAAATCAAAGCAATGCTGTTACTACAGAAACAATTCAATCAGTATGATCTGCTGACTTATTTGTAAAAATCATACATATAGCACAATGCTGTCTGAACTTTATACCCTGATTGGATTTTGGTCTTTGCATCAAATTGCAAGGCATCATTATTCCCACAAATATATATTGCCTACTTAGGAAAAATAATAGCTAATTAAACCCATTTTGGGAAACAAAAAGAATCAGAATTTGAAAACTATATCCAGTACAGTGGTAAGGACCACCCATAATGCAAGTCCATGTGGTCTCTTACCCAGGAGGTTTGATCCACAGGGATGGAAAAATTAAGTGGAGAGTATGGTATATAAAATGGAATGGCATGCAAATATGACACACAGCAGACTTAATGGCTGTGAGATACAGCTTTAACCAAATCAGACAGATACATCAACCAATTATAAAAATGTTTTGTTGTTAACTTTTAGTGACTGAAATATAATGAACCAGATTTAAAGCCAGTACCAATTTGGTCATTCCCAAGAGAATTGCAACATAATAAACAGATATGACTACCACACACTAAAATGGAACAAATTTTGCTTTTGGTTGAAACTGAGCTAGTTTCCTTTGCTTAATATTGGATCACTTATTTTGTAATTGATCTTGATAGTCCATTATTCTTTCTATGAGAATGTTTATTGCATATTATTAAGAGAGCCGGGACGATACAAACGACATGAACAAACCCCATTTACAGAATCGTGGACATGGAACTGAATTATCATGGGACAACAGCTTCACTGCATAAAAAGAGAGAATTGAAAGATAAAACAAGTCAAAATGCTTCATGTTGGGAGAGAAATAATGCTCTGTAATTTTGTTTTATAATTTTGTAATGTGCCCTCTGCATTCAAGATGGCATTTGCATCATACTTTCACAAATCTCGTGTGGGTTGTACTGATGTTATTTTATGAAGGATCAAACAAAAGATGTCTTTTATCCATGTTAGGATCATGTACTGAGTTATTAAATAAATCACCAATGCTGATATCCTTTGGGAAAATAGCACAGAATGGATAACTAAGTTACTCATCTTAATGCTTCAGTTTACTTGGAGAAGGTGATGACTGGCTGGTAATTTCACTACACTAATTACCCAGAATGCCAGGTTAATACTCTCAGGACATGGATTCAATTCTCACCATGGTAGTCAGTTTTAAAATTTTATATTCAGTAAAAATCTAGAATGAAAAACCACCCTGTGTCTATGTATAACCATTGTTGATTGTCGTAAAAACCCATATAGTTCACTAATGTCCTTTAGGGAAGGAAATCTGCCATCATTATCTGGTCTGGTTTACATGTGATTCCAGACCTAAACTTGTGGTTGTCTCTCAACTGATCTCTGGGCAATTAGGAATGGTTAATAAATGTTGCCCTAACCAGTGACGTCCATATCCCACAAACGAATGAAAGAAGTCAGCATCATTCCCAATCCCAAGATTTATCTCGAGCATTGCAAAAAAATTCCCCCTCATATCAATATCTGTTGTTGACCACCTACTCAATGTTTCTTTTAAAATTTTGCTGTTATATGAGTCTAGCCTTTTACTGTACACAATCCCTATAAACTTTATGACCATGCACACAGATTATTTAATAAAGAAGAAGGCCTGCAGAAAACTTCCAGGTTGCTGTGTGATTGTGCCATTTAATGGAGACATTGATGCCAGTCCAAAGCTCCTCAAAGAATCCCAGCAACCACAACAATACTGCAGACCACTGGCAATCATCTTTCTCAATCCTTTTGCCCCTCCGCCAACATCTCATCCAGCTCCTTGCAACAACATTGTTGACCCCTGTGATCCCCTTCATGGATCTCCATGAACCCAATCATTCCACCTGTCCCAACCACAATCGCCACCAAGGTTCAGCCAACAATACTTAAGAATCCTGAGATCACATGAAGACTTTGGTGCACAATCCTCTGATGGCATTTTCCACAGTGCTAAGAAGGTGATTTGAACCCATTATTCTTTAGACCAAATGAGACTCAGATTTCTGTGTTAAAACATTTACTCATATATGATTGGAAGATGTGCATATTCAAACTGACACACGCGATTGTATTATCTAATCATATCATAACATGTTCACATATCATTTTGTCTGTTAAGTTATCCTGTTTGAGATTTTCAACTAAACTGAACCTACCATACTTACCAATCCAGTATGAGAGAGGCAATTTGTGCTGAGGTACACTATAAGAATATGACAGGATGTTACAACTCTGCAGGCATGGTATTCAAAACTGGCACTGCAAAATTTATTGGTCCTTATGTCCAAATGGCCATTTGCATTTGTGTACATATTGCATGGAACAAAATACATGCAGAGCGGGTTGTGTCCCATCAAAATTAGTTCCAGAGTTAGTACCTTACAGTCCCAATTAATGTTATAACACTGCAACTGTACATTCTCAAGTACAAAACATATAGGCCTGTACAATATAAAAATTGAGCTCAAAATACTTGCAGTGGTGTAATATCATGAAATAGAAATTAAGTTTGGAATTTTTGTTCAGCTATCTTGTTACAATCCCAGACCAGACCATTACATTTATATGTTACGATCTGGTTAGCATCAGGTGACATATTTTCTTTTTTTATTTGAAGTAAGTGAAGTTTCAGATCCTAGGTATTTAAGAGAATAAAGCCACATGATTCTGCAGTTGTGAGCAAACAGAATAAACTTTAATTTTAAGAGCTGGAAAATTAAAATAAACAACATATGCACACATCTGTACTCTAAGACACAGCAATAATATAAAGTACATATATGATTTGACAGATGAACTGTGGTTGAACATCTTGCATTGTACATCAAATAGAAGCTGTGGCTAAGACAGATGTCATGAATTCCTCAGCAGCCTATTCAGATGTTAGTAACACAGTGGGCCTTCAAACCTTATTACACCTTTATGCCCTTTACAAAGGATTGACATTCTTCATTTTTGAATATATAGCCTTCAAAATTTTTAAAGCTTCTCTGCCATAGACTGCCTCAATAACCGTTCGCCTCCTGGCAGTTAAATTTCATTTCCTAGGACTGCATTCCCCCATTCATGCATAATTCCAGCTTTTCTTTAGGCAACTAGCTTCACTAAGCTGGCACTGCCCTGACCCTCAATCTTTCTGCATCAATTGAATATTACTTTTGGGATTCCTACACCCTCATTCTCAGCGACCAAATGGCTCCTGGAATGTTAATAAACCCCAGCTGCTCAGATCCAACTGGAGCTCTTCATCTGTAGGGAGACATCTTATTTGGCTGCAAAACAGAGGCAGGATACTTCTTATACTTTCTAAGCTCATCAGAACGTCTCCAGAGCCCTGACTGCCTACAGTCTGCTAACATCTGCATCTCTGCTGATTGCAGCCTTTTGTCTTCGCCCCTAAACCCCTAATCAACTAGCAACCTGAAGATAGCAATCTTCTGTTTCAACTGACTCCAATCATCTGACCAGATCCTGTGAGACCCACTGATATGTTCATTGATCCCATGGACTCCTTTTCATGCCAGACCTCACAACTTTTAAATGGTCAGTTCCTTTAGCTGTAAAACAAACAGGAAAAAACATGCAGAGTCCTTCATGCCGCCACTCTGCACATGTGTTAGGACCCATGGCCTATTGGAAAATAGAGTCTTCACTGGAGCCCAAAACAAGCTAAGTTTATTATGCTTTGTAACAATATCAAATATTTTCTGAGATAAATTTAAAGCAAAGATGAATATGAAGTCTTTGTCCTGAATTAAACTGCTGACTTTAAAAAGTTCAATCATAACCTGAGGCAAACTTTGCATAAATGAGAAGCACATAATGATGGAGTTCATTAAAATGATATTTTTCTCTACGTTCAGTTTGAATATTCATGTTGTACACAGTGTAACCGTCCAAATTATACCTATTTAATTGGTCTGTCTGTAGATCTCTATGGGGTTATAAAAGAATTCAGTGCTTTCATCTGCACTTTGGAACTGCTCAAATTTTAGCTTTCAGCCAACGATGAATGATAATTACTAACTGCATTCATCTTGAAATGGATATGCTGAACCTATATGTGGTGAAGTTCAAACATTCTATTTTATTTGAACTAACAATTGAAGAAAACCTTGAACAGACTATTTTTTTGCTACAATCTGACTGTACAGGAAAGGATATCAATATATCTTCCTTAAAGGTTTTTGTGTCTTTTTTTTGAAACTTCATTCCTCATTTATATCAACAGTTTATTCAGACTGAATTTTCTTCACAGATTTTTCTGACCTTCCAATCATCCTCCAGCAATTGTCAAATCCTCTGATTGCAAACATCTTGCATCATGTAAATGATTTTACATTTTTCATCAGCTGAAGAATTTCAAGAACATCAAATTATCGTCAATCTTTTAGTGAAATTTTATTCTTTCAGAATCAGACCTGCTTTCTGAAGGCCATGCCAAATCATAAAATGAGAGTGACTTTCATTAAGTTAGTGATGGAATGATTAATTTAATACTCCTATTGTATCTCAAATCATCCTAAACGATACTGCTTGTATCTTAAATTGTACCAATGGACTGATCACAAATCATCCCTGTGATTGTTAATGTCCATAATCTCCTGGCCGTCAATGCCATGATGCTAATCGTCTCATTTCCAAATTCTTGCGTGACCTTGCATATTCATATTCTTGTCCAACCATTGATAATCATCCGTATTTTTTTATTTAACTCTACTGAGAATTGCTCCATTCCTCCAACCATGAGCATTTGGGCATCTGCTAATTACATAACTCAATTTTGAAAAGTCTGTCTTTAATTGACGAGGAGCTGAGTTTTGCAAATCCATGCCTAATCCTTGCCATCTCACTCTGCACAACTAATTAATTAGTTAAAACCACTCTTTTGACCAAAATTCTAACATCTATGCTAATATTGTTTTCCTTGATTCAGTGTGAATTTTTGTTAGACAATGCTTCTGTGGAGGACCTGAGTTTGTTTTGCTATGTTAAAGGTGATATACAAATATAGGTTGTTGTTATATTACATGAGCTTCATTTTCAGCTATATGAGTGAGTTGTACTGTGATTGAGAAAAAGGCTGAGGCCTGTCATTTTATGCATTTGGGTACCTAGTGTTAATTCGAAGTGGGTGTAGATTTGTGGTAATTGTCACTTCTTTCTAGTTTGCAGTCTTTAGAAATGAACAAAGTGCAACTTAAACTAGCCCAGAACACCACTTTAATCATTTTTTAAAATAACTTACTCTCTTGTGAACATCTGGAGTCTTACGCTCTGCATGGAAGCGCTTTAGCTAATTTAATTCACAGCAGCTGAGGACTCATATAGAATGTTTTAAAAATTGAATGGAGAGTACAATACCCGAAGCAACAAGATATTGCCTCAGTCTGTTAAGTACATAAATAAGCATGTTATAAAACAGACCATTCAGTACATCAAGCCCACCACATTCATAAGCTTTCAGTATTGTTGTAATTGCCTAAATACATTGTGTACGTATATAATACATATAATACGGATTATATTACGTATAATATATGCACATATTAATATGTGTATTGTTACAGACTTGCTGGTGTGTTTGATTGCACACGTTTTGTCACCCTGCTAGGTAATATCATCAGTGCGCCGCCAGTGAAGTGCTGGTGTTCTTTCTGCCTCCATTACCTTCGCGACAGACCACAACAAGAAGACACGACGTGGCCAGACACACTAGTCACCTTACTGTACATCAGAGACATATCAAAGATGACCACAAGACTACCAAGACCCCTAGGAATCAGGGTAACCCAAAAACCAACAACCACCCTGCGACAGCTACTGATGAACGTAAAGGATTCCTTACCCAAAATCAGCAAAACCAGTGTAATATACAAAGTACCATGCAAGGACTGTGAGAAACATTACGTAGGCCAAATTGGAAGAGAGCTGACAATAAGGATATACAAACACCAACTAGCCACCAAGACACATGACCAATTCTCACTGGTCTCAATTTACACAGACAAAGTAGGACACAAATTCGACTGGGCCAACACATCCATAATAGCACAAGCCAAACAGAGACATGCCAGGGAGTTCCTGGGGGCCTGACCAGAACTCTATCAACAAACACATTGAACTGGACCCGATACACAAACTACTGAGAAACAGAGCTGGAAGTAATGCTAACCACCCCAGCAAACTGAGGCATATAAATAACAAGTGGGACAGAACACCAATGCTCCACTGAAGGTGCACTGACGATGTTACCTAGCAGGGTGAAGAAACGTCTGCAACCAAACACACCAGTTTGGTGAACAAGTCTGCAACCTCATCCACAACCCTAGTTACAAATCTTCTCAAAAACTTTATGTGCATTCTAACATTCTTACTAAATGCAAAAAATATGCACGTGAAATGTGTACCTCAACATGATCCCCTTCTTTGGCACCTCCAAAATCATGATTGTGCCCTTCAATTTTTCTTGCTTCTCTGCAACTGTCAGTAAATTCTGTTAAAAAACACAGAAGAAAATAAATTTTGACAGTAAACTTTCATATATCAAGACAGACAGCATGAGCTTCTTTAAATATATAAAAAGGAAAAGAGAAGGCAAAGACTCCTGAGAGAACAATGTCAGGGGCATAATAGTGGGGAAAACAGGAAATGACAGGACTTGAATAAATGTTGTGCATCATTCATTATAGCAGAAGGCACTAATAACATCTCAATGGTACAAAATAAAAACAGGGCAAAAGGAGGAGAGGAAATAAAGAGAAAAAAAGTGCAAGGGTAACTGAAACTAAAGACTGAAAGACTAACAATTTCCTTGGACTTCATGGGATGTATCCTGGCATATTACAGGAAGTAGCTGCAGAGATGGTGAATGCACCCCGGTCATCATCTTACAGGAATCCTTCGATTCTGGAAAAGCCCAGAGGACAGGAAAATTGCTTGTGTAACACATTTATTTTAAGAGGAAAGGAGACAAAAAACAGCAAGTATAAGCCAGTTAACTTACATTTCTGTTTTGGGGAAAATGTTGGAGTTCATTATAAAGGATGTAATAGAGCATTTAGAAATACATAATATGATCTATCAGAGTCAGCATAGCTTTATGAAAGGAAATCATACTGACAAATTTACGAGAATTCTTTGAAAAGGTAACAAGCAGAATAGATAAAGGAGATTACACAGGTAAGATATTAATGTGGTAAATAGATTGGCTAACAAATAGAAGACAGAGAGTTGAAATAAAGGGGGCATTTTCAGGATGGCGACCTGTAGTTAGTGGAGGGCCAAAGGGATCAGTACTGGAGTCACTATTATCTACAATATATATCAATAATTTGGCTGAGGAAAGTGTACGTACCAAAGATAACACAGTGTGGAGCTGGAGGAACACAGCAGGCCAGTTCTTGTTATCTCTGTATGTACCAAAGCCAAATTTGCAAAAGACAAAAAATATATTGGAAGACAAGTGGTGTGGTTGACATAAAGAGTCTGCAGAGGGATATAGATGGGTTAAGTAAGTCTGTAAAACCTTGGGCAATGGAATATAATGTGGTAAAAGGTGAGATTATGCATTTTTGAAGGAAGAATTGAGGATCTAAATATTATTTAAAAGGAAAAAAAGGTGCAGAATACTGTAGAATAGAGATTTAGGAGTCCTTGTCCATGAATCACAAAAAGCTAGCGTACAAGTCAGCATGTAATAGGGATGGCAAATAAAAGGGAATATAATATAAAAGTAGAGAGGTTTTGTTAAATCTATAGGCACTAGTCAGTCCACAGCTGCAATACGGTGAACACTTATAGGCTGCTTATCTAAAGAAAGATAACTGGCATTGAAGGCAGTCCAGAGAATATTCACTGGACTGATCCTGGATATGGAAGGACTGTCTTATGAGGAGAGCTGAGTAAGTTGGGCATGTACTCATAGAAGAATGAGAGGTGACCTTATTGAAACATACAAGATTCTTAGGGGACTTGATAGCGTAGGTGTACAAAGGGCTGTAGAGATTGGGTCATTAAATACATTCAAGGTTGAGATAGAAAGATTTTCATTAGTAAGTGAATCGAGGGCTATGGGAAAAAGGCAAAAGAGTGGAGTTGAGGGTTATCAAGTTGAGTTGAATGGCAGGATAAACTCTATCAGCTGTGTGGCTTATTTCTACTCCTATGTTTTTATTATTTGACCATCTAATGAGTGTAGGAGCAGAGTATATGCACAGAACTCATTGGAGGTGATAGAGCAGGTTGAAAGAGTCATTAATAAAGCATGTAGGATCCCGAGTTTTGTTAACAGAACCATTGAGTTCAAAAGCAAGAAAATGGTGTAGAACCAGCATAAAAATATGTCGCAATGACAGCTGAATATCATATCCATTGCTAAGCCCCATGCTTTGAGAAGATTTGAAGAAATCAGAGAAGGTGCAAAAAAGATTCATGAGAATGTTTCCACAGATGAGGAACTTTACTTAAATGGATTGATTAGAAAATCTGGGGTTAATGTGCCTGTAGAAGAGAAGGTTAAGGGAATATTTGATAAAGGTGTTCGAAATCATGAGGAAAGGTGTACCAAAATCAAAAGAGAGTAGAAAAAGGGAGAAACTTGTTCTCATTTGGTGGAAGGATTGAGAAGCACAGGACATTGATTTGAAGTGATCAGCTAAAGAATCAATGGCATTTTGAGGAATTACTTTACTTTATATATCAGTGAGTGGTTATCAACTGAATACTTTGCCTGAGTATGTGGTAAAAGCAGATTAAATCATAGTTTTCAAAAAAAAATTAAATCTTTACCTGAAGAGAATGAATTTGTAAGGCTACATGAAAGGATGTGTGAGTGGGACAAAGTAAATCAATCTTGCAGAGTGCTAGCACAGACACAAATGACCAAGTGGTTTCCTTCTGTGCTTTAGGCTACACTTCTGCAATTTTACAACATAATGGAATTTAGCAGCCCATTGCATGTTTGAATGTGACCCACTTAGAATTCATGTATTAGAATGCCTCATCATTTAAACTAAAAGATGGGGATCAAAAAGATTCACTTACTCAGAAAGCATTCGACCAACCAACAAAGTTAATTTTAGATCTACAAAAACAAGAATAAAATGATGATAGAAGTAAGATCAGGCAGGAATTACTAGTGTAAAAATATTCACATTTATATAATGCAGAGAGCTGTAAATAATATCTTGGATACCATAAAACCAGAACTAAGAAACTCCTATTCCCAATCACATGGAGTAGCCAATCTTCAGTTCCAGTCACATACTAAGAGGAAATTAGATTTATGCTTGACTCTGAATTTACCTGGAGAAAAGATTTCTTAAGATTTCTTAGGACACCAGGCATGATATTTTCATAATTAATACCTATGTGAAAGACAGCTTCAGTCATAATTGTTCAGAATTTTCTGTCAAAGTAATGGCAACTCTGATGGCACTCATTAGAATTATGAATACAGTGGACAGAATCTTGTTAGTCCTTGAACAATAGGAATAATGGCAAATGAGGTGAGAAAATATGGCAAGATCAGAAAAATGATATTCTTGACATTGTGAAAAAATGTTTGATTTTCCACCCACAGTTTTAACGTGAAGTGAGACAAGACTCTTGCTGGTGGGTGAAGCCAACTTGCATGCATAAGCATCACATTATTACCTAATTTTGTTTCATTTCTATGCACTTTGCTATTTTACCAGGCATGGAGAAGAAGTACGTAAGGACAATTCCCAGCATGAAAGTCAGTGCGGGTATCTGGTAACTCCAACATGCCACTTGCTCCTCCAAGCTTCCACCTTGATCAACATTCCACAACATCTCAGGAAATACTTCATGACAGTGACTGCTGCATCCTTTCTCAAAGCAAGTTGGCATTGGACATGCACCAGGCTCACTTCATAATTATAGCATATCTCCAAATCAATTTGTGCACTGATACTTCTTATTGTAATGCTGATGCTAGATCACTTTGTAAGCAGGGGCACACACCTATCCCATGCATAAACTAAAACACGTCTCCAGGTTCTTAGATGCCCTGTTACCACTCATTCTCTTTGTGCTTACTTGGATCCTCACAGCATCTCGACCTTGTCTTGCCTTTTTGCTCATTGCCACATCATTTACAACTTACAGACTCACAGTACATTTTTCTTGCCCTGATTTTTAGCCCAGACACAAAGCCCGACAGCCTGTCATGTCTGCCAGCAGTGATCAGTCAAGGGCGCTGGCATGTTGCTGTACGGCTCAGTGTTACATCAATGTCATAACTGCAGCATGTGCCAGTAGCTTACACATCAAACAAATTGAATCTACTTTAATCAAATGGAAATATTTCAGTGTTTAAGGGGAATAGCCATCAATCAAATCAAGGGAGAATATCTTCGTGTAATGATATTTAATTAGAAACATAGGCCTCATTGAGAAATATGTCTAATCTGATTGAGAAATAAGTATAACTAATTTAGGTGGGTGCACCATAGATATTAAAATGTTATGCAAGAGTTAACCATTAAAGACACCATTGCAGTGAGCAAGGAATGTCAGAAAGGTCCACTTTGAAATTAGGATTTTCTTAGAAGCTCACAGCATTTCTACCTTGACTTGTCATTTTGTGCATTGCTACACCATGGCAAAGGGACATGGAGAACAAAAACACATTTATTATAAATTATGTTAATACAGTAGTGCACAACACAGACAAATAAGAACTATAAATAATAACTTAATGATTGAAAAGAAAACCTGGAAAGAGACATGGCAACATCGAATCTTGATGTGAAATTAAAGTGTTAAGTACAGGAGGGTTACTGGAACAGAGGAGATGGAAAACCCCTTATCACATGAGGATCAGCCAACCCTCAGAAACAGAAAAATGAAACAGCATACTTACTGATAAACCCTAAATTAAGGATTCTTTTAAAGTTGAAAGAATAAGGGGAAATGAAAAGAATATCCATCTAAGAGTATAAAACATCACAAATAAAATGACCAAATAAAAACTCAATAAAGGAATATTCACAAGTAATTAAGGAACAATGTTAAATGACACAGCATCACGTGAAAGTGGGGGGTACTTACACAATGTTTTAACACTCTTAAAGAGCAGGAGTGATCCAAACAATGTAAAAACAACAATAAAAACTTTTTGCTTAAATTTCAGAATTGAGGTTTTAAGGTAAAGCTTTACTTTTACTGTTAATGATATTCTACTTTTGGATATTGTTAGATATTCCATCCTTAGCTATTCTTAAATATCCCTGGATGTTCTTAGATATTCTTGAACAGCTAGAAATAACATCAAAATGGATTCTATTAAATTTGATATTACATCACTTGACTGTTATTGACATTGTAGTGTACTTACCCAATTAAAGGGTATTTTAATGTCTGTGAATAAAGTTGTAAAATTAGTAAATCGTCTCATTTGAGTTTTTTTCTGTTACAACTGAAACTAACTCTACTCTCTATATATTCCATAAGTGGGTAAGTATTTTTTCTGGAGAGAAAAATTCCAGACAGTTAAAATAGATGGAATACTTATGGCATAACTAAGGCTTATTAAAATTAATAATAGGATGTGGGATGGATGTGAGAATTCTACAGACCCAAAACTAAGTGTTTGTTGAGTTAACTGGTTTGAACTCAGTAGACAGAAGTTATAAGCCTGCTCAAAGCTTGCAACTACAGAATTTTAAACTGTAGTTTTCATTTTAAAGCCAAGCACAAATTTCAATCTAAATTAGGTTTGCACAAACTGAAGATTTAAACACTTCCTATTCAATTACAAGGCAATGCAAGGCATGGGTACAATGAGTATCCAGATAGATTCTAAGTAAGCAAGCACAAAGTGACCAAGCGAGCGGGGTCTAGACCTGAAACATCAGCTTTCCTGCTCCTCTGATGCTGCTTGGCCTGCTGTGTTCATCCAGCTCTACACCTTGTTATCTTAGCCCTGGAATGTAGCCTGGCCCTGTCAGTGAGCTGGGTGTCTGTCTCTGTACACAAGCTGCCCTTGTAGCAGCCTGTCAATGCTAGTTGCCAGTGCACCCTGAAATGTGGGTATCAATATCCTAGGCATCCCGCCAGTGGATTGGAGATGTCCCTTGACAATCCTGATGGGTTGGTAATTATTACATGTCCATGGATGAAGAAGCATGTGGCTGGTAACCATGGATCATACCCTGAGATGCTGCTTGGTGTTAAGCAACTTGGAGTCTCTTTGCAGCCACCGATGAGCTGAAGTGCACATTGAAAATTCTCGGCATCTAATTTGCTCACGGTGGGTGATAGGATAGAAAGTCACGTATTAATGAGGGGAAACGTGCAGACAATAAGGTTTTTAACAAGCAATAATGTGCTATAAAAGGCAATTTGCTGTTCCCCAGCAAGAATCTCTCCTTGATGGCTGGAACTCAATTAAAGGATTTAGCAGGTTGTTCCCAATGTCTAGGCGTCACCAGACTTCTTGTGTAATTCTGCCACATTTCTTTTCATAGCCCACTCATTCAGGCCCCTATAATATTCCACTCATGCTTGTTTGCACACCAATGCTCTGTTTCATTCACTGGTTGAAAATCTGTCCTTTCACGGACTTTAAAGCATTTTATTCCTCTTTCACGTGGGACAGAAGTGAATGGAAGATAAGTAGTTGTTCCTGAATACTTTTCCATACCTCCACACAGGATAGAGAGACAGACAGTCAGACAGAGAGACGGAGAGAGATTTTATGATGCTTTCTCTTTGCCGCCCAGGTGGTTCTCTGCTGCACTGGTCCCACACAAGCCATGGTCATCCAGCCAATGGTTTTCTTCCACAGTTCAGAACCCACTCGATTTGAGATACCTGCTTTATGTTCTCACTGTTTCAGGGGAAAGCAACAAAACTCACTGTGTACATCAGTAAATATGATTTTTTTAATAACTGTTGCAACCTCCTTACACAGTCTCCTTGGTTTAAAGCAATATTTTCCTCTATTAGACCACAGTCGAAAACTAAACAAAATAAAAACATAGAGATAGTAGGAACTGCTGATGCTAGAGAATCTGAGATAACAAGGTGCACAGCTGGATGAACACAGCAGGCCAGGCAGCATCAGAGGAGCAGGAAAGCTGACGTTTCAGGTCTGAACCCTTCTTCAGAAAAAGGTTCTCGACCTGAAATGTCAGCTTTCCTGCTCCTCTGATGCTGCCCGGCCTGC
>NC_063344.1:35516933-35559427 GCF_021869965.1 Rhincodon typus
GGAGCAGGAAAGCTGACGTTTCAGGTCTGAACCCTTCTTCAGAAAAAGGTTCTCGACCTGAAATGTCAGCTTTCCTGCTCCTCTGATGCTGCCCGGCCTGCTGTGTTCATCCAGCTCCATACCTTGTCATCCTAAAATAAAAACATATCTTTATACATGTCCTGATGCTAAGGAAGGGTAGCCTCTGCAACTTAATACTTGCAGCTGCAGTTACTATGACAATTGTCAAATAGATGATGATGTAAAGAGGCTGTATATATATCAACATAAAATTCCATTTCCAATAAAGTCACTTGTGCCACCTCTGTGCCCTCAGAAGCTTTTTTGTAAGTTTCCCTTCCTCTACATAAATCGTGATTCCAGGCACCTTGTTCCCCTCAATGTGCCATCCTCAGTTCACAAATTCAGCATCTTTGTGAACAAAATCATTTGTTGCAGCAGGCCCAAGGGGCTGAATGGCCTACTCCTGTTCCTATGTTCTTAACAGTAAGTCTAATTACTACCAAATACAGTTAGACAGCCTGCTATAGCCAATTCTGTCCGAATATATTTAAACCATTAGGTGAAAGAATTATCATTTTAAAATGTAATTGATACATAAGTTTATCTGCATTTGATGCATGTTTTGCCAAACTGTTGGATTTCATGTGTAGTTTTAAAAAATGAATAATGGCCCAAAATTTCCAATGAGCAGTCAACTGAAATTGCCTGCCGTCACTAAAATTTGTTTACGTCTCTTAATTTCTCCATGCTGAAAGTTGTTGCAATTGTGAGATACAAACAGTTCAGGGCTCACTCTTGGGCACCTAGGATTTAGCTGAACAGAGCCAGCAAAGGTGGGTTTTTAGCCTCTCCATCATGGCAAAAATGACAAGATCCACATCTGCACTCAATCATGGCCCTGTCTCATTTTTGCAGAGCCAGGGTTGGAGTCAGGCAGGGTTTCCTCCTCAGCATTTTACAGACATAGGTGTCCATTTAGATCGTCAACTGACTTCATTAAAGTGGGGTTTTGGCATCTTGGCAGCATGGAACAATGATTCAATGCAAATTATTTATTTATTGTCACATGTATTTTGTTACAAAATACAGTGAAAAGTGTTGTATAGTGTCGCCACTCTTTGTAACCATCTTAAAACACAAAAGAAAGCAAAATATAGAATACAAAGGCAGAAGAATAAAGAAATAAAAAGTGTTCAATTTTACAGTCCTTCTTGTTAAGTTGGATTGTCAGGGTAGTCTTTGGAGAGGTAAGGCATCCCTTTGGACAGGTGTCCAAGATATATTTGATGTTAGGCGTGGGTCAGGTGCCTCTTCAAATTGTTAAATTGGGCATGAATATAATTAACAAGTGCAGAAATTAACTAGAACTGTCAAACTGTCAGAGAATTATCAAAGCTGACAAGTGATTTAATTCTTATTGTTGGGTTTTTATTAAAAAGAAGTTGTTATTTATTTCTGACTGTTGACATGATCTTGAAGGTTAACATTCCAAACTTGTTCTGCATCATTAATTTTGCCATTTTACATTATAGTCAGATGCCTATTAAGTGAATAGTTTTATTATCAACTCCAAGTTGTTGTATATTACAGATATAGTAAGAACTGCAGATGCTGGAGAATCTGAGATAACAAGGTGTAGAGCTGGATGAACACAGCAGGCCAAGCAGCATCAGAGGAGCAGGAAAGCTGACGTTTCGGGCCTAGACCATTCTTCAGAAATCAGAAATTTCCGAAGAAAATGTCTAGGCCGGAAACGTCAGCTTTCCTGCTCCTCTGATGCTGCTTGGCCTGCTGTGTTCATCCAGCTCTACACCTTGTTATCTCTGTATATTATAGATGTTTGTTTTAATTGATTATTTGAAGGGTTTTCAACCTATTAGAATGTTGAAATAAATAAGTGTTTATTTTAAATTGTGAAGTAATTAATAGACACATTATTTTATCAGCAAGATTCTGATGTTTGCCTATCGTAGGTAATAGGTCATTGGTATAGAGGGGGTAATGAATGAGCAGTGGGTGGGTAGCATTCCTTATCCAAGAGTGAAAATCAGGATTTATTTGTATTTTTAACCAATTAGATTAAAGCGAGTTAATATATTGAATTTATTTTCAAATCAGGAAATGAAAGATAGATAAAGAGAAGGAAAGTCAGATTGGATTAAGAAAGAAAGGGAATAGACAAAAAGATGCAGTATTGTGAATCTAACAACAAGTGATACACTTTGAACAGCACTTTCTTGTTTTCCTCATTTAATTCATACCTCCCTTGCCTAAAGATATTATTACATTTCCACCTCAGTAACAGTAAAATGCTATTGGCCTCACTATTATTGTAATGATACATTTTGTGCCATTGTTCACAGTTTAACAGTTAAATACTCATCTATATTTGAACCACTTTACTGTACCTTGCTTCCCTTTTGTGCATTTCTTATAAAACTGGATGAAACTTCATGTATAATAAGGGCCATATGCAATTGTGCAGCATAAAAATACAATACAACATCAATGTTTGGACAGCTGTCAGGTATATTATTTCTACATAATAATAAAGTGTTGGTGACCAGTATCTGACATGCATATAAGACTCTTGGCACAATAAACATCGGTTTCTCACAATGATTTTAAAGAGTGATATGTACAATTTATTAATTGCTTAAATACCATCTATAATAAACAACTATGAGAATGACTATTTTATGTTACAGCATACAACTCTTAATCAACACTCAATTACAATTATTACTGGAGAATTAAATGTAATCTAACAGAAACTTGAAACATGACTATTCAGCGCAATTAAAATCCTTCAGCTTATAAAATTGGTTTTCATCATTTGCTAATAAAGACACCATATCCCATTTCTGTAACTATCTAAGTTTCAAGTAAGTGTAAACCATGTCTGAATTCAAATTTACATTTGTTAAAAAAATTCTAATCAATTTGAATCTTTGTTAAGTGTCATGTTTTATGGAAGCAGATAATGCATCAAGCATTCTTGGACAGTACTGTCAGAGATGATTTTAACATTGTCCAGGGGGACAATCAGAACAGTTAATATTGCAGCTGAGAATGAACTGCCCTATTCCAGCCAGTCATTCTCTTTTTAACTGCAGGTTTTTTTTAAATTAGTGGAGTTTTTTTTTAAACTTAGGCCCATTAAGAGAGGTGAGGACCTGAATACAATAATTCAAAGTTCTATTATTGGAATCCTTAGACTATTCGAAGGTCAAATCCATGGCAGCCCCACCTAATGCTGACCTGTCAGTTAAACCTATTGGAATTGGTCTCTTGGAGTCACAGGAACCAATATTTCAAAGGCAATGAGCAGGTAAATGGATACTTCCAAGAATGTGACAGGATGGGTATTGGGTGACAAGGAATATGCCCAATATTTGTGAGTTCCATCAATTCTTAAAATAAGATTCAGGAGTTAAAATCACACCAAGTTACACTGGCAATGTGATTAAAGACTTTACATTTGCTCTAGCCAGCTAATTCTTACCCCAAGTTAAATTGGTACAATTGTATCTGTAAATGTTAACTATTTTTCCATGAGCCAACATGTTGCTTTGATTACATAGCCACAGATAATTGTACAGTTTCTACTTGTACTGCACTGATGTCAAAATAAACAATTTATTGTTATATTGCAACTGCCTACAGTTGCACTCCACTGGAGTTGGTAGCACTGAATTTTATGAATTCATTCATTCAATAAAATACATTAAATTCCAAAAGGCATTTTAGAGTACCATTTAGTTAATTTGAGGAAAAAAATCTATTGAGAAGATATTCACCAGCATTAAGAATAAAATATCCTCAAAACATACAATCTTTTTGTATGTGAGAAAGTAAGATTAATAGATTTGTCAACACTTGTTTTAATATTTGTCTTCATACAAAAGATACACTGACTTGATAAACTCGTATGGGTCTACACAGATATTGTTTGTCAAATTAAGCTTGCCTGTCATATGCTAAATAAGACAGTTACAGAAAAGCACAAACCCCTATTGACCTCATAGCTTTGGACACGACATCTAAACTGGAAAGGATTGAGGTGCAAGACTGATTAATGAAACCAGCTGGCATGATGATCTCAAAATTGATTCATTTGTTTTGCTTCGGTTAGCAGCTCTGAATGAACTAAAGGATGTTTCATGTCTAATTTGAAGGTCTAGACTGACTGGCTAAACCATAAGTGACATAATCTCCTTTCTGAGTAAACTTCCTGGGGTGAAACTGGTTTGATTCCAGCCAGAGGATGCAAATGTATTTTCAGATAATCAAACAAAACACTACTGAAACCAATTTTAGTGAAGTGTTTAACCTTCGGTATGATTATGGTCTGTAGCCTAAAACAGGAGTAAATTTGTGAGATGTAGAATAGTTAGGATATACTTAAATATTTATTCAGGAAAATATTCTCAATTAAAATTCGTTTTCAATCTTCTTCTTGTAAACAATGAAACAAGATAGTGAGGTTGGAAGGGGATGGGGGATTAAAAGGAATTAACCCACTAATACATCATGTCCCTCACGTATCAACAAAAGTTCATACTTATCGAATGAATTCTGAGATCTAATAGAGATATGTAAGTTTGATCACAGTTGGACTGCTACACAGTTGGGCCTTTGTAAAGTTAATAATTTAATGCGCTGAAGTCATTGACAAAAACGTTCACAGCATTTTTTTCAGTGTCATGGTATGTTGTTATTGCAAAAACCTTCCTCCAACAGGTCACAATTATTTCAATATAGGGTTGGTTAGCTCACTTGGCTGGATGATTGGCTTGTAATGCAGAGTGATGCCAAAAGCATGGGATCAATTCCCTCATTGGCTGAGATTACTGTGAAGGACTCTCCTTCTCAACCTTTCTCCTTGCTTGAGACACGGTGACCCTCAGGTTAAACCACCATCAGTTGTCTTTCTGATGAGAAAGCAACCCTACAGTCTGGTAAGACCATTGTAATTTTACTATTTTAATTGTTCCGGTCACCTCATTAAATTATATTCATTATAAATTGTAAAAGATCTTCTATTTACAAATTATTTGCTAAATGTAAACAATGCTTGTAGTCAAAAATGGAAGTAGACATATGGATTTTAAACTGTTATCTCAGAATGGTATATACAGCTTGATTAATTATTAGCTTACCAGAAATAAAACTAAAACAACAGAGATAAAATAATAACTTTATCCTGATTAAAGACGACAGCCCAGATATTCCAATCAGGGTCAGAAACCCAGATCTGGTTACAGGAGATCAGACCAGTCAAGTCTGTATGGGGACCAAGTTGGCAGAGGTTGAGGTATTTGGTTCGCCAGGTCAGCATGGGAACAAGGTGGAACCTGGTGGAGCTGGGCATTTTCTGGTGAAGTCGTGGTTGTCAGCCTCAAATGAGATGTTTTTGAGAGTTCAGTGGTCTTTCTGAGTTCAGATTTATTGCTACCCAGGAGTTAATCAAGGTTTTTTTGTCTTCTAACAGTTCTTGGGCAGCTATTAAGTTTAAGTGACTCAGAATCCTCCACACACTCTGATGTTCATACACCACTTTTGGATGGTTTCAGTGACCAGGAAAATATCCAATTTCCTGAGCAGTTTCATGGAGTCATCTGTGTGTAGGAAAATGCATGTTCATGATGCACAATTGCAATCAACGTGACTCTAATAACTCTCAAGTTATTCGAATATCAGGACGCATAAATCTGAATGCTTTAGATTAGCCTTCTATATTTGGAATGTGTTTTATTTACCAATGTAAATGTTGTATTTTTGTTTCCAAAACACTTGGAATGTTAATAGACATTATAATTGAATAGCAGTACACATTTTAATTGAATGGAAACATGGTTTTCAACTTGACATCCAAATTTTTGCCCCTTAAGTCATGTTGCCAAACATCCTTTTATAGTCATAAAATCAAAAGTTAACCAAACAACTAATAATATACAACACATAAAAGAATGCAACAAAGATGTGAAAATAAATATTTCAGTAAATTATTAATCATATAGGAAAATAACTTCAGCACTCTGCAGCAAAGTATTTCAGGTCTATCTCATATTTTTGGAAATCATTTATGACATTGCATTATAGAATTATGGGTTTGAGATATTTATTCACAGGTAGAAACAATGAGAGTAAATATTGGATTATGAGTGTAATACTTAACTTCTTTTAGATTCAGAGTTTAAGATCTAACAGGCATTCAAGAGGCAAACATTTTAGACTTAGATAATGCTTCCAGAAAAAAAGCAGCTTAAAGAATTTCAGACAAATACAGTAAGGTGTTATGTCTTTATCCACTATCATTATGGTGTAATTTCAGCATCTTGAAGATATTTAACTGGGATAAGTACAAGCAACAGACCTCTTATAAACATTAAGAATGCTTGCCGTGGCATACAATATGGTAAGGGAAAGCATACTCAATTGCAGAATGACAGATATGTTGCATTTGAAGAACAGTGGCTAGACATTGGTACAATAGAATGTTTAATAGAAATGAAAGACTTTGTGTCCCAAAATTCATCAATCTTGGCTGCAAAATTAAGAATGAAGAATAGATTACATGGACCTGCTTTGATTTTGTACAAATATGGAGGAAGAAAAGTTATTTTTCTTTAGTAGTTAAATGTAATAATGTAAAACAAACAGAACATGTTTTAAATGAGAGATATGAAAAAAGTATGCTGATAAACAACTGAATGGAACATTGCTTTGAAAAATGCAATGCAAGATGGACATTGCCTGAATGATATTCAGAAGAGAGATTTAAGAGACTTGATCTCCTCCTGTCTCAAGACATAAGAAGACAATTTCACGATTTTAATCAGTAGCTTTAAAGCAGTATTCCAAGATATCAAACAGCTCCATTTTTTCTTGTCTTGAAGTGCATAGTGGTAGCATTGACAAATTATATAGCCATCAATATTACTTAGCTGCAACTCTAGCTTGATTAGAGTGGGACATCAGAAATTGAGATTTTTGTAGTTTAATGTTGTGTTGTAAACATGAAAATGGTGTTGTAATCTTCAAGCTTCAGCAAATTGTTGGGTTAATGGTCTTGGTTTTACTTATAGATGCATTTGTAATAAAAGTAAACCATTGTCTTTCACACTTCTGATGAAACAGTTCTATTGTTCTCTTCATCAAAACTAGAGCATAAAGGAATGTTTGCCACGCTTTGTAGACTACTACAACCAAAAAAAGAGTAAGCCATTTCTGTGTTTAAACTCTCCAACCCTGACAATATTCTTGTAAATCTTTTCTGAACCCTTTCAAGTTTCACAACATCCTTCCTACAGCAGGGTGACCAGAATTGAACACAGTATTCCAAAATTGGCCTAATCAATACCCTGTACATTCTTACAAAATCTCTGTTGCCAACATATGGTATTATTATTCATCAATTTTCTATGACTGATTTTTGCAAAGAAAATATGTGAAGAATATTTACTGAGGTCTTTTTCCTCCACGTTATTTTGTTTTCTTTCTTTTTATCCATTTAAAATAATGAAATGTGAGCAAAACTGTTTTATTCTGCGTCAATAAGTGATTTAAACTTAATGACAGATCTAACTTGCCGGTACTACTCCTACACATTAAAACTAAATGAACTTTTTTTTTTGGCAAATCAAATGACAGAAAGCATTGGACTAGCTTTCAGACTCACTCACAGCAGAATAGCTCAGCATTATGCCAGGAACCTGGACATGTCAGCAGCATGTACTTTAATGCACTCACTACATCTGACTTCCAGGTTTCCAGACCAATTTGAGTAAGCAGATCCCCAGGTAATGACTCACATTAATCTCTATTAGCTCAACTGTTTAAATGACTCTGATAGGATGAGTCCTGCAGCAGTGGAGAGGCACAGCCAGAACTTAGCAAAAATATGTACGCCCAACTTATCTTTCTGGAGATTTTGGGGGCTGTAAAAACCCATAAGTAGATTCTATTCTCTGCTACTGTGAGGAAAATGTCTGTCTCAGAATGGAAGAAGGCATGCTTGGAAGTTTCTACTGGAGGCAATAGCAGGAATGTGTTGGTATGCTCCTGGATACAATGCTGGAAAATGTTTGATGACTTAATTATATCAAGAAAGGTGAATGGAATGGTGCACTCAACTAGTTCTTGGTGTGCATCTAACTCTAATCGTCCTCACTGCACCTTCACAAGCCTACTCCAGCACACCATTCCCTAAACTAACTTAAACTACAGGCGCATCTCACCCTCCCTCTTTATGCAACTCCTCCCCCGCTCACCTATCCATTCACCATTAGCCCTCAAATAATAAAATGTCTGATCTATCCCTTACAGTGAATTTCCATTCATTTGCTCAAAACATTCTATTTGGTTTATAATTGTTGGGCTTTTCTTTCCCTTTTTAGAGGGGATGAGAGCCTAAAACATCCAGGAAAGGCAGGGAACTGATGGCCCTCCAGTCATTGTTAAATTGACAAGAGCAGAGGTGAAACCATTGGTGATGACTCTTGGTATGCCTGACCATTCAAGATGAAGATATTGGCATCTATCATTACAGTGACAGAACTAAACATCACCAAGTTAAACATTTTGGGGATATGACTATAATTTTAACACAGGGTTGGCATCTGGAGCATTCTATCAAAACTGTTGCAAATCAAGGTATGTTAAATATAATTTGTTCTTAAAATTGCACATTCTTATGAGCTTCTTTTTTCACTTGTTTATCTGGGTGAAAAAATCTTCTGCTGTCCCCCTGTCCTGCATATTGGAAATGCTTAATAATAAGATGTCAAGGTATTTGGTTCTATCAAAGTAGCTATTAGCCATGGCTGATAAAGCTGTAATTAGCACATACTCAACTTTTTTCCAAAGCAGACTCATGAGGCGTACCCCTTCCCCTCTGCTTGTGTAATTTGGAGTTCATTTCCACATCATTTTATTGACACCAAGGAACCCCCAGGTGAGATGTCTCAGGTGCACAAAGTTATTAACAGAGATATTTTGCACAGGTGTGATGAGCACATTGCCTAACACTATGAAGGAAATAACATGTGAATTTGAGTGACAGAAATCTGGAATGGAGCCATTGTAGCTGGATGGAAGTAATTATTCATTTAATCATCTTGGTCCATGACATCAAGCATACTTTACTGCTTTTCCACAAACAGAATTTTGGCACTGCATGTATTAGGTAAGGAATGGAAAACAACTAATGGGAAATCAGTAATACATGGTCATATTCTCAGATTATGATGTACATACATTAACACACCTCTGATGAAGTTTGCAAGCATTTCATAGATACCATTGCCTCAAGGACTCGCTTGATATTTAAGAAAAATGGGTATTCCTCAAAGTGATTTTTAAATGTACCGAATACTAGGCAGTTGAAATAAATGGAATGTTTAAAACTGAATATTTCATTTGAGGGCTGATGGCTTTGATTATACTTCAACTTGAGTCTTTAAGTTTTATACTGGATTGTATTTGAAAGGTCTTTTCTAAAATAAAACGATTGTATGTTGTTGGAAAACTTGTAGTTGACATGGCAACAAGCCAAAATGTAAAATGAAAAATGTAAAACCTATTCGATCAGATGGGATTTAATTAGACTAGGCTGCAGACAAAATTTTCCAGAATTTCTCACAAAATTGCATCTCATTTTATTCATTTTCTTTCTCATGTATTTCTGAAATATTACCATTGGAATATTACCAATACCACCATTGGAACTTATCGGCCAGTGGTTAGGAAAATATTTTTCCCTAAGGTAAGATTTATCAGTAAGGTAATTTCTATGCTCACAAACATATCATCAGGGGTAACAGCAATAGTCTATAAACCTCCATAATGTCAGTGAAGAATGCTACAGTATCTCAGAGCTACCTTCTAAGCATCAATGGACTGATACCTGTTGTGACCAGATGAGGAGGTTCTTCTCTTTATAACTCCCTCTCAGTTGGTCATAGCAAATATTCATTCTTTTTAACATGCAGCTGTCACGCTTCAAATAAAATGCAGTTTCCAGGAAATGAAGGAGCCATTTACCAACATTTCTGTAGTTAAAGAAATTGGAAATTGATTATCTAAAAACCCGGGGCAACAGAAATAATATAAATATGATGATCAAACACATACACAAATACTAGCAATGATTTTTAAAGGGGAAATGTGTCCAGGAAATCTAGGTTATGCAGATTAAACAACATTTGAGTTCTTCAGCTGTTATAACCTGTTATAATTACGGCTGTTTAATTGTTCACTGGTATCCTCGACAGTGGCAAAGTATTTGAGTCATCAGTAAATGGTTGTTCTCCAAATTTGCTCTTTTCCTTGCATGCTATATTCCGAAATAATGAGACAAACAGGCAGAGTGAATGTATTTTTCAATTCTTGCTTACAACTCCATTTTTCTTTATGTTTGCTCTGCTGCTCAAATGAAATTGCTGAAACGTAGTATGCATTCCTGAGCCTAAATCCATTGCCTTTCCAAGCTTGCCAACTGGCAAGTGCACTTTTCATCTTTTCATTATGTGAAATCATACCGATGTGAATGAAAGCAGGAGATGCAAATTTCTTGATGTTGACTCAGTTGTCTGGTTTCAATGTCTTTAGATAAAATACTAATTCTCGTGTAAATGACTTTGTTTATTCATAAGAACATAAGAACTAGGAACAGGAGTAGGCCATCTGGCCCCTCGAGCCTGCCCTGCCATTTAATAAGATCATGGCTGATCTTTTTGAGACTCAGCTCCAATTACCCGCCCACTCACCATAACCCTTAATTCCTTTACTGTTCAAAAATTTATCTAGCCTTGCCTTAAAAACATTCAGTGAGGTAGCTTCAACCACTTCACTGGGCAGGGAATTCCACAGATTCACAACCCTTTGGATGAAGAAGTTCCTCCTGACCTCAGTCCTACATCTGCTTCCCTTTATTTTGAGGCGATGCCCTCTAGTCCTAGTTTCACCTGCTAGCGGAAACAACCTCCCTGCCTCCACCTTATCTATTCCCTTCATAATCTTATATGTTTCGATAAGATCTCCCCTCATTCTTCTGAATTCCAATGAGTATAATCCCAGCCTACTCAGTCTCTCCTCATAATCCAACCCTCTCAACTCTGGAATCAACCGAGTGAATCTCCTCTGCACCTCCTCCAGTGCTAGTATATCTCTTCTCAAGTAAGGAGACCAAACTGCACACAGTACTCCAGGTGTGACCTCACCAGGACCCTATACAGCTGCAGCATAGCCTCCCTGTTTTTCAACTCCATCCCTCTAGCAATGGTAGACAAAATTCCATTTGCCTTTTTAATTACCTGCTGCACCTGCAATCCTACTTTTAGTGATTCATGCACAAGGACACCCAAGTCCCTCTGCAGAGCAGCGTGCTGCAATTTTTTACCATTTAAAACATAGTCCATTTTGCTGTTACTCCTACCAAAATGGATGATCTCACACTTATCAACATTGTACTCCATCTGCCAGACCTTTTCCCACTCACTTAGACTATCTATATCCCTCTGCAGACTTTCAGTGTCTTCTACACACTTTGCTCTACCACTCACCTTAGTGTTGTCTGCAAATTTTGACACATGACACTTAGTCCCCAACTCCAAATCGTCTATGTAAATTGTAAACAGTTGCGGTCCCAACACTGATCTCTGAGGCAAACCACTAGCCACTGACCGCCAACCAGAAAAACACCCATTTATCCCTACTCTTTGCTTTCTACTGGTCAACCAAACCTCTATCTATGCCAATACATTAACTGTAATACCGTGGAACTTTATCTTATGTAGCAGCCTTTAGTGTAGCACCTTGTCAAATGCCTTCTGGAAATCCAGATACACCACATCCACAGGTTCCTCATTGTCCACCATGCAAGTAATGTCCTCAAAGAATTCCACCAAATTAGTTAAACATGACCTACCCTTCATGAACCCATGTTGGGTGTTTCCAATGGGACAATTTATATCCAGATGTCTTGCTATTTCTTCCTTAATGATAGATTCAAGCATTTTCTCCACTACCGAAGTTAAGCTAACAGGCCTATAGTTACCTGCTTTCTGTCTACTTCCTTTTTTAAACAGTGGCATCACATTGGCTGTTTTCCAATCTGCGGGAACCACCCCAGAGTCCAGTGAAGTTTGGTAAATAATTACTGGTGCATTTGCTATTTCCCCCATCACCTCTTTTAGTACCCTGGGATGCATTTCATCAGGGCCAGGAGACTTGTCTACCTTTAGCCCCATTAGCTTGCCCGGCACTGCCTCCTTAGAGATAATGATAGTTTCTAGATCCTTGCCTGCTATAACCTTCTTGCCATTAGTTTTTGGCATGTTATTTGTGTCTTCCACTGTGAAGACCGACACGAAATAACTGTTTAATGTCTCAGCTATTTCCTCATTCCCAGTTATTAAATTGGCCTTCTCATCCTCTAAAGGACCAATGTTTACCTTCGCCACTCTTTTATGATTTACATATTTATAGAAACTTTTACTGCCTGTTTTTATATTCTGAGCTAGTTTACTCTCGTAATCTATCTTACATTTCTTTATAACTTTTTTTGTGGCTTTCTGTTGGCCTTTAAAGATTTCCCAGTCTAATAGTTTCCCACTACTCTTTGCTTTTTGTATGTGTTTTTTTTCAATCTGATACTTTCCTTTATTTCCTTAAGGGTATTCTGTAAGGGTCTTTGGAATCTTGCCCCCATCTATGGTAAGTTGGCGTCCAGAGTCATTTAAAGTTCATGTTTCTTCCTTTTTAAAAATCATTTTAGTCCTTTTAAGGTCTCAGGTATAACAATCAGATGATGAATATTAAAATTTGATACCAGGTATTAAGCGCTATCGTAACATAGTGGTTGAAGTATTAAAGAGTAATGCAGAAACTGGAGTTTATATTTAATCGAAAATTGGAGATTTGTTAAAGGTGTTGGAGGGATATGCAGTAAATAATGAGGCAGGATACTCTTATTCTGTATCTTTTCCTTTGTTCTGTGGTTGACATGAAAGGATAAATGAAAGCCACACACACAGATACTCTGTCAATATTCCTCTGTACTCCACTTGCAGAAAGGCCTTAATTGTCTGAGTCTCCATGCTGTCTACATGACAACACTGATGGGATTCCATAAAAAGTGATCTCACTTGTAGCCTTTTCAAGTCATATCAAAAGCATGATAAAACAACCTGTAGTTGCAAGTATAAAAAAATTCTGCTGTTTAGTCTCAGTTTCTCCATTTCCCATTGCCAACAGTCTGACTGAAATCAGCAATGTGATATGGTAGTACATTGGTCATGTATACCAATGATAATCACTGACAATAATCACAAATAATTTCTTCTCGAACTGGGTCAAAGCACATAGTACTTACTTCCATTGTCTACAATGAAAATTAAACATTGTCTCTGTAGAATCCTACCCCATATTAAAAATAATGACCAGGTATAATTCTCCTCTCCAACTACCCACCTAAAATCAATTTACCGTGGATAATTCATTTGGAGTACAAAATTGACATTTTCAAAAATGTGATAGCTGCCAAATATATCATGATCTAAATTAGACTATTTTGGAAACAAAATGGAGAGTTATTACTCTGTGAGAAGCATTATAGCTGATAAACAGACTGGGGACAAATATGGAGCTCTATCATGAAGAGGGACCTTCCTCTGCGACGTAATATTGAAGTGGCCTGAGGCAGCCAGCACAAGCAGCATTCAGGAAAATGTGATCTACATGAAGTCAAGCAGCTAGTCTTTAATAGGACCCCAGCAGAATATTCCCCTGAATGTAGAGCTGGGTCACACATACTCTTCTAGATCAGACCTTGAAACAATCCAAACTGTCCATCATAACCTAATCCCCTCCACCTCCTATATTGCCTAAACATTGTCATTATCTTTCCTGATCAGCCCCCACCACTATTCATCCTAACCCCAGGCACCGTTACCCTCTGTCCCAACAGAAACAGCTGTCATAAAGATTTTCTTTAGCATCAGTCCACTGTATTGTCAACATTCCAAATGCTGTGACAAACCAAAGAGTGCTATTGGAAACAAAGGCTACGCTAACCATTTGGTTCATGACTCTACTGCAAAATCCACACATACTTAGGCAACAGGCATATAATGTCTCGACCCGAAACGTCAGCCTTTTTGCTCCTATGATGCTGCTTGGCCTGTTGTGTTCATCCAGCTCTGCACCTTGTTGTCTCGGATTCTCCAGCATCTGCAGTTCCTACTATCTCTCTCAGGCATATAATAATTCATGCTGTCATGTAAAATATGACTGAGCAGACCACTGAGATGCTTAAATAGAGTCTTTGAGGTCAGGACCATTCAGGAGGAGGAGTACTGCAGTACACAACAAAGCATACCTCAAGATTAGTTATGCCCTGCTGCATACTGCAGAAAATTACAATGTTTTCTTTCATTCTCCACTGATGTCTCATACTTAGTTTACACTTTTGACAGAGAATTCCCTATAAGTCACCGATAATCGGGTTGAAGGCCAAACATTATGTACACTTCTGGCTTACTCATTCAGGCAGAGGGACAGTTTCTCAACTCCTGTGCCCCCGTTTGAGAGCGCATTCTAACTCAGAAGGCACTGTGTTTTATGCCACCCTGACAACGTGGTCCAACAATCTTGAGAAATGAAACAACACACAATTGTTTTTTTTCGGTTTTGTAGTTAACACGTAATAAAAAGAAATCTACTGCTTTTTAGAATGTAAGTAATTCTTGTTCAAGTTCACTTTTTTTGTGAATAGTATGCTTGAAATCTGCCCTGTACTTGCAATGATTTCAATCACAGCTATATTTATTTTTTTTATTATTTGCATTTGGAAGAACAACAATTGGCATGTTTAAATAAAAATAACACTTTCAAGAATGTTCAGAAATCTCCTTTCTTTATTTAAGAGCTTGCAGCTGTGTTGATTCTTCTGGTTTGGAAAATATTGGAACAATTCTCCTACCTAAACTATCAGTCCTCCCTCCTGAATAATGATCTTTGATGTGAGAGAGTTCTTTTAACCACCAGGAATTTCAGATTAATTAATCCTCAAATTTACTGCCAAAAGCCTGCCAGTACCAGCATTCAGTCTCATCAAAGTTGATGGCAGATTATTTTTGATCAGGAAATTATTTCATCAGAAAGCTATGAGCCATAATAAAGTATGGCAGTGAAGTAACCAAGTGTGCTCATCAGGTTGCCTTGTACTTCTTAACAATTTCATAATATTCTGATTAAGGGTTATGCATGACAGACAAGGCAATCACAGATGGCCTTTCTTCACTGCTTTACCACCACTAGACAGAATGGAAAGAGGTCTTTCTGATTTCACTAATTTCTGGCAATTATTGGTGATGATCTGTGGGGCATGAACTGTTAGGCAAACTGTCTGATCCCTTCTGCCAGTGACAAAGAGCTCCATTCTCTACAAGCAAATGCTACAGGCGACGGCATGGTTCCTTTCACATTCTTCACTCTAGATTATGATCTGTATCGTTGCCCTTGGGTCATCTTCTGGCTTTTTGTATATTAATAAGCACATCGGAGATGTGATTAGCACCATCTGTTCTTGTCAATTTTGAACATGACCACGACAGATTCCAAACCCTTTTCTTAAGAAAGGCAGAAAAATAAATATTTTATTCATGTCCTTAAATTCATTAACAGCTCCAAGACTTTATAATGAATTGATGCCTCTTGAACATGATCCATAGAATTGGCAGCAAAAAAACATTGCTGACTTTAGTCACTCTGATGTCACTATTACATCAAGCTAGAAAAATGCAGATTTCGTCGACTTCATTCATGTGATAATTGCAGCAAGTTTAAAAAAAATTGATAAAATGCAGTAAAACATATAACATTTTTTAATCATCAGAGATAGTTTAACTGGTGACAACAATAACAGATCAAGAACCGGTGATTGGAGCTAAGGTGCAAACTTATCTATCCTAAATAAAATACTGTAACAATTGAGGAAAAGTCATTGATTAGTTTCTCAGGATTAATTAAAGATTTTTATGAAATAAATATCAAGATGTCTTTTTCAGACAGGCTGTGGCATGATTTTTGAAAATATTTGATAGGGCTTTTTAAAGTAACACTGCAGAACATGAAACTGATGTGATTAGTTTTGTTGAACTGATGCAGGTCATGTATATAGATGAAATGTGTTTTTTTAACAATTAAACAGTTTTTTAACTGGAGTGTTGCTAGACAATTAACATTGGTATTTTTGTGTATATGTATACTGAGTGAATGCTCCTGAAAGATTCTTGTAGTAGTATCGTGGATGGGGAACAAAATACTTTTGGCGAGCAGTGTCAAAGAAATGAAGCACAGCCCAGCTAATCAAAGTGTCATGGTCAGTGATTACAATGCTAAAATGAACACTGCACTGGGCCTGGGAAAGGAGTGCTAGCTGGGGAGAAGATTGACAGTCTGAGAGATTGAAGCAACTACTGGGCAGATGTGCAAGCCTTCAAGGATGAAAATAACTAACAAGATGAGCACTAGTTGGAAATATTGAGGAGAAGTCCTGGGACTGTAGGCTTGGATTTTATAAACAGTCCTTGAAGAAAACTGAATAGTTGAAAGGACTAAGTGGAATTAAGGAGTATCAAACTCAGTAAAATATTGAAAGAACAATAGGGTCTTTTTCCGTGGCAAAGTCAATGTAAATTGTTGTAAAAAAGATGCACAGGGCCTCACAAGGTTGTAATGTAACTTAAAGAACAGCAATGTGATGCTGTTGCAACATTATAACATACAATAAGCCTAGTACTACACCATAACCAGATTTTGAAGAATGGAAGGGACGACTTGGGGTAGGTGCTGTTTTCAATTTCAGAAACTGAATTTAATGGCCACTATTTTAATTATCTGCATGAAATTAAATACAATTAATAAGCAATTAATATTTGCTAATTTCTAAAATAAACTAATATCTGCTAAGATTGTGGTCAGGATCGCTGTAAGGGATTTCCAACTCTAATATTTTTCAATATCCCCAATCCATTTTTCAAAACAAACATTCAATGCTTCACCAGCATTTGTTGCCCATCCCTGGTTGCCCTTGATTAGGTGGTGTTGAGCTGCCTTCTTGAATTGCTGCAGTCCATTTGCTGCAGCTAGATCCACAATGCAGTTTAGGAAGGAATTCCAGTATCTTGATTGAGTAAAACTGATGGAAAGCAATACATTTCCAAGTCAGGTTGATGAGTGGCTCAGAGTGGAACTTGTAGGTGGTGGTGCTCTCGTGTATCTGCTAGATTCATTCTAGATGTTAGCAGTCGTAGGTTTAAAAGGTGGTGTCCAAGGAGCGTAGTAAATTTTTGAAGTGCCAACTATGGATGGTACACAATGCTGCTATTGAACATCAGTAGCAGAGTGATGAATGTGATTGTGGTTCTAATCAAGTGAGTTGCTTCATTCTAGGTGGTGACAAGCTTGTTGAATGTTACTGGAGCTGCACCCATCCAGATAAGCGAGAAGCATTCCATCGTATTCTTCACTTGTGCCTTTTAGATGGTTGATGGTCTTTGGGAGTCAGGAGATATAAGATTTGCTGCAAGATTCCTACCTCTGACCTACTCTTGTGGCCAAAGTTCTTATGTGGTTAGGCCAGTTCAATTTCTGATCATTGCTAATGGTAACAGAGGATTCAGTCATGGTAACATCATTGAATTTCAGGGAGTAGCAGTTAGATGCTCTTTTGTTGGAGATGATCAGTGCCTGGCACTAGTGTTACTTGCTGCATTTGGACATGGATGCTTCAGTATCTGAGGAGTTGGGAATTGTATTGAACTCTGAATAGTCAACAGCAAAATCTCCATTTCTAACATTATGATGGAATTGTCATTGATGAAGCCACTAAAGATGGTTGTGCCAAGCACACAACTGAGGAATGCCCGCAGTGATGACCTGGAGCTGAGATTGCTGACCTTCAACAACCATAGCCATTTCCTTTTGTGCCAGATATGACTCTAAGAGTTTTTCCCCCTGATTCTATCGGTTCCAGTTTTGCTAAGGTTCCTTGACGCCACACTTGTTCAAACACGACCTCAATGTCAAGGACTGTCACTCTCACCTATCCTCTGGAATTTAGCTCTTTTGTCCATGTTTTAATTAAGATTATAATGATTGAATGACCCTCATGGAACTCAAACTGAGCAACAATGAGCGTGTCATTTCTGAGCAATTGATTAACAGCATTGTTGATTCCATCACTTCACTGATGATTGAGAATACGCTAACAGGATAGTAACTGGTTTGTTGGGATTATTCCTGCTTTTCGCATACAGGACATACTTGGACAATTCTTCACATTCTCGGGTAGGTGCCAGCTTTCCAATAGCTGTACTACTGTAGCTGGTTAAAATGCTGCAAGATCTGGAGCACTAGTCATCAGTACTATTGCTTGAATGTTGTCAGTGCCCAGAAATATTGCAGTATCTTGAACCTCCAACTGTTTCCTGGTATCATGTGATTTGAATTAGATGAAGACTGGTATTTTTGATGCTGGTATCCCCTGGAGGGCTGAGATAGATCATCTACTCAGCACTTCTGATTGAAGCTTGATGTGAATCCTTCAGTCTGATCTTTTGCACTATTGTACTGGGCTCTTCCATCATTGAGAATGGGAAGATTTGTCAAATTTACTCCTCCAGTAAATTGTTTAATTGTGCACCATCATTCAAAACTAGATATAGCAGGACTGTAGAGCATAGATCCAATCTGTTGGTTGTGAAAATGCTTAGCTCTGACTGTCACTAACTGTTTAAATTGTTTAAACTGCTTGGCATGCAATTGGTCCACTTTTATAGCTTGACCAGATTGACACCTCATATGTTTAGGTCTGCCTGGTATGTCCTCCTGCACTCTTCATTATAGCAGGTTTGATCCCCTAGGTTGATATTAATTGTTGAGTGGGGGATATGCTGTGTCACACAGTTGCAGCTTGTGTTGGAATGCAATTTGGTTGCTGCCGATAGCCCAAAGTGCCGAATGCATGTCTGGTCTTGAATTGCCTGATCTTTTCCAATTCTGTGCCATTGACCACAGTGATACTGTAGAACAACATGATAAAAGATTTTCTCAATATGAAGATGGGACCTTGTCTCAACAAGGACTGTTTGGTGGTCACTCTTACCAATACTGTCATGGACATATTTCATTCTTTTTGGTTCCCTCATTATCTTTTGCAGATTCAGTTTGGCAGCTATATCATTTCGGACTTGACCATCTCAGTCAGTAATAGGTGCTGCCAAACCACTCTTGAGGGTCCCCACCCGGAGTACATTTTGTGTCCTTGCCTCTCCAGATGGATTTTTATGACAACTTACGATGGTTTCATGATCAACATTAGACTTTTAATTCCAGTTATTTTTTAATTCAAATTCCACCTTCTGACATGTTAGAATTTGAATCTGGGTTCCCACAACTTGACTAGGTTACCAGACCATCAGCTTCCCTAAATCTAATTAGAACAAAAATAGTGGAACAACTGTAGGGTGGAATGCTACAAAGCAATAACAAAACTGGGGGTTTTAAGTGTGTAATAAGGTCAGATAAACTGTCCTCAAAATGCCCAAGTTGTAAAGTTTCATACACATATTTTTGGTGTTACCGCTGTAGTTTTGTTCTCAAAAGGCATTTTTAGTAAATGGGCACACTTCTTGTGCTTAGCATGCTGCATAACATTTTGGGTAGGAATTTAGCAGAGTATAGTAAGAATATACCAGAAGTACACAGTAGGCAGATTGTGATGTCAATCAGTATGGAATACTGATTTGGCACCAGTACTGTCATTTTGAGCTCAATGCTCCAGTTAAATCTTTCTCTTAACTTTGTACTGTGGAGCATACATTCAGAATATCCACCAATGCTACCAAAATATTGATTTGGCTTATTTGTCAATCAATTTCTACTGCCTTCTGTTGGGCTTGTGGAAGATTTTGGTGGCATATATTCTCATTGAAATTCATTGAAGCCCACTGGCATGGTGTGGTAAGAGTTAAAGGATTTACTCTTAACTTGAAGGGTTCTGCATACGTCACTTGCTCCCAAAGATGTGTACTGTAGTTAATATTATCCTTGGCCTGCAGCAGAACAGAGAAATGATTGAAGCTGACAGATAGAGGGAAAAACTATACAAAGAGACAGGTGGAGAAGGACTCTCAACAGGAAACCGTGTCTGTCCAGGTCCTGTAGACAGCAATATTGCTACATGGACCTCAGAGATAAGCAAAATGTCAAACACCTCGACTTCATTATGAAATCTCACAAACTTCCCCTTACTGCAGGCAGACCAACAGCCTCAGATCAGGCAAGGACAGCATTAACATTGGTTGTGAGGGTGACTATAGCTGTGAACTTTTATTTGTTTGTTAGTTACAGTCTTAAAATGGCAACACTTTCAATAGCTTCCAGTTCATCATCCACAAAATCTTTGAGAGCAGAAGAGCTGAGGTCCCCTCATTTGTTTTTGTTAGCCAGAAATAGATGTCATGAACCTCATGAGGACTGCAGACTTCTCCTTGCTATACATTGCCTTTAATTGCACTCATACCACTTCATAGATGGTGCATGTTAATTCTGAGATATACCCCAAACAGAAAAGATTCCCTACACTGTTTACCTGCTGTATATCATACTCAACACATTACATTGATCAATACTTGCTGTCCTGGCAATGGTCATAATGTCTTCATTCTGCACCAGTCAGCTATACCATTGCTATTTCAAATATTACAAACTAGAGTGTGCCTATTGGGTTTCAAGGACTATCTACTGACCACTCACCTTGTAACTTTGATATGCAAGCCATGCATACATGGCTGAATGCATATGATGAAAGTCATGCTGCTACCCAAAACGTGACCAAGCAGGCCACTCGACATTTCAGCATTATTTCTGCTGCCTGGAACACTCTGGAGAAACTTCGCAATACTCCAAAAACTGCATCTCAGTATTCTTTATGGTCGGCAGAATGCTACACATGTTGCCATTATGTGTATACAGCTCTTGCCACCAGATATATGGCAAAGAGCCAAGAATGAAGAGAAATAGAGGAAGTAACCTGTGCAGCCACTTTTCACCTGGGTTCTAATGGTGATACGACTGAGCTCAAACCTAGTCCTCCATTCGCCGACAGTCCAATGTTACCCTACCTATCCTCTCAAAGAGCAAACATACCAAACCTTTAACTCAGATCTTCTATCATGCTCTACAAAGATCAACTATTCATGCGGGTGCCTTTCCATAATGTCTAACCTCCATGTATCATTGTCAGCCTCGTGCTCCAAAGCAGAGCCAATGCAATAGCTACTGTGGGTGTGGTGGAAAGCTGCTCAATTTCACAGCAGATGACCTTCAGCAACTGGTTCCAAAATCTTGGCTTTGGACTGTACATCTGGGACAGCTGGCGGGCAATAGCCAGGTCACTGGCTGAGTGGCAGGATGGCCTCCTGAAAGTGGACAGTAGTGTTTTGCTTTATGGAGCTACTGCCATAGTCCTGAGCAATACCTCCTAGCAATTCCTAGCTAGGCACTAATGAACATACTGCTTGTCTCTCGGAACACTGATGTGTACAGCCAATAGCAGTGGCATGAGCTTTAAGTGGCTGCAAGCTGAAGTTACATAATTTCAAAATAAAAACCGAAAGAACTGTGGATGTTGTATATGTCAGAAACAAAAGCGGAAGTTGCTGAAAAAGTTCAGCAGGTCTGGCAGCATCTGTGAAGAAAAATCTGAGTTAACATTTTGGGTCCAGTGACCCTTCCTCAGAAGCAGTTCTTCTGAGGAAGGGTCACTGGACCCAAAACATTAACTTATTCTCTCCACAGATGCTGCCAGACCGGCTGAGCTTTTCCAGCAACTTCTATTTTTGTTATATAACTTCAATCTGAGCTTTGATTTCAGCACTCAAACATTTCATGGCTTATACTTGAATTGTAAAATTTTCTGAGACATTAACCCTCATGAATCAATTTGCAAGTGTTTTCATGCAGTTAACCTCTACTTCCACGTCAGACAGATTTAGCTCCATGTCTGTGCAAAGCCCTGTTCCAAGCTGATGCAGACTCCTCCATAATTGACAACAGGTTCTCGAGCAAACCTGCCAATAGACCAAGTATTTCCGTACATGCCAATTTGATTCCACCTCACATGGTGTCAGTATTTAAGCTGGCAGCTGTGAGTGCGCCAAAAGGCAAGTGACATTTCATCAGTATTAGTATATTTCTGTTGTTCTACCTCTTCCTATTCCATGGCTGTCAATTCAAGTTTCAGATCTTAGGTATCTGAAAGGAAAATGGCACAAGAGCAAGGTTGTGCTAATTGTCAGGAGAAAGGGGGAGTAAATGTGCTAAAATCAGCTGTGGTTACAATATCAGAACATATTGTGAAATGAGGGCAGAAGAGATATTTTAGATTAGATTTGAACATGCCTTTATTTCATTTGGCTCAATCCCAATACTGGCAATGGCTTCGATCATGGCCACTCCAAAGACATGTACCATCTCCATGATGATCAAAGGCATGCATACTGCCTCTGGTCATGCAATACCATTTCCTGCAAAAGAGAAATGAGTTACTGAGTGCTGAGCAACATGTTTATATAATGTGACTGTCATAGTTGAATAGCCGACAGCGTGTTCAGGCAACAAGATGTGAACCTGAGGCTCTCAGTGTTGCTAGTTAAGGGAGGATGACATGTTTAAATGAATAAAAGCAAAATACTGTAGATGATGGTTACAAAGACAAAATGTTTCTGAGGTAGAATCACAAACTGTTGCTCTCTCCACATATGGTGCCATTTCTGTTGGGTATTTCCAGCACAATGAGATCTTATTTTATGAATCAATGAATGTTATGTATATGCATGGATTGATAGAGATTATTAGTATTTGAGGGTGTGAGATTGGACCATCTGTGAAGCTAGCAAATCGTTAAGGAGAAAATGGCATTTGGAGTTACATTCATAAACTTGTGTAAGGTTATACTAGAGTCATAGAGCCATAGAGCTATACAGCACAAAAACAGACCTTTCGGTCCAACTCATTCGTGTCAATCAATAACCTAAATTAATCTAGTTCCGTTTGCCAGCACTTGGCCCATATCCCTCTAACCCCTTCCTCTTCACATATCCATCCAGATGCCTTTTAAATGTTGTGATTGTACCAGCCTCCACCACTTCCTCTGGCAGCTCATTCCATACATGAACCACTCTTGAAAATGTTGCCCCTTAGGTCCCTTTTAAATCTTTCCCCTCTTACCGTAAACCTATGCCCTCCAGTTTTGGGCTCCCCTACCCAGGGAAAAAGACCTTGGCTATTCACCCAACCCATGGTCCTCATGATTTTATAAACCTCTATAAGATCAGCCCTCAGCCTCTGATGCTGCACGAAAAATAGCCCCAGCGTCTTCAACCACTACCTATAGCTCAAATCCTCCAATCCCGGCAACATCTTTGTAAATCTTTTCTGAACTTTTTCAAGTGAAGAAGACGTTTGGTATGCTTGCCTTTATTGGTCAGTGCATTGAGTATAGGAGTTGGGAGGTCGTGTTGTGGTCGTACAGGACATTGGTTAGGCCATTATTGGAATACTGTGTGCAATTCTGGTCTCCCTGCTAAATGAAGGATGTTGTGAAACTTGAAAGAGTTCAGAAAAGATTTACAAGGATGTTGCCAGGGTTGGAGGGTTTGAGCTATAAGGAGAGGCTGAATAGACTGGGGCTATTTTCCCTGGAGCGTCGGAGGCTGAGGGGTGACCTTATAGAGGTTTATAAAATCATGAGGGCCATGGATGGGGTAAACAGACAAGGTCTTTTCCCTGGGGTGGGGGAAGTCCAAAACTGGAGGGCATAGGTTTAAGGTGAGAGGGGAAAGATGTAAAAGGGACCTAAGGGGCAACTTTTTCATGTAGAGGGTGGTGTGTGCATTGGATGAGCTGCCAGGGGAAGTGGTGGAGGCCGGTACAATTACAAAATTTAAAAGGCACCTGGATGGGTATATGAATAGGAAGGGCTTAGAGGGATATTGGCCAAATGCTGGCAAATGGGACTAGATTTATTTAGGATATCATGTTGGCATGGATGAGTTGGACTGAAGGGTCTGTGCTGTGTATCTCTATGATTCTATGACTCTAAGTTTAACAACATCTTTCCTGATTGAATTGAACACTGTATTTCAAAAGTGGCCTAAGCAAAGTCCTGTGCAGCTGTAAAATGACACCCGAATGCCTGTACTCAGTGCACTGACCAATAAAGGTAAGCATAGCAAATGCCTTCTTCACTATCCTGTCTACCTGCAACTCCACTTTCAAGGAACTATGTTCTTGCACCCCTAGGTCCCTTTGTTCAGCAATACTCCTCAGGACCTTACCATTAAGTGTTTAAGTCCTACCTGATTTGCCTTTCCAAAATGCAGCAACTCACATTTATCTAAATTAAACTCCATCTGCCACTTCTCAGCCCATTTGCCCATCTGATCAAGGCCTCAATGTATTCTGAGATAACCTTCTTCACTGTCCACTACACCACCAATTTGGGTGTCAACTGAAAACTTACTAACTATACCTCCTATATTCACATCCAAATCATTTATATAAATGACAAAAAGCAATGGACCCAGCACCGATCCTTGTGACACACCACAGGTCACAGGCCTCCAGTCTGAAAAACAACCCTCCACCACCACCCTTTGTCTCCTACCTTCAAGCCAGATTCTTGGAGTTGCACTATTAGCATTAATCACATGGCTATCTGATTCCAGTTCCTTTGCAATGTCTAACTGAACAATTTCTTGGACCGCAGTTGTGAGAAGGCTTCTTTCCTCGTCACCTTTTAAAATGAAGCATCCAGTGTCTCATCTATGCTCTCTCCCCTAGTTGCACAACAGTTGTGTTTCTTGCAGGTGCAAAGGTTTCCCCAGCTACTGTCAGCACCTGATGCAACCAGAAAAAGGTACTACCTGGTTTTATTTATTCAAGTTAGCTGAAATGAGCAACAAACATATGAATATTTAGCTTCGGCTGAGACAGACTGCCAGGAAATAGTTTAGTATCGGATCACATGCTGCTGGCTGCAATCACTCAACTGAGTAGGCAGCAAAGGATTTAAGTGCAGCCAAATCAGAAGGAACGGGGTTAGGCTAATTAGATATCATTGTCGTTGTGCTTTTGTTTCAGGGGCTACTCAATTTTCATGTTCACCTCCCACACTAGGTAAGACTATATCTTACACAGAGCCTAATTATTTTTTATATGAAACCTCAGTTATCTTTCAATTTAAAACCTTGCTGTGTTATGCAGATTTTTGAGTTCAGCACTTTGGTTGACATTGTTACCTGATGTTACAATTCAATACACTATCTTCCACTGCAACAACAAAAAATGTTAGAAGCTAAAGCAAGTATCTCGTCATGAATTTTGGTTCTTCCTGACCATGTGTAGCACTCATGAGAAAACAGAGCACAGTTCTGTTGATCTTACAGATATCAATAAAGACAATGAAATAATTCCATCAAGGCTGGTATCCCCTCACCAAGTCACCCTTTATTTAGATGTGCATTGTATATGACACTGACCCAGCTAGCTCAGAGCCGGTTCCTAGAGTGAGCAGAACCCGTTACACTCCCGCTTATATCTGTCAGCCTGGACTCCCTGATTGAATCAGGTTAACAGCCCCAATCAAGGAACTCATATTCTATGAGGCCTACCTGGCTGATCTTGTTCCAATCACTACAGATAACACTTGCAACGATCGGAAGTGTGATGGGCTGAAATCACACACACAGTAATAATCACAATGCTCTCTAAAGATTCATGGGATCCATCATTTGATGACTCCTTGTGTATTTTATGTAAACTGACCTATGAAATAGTTTATCAAATGCAATTGCAGCAGGTAACGACTTGCTAACAAATGTCTTTGATATCACTTACCAGATAAGTCACTTCATCAGCATCTTGCAAATTGTTCTAAGGATACCTGGGAATCAAATGAACCAGTCATTCACTTGAGAATTGGTCACTACCCATGCCATTTATGCGAAGATTTAAAGATTAAATGGATTCTATTGAATTGTTCTGCGATTCTGCGGTTATGAAATAGATGCAGTTAACAATGAAATCTTTTCCAATCTTAATGTTTATTCAATAATAAAAGGAAACTGCTGCTAATTATTAACACATATGAAAGGGATTAAAATCTTCTGAAATATATTTTCCTATATAATAACATTATTAGTAAATGCAAGCTACATAATAAATGTGATCAATGATCAAGAGATTTTTTAAAATAAATTGTTATGAAAGCTGTCCAAATAAGAAGAATCAACATTGCATCCCAACCAACTAATTTTATTTCATTCAATTTCTTTACAAGCATTTTTACAATTTTTTTTCCTGGCCTTTAACCTCCATGGAACAAAAGTGGAAATGGTAGAACAACTTACAAGTAAATTATCCTTACAGCTATTGTCAGTCTTCTAATATTGAAATGATCAATCTTCATTAGATTTTTGGAGGGCATGCTGTTGTGAAGAAAAATGTGTAGTTTACAATATTTCTCTTGTCTGGCTGAGCACGATCAGCTCTACAGCTGCATAAAATTTAAAAATGCAAGAGCTTTGTCTCTCACAACTAATCTTGACAACTTTTAAGTAACAATACACTGAATGTTGAAGGTATGTCACAACATTATTAGCATGTAATGTGGAGACTGATGTCATCCTTTCACTGGGTTGATTTTTATGCTAAACTGCTGTCATGTCTGAAGGTGGAGGGCTAAAAATAGAGCAGTGATTTTCTCACATGTACATGCACATGCATTGCCTTTCACCCTGACCCGTATGAACTGTAACAGAGAGGGAAGCAGCAATCATGCTTATCGTCATTAATTAGCCACTTACTCTCATTGTGCCCTATCATTATTCTAACCTGCAGCAGCAGAAGGCTCATTCCAACGAGGTAGATCTGGAGCTTTTACCATGTAGTCAGGCAAGCCTCCCTGTGAACCAATGGCCATGCTCGCATTTCCAACTTAACGCCTACCCTTGTCCTCTTAAACCAGACTCCCACCCCTTCACCTTCTCACCGAACCCTAACAAAGTCCCCTCCACTTCTCTTAGCATCCAGCTCTAGCGACAATCTTAATTAGGAGCATCCTATATTTCCAGCAGTGGTCACCGCTCGCAAGTGGCATTCCTGGGACTACAGAGCTGTCAGTCATCATTAGTTGGAGGCTCTCTGAGGGAGGATTTCTTCAAAGTTCTGCCTCAAACCATCACAGCCAAATATCTGTTAAATGACAGAGGGGCAGATGTTCTTCCTGTAGTGAGATCTCCCTTAATTTTTTACTTAGTAGCAGGGACCATGGCATCTCATAAAATCTGACTCATTGTTTTAAAGTTGTGGTGAAATTTATGTGATTGTGTGGGAAAGAATGCTTATCCTATGTGTAAACAATAGTTTCAACACATATTCAATATTTTTGTCAACTCATCTTGTGATGCAGAATTCCTCAGTTTTTCTTGAGCCTGCTGTACTCATGCTTCATTAATGTATTGCTCAGTTCAATTGTCTCATAGTTGTGGAACAGCTAACACCAGTTGGATCAGACTTTAGCACTATCTTTAATACTGATTAATTATCAGATCAGGTTGCAATCTGCAGGTTGGTGTCTAATGTACATGAAAATTTGCTGGATGATATTTTAGTTTGACTTGTACATTATCTTCAAAAGCAAAGAACTGAGAAGAAAAATAAATGGACAGTCTTTCATTTTCCTTCCCGCAGAGCTGCAGTGCTCCATGTCACAAAACATTAAACACAAAATAATAAAAAGCAAAATAAAATTCTACAACAGTCAGTTCTTGCGTTGTTATAGCCATCTAGCAATGAAGACATCAAGAACATTTCAAACATTTTAGCTGGTAACATTTTGTGATTGACAGTTTTATTCAATCACTCTACTCATTGTAAGTAATTAAAAAGACTACCATAGCTCTCTTAAAAAGACTTTCATTCCTTTCTAAGTCTCGTAGACAAAGCAGAATCACAATAAATGCAATCAAGGACTACAGTAAAACAGAATATATATGCTGAAGAAAATAGCTTATTTTGTCATGTTGGTGATTGAAACAGCACAATCTTTCGAGTTCCTTTCAGTAAAGCTCTCAGAGTGAACGGGGTAATTTTGATTCATTACCTTATCGCTGTAGCTTTGTCAACTGTATTTTTGTGACTGTGATTAAACAAAATTTATATGAAGTCGCAGTTACTTTAAAATCATCATTTATTATTTGAAAACTGTAACTGAATGAAATTGAAAGAATTAATTTTCTTTGCAAAGAGCTGCAATAAACTGGAAGGCCTGCCAGTACCCTAATGCTTAAGACAAGAATGGTGGGGCTACTGCTGCTAGATACATAGTGAGAACAGATTACCAGGTTAGAATGTAATGTGATGTGATACTCAATTTCCCTTAGTCCCTGTAACATATACCCCACAGGGTTCCTATGGAAAGAAATACCTGCAAGTTTATTAACAACCAATTATGTTCATTAAAAGGACATGTCAGGTTTGCATGTCATCTGAGTTCTATGCTTACTTTAGTTACAATATCATATATATACATAAAACTGACTGGCTTACTAACTGTACAGAGAGAAAGATGGGGACACCATGGTGGCTCAGTGGTTAGCACTGCTGCCTCACAGCGCTAGGGACCCGGGTTCAATTCCATGGATTAGCTAAGCTAACTTGCCCAAGGTATGCAGGTTAGGTGGATTAGCCATGTTAAAATATAGCTTTACAGGGATGGTGAGGGTCTGGTTGGGATGCTCTTTGGAAGATCAGTGTGGACTCGATGGGCTGAATGGCCTGCTTCCACACTGTAGGGATTCTATGATATCAGGGACCTTTTATGCTAGCGCATCACATATTGAGATGTCATCTAGCTATCTTTAAGATATAGTGTCTTTCTGATATTTGTGCAATAATACAATAGAATGCATGAAGAGGAAATGATATGATGAAGTTAGCAGGTTATAAACAGACATAGGGCAGAATTTTCCCTTACCTGAAGACGGTGAGAAGTTGAAATAATGGGGCACATTGAGCCTGGATAAAAGTTCACATCTTTTCTGTCACCTCAGTAGTTAGGTGCTGGACTAGAAGGTCCATTGGATACTTCTTTGACCTGCCAGCAAAAAAGTCTTTAAATGGTTAATTAATGGCCACCTAATGGCCTCAATTGGTCATCATCCTGATCACCCACTTCCCTGGTGGCTAGGAAATATTAGCTAGTTTCCCTACAGGGAAGCCATGTCGACCTATCTGCAGGACTACAGAAGGTTTCTATTTGCCCCACAGTGGGGGCAATCAAATCATAAATTGGGGACAACAGAGTGACCTTTGAAAGCTATCCCCTTGCCCTTGCCTATGGTCTCTGATTTCCCTTTGTCTGTGTCCAACATCCCAAGACAAGAAGCTAAAAATGATTTAGCTTCTCATCACTGAATTCTCCAAGGAGTAGGAATCAGCTGGTAGATTAAGACCTAGAACCTGCAAGTTTCTGAATGGCCAGCAGATTCTGTGACCACCTCCAAAGTCACCAGGGTTGAGATCTGTGATTGGGTGAGATCCTTACCTTTCAGCCCTTAATGAGCTGATTGATTGAAGATCAGGAGAGTTTTGTTGGTCATGGAGCACCTGACATCCTCACCCCACACATTTTTTTTTAAATAGGAAAATTCCCCCCAGAATGTTTGATTGTGTTGTAATGTTTTTTGATGTTTAAATCATCACTAGCAGGATCTTAGTTATAGTGTGCAGTTGTAAACCATCGGTAGTTAACTAATAACATGTAACACCGCTGTCTTTAAATATCTTTGCTTTTTTTTAATGTGCAACCTTTAATTTATATTAGCTGCACCACTGAAAGTTTACCAGTCTTACAGTCTTACCCACTTATGCTGATAAATTGAGAATTATTTTAATGTTGTCAAAATAAGCTGTTTATTGATGAAAGCAGACAGTACATTTATTCAGCCATTGCAATATTGTGTAATTTTAAATTACTTACATATAAGAAATATTAAACATTTAAATGTTACTCTGTTGTAATGACAGGTTAATAATGAAACTAAAATTCCTTTTAATGAAATGTCAAGAAATTAAAAGTGCAGTTAGCCAGTTAAAAATCAGATCACGGACACAAAACCTGTGAATTTTAAGTTTTTACATGCTTATTTGTATTTATTTGTATTAGTACTTTTAAAAATGATCATTTAAAGGCTTTTTTTAAAATTGTGATACTTTTTTTCTGGAGTAGCATTTACAAATTAATCAGGCATGCAGTTACGCATTTGATTAGAAACAAACATGTGAAAACCAATATAAATGCTCAATGTCTCTCTTCACGTTTACACACCAAATATTGGTGTCATTAGTCTCATCATCTTTTTCAGGTTCCTTGGCTTCTTGTTGGCTGTTGTCTTGTTTCATCTTTACAGAAGTGATATATATTTTCATCTTCCAGTGCTGCATGTCCAGGGTAACATGGTGATCTCAAGACATGAAAGTGGGGCACAACAGATCAAATGAGAGATCCAACCTCCCTGACAACTGTAGTAGTCCCTAGGCCATGCATCGCTATATTTATCGGGAGGTGTTGCCCAAAGCAAAAGTAACATATACTTGATACTCTTGTTGCTCATCCTTAGCTCCCATCTTAGCTCTTAAGGCTGTCAAACGCTGTAGACTGAAAGTCCTCTCATTTCTATCCAACACTAGGAGTTGTTTGCTATCCCTGAGTGACACCAGCTTTTTCTCTAATCTGTAAATAGCAGAGCTGAGTAGCTGAGTGGGGTGTATCTAAAGCACACTGTATGTGGTCAGGCCCAGAATTAACTTCCATGTCCAGTTCCCCACCTAATTAAAGCCTTACATCTCAGAAGAAACTAATTTTGAATTGAATTGTTGAACCAATAGCTAAATTCTTTAAAAAAATCAAATTGTATAAAACCCTATGTAGGATTTCTGTCAATCCTTCTAATTCACCTTGCTAAAGCAATGATTGTCACCATTTATGAGTTAATAGTTTTTGATAATGTGTGTAAGATTTTGTATAACCTCTTGACTCATTGCCTGACTTGATAACATGGAAGTTGGAGGATGTGGTTTAAGATGAATTTCTCATGTACCAGTCACTTCAAAGCGAGCAGGACTATCAATAGCACTGACCATAACTTTTTGATGAAATACAGTAATTTGTGGTGGATCTTTAAGATTAATACCACAAAAGTATCAGATAACAGGCTTTGTCACTAATCTCTAAATGGCAAATAGACTACGCTTTTTAAACATCATAATTTATTGAGCTATAAAGTGTTGGGAGAACAACATGGGGTACATGCTTATTTGGAGAACCAGCACAGATATAATGGGATGGATGGTCTCCTTGATGCTGTAATAATTCTGTGACTAAGGCATTCAATGTTGATGCTGACACTCTCATATGTTGCTGACTGGCAAATCTTTGGTTTCACCAATAAATATATTGTGTTTGATCAAATTGTGATGGTGGGTTTTGGCCATTGTGTTCAATGAATCACTTTGCAAATGCCCATCACCTTCACATTTCCTTTTCTTTATCTGCACAATGTATGCCTCTACTTTATTTTCAATCTTTTTGCATTTAACAGATCTCCACCAGCTATATCGGCTGTTATGCTTCATGGTGAACATTATTTTCTGGATTATCCACTCTACTCTCCATTGCTCTGATTGTATGATATTTATCCTTGGGCATTCTCAAGTCAAATTTACAGTGAATTCCCATCACTGTATTCATTATAAGTAAACTATGATTGGCACTTGGAATACTGTTAATTTACAGGCTTAATAAACATGTGTCACATTCACTCATATGTCACGAATGAAGATAAGGGCCTATCGACATAAATGGTAATAAAAGAAGGCCTTTAGTACTGTTAAGGACTTAAACATTTTGTTGAATGAGGTGCAACTGAATTTATGCTGACAATGACATACGTCGTAAGTATTTGTTACATGAGTGCCTAGAAAGGGCCAGAACTACATTTCTTCGTTTACATACAAGGAATGTCAACGTAACTGAGTTTGACATATATGGGTAGGACTGTGATATATATTCTCGATAATTCCATACCCTACATGAGAATGTGCTTACAAGTAGTGCAGAAATAGTGCAATACTGCACCATCTAACTGAAGTTTATAAGATCTTTTTGGCAATCATTTGAAAATTTATGGAAGATTCTAATAATTGCACATATGACGACCGCACGGCTGGGATTTTTAATGTATGTCATCCATTGGCTGCCTACGTACTCCAACCAATTTTCCTTTCTGTTTGTTACAATCATACTGAAATATTGAACTGGTGTGAAGTGATTCATATCAAAGTTATATTTGTGATATGAATTCAAAGTCAGATCCAATCTGACTTTAGAAAGAAGTGGAGAGATACTCCATGGAGATGCACACCACTAGGGTTTGACACTGAATGGAGTGTAAGTTCAGCATCGTGTCAAACCTGATTTACAAAATGTTCAAAGGTTTGGACCCCAGGCACCTTTTAAACCTACCTGACCTTAATTTAAATGTTTAGAGTGTAGGTATTCTTTCCTCCCCAGCCTTCAAATATTTACATTTATCAACCATTGGGAGAGAGGTCTGTCCATGTGCGTATGTAAGCATGTGCATTGCTGTCTCCTGAGCAGTATGATTAGAGTTCCAGCCAGACAGGAGCCAAACAATGTAAACACAGTGCTTCCTGGCTGAAACCTGAACTGCAGCTATTGGCCTCAGATCAGTAGCTGCAGTGTAAATGCATCCTTAGAGAGTACCTTGGTCTCAATTCATACCACTGATACTGCCCCTTTGAGGGCAACACATAAATGGTATTATGATGCCATTTACTGTAGAGATTTTTCTTTACTTGCAAATGCTTTATTTCACTGTGCAAGGGCACTAAATAATTCCACCATCAGTTTGTACTGATTTTATTTTTATGCTGATCCATGACTTGTTAAGAACATACTTAATTTTAAATATCCTACACAATGTGATGATCTGGTGTGTCAGACATGTACTTTAAATGAAATAGCATTTATTAGGCTTAAAAAAATTACGTTCTGATGCTGGTAATTTGTTTTCTTTTCCCTACCATAATATCTGAGTAATCCACATTAATCTACATCAGTTTACAAGTCTGAATTTGTGATCAATACATGGCAATTCATTCAAACATTTAATTTTCACATCTCCATCAGAAGTGGTTCTCAGTTGTGTTTATATCAATAATATAAAAAGTGAATAATAGTTTACGATTTCAAAATCAATATTACTTTCAAGATCAGAATAATTCTATCATACATTAGCATTCGTGATACATATTCTTTCATACATTATTAGCTAACTTTCATTGTGAAAATTCCACTTTAATGTCTGCAAAAACTGTACAAATGAAAAAAGAAAACCATTGCACACAGTCAAAAGAGGGCTCAGTCATCAATAATCATTTGAAATTCAGTTAACCCCTTAAGTCATAATTAAACTTGTACCCACATCAAATATTCCATTGTATACCGTTAGATTGCTGATATAAAATTGGTAGGATTTTGTAGTTGCTTCCAGATAGCAATGAAATTTTATAATCCATTGATACAAAATGTTACGTCAGCACATACATTAATTGCCCAGTGGTTATAAATGCACCATAATAATGCTACTCAGGCATCTTCCATAATAAATGTGAATACTGGAAGTTAGATGGAAAAAGTTCACAGAAAGTAAACTTTAAATAGAGTACTTGAGATAGTTTTAGATCATTGAAAATATTAAATCAAATAAAAACAGCAAAAGAATGTAAAATTTAATGTGGCTATCTGCACTGATCCAGTGATTCCTCATCCTTACTCCCACTTCATTTAAAGACTACATCAGGACCTGATTCCTAGGGTAGAATCTTATGAGGGTCTAGGAGATATAACCTGGGGTGAGTTGTGCAGCAGAATCAGGCACCAAGTTTGGTGAGGCCCATCTCAAAGTCAAGATCATATTGCTTCATTTTGTATGCATTTCATTTGTGTGTGGTAAGACTCTCACAGCAAGTTGCCTATCGATGGTCATTATTGATTATAAAATGTCTTGCTAATGCTACTTCATTAATATTCATACTCCTATCACACTAGACTCACTGAACAAGCTAGACATCAGGAAAACTCAATACGAAAACCAGAGTGACAACCCTGGTGGATTCAGCTCACTAATTGCTCTAAAGAAACTGGGCACCAGCATCTGAGCGTACACTTAATGGGCACTGGCCACACATACCCTATCTCCACAGACATTGGCATCTGGTAAGTGCCAGATTCTAAGAACCCTCAAGACACATCTCCAATTCACTTACAGATTGCTTCTGCACTTCAGTGCTGCACCAGCAGCGACTATTGTAATGCTGCAGTGAGGAAACAGTGCATTCACGAACATGCACCCAGCTCATGAACATTTATCAAGCCGTCCATCCTTTTTGTACTTTGCCGCTTAGCCAGAGATACTAGGCTCATATTGCTGTTGTCTTACATTGACGTTTAGTGCAACACAAGGACAGGAAACTTATTATGATTGTCATCAGGCCTCGGTCAAGTCAAGGGGGATTGCTTTTGCTCACAACAGGTAAAAAGCCTAATGTTAGTCAGTGCACAACCTGTCTTAATTCTTTCTGCCATATAGTGAACGTTTTCCCCCTGCAATGAGAGGCAGGTATTGTAGGAGATGAAAGTGCATGGCAGAGCTATTAATATTGGTGTACATAGGGAAGTGTACTGAACAAGTCAACAGGCAGTGTGAATGCAGGCAGGGTTAGCGATGTTAGGAGTTGTGGTGGGTGAGATGAAGTGGGGGAGATGTTGCTGGAAATAGTGAGAGTGATAGAGCATGAGCCTTGTGGCAGGTCCTAATTCCCAAACTTGAGTTGTTCATAACCTCGATGACACATTAACTAACGCTTTAAAGGACCCCAACTTAAGTTCAAGCATATCTCACACTTGCTGTACCTCTGCTACTTATGTATCAGATTCTGGCTGAGAGTGAATGAATTTGCACACAGGGCCAGACAGCAACCTCTAGCTCAAAGTTCGAACTTTGGCTCAAAGAGAAATGTAGTCTGTTTCTGTCCCAGAGGTAGAACTTTAACACAGGCAGCTGATGGCAGAAAGAAACAATGGAGAGGATATGTCAGAGTATGGGAGATATGTCACTGTACAGCATGGTACTGTCTCAGCAGAAGTGTGCAGCATGTACTAGCGACTTACACAGCAAATACTGTGTGTGCATGAAGATAATGGCTTGTGAGAAAGTAAATGAGAGGAACGTTTAGTGGGCCAAGAGCAGACACCAGTAAATCAGGAGATCCATCAAGTTGTCCAAATCAGCACAACCAGTCAGTCCATTTCTAGTCGAGACATTGGCCACAGTCAGCCAGGTGGTTGGTCCATTGCGGGTTGAGATATCATTGCCACTGCAGTCTGGAGATTGGGCCATGGTCAGTCCTGACAGATAGGTAAAAGCAGGCCAGGCCTTACATGTTGGTCAACCAAGGCGCTACTTCAAACTTAATATGGGGAGTGGACCGTGGTCAGTTGGGGTGATGCTGTCTAGTCAGCTTGGGGGATAGTCCATTCTCGTTAATTAGAAGGACTAGTTGCACTTAATCTGGGTCCGCAAGTTTGGGAATTAGCCTGACCATGTTCAGTTGCTGAAGAAAGGTCAAATTCAGAAAGTGCAAATGCTGATTACAGGGTGGGAGATGTACAGTGTAGGAGGGAACTGTGCGGTCTTGTGTTTTGGCAAGTCGTGTTTACACAGGTCTTGAAATGGGGAGGATGCAAGGACACAGATACCTCAAGAATCATTGGCACCAGTGGTAAAGCCTGCACATTAAAGGTGATGTAAAGGGCTCAACTGAAATGGGGGAGGATGAAGGATCATAAGAGCCATAGTATTTGTGGAAAAATGCAAGACATGATGGGTTGCAGGATAATTTATGGGTCTCAGATGGAGCCCACAAACCACTCTTGCAGATGCAAGTGTTGAACCTTACCTGCCATAATTAAGGCTTCAATGTGGAAAACAAGTGTAGCTAAATAGAGAGGAGTAAGTATGAGATGTTTTTTAATGAAGGTGGAGTGCAGCTGGAAGGTGAAGCTTGCTAATGGGCCACTGCAGTCATCATGGCTGTAGTGAGTAAACAATGTTATTCATCTGTCTTCAATTCAGTTAATCTGAAAGTCAACATTCATCACAGGATCCAATTCTGAAAAACATTCACAAAGTACACTGTGCCCACCAATTGCCACCTTGGAATCTTTAAGCTCAGCTAGATGCAATAGAACAGGGCACTCTCATCCATCATCTTTGCACTTGTCCAGGGCACATGGTCTCAGCAACTAAAAACCAATACATTACAGATGTCATATCTTCTCACAAAACATGAAGGAAGTTACGGTATGACTAATAAGGCAGACAGCAAGTGGGCTGCAGAGGGCTCCTCCTGGGAGCTGCCTATTGACATTGACACATTGTTGGGCTGCCTTACATGAGTTAAAAATACATTAGTGTAAACTATTTATCAGCATACTAAACTTGGCTCCTTGAGCCAGCTACATAATACCCTCTGTGGTCATAACATGCAGCTTCATTGTGACAGATGTCTGAGCTCAGGTATGTCTCAGGTATGTGGCAGGATGGATATTGAACAATGATGAGTCAGAATACAGGACAGAGAATAGAGGGCTTCATGACATAGTGCAATGATAACATCCTCTCTCTCAATGTCAGCAAAACTAAAGAACTGATCAGTGACTTCAGAAAGAAAGGAGGAGAACATGCCCTCATCTACATCCACAGTGCAGAGGTTGAGAAGGTTGAGACTGTCAAGTTCCTTGGAGTGACGATAAACTGACAACCTGTCCTGGGCTTCGCACATAGATGCGATTGTCAAGAAGGCACAGCAATGCCTCTTCTTCCTCAGGCAACTCAGGAAATCTGGCATTTCCATAAGTAGCCTCACCAACTTTTACCAGATACACCTGGGATCGTAACGGCCTGGTATGGCAACTGCTTTGCCCAGGACAGTAAGAAACTGCAGAAAGTGGTGTGCACAGCCCAGACCAACATGGAAGCCAACTTTCCATCTATGGACTCCATTTACACAGCTCACTGCTGTGGAAAGGCAGCCAACATCATCAAAGATCCATTGCACCCCGGTAATGATCTCCTACATCCTCTTCCATCAGGCAGAAGATACAGAAGCATGAACACATACATCAGCAAGTTCAAGAACAGCTTCTTTCTTGATGTTATTAGACTGGTGAGTGGACTCTCTAACTTCAAATAATGCTGATCTTGTTAATGTTGATCTTTACTAACTTTACTAACTTTATCAACTTTACTAACACCTTCCACACCAACCTCAAGTTCACCTGGATGATCTCTGATACCTCTCTCTCCTTCCTGGACCTCTCTGTCTCCAACTCTGCTAACCACCTTGAAACTGATATTTATTTCAAGCGCACCGACTCCCACGGCTACCTGGACTACACTTCCTCTCACCCATCTTCCTGCAAGAATGCGATCTCCTATTCCCAATTCCTCCGCCTCTGCCGCATCTGCTCCCAAGATGAGGCGTTCCACTCCCGGACATCCCAGATGTCCTCGTTTTTCAAGGACCACAATATCCCAACACCGCCACCCCACCCCACGTGGTCAAAAATGTCCTTGACTGCATCTCTTGCGTTTCCCACACCTCAGCCCTCACACCCCCTTCCCGCAATAAAAACAAAGACAGAATTCCCCTTGTCCTCAAATATCACCCCATTAACCTCCAGATTCAATGCATCATTCTCCGCCACTTTCGCCACCTGCAATCTGACCCCACTACCAAGAATATATTTCCCTCCCCACCCTTATCTGCCTTCCATAGGGACCGCTCTCTCAGTGACTCCCTCGTCCGCTCCACACTCCCCACTAGCTCCACCACACCCGGCACTTTTCCCTGCAACAGCAGGAGGTGCTACACCTGCCCCTACACCTCCCCCCTCACCTCCATCCCAGGCCCCAAAAAAACCTTCCACATTAAACAGATGTTCACCTGCACATCTGCTAATGTGGTACATTGATTCGACTGTTCCCGATGTGGCCTCCTCTACAAGCGGAGACCAAGCGGAGGCTCGGAGACCACTTTGTGGAGCACCTACGCTCAGTTCACAACAAATGACAACACCTTCCAGTTGCGAACCACTTCAACTCCCCCTCCCAATCCCTGGATGACATGTCCATCCCGGGCCTCCTCCAGTGTCACAATGATGCCACCCGAAAACTGGAGGAACAGCACCTCATATTCCGCCTTAGAAGCCTACAACCCAATGGTCTCAATGTGGACTTTACTAACTTCAAAATCTCCCCACCCCTGACCTCATCCCAAGACCAGCAACCCCCCCTCATTCCTGCCTCCTTGATCTGTCCGTCTTCTCTCCCACCTATCTGCTCCTCCTAACTCATGACCAACCCCCAACCCCACTTCCTACCTACACTCACCTTTACTAGCTTCATCCTTGCCTCCTTGACCTGTCTGTCTTCTCTTCACCTATCTGCTCCACTATCCAACTTCTATCACCTGGCCCCCCTTTCTATTTATTTCAGAGCCCCCTTCCCCTCCCCCATTTCTGAAGATAGATCCAGAGCCTCAATGTCAGCTTTCCTGCTCCTCTGATGCTGCCTGGCCTACTGCGTTTCTCCAGCTCCACACCTTGTTATCTCAGACTCCAGCAGCGGCATTTCCTACTGTCTCTAATGTTGATCTTGCCTAGCGCATGTCCTGTGTGGTGTAACCTGCATGCCTCACTCTGCCCAAGTTTTCTTTTTCACTCTATGATGTTCCTGTACTGCTCACAAACAAAGTTTTACACTGTACTTAGGTACACATGACAATAAATCAAATCAAATCAAAACAATGCCTTTATCAAAACAAATATAATCTCCTCACTTTTCTCACACTGCTTTAATTTAAGAAAAGATGGTGACATAAATCCAGCTGTTCTTCTAACAGTGCTGCTAATCCAAAGAAATAGGAGTAGAAGACAACAGAGAGAAGAGCTTCGGCAGGCCCAATAGTAACAGTAGGTCTGCACAGCTTTCAGATGGAGAAGCAGCAGGACCTGAGCTTCCAAAGAGGTGGAGGGTTCTGGCACAGAAACATATCAACAGTCTTCAGTGCAGGAGGCTGCAAATGACTGAGACCCACTACAGAAGAAGACAAAAGCTATCCCAAGCCATCATGTCACACCGACGCCACCAGCGTAAACTCACAAGAAATCAGTATCAATCCCATTCCGATTACGCCTGCCCTTCATCTTTTTGCATGCTTGCCATTTCACGAAACAACTCGGGACTTCTAGATTACACAATCCCCTAACTACAGCTGGGATATTGCTGACACAATTTTCACCAAAGCCCACCTATTCATATCATTCTCCCTTGACACAGCCAGCGAAGTAGGATAGTACATTAAGATTGTCAGTCATCATTGGCTCCCACAAATGCCAACCTCTTTCCATTGCCTTCAGTCCTTATGAGGGAAATCCCTTCTAAATATGGCTCATGACACCTCTCAGAAATCCACAGTCTCCAACTGAACAAAGGTACAACACTGCCCCACTTCCACCAGGGTTATTGTAAAACTGACATAGGCTTTGTGAAAATGACATTCTGATGCATGGATTGGGTCAGCTGAAGCCATATAGTACAGCACAGACAGGATGTCCTGCATCCTATTGGTGTGGTGTGCCCTTCACAAAATGAGTTGGCAATGGACAAAGTGCTTGATGGGGACTAGGTGCAGGAGCAAGAGGAATCCTTTAAGAAAGAAGATGGGGATCAGGACCCTGAGTCAAATCAGGAATTCCGCTCCTTCTTATGGACTGCCGAATTTCCGTTCATTCTGAGAACGCTCCCTCTGGCTGTTTCGCCATCAGTATCAATTCAATGCTTTACATTGCTCTGAGTTTTCACTGTCACCTTACCATGCCTGAGCATCCTCTCAAACAGTTTGAATTACAATGACCTGCAATGTGTGCATGTTTTTCTGCAATGCTTTGTTTAATTTGGGAAATTGAACACGTGGATGGCACATTAGCCATTCCACAACCTTAAACGCTGCAGCATTCCATGAAATAACCAGGCATAGGACAAAACTTTCCTTCCTGAAATGTGCAGAAGCGTCACAGATTCCACCATCTCTCACATAATATGTGTTTAAAAGGTGAATGATTTGGATAGCCCAGGCCTTGAATCCTCCCTTACACTTTGCCATTAGTCTCAGACCTAACATACATCTTTAGCAGAGATAATAGGAACTGCCGATGCTGGAGTCTGAGATAACATAGATGATTTGGAGTTGGGGACAAAGTGTGGTGTGTCAAAATTTGCAGATGACACTAAGGTGAGTGGTAGAGCAAAGTGTGCAGAAGACACTGAAAGTCTGCAGAGGGATATAGATAGTCTAAGTGAGTGGGCAAAGGTCTGGCAGATGGAGTACAATGTTGATAAGTGTGGGGTCATCCATTTTGGTAGGAATAACAGCAAAATGGACTATGTTTTAAATGGTAAAAAATTGCAGCACGCTGCTCTGCAGAGAGACTTGGGTGTCCTTGTGCATGAATCGCTAAAAGTAGGATTGCAGGTGCAGCAGGTAATTAAAAAGGCAAATGGAATTTTGTCTACCATTGCTAGAGGGATGGAGTTGAAAAACAGGGAGGCTATGCTGCAGCTGTATAGGGTCCTGGTGAGGTCACACCTGGAGTACTGTGTGCAGTTTTGGTCTCCTTACTTGAGAAGAAATACACTAGAACTGGAGGGGGTGCAGACGAGATTCACTCGGTTGATTCCAGAGTTGAGAGGGTTGGATTATGAGGAGAGACTGAGTAGACTGGGATTATACTCATTGGAATTCAGAAGAATGAGGGGAGATCTTGTCAAAACATATAAGATTGTGAAGGAATAGATAAGGTGGAGGCAGGGAGGTTGCTTCTGCTAGCAGGTGAAACTAGGACTAGAGGGCATCGCCTCAAAATAAAGGGAAGCAGATGTAGGACTGAGGTCAGGAGGAACTTCTTCACCCAAAGGGTTGTGAATCTGTGGAATTCCCTGCCCAGTGAAGTGGTTGAAGCTACCTCACTGAATGTTTTTAAGGCAAGGCTAGATAAATTTTTGAACAGTAAAGGAATTAAGGGTTATGGTGAGTGGGCGGGTAATTGGAGCTGAGTCTCAAAAAGATCAGCCATGATCTTATTAAATGGCAGGGCAGGCTCGAGGGGCCAGATGGCCTACTCCTGCTCCTAGTTCTTATGTTCTTATTATAACAGAGCTGAGTCTTGTCAACACCAGTAACATAAGGTGGGCCAAAAGCAAATTGGCAGCCTGTTTTCACTATTAACCTCAATGTTAACGGAAGCCACGTCAAGTGTAAATGGTTCACAAATTTGTTATTAAGCCATTTTACGGTGCACCATAAACAAATTCCTCCTTCCCTCCACAACGTACTCCTCTCCTGACTGTACAGCCAATAGGTCTGAGCTACTGGACGGGAGCGTCCAAAGATTTGAAATCCACCCCACACCCTACTCCATGTGTGGCAGCAGCAGCAGCCGCCTTTTAAACTGCATTGTTTGTTTGAAGACAAAACAAAAATCAATTTTCCAAATGCTATTAGTGAAACATACTGGGTGATAATTTACTGGCAGAAGCCCAAAGCACATCACGTAGGCACTTGTTCCCCATAATAACACACCTGGAGACTGAAGCTCCTGCACTCGGTGTTAGCACCGAGTACAGTGCACAAACTGAGCACTGCTTTGCTAAACATAATGAACAAAGGAGAGTATCACCTGAAGAAGTAACCTTTAACTACAGTATGCCACACCTCGTGTTTGTTGCTCAAAACATACTGGCCCAGATTTTGCCATCAGCGGTAAAGGGAAAGCACTTGCTGGTGACCTTGAAGAAAGCTATCCACAAAAGCCTGGTGATGACTGTGATGGGATTTTCCTCTCTCGTGGTCCAATTTAAATCTGCCACCTTGTCACATGGTATGTAGCTATGGAGATGTCAGCGAGCAAGGTGAGTGACCAATCACATTGCAGTATTCAAATAGTAAGCCAGGAAATGTGAAAACCATTGAATCTGTTCACTTTTGCTATAAATTTCCAGGTAGTGCCATACTTTATGATCGAATTAAGACAGAGACGACAAGGATCCTTGGGTTTATAAATAGAGGCACAGTGTATAAAATCAAGGAAGTGGTGCTTCACCCCTACAAATCATTGGTCAGACCACATTTGGAGTATTGTGTTCAGTTCT
>NC_063344.1:35559827-35653485 GCF_021869965.1 Rhincodon typus
ACACAGCAGGCCAGGCAGCATCAGAGAAGCAGGAAAACTGACGTTTCGGTTCTGGACCCTTCTACAGAAAAAGGGTCCAGATCCAAAACGTCAGCTTTCCTGCTCCTCTGATGCTGCCTGGCCTGCTGTGTTCATCCAGCTCTACACCTTGTTATCTTATACATCTCCAGCAGTTTGCAGCAATCCCCAACTTAGAGGTGCTTGGTACCTTTGTGGATGAGGCCATCTGTGGTCACCCACTTTATTTATTATGAAAGAAGAACCAACACATGCGCTATGCAACACAGGACATCTTTTTGTTGGTTGAAGATGCTCCACAATTTTTTCACATTGATTAATTTAACCCAGTCCACATGAAGTGATTGAGTCATAGATTCACACAGCATGGAAACAGACCCTTTAGTCCAATCAGTCCATGCCGAGCATAATCCCAAACTAAACTCGTCCCACCTGCCTACTCCTGGCCCATATCCCTCCAAACCTTTCCTATTCATATATCCACCCAAATGTCTTTTAAACATTGTAATTGTACCCGCATCCACCACTTCATCAGGAAGTTCATTCCACATGTGAACCATCCTCCATATAAAAAATTTGCCCCTCATGTCTTTTTTAAATCTCTCTCCTCTCACCTTAAAAATGTGCCCCTAAACTTGAAATTCTCCATCTTATGGAAAAGACAACAGCCGTCAATTCTACCTATACTTTTCATTATTTTATAAATTTCTATCAGGTCACCTCTCAACCTCCAACGTTCCAGTGAAAAAAATCTCAGCCTATCCAGCCTTTCCTTATAACTCAAACTTTCCGTACCTAGCAACATCCTGGTAAATCTCTTCTGAACCCTCTCCACCTTAATAATATCCTTCCTATAGCTGGGCGACCAGAAATGGACACAGTATTCCAGAAAAGGTCTCACCCACGTCCTGTACAACCTCAACATAATGTCCCAACTCCTATACTCAAAGGGCTGAGCAATGAAGGCAAGCGTGCCAAATGCCTTTAAAACCACCTTGTCTATATGTGACACAAAGTTTAAAGAATTATGTACCTGCACCCCTAAATCTCTTTGCTCTACAACACCACACGGACCTACCATTAATTGTATAATCCCTACCATTTTATGTTGCACGAAAATGCAAAACCTGACATTTATCCAGACTAAACTACATCTGCCATTTTTCAGCCCATTGACCCATTTAATCAAGATCCCTTTGAAATCTTAGGAAACCTTCTTCGCTGTCAACTATGCCACCAATTTTGGTGTCATCCACAAATTTACTAACCATGCCTTCTATATTCTCATCCAAATCATTTACATAAACGACAAACAAAAGAGGACCTGGAGCCAATCCCTGTGGAACACCACAGGTCACAGGCCTTGAGTCCAAAAAGCAAGCCTCCACCATCGTTCTCTGTCTCCTGCCATTAAGCCAATTATGTATCCAACTGGCAAGCTCACCCTGAATCCCATGTGACTTAACTTTACTAATTAGTCTACCATGAGATAACCCAGTAGGTGAGTGAGTAAGAAGCACAGTGGGTATTGAAATTTAAGAGTTTGAGAGGATGAGCTGGGTATAAGCCCTTGAGTGGACACGATGTACATGATGCTGCGGTTTACAGTCCATCACCTTTGGTGATATGCTTGTGAGGTTCAGAGTTCTGTGAGTGTGTAGTAACAGAAAAGATGGTGTCACTCACCTTTCTGGAACACAGATCATTGACTTTCTTCTGGAACTGTTGCTCATCCTTCATTAGTTATAGTATTGACCCACCCTGCAATTTCTGCTCAGGCTGGATGCATCTTAAGCATCAGTATTGAACAGAATTGACCTACACTCAGTGACCATGTCCAGCAGTATGTGGATGGCATTTTTGTTAAACATTGAAGCCAATTTGTATGCATAGGAATCAAGTTTCAATTTTGGGGTGACCACGACAGGCTGAGGGGATGCGCAATCTTGCAGCATCCAATTTGATGTCCAGCTAAACTTTCCAAACCTAGCACCTTTATGGACGCTTTGATTCTATAAGATTCTGCTCATAGCAGGAACCTCCAGTTCACACCATATGTTTCATTAAGTAACTCATGGAACATCTAAATGACATAGTTGAGGAGATGAGAAGCATGAGATCTAGTAACGTAACTCACCCTGGGTTATGACAGACATTACAAGACCCAAAATGATCACTCCCATATTTTAACTTCAAAAGGGAAAATGACAAAGATCAAAGAGCGGTGCAGCACAGGAACAGACCCTTCAAACCACCAAGACTGTGCCAACATATGATGCCTTTCTAAACTAAAAACCTTTTGTTTCTACATGGCTCATATCTCTCTATTCCTAACTATTCATGTATTTGTCAAGATGCCTCTTAACCATTGCTGTTTTATCTGCTTCTACCACCTTCTCTGGCAGCGCATTGCAGGCACTTATCACCCTCTGCGTACAAAAACCTGCCTAGAGTTACAAACAAGGTCTTTGGGCCTTAATGAAAATAATATGCTGATGCCTTTCTTAGTTATTGCTCTCATCCTTGCTCTCATCAAGTCCATTGAGTGAACTCAACTGAGTCAACAAAGTGAAATTTGCTACTTGTTATTACTCTATATATTTATGTATTGCCTGTGAAATCAAACAACTTAACAGTTTTTATTTAATCTTACAACCAAGTACTCAGTCCACTTTCAATAAGATTGGAGAAGACCCCATGAAGGCACATGCAAAGGTCATGCAGTAAGTTCAAATCATACAATTATTTAATTAGATATTGAACAATACATGCACATTACTGAATGGGAACCCTTGGAATGATTACAGGAGTGACCACCTCTGACTGTGATACCTAAGACAATCCTAAAACTTGTAAACATCAGGCTATAGGTTAATGTGTGACTAATAAGAATCAATTTAATTGCATTCTACAATTGCCAAAATCTTGCAGTACTTTAAATAGAATAGCCTTAAGGACCTGTTAGCAAATTCTAGAGTCCTGTGATCCTGTCCATGAAGCAGACACCCTGGAATAAATGGTTAATGGTTAATGTTGCTTATGGCTTATTTCAATCAGAAACCAAGGGTTTCAGATAATAAAACTGAAGACTCATGTCAAAACCAGAATGTATGCTGCTTCAGAACCAATATGATTTGATAAACCTGTGATAAAAAGGCCAGAGGCTTTTCAATTCTTGAGCAGCTATCATGCGTGAAATGGGTGAAAATGTTTGGCCCAAGTGAAATAACTGTGATAGCTGATAACTCAACTCTAAAAGCAAACCAATGCACTGAATGCTATGATACTGACCTATACATAGCAAAGATACATCCGGCTTCATACCCACACCAAAATCAGTGCTGGTTGGAAAGTTGGCAAGAGACCTGCACTGTCTCTTCAAGGTAATAGATCATAGAGTGCCTACAGGCCCTTTGGCCCAACAAGTACACACTAAACCTGAGAGCATCCCCCCAAACCCATTCCCCCTATCCCTGAACACTAGTGGCAATTTAGCATGGCCAATCCACCTAACCTGCACATCTTTGGATTGTGGGAGGAAACCGGAGCAAACCCACACAGACACGGGGAGAATATACAAACACCACACAGACAGTCACCCAAGGGTGGAATCGAACCCGGGTCTGTGGTGCTGTGAGGCAGCAGTGCTAACCACTGAGCCACTATGCTTCCGAATGCCCATCAAATCAATATGCAAGGTCACCAGTGAGCCTTCCTCTAAAATCAAGATACCAGGGGTGTAAGTCCCAACCACTGGGAGCTGCTGACCAGACATAGTTCTTGTGCTCGGCAGTGTTATGGAGGAGGCCATAACTGCTGCCAGACATACACCCCTGAGAGTACTAGAGTCTGGGAAAACCCAGGTCAAAGTTAACTTATGTGTTAATGGAGGGGCGTTCTTTAGTTGGGGCCATGGGAAATGAGAGGATAGTGAAGTCAGGCACAAGGGCACTGGTTGTCTCCCAATGGGCTCCTCCTTGCCTAATGCCCAGTCCCTTGATGAGGCACCAATTTCCTTCGATTAAGGTAACACACCACCACCACCATTAAGTTGGTCACCACAGTTTGACTTGTTGGGCATGCTGCACAGCACCCACTTAATGGCCTCAGTTGGCAGCAGGACATGAACGTCAACTGTGTGCTTTCCTGCCAAGAGCCTAATTCTGCTAAATGTGTTCGGTGACAGGGTTTGGACAGTCCACCAACCTGACAATTCAGTGCTCTTCATGCCTCCAAGTTCACCAACTCTGGCAGCAGAAGATTCAAGCCATGTACTTTCAAGCAGTGAATTGTAGCCAATCTACCAGCAGCAGGTTGGTAATCTACTTTGGATTTCCTAACCAAGGGAAAAGAGAGTTAGACAAGATTTGAAACCTTACTCACTATCCAGTATCTTCTTGTCAGAACTTGCCTGTGTAGAATGATCAAATAAACCTGCTGACATTCACTATCCAGACTCACAGAAGAAGAATGGCCAATGGAAAAATGGTGAGGGGCTTTCAGCACTCATGAAACTGCGGTCCTGCAGGAGAAAAAGAGAAAAAAAGACTCACCAATATAAGGTTTGCTTAACAAAAAATGTACACACACATGTAAGCAATAAAATCAAGGATTAGTTTCAAGACAGTAATCTAGCTAAGGTTCCAATGACAGTACAAAATCACTGTGTTTTGCAGATGTATTTTCTGATGTCATCTGAACCTTCCATTAAAGCACTGGCTTCTAATGACTCCCAGGTATCCATTATTTGACATAAAATAACAAAATCATCAGAGACATAAAACACTGAGGCAGTGCCTTGACCTTCTATGCCATTAATGTGTAGTCTGTACTTCTCCCTGGGAAGCAACTCAAAGTGAAGGCGAAAACACTTCTTTCTACTTGAACTCAATTCATCTTGGGTAGTCAAATGTTACTAGGTATGTAATCAGTTTGTGTTTTATCAGCAAAGGGAAAAGCTAGCAGCTGTGCTGTCCATAAAACATAAATGATGTGCATTCAAAATTTATAGTATGAAAAGACATATTAAGTCAAGTATCCTTCAAAACATCATCAGTGTGATTGTCTGAGAAATGATACTAGCATTTAACATGAAATTATTGGTTCACTATCACAATAACCATATGTTTTCATGACAAATCTCACATGAAAACAATCTCACTTTGCACCAACACAGTAATTGAAGCAGAAAGTCAAATCTATGCAGTGAGCATATCTTCTGTCATGTCATATGACAGCACTATTGTGTTAAACTGGGCACCATGGAGACATTGTGGGCAGAAAAATTATTCGTTTGACCCTGTTGGCCCATTACATTGTTCACGCTTTGTTCATCATTAAGCTGAGAGATGAATCCTAAATTGACACAGAGCGTATCAGGGATAGCACCCTGCATGTCTTAAAATGAGGTAGCAAGCTAATGAAACTACAAAACAGAACAGGGATGTGTAGCTAACAAAGCAGAGATCTAAAATGTGCTCATAGCAAATAGATCAGAAAAAAGAGATCTCACTTGTGAATGGTGGTAGCCAACTGGCAAGTGATAGACAGAATAGGAGCCTCCATGATTATCTATGCCTTATATAAGTGAACAATGATATGTTTGGAAGTATTTTCATTCAGAAATTCTAGTTCAACAACAGATTTATTCTCTACCTAAAACTCAATAATCATCAATCTCAATTTCTAGTAACAAATCAATTCACTCCATTTAACATGAAGGAGTTATTGGGCCACTGAACAGTGCAATGGGCATGAAGCCTAAAAAACACCAGGCTGTTGTGTTGAACGTTAGGTACCAGAGCTACCCATGTCTGTAACTCTATGAAACTGGCACCTAACCAAAAATGTGAAGATTGCTTAAATTTTATTCACAAAAATAACTGAATAAATCAAACCTCACTAATCTCCTCCCTAACAAGTTCATCACAACTATAGCGCAATAGAAAAATGATAAGACAGAAAGAGGCCATTCAGCCCATTGTGCCTGCCGTGTGGTAGATGATGTTCAATTCTGATAAGTGCGAGGTAATGCACTTAGGGAGGTTAAACAGTAAAAGGGGATACACAATAAATGGAAATATACTGAATGCAGTAGGTGAAGTGAGAGATCTTAGTATGTAAGTGCTCAGGTCTCTAAAAGTTGCAGAACAAGTAGATAAGGTTTAAAGAATGCTGTCCTTCATTGGTAGAGGTAGAAAATATAGAAGTGGTGATACAATGATGAAACTGTATAAGAAACTGGTAAGGCTACAAGTGGAGCATTTTGTGCAGATCTGGTGACCACATCACAGGAGGGACATAATTGCTCTGGAGAGAGAGCAGAGAAGATTGACTAGAATGTTGCCAGGGTTGGAGAATTGTAGCTACGAGGAGAGATTGGACAGGTTATGTTGTTTTCCTGGAATTGGAAAGGCTGAAGATGGGAGGGGGGAGTAGACTTGATTGAAGTAGCCAAAATTGTGAGGGGTAGAGATGGAGTAGACAGGAGGAACTTGTTTCTCTTGGCACAGATTCAAAAACCAATGGTCATAGATTCAAACCAAGTGGCAGAAGGATTAGAGGGGACATATGGAAAAACTTTCATATGCAGAGGGTGGTGGTTGTCTGGAATTTGCTGCCTGAGTTGGTGGTGAAGGCACAGATCCTAAACTCCTTCAAAAAGTACCTGGATCTGCATCTTAAGTGCTGTTAGCTGCAGGACAATGGGTCATGTGCAGGAAGATGGGATTAGAAAACGCATTTTGGGTGACTTTGGGTCTGTATGGAGAAGATGAGTCGAATGGCGCCCTTCTAAGCTGTATTATTTCTATGATTCTCTGGAATAATCAACAATAGATTCAAGCAATGCCTACCTACAAACAAGCTGATCTCCCATACTCAGTCAGGGTTCTACCAGAATCACTTGGCTCCTAACCTCATGGCAGTCCAGACTTAGGCATGAACACAAGAGCCAAAAGATACGAGTTATCCTCAAAGCAAATTTAACCATAGTCGTTTGTTGAAGAACCATAATGAAAGTGAAGGCACTGAAGGCAACTTGGAAACCAAAGAGACTGAAGTCAATCCTAACACAAAGGAATATGGTGACATTTATCACTAGCCAATTCTCACAATCTGAAGAAGACAAAAATGAACTGAAATCTGTACCTGTGTATAATTGTTGTCATACAACCCTTAGAACCATTCATTCCATAAAAAAACCTGAAACCTTACTTGCTTTGGAAATTAGCAGAGAAAAACTCTGAATAGCCTGTGTCGATCTAACTCAATTCTGTACGACTAATTCAAATAATTTCTGGCCTTAAAATAATAAGCATACCTAGCAAAAATTCCGCATAAGGCACAAAATCATACAGACTACATACAAATCTAGATGCTGGTATCTCATTTCAAACTATATCTTGTATTAAGACAGCTAATAAATGCATTTGAAAACCAACAAACCATATTTTACAACTTTGTAAGTTTTGCAGAACATTTGTTACACCAAATAAATCACTTAAGCTGCTCAGGTGAATGCAGGATATTGAAGTCCATAAAGTCTGATCAAATAGCCACATTTCTACAAAAAAAAACAATTCTGCAATTTTTGGTTTGTAAAAATCAAAATGATCATGAGCAGAAGCAGTTAATAACTTGCAGCCATCAGAAGGTCACAGTTCTTTGTAAAAGGAGGTTTACCTCAAATCCCACAGCTCTGTCAAGGAACAGATTGGAAACTTTAAAAGAAATTCTTGATCACTCTTTTCCGGCACTGGTTTCTAATCCAAATCATTCTGAACTGCAGCTTCGTGAATACACTACACAGAAGAACCTCGTAAATTGAGACACAGAATGACAGAAATTTCCCACCTGGTCTGTGTCTCACATATATGTGCCATATATTCGCATCATTTTCACGGACAGCTTGATTATACTCAGCAGTTTTATGATTTTAGTGTTTTTAGAAGCACATCACATTACCTAACAGCTATCAGGAAATAGTGTTGGCATATTATTCACACTACTTTATTTGGCAAATGATGATCCACTCTTCACCCTATTGTGTTTGAGTGCAATTTAAGTTAGCATGTCAAAAATATTGTTCTTGTATATGAATGATTTTAAATATGGAAGTCTCAGTTATCATACATCTAGTTTTGTAATAATCTGTGTGTGTGTGGTAGTTCTTTGGAATGATGATGATCCTTACGCAAGAACCTGTGGCTGGGGTCTTTTAGTGTGAGGAGGCTGTTGCACTGCAGCTTTCACATGCTTCTGGTTGACCAAGAAACGCCCCCATTCTCACTGGCTAACTTAGGAGAATATGAAGGATTTAAAGGATGATTTTTTACTTTTTTGGCTACATTACGATATGCCTTTTATGAACATCAAGTTTTGAGGTTGGATCTGAACTCTTGGCTTGTGGCAAAGTTGTTAGGATGCTACCACTGTGCCATAAAGCCTCAGTAATAATGTCAATCAGATTTGTAAATCTCAGTTGAAAGTATTTACTCCACTAGTCTTAACTGACCACAGTGTAGAAAATCCCAAACTTGCAAAATATCATGGATTTTTGCAATTTCTAACATAAACTATCCTTTCTGTAGTTGATCATTTATAATTTCAAAAATATTTTTGGCTTTGGAAAAATTATCTCTTTTTTCTTATACAAATTTTTTTAACTTCTTCCTGAAAAGTTTTATTCCCATTTTTATTACAACCCATCATCTACATTTCACTTGGGAATTTTTATTTTCATTTGAATGAATGGTGTGATTAAGTATTGAAACTATTTACTGCATGCAACAAACACAAGTACAGAGTTGTGCTCTTATGAATTAGTGACCGTGACTCAAATGTAGTCACTGGACCCTGAAATAATAAATAATCCATGTATGAGATATTCTGACAGGATATAATGGTCTTTGATTATTAACAGTAAATGTGAGCATCAGAATAATCATTAACTAATGCTATATCACAGTGCATACATGATATTGGAATAACAATTTCAGACAAGAGTTAAGTCTGTGGGCTTGGTGCCATCTGTAGGGGGCATACTATGCCACCAGCCACCCTCAGCGTGGACTTGCCTGGTTGCCTTCCTGAAGAAAGATGCATGTGTCATCATTCATAACAAGTGCTGGAACAAGGAGTACCATTCAGATACTGGACAATTCTCAAAGGGTCAGATAATGAATATGTGCATCAATGAAAAGAATGTCCATGAAGCTGTAAAGCATTCTGGAATGTTTTTCAAGGTGTTTTGGTGAATTCTGAATTGTTTTCAGAACATATTGCTCCATTGGGATAGCAGAGAACTAACTGCTGTATCCACACAAAGACTACACTGGGTATGAGACAGCTGTGGTAGTATTTCTGGGTCTCCTGCACACCAGGAACTTGGATCAGAGCGGACAGAAAGGGAAAGCTCTATGTGATCCATTCTTCTAAGTTGCAATTGGATTCACGCAATTCAACCAATGCACCCAGCAACGTGGTATGCATAATCATATAGCACTCTCCTGCATGCAGTCTCATTGAAGTCTTCATCTGAGTACTCTGCAGCAGCACTCATGTGTAACCTTGTTCTCCAGTGAATTAACAAATGAACCATCTTTTATTTCTTGTTTCTGGGTGTTGGCTACTTTTTCTTCTGAGCAATGTGGATGCAATAGCTAAATAGTAACAGTGGGAGATCGATGTATGGCAAGCATCATTGCTGGGTATGTGAAGATGAGGTGAACCATCATGTTAGGCACAAGTTCTGAATTACTGTGAGAAAGATAGGATTGTTGCGTATTGAGCAGATCGGCAGTTTGGTGCTGAGTTGGGTAAGAGGTGTTACATGAAGGTGTAAGATCAGAAATTGCTGAAAAAGCTCAGCAAGTCTGGCAGCATCTGTGAAAACAAATCAGAGTTAACGTTTTGGGTCTGGTGACCCTTCCTCAGAAAGTTCTCAGGAAGGGTCACCGGACAAGAAACGTTAACTTTGATTTCTTTTCACAGATGCTGCCAGACCCGCTGAGCTTTTCCAGCAACTTCTGTTTTTGTTTATGGCATGTGCAGTTCTTTCATTTTTATGTGAAGGTATACTCACTGATTTTGAATGTCGTTTTGAGACTTCCTAAGGCACTGCACTCATGGCCTTGGTTCCAGACTCCAAGAGTTGATCTCCCATGCCACTTCCATGTATTCCTTTCTGAAGACATTTTTGCAGACTTTTGATTGCTTATGGGAATTTAATTCTTGCCCACTTCCATGACGAATTCTTTCAGAACATCACACGTCATCCTGGAACCCTTTCTCGTAGCATTTCCCATTTTTTAAAATTCCAACAACTTTATTTGTTGCTGCTTCCTTTAAAGCGGGATAGACTGTCTTTAAGAAGAATGGACTTATTGCATTACATGCTCTCGGCACATTGCTGTTCTTCTTCTTGCTGAGCACAGAGCTGCTGGAAAGGGCGTAGAGGAAACCAGCCGTGAATGACCTGTTCACCCCTTTGATGCAATAATGTTAACAAGGTGGGAGCACCATGTTGTACTACTGCACACTTCAAATGAAATTGGTACAAACAAGTCACAAGCAATGAATAGGACAGATGAATTTTTGGTCTTTCGTTCTATTAGTATACCTATTACCAGGTATGTTCCTAATAACCTCAACTCCTTCCATTTGTTAACGAGGACTTGTCCAATTTTTGCTTTAAATTCAAGAGTCACGCAGGTTATGTTCAAAATACCAACTGACTTTCTGAATTTCTTTTAGAACTAGAACATAGAACAAAGAACTGTACAGCACAGGAACAGGCCCTTCAGCCCACAATGTTGTGCCAAACATGATGCCAAATTAAACTAATCCCTTCTGCCTGCCCTTGGCCCATATCCCCCCATTCCTTGCAAATTCATGTGTGTTTCTCTAGAAGTCCCTTAAATATCCTATCGTACCTGCCTCCACTATCACTCTTGGCAGTGTGTTCCGGACTCCTACCACAGTATAAAAAAACTTGCCCTCACATCTCCTTCGAACTTTTCCCCTCTCAGTTTAAATCAGTATCAGATATTTCAACCCTAGGAAAAAGATTCTGACCATCAACCCTATTTATGTATCTCAAAATTTTATAGGCTTCTCCCCTCAGCATCTGCCACTCCAGGGAAAACAACTTGAGTTTTTCTAGTCTCTCCTTATGTCTCATACCCCCTAATCAAGGCAGCATCCTGGTAAGCCTCTTCTGCTCCCACTCCAAAGCCTTTACACTTTTCCTGTAATGTGGCGACCAGAATTGAACACAGTATTCTAAGCGTGGCCTAACCAAAATCTTATAAGGCTGCAACATGACATACTGATTCTTGTACTCAGTTCCCTGGCCATTAAAAGCAAGCAGGCCATACGCCTTCTTTACCACCCTATCTACTTGTATGGCCACTTTCAGGGAGCTATGGACTTGAACTCCAAAGTCCCTCTGTACATTAATGTTGTTCAGGATCCTGCCATTAACTTATACTTATCCTTAACATTTGATCTCCCAAAGTGCAGCACCTCACACTTATCTGAATTAAGCTCCATCTGACATTTCTCCATCCATATCTGCAACTGATCTATATCCCGCTGTATCCTTTAACAACCCTCACACTATTCACAACTCCCCTGATCTTTGTGTCGTCTGCAAACTTACTAACTCAACCATCTACATTTTCATCCAAGTCATTTATATATACATCACAAACAATCTTTTATTTCCTGCATTAAACTGCATCTGCCATATCTCTGTATACTGGTTGAGATGCTTTTGAATTTGCACACGGTGATATTCATTATTTATTACTGCTCCCTATTTGCTACTGTTTGCAGATTAGGACAGTTTGGATATAATTCCATCCTCTTAATCATATACAGGGCATCCCCAATTTATGAACATCCAAATTACGAATGCTCATACTTTCGAACTTGAACCCACACAGAGATTTAATTTTACAACCATTTTCTATATTTACGAACAGCTACTTTTCACTGTCCTGCATTGTGCTCCAATGTACGTACAAACTGACGTGCAATCAGACTCCAGAATGGAACCCATTCGCAACCTGGGGGCTGCCTGTATCATATACTATACATGATAACTGATCCAGAATGGAACCCATCGGCACTTTGTTGGCGACTGCTTGCCAACTAGATCACAACATACGAATAATAACCAAACAAATATTGTTCAGTTCATTCTGTCCCACGAGCTAAGACCTTATACAGTAGCTGTTTATGTGGCACATTGTGAAATACTTGCTTGATTGTAGATTCTGCCAGTAAAATGGGATTTGAGCAGAATAGAGAGGGGTGATGGAATGGAAGGTGGATTGGCACTCATCCAGCATCTAAGACTGTGGAATAAGAGTTAAATTATAATATGTATAAATTAATGCACTAATCTTAGTTTTCCACTTGTTGGAGATTAAAATGCTGTCTAAGCTTTGAACCTGTTAACCTGATGCAAAAAAAATCAATATTCCACCAAAAGGATGGGAGTTTGATCTTTCACTCAACAATATACTCTATTATGTAACTATAATTCCTGTTGGGCCCATAGAATCACATTGATGTCAGAAATGTACATAGTCTCTGTAACCACCCTTTCAGCCAAATTTAATCTTCTCAAAGGTTTTACAGACTCCTGGATACCACAGGGATTCATAAGGGTCCAAAAATTTCTTTTTTCTTTCCTTCACGAAGTAATTGGAGGTAACATGAAAACAAAGTTAAATGAAAAAGGGTAGCAAAGGGTTTCAAATTTTTCAATATATTATTCTGAAATAGACAGAAGTGAAGACCTAAGTAAAAATATTTAAGTATATCTCCCTACAAATAAAAGCGAGATCAGCACAAGGGAAACAGTTGATTTGATGCAGCTTGTTAGTAATTATTTAATTCTGATATCTATTTGTGTTCAATTAGTTCATAATCTTATAAATAGAGACACGACAATGGATCTCAATCCCACAGAATCCATGTGAGGATTCCAGGATATCTACCATGTCTTGAACAATCACTTGTTCAGGGAGTGTTGTCAGCCAGAGCAAGAGCTTGAGCAGCAGCTGGAGTCACTGTAATGTATACTCAAGAGTGTAGAAAGTTTGTTCCTGAATGTGGTTATCTTACATCCTAAGATGCAGACAGAAGGGAACTGGAATACTGTCAGACAGTCAAGTAGAACTAGGCCGACAGTGCAGGATTCCCCTCAGCATATCTCACTCTCCAAAAGGTAACAGTTCTGAATAATGATGGGTGATCCTGTGCACGTAGAGCCACATCTTGTTAGGACACCGCTTAAACATTGCTAAAAGGAGACAAGAAGATGAAACATTTCATATTGCATTCATCAGAACTAGGAGCCAAGAAACAGACTTCAAACAGAGGACATCCTTATATACAGGATAAAATGGTGCTGATTGGTTGGGCCATAATTGACATGGAAATGCAGCAAGTACAATTAATTATCAATTTTAAATGTTAAGCCAGGCAGGCAGATTTTGATTGGTTAAAGCACTGCCATAGGGAAGAAACACTGTTTGGCTGTCTCCATGACTCCTTCTTAAGGAATTTATACATGGGTCATTTCTCTGGTGCTAGGTTCAAGGACATCACTGAGCAGATTGAGTGCACTGTGAACAGGGAGAATGAACAGCCAGAGGACCTGGTCCACATTGGCGCCTACAACTTGTCGAAAAAGAGGGGAATAAAAACCTACACAGAGTCTCTTTCCCAGCTCCCTAATATCTGGGTGCAGTTTCTTATTCCCTTCTTCATCTATAAATCATTTTCTGTGGCAGACAATTCCACAAGCTCACCAAGCTCTGGGCAAAGAAATTTCTCCTCATCTGATTCCTAAATGGCTTACCCCATAACCTTAGACTGTAACCTTTTGTTCTGGATGCCGTAGTCGTGAGAATATCCTTCCTGCATTTATTCTGTCTGGTCCTGTCAGAATTTTATAAGTTTCTATGAGATCGCCCCTCATTCATCTAAATTCCAGTGAAGTTAGTCCTAATCAATTCAAAGTCTTTCTGTGCAAAATTAGTTGAGTCAAGTAGAGTGACTGCATGGTGCTGCAATTATCTCTTGGTTGGGCAAGGAATTAAGGTATGATTTCCCACTCCTGGGTATAATTTAAATTCCCCAGCTGTCGTAGTGGGATTTGGACTCATATCTCCAAATCATTAGACAGGTCTCTGCATTACTAGCCCAGTAACAAAACACTACTCTGCTTCATACTTATGTTTAAAAACAAGAATGAGAATTTTAAAATTGAGACATGCTAAAGCAGGAGCCAATATAGGTCACTGAGCATTATTTACCTTGTAAGCAGTAGAGAGCTCCACTTTGCAATACCCGTTGAGTTTGACAATTCACGTATTTTTTAGTCAAAGTACCCTGCTTTTAACAACAGAAATATTGCATGGTAAATAAATGCAACAGAAGGAATAAAACATTTTCTAAATAATCCCATGCACCATTCATAACTACTGCACTCTATTAATTGGGACATTTCGGTGAAATTGCAATTGCCTCAATTATCAGATTATGTCAACTCAGCAAAATCCCAGAGGCACGGATTGAAATATGTAATAAATCAGTTAGTGTCCCATCAAATCTGCCCAATAATTGGCTCCACTGGTAATTAGGCATGCGTTCAGAACTGAACTTAGAAAAAAAAATCAGCATTAGATTGATTCAGTTTTAGTTTACAATATTTAAATTATGAACCTGTTCTTTGCCAGCCTAAGTTGGCTGACAATAAGGGCCCCATTTTCAGGCTGTTAAGATGTATTTTATTTGGATTTTCAGTGCTCACAAACAGTTTCTGTCAAAGTTATTGGCCCTATTTTTATCTCTACTTTTAGTTAATTTCCAGCAGTTAGTTAATCTGTCCAGTCTGCGAAAGATTTTTTTTTGTTTTCAAATTTACCATTTTAATGAGCCACATGACTTATACAAATGGTAAGGCTTACGGTTCTGACTCTGGTGAGGTTAGAAAATGCTACACTGGACAAGGCACAGACCATGGTTTTAGTTACACTTCAAAAAGAAAATTGTGCAAGTTGTGGAAACAATGTTACCTACCACAGAGAGCTATTGAAAGGTGTGGGTCATGACTTATAAAAAAAAATCAAAGCTATTGTTTAAGAGCATGCAAAGCTGCAGAGGCCTGTTGTAAAATCATGTTGATCTGAATAGATCTTAGGAATATTATTTAAGAAAGACTTCCAATTAAATATTACACATATATAAAGAAGATAATTACATACACACCGGACCCGAAATGTTAACTCTGTTTTTTCCTTCACAGATGCTGCCAGACCTGCTGAGCTTTTCCAGCAACTTTGTTTTTGTTCCTGATTCACAGCATCCACAGTTCTTTAGATTTTTATTTTTTATTAAGATAATTACATAGTTGCTCAATGGATGGTCACAGATGACAGCAGTTGTTCATTAACGTTTGTTGCTAAATTTAGCAGCTAATGACAGTTACTGTCCTTTGTACATAAGTATTATTAAAGTATTAATAATTTTAGTGTGGCATGTATAAGATGATCTGTAGTATCTGCATTAAAATTCAATATTAACATCTTTCTGATCCTCATTTAAACTTGAATTTAAAAAACCCTGACAGTGGTTCTCTGCCATCTTTTTTTCTGCTGGATTTGCTGAAACTACATCCTTCATTCAAATGCTAATAATGTATACATCTGGCCTGCATCCACATCATACACCTGAGTTACCAATCGGCTAATGCCTTTAACATTGAAGATGATACAAATGTAGGTGGTGTCATGTCCATTTCATGTCAGAAACTCTTGTGCACTTAAGAATCTGGGCCTGTATGATCGACTATGCTTCCCCGGTAAGACTAGTTTGCCACAGAGTCCAAACTCATACATAATGAATATATTACATGTATAGCATATATAAAATTAAAAAAAATATCAAAACAGGTTACATCTACAAATGTGCTAAATTTCAGTCATTGTGTGCTATAAAAATATTGGAATGTTACATATAGGCAAAGATTTCCCTGTAGTTACATAATTATTTACCTGAATCCAAAGGAGAGTATTCACTTTCACGTACCGAGCAGTCTTAATTTCCCAGCAAATTATTAGGAAGACAAGTTAAATGCATAGGGGATCAAGCAGGGCAGTATTGTTACAACTGTATAGGCATGGCTGAGACGATACTTGGAGTACTGCATTCAGTTTTGATCTCCTTATTTAAAGGGAGATTACTTGCATTGAAACTGTTCAGAGGAGGATCACTCAAATGATTCTCGGGATAAGGTACCCGTCTCATGAAAAAAGGATGATCAGGTTGGAACTGTACTTATTGGAGTTTAGAAAAATGGGGGATGATCTTATTGATACATATAAGATTCTGAGGGATCTTGACAGAGTACATGCCAAGAGGATGATTCCTTCTGTGGAGAATCTCAAACTCCGGGGAACTCAGTCTCAAAGTAAGGGGAAATGAGGAGGAATATCCTCTCTCAAAGGATCGTTAATCTTTGGAGTTCTGGACTCTGGAGAGCAGAGGAGGCTGGATCACTAAATGTATTTAGCATTGTATTAAACAGATTTTTGGTCCACAGAAGAGCCACATGCCATGAATTCAGGTAGAAAAGTGGAGTTAAAATACAATTAGATTGGGTCTGATTCAACTGAATGGCAGATGAGGCTGGAGGTGCCTGTTCTTACATTCCAGTGTTATTGTGCAAGAGGTTTGTTTGCTATCTGTGCAGTACTGAATTTCTCTGGCATCACCAAGTTGCCCGTCTGCACCATTCTAGTTTATTTAATGATCTAAATGACATGTAGCTGTCTGTTGGATTGGCAAGCATGTTTTGATAAGTATTGGCCCATAATTTCCTGGCAGTCCAGTGACTACAGTATTTGGATATCTGTCAGTCTAATCTGTGATGTTCAGACTCCTAGTACTGTAAAGTTTGTGCATCTGTTCTTCTCCTTTCTCAAGCAGTATATAGGCTCATTATATGTAATGACCTAGTTCACCTAGAGTTTCAGGAGGTTGCAACCTGTAAAGGTACATCTTGTTCTGAATAAACAAAATTCTGATTCTGGTTGTCCAGATTTTGCGCTACTGTTGAATTTTGCAAAATTTATTATTTATGGTTTGGCAGGTTTCTTGACTTTGAGAGAGACATCTGTTGGAGACAGAGCAGATTGCTAGTGAGAATCAATAGAGATTTGTGATTCATAGAATCTAATATGGTCTTGATACTCTTAAGGGAGTTTGTACAAATAACATTAATATTTGCAAGATCGTGCCCATGTGCACAATCTATTAACAAGCAACAAATTGCTTTTTCCTTTTAAAAATTTTAAATGTCTGCCTCCACTGTGCATATCGCTTCTAGATGGCATAGCTGAATGGCTATCCCAGGAACGAGTAGCTCGAGGACACAAGTATTGTTGACATGTCAGATGATATATTTCCCTAAGCTGGAATCATTCGTATTTTCATCCAAATGTGGGGCAATGTATTTTACATACATTCTGGAGAAGGATCAATACCACATAAAATTTGATAAGGATACAACAGATTTCATCCCTTATTTCACATCCTAGTCAGTTCCATCCAATAACTTATCGGTAAGGCACAAAATTTCCTTAGCTGCAACTCCTCCCACCTGGATTTGAGGAAGTCAAATTGTTAATCCAAATTCATTTAAACTGTGATTCCTCAGCTATACTGTGGAATCCCATTAGCAATTAACCATTTCCAGATGCCTCCTGTGTTTTTATTGTTCTCATGTATTTTTCAGTTACTAATGCCAGCAGATCTGACACTGGGCGATTAAAAAATCTGACTGAGATTCACAGAACTGGATCTGTGTTACATTAACACTGAGCATGAAAGTTCAGCAGATTATTTCTGCGATTTCTGTGCTCTTTTGACTGACCTATTGCTTCTACAGGATGGTTTCTCCGTGAAACTGCTGTGAAGGTAGAATAAAGCTTAACTTCCACTAAGGAAGTGGTTGATAGTCTTCCAGGGTTGCTGCAGAAGATTCAAGTGCAAATTGCATCAACTGCGTAATAGTTGATCAATTTGTTCAGAACTAAGAAGGACACTGGTGAGCTGACTGGGTAGCACGTACACTGTTATCCTGACATGTTAGTACATGTAGTTATCATAGCACCATTGCCATTCTACTGGATCAAGCTCAGCTCTTTTCATGAGAGTTCAGGAATTATATGGCAATGTTGAAGCCATTGGGCATGTGTAGCTCTTTCAGATTTTGTAATGCTAGGCTCTGAAAGGCAGAATTATCCTGTTAGAAGTCTGAGCTTCTCAATAACACACCAAAAGATGCATTGCTGTGGGTCTCCCTGAAGTTCTGATAGCGCTGACCACTTACTCCATTGTTAACTACATTATTTCTACATCCTGTAAGAAATCACTAATTGGGAAGGGGCTTTCAATGTCTTCACTTGCACGCTCTGCTGCAGGACTAGAATCCAATATTCCCTTCTGTCAGGTTACTTCATAAGTCATCAAATCCTCCTGCCTTTGTTTCAGTGTACTTGTGATCAGTATATCCCACTCTAGAACACTATGTAGGCTATTAACTGGTGCCTGCAATGGTATGGTTGAGTGATGCTTTATCTTTGTGCGCTTTGTTCACTTCTTGTTCTGATCCCTGAGGGCCCTGCTGAGCTTGTGGAGCTGCAATTCTTTTTTAAAGGTTTTCTTGGTTAAAAGAACATTTGGACTAGCCTCACAGAATTAAGACTAAAGATGTGAAGAAGTGCCATTTTGAAAGAACTGTATGATTGAAAATAATAAAAAATACCATTTGGGACTCCACACAGCAATTATCTGAAATCTCAACTTTAAAAACACAAATCTTTTATTGGTGAGATGTATTTGATTTATTCCTGGTATATGTAACTAGGAGAAGGAGAAGGAAGCTGTTTTATATTTTAAAAAGCGTCGCAATTTCCTCTGTCACACAACAATAATATCCCTCTAAGAGAAAAACATGAAAAATTAACAATTAAATTGTGATCTGTATTAGGCGATGAGTAATGATGAAGCATTTAATTTGATGATTCTAAGAGATGAGCTTTAAACCAGAAAGTATATACATTGCAAACACTACACACCTCTGGTCTCTATTATATAAAGAGGATGTAGAGGCAGTGCAGAAAGTGTGAAAAACAAGCGTCTAGAACCTAGACCCATCAAAATCTGAGCAAAGTGCTGCTGCTGTTTTCTCCAGAAAAGGGAAAACCGTGATCTGACTGACCAGAGGAAATTGGCAGAAAGGAGAAGATCCGGCCTATTTAGTCTGCCCAAAATAGCTTGAGGCTATGAAAGGCTTTAATAGGATGGACAATTACTTTTTTTTTCCTACTTGCTGGGGAGACAATACTAGAGACTATAAGTACAAGATAGTCGCAAATAAATTTAATAGTGAATTCAGAAGAAACCTTTTTTACACAGAGCAACATATGGAACTCACTATTGCAAAATGTAGTTGCAATGAGTAGTACAGATGCATTTAAGATGAGGTTGGATAAGCACATGAAGGAGAATGGAGTAGTAAGTTATGCTGATATAGTGAACTGAAGTGGGGTGGAAGGATTACATGCACCGCAGCTTATCATGGAATAGTTGGGCCAAATGGTCTGTTTATGTGTTGTACATTCTACGGAAGAAAATGTCACAGCTTAGCAGGTAATAATAAGGTTAAACAAAGATAGATGAATAACTCTTCAAATCAGTTACTCTTATCAAACTAAGTGTGCAGGGTAAAACTGCAGTGAGAGGGAAGCCTTGTGAATGTTGATGGCATTTAGTTTTGGATTGATGTGTGACAGAATATTTACACCCTGTTGGTTCTTGACAATGACCATATGCTAAAAGAAAAATCCCAACAGCTTTCTTCCTAAGTTTTACAGCACCACTAGTCAAGGCATCATCATCTCAGGCCTTCATGTCTGGAATCTGGAAAGCAAAAGATTCCCTGATTGAAACTGCTGAAAGGTAGATTGTTGAATCCTTTCTCCATAGCACAGCAGAGTAAAGATTTTTCTCTAGCAAAAGCTGATCATTCACACGATTAATTCTGTGAACGTAATCACTTTGTGGTTTGGCAGATCATCTATCTAACTTATCCTTCTTTCTTATAGGCTTAAATCTAGACAATTCTGAAATAAATGTTGGGATGTTTGGGACAGTAGCTTCTTCTCTCATTGCTCAAATATTTACACACTTGCAGCACTTTGAGGATAAGCCCATCTTCTGCCATTATCTGATTCTACTGGAAATGCTATGTATTTTAGCAACTGAATAATCCGAAATATATCCTGTACTTCTGCTCCCTGCATTGAAACAGGACCATGTTAACTGCAACGGATTGCAGGATTCTGATATATCATATCAATACCCAGCGATCCTACTGCCTATCTATCTGACTCCTAACATTCTAAGTCAATCTCGGAAACTGACACAAACCAGTTCTCAGCATTGGAAGGACTGTCAACACTGATAGTAATGTAAAGGGCACCAGTGAATTCAAAAGCTTTCCCTGAAATGAAGCATCATCCAAGATTCACCAGACCTGTCAGCAGTTGATAAACCTTGGAACAATAACTGTTCACAGCATACAACAGAAAGCTAATCTGGCCCCTGAACAGCACATCAAGCACCACCACTTAATAATTATGTCTACCTCTAACAAATAGCCGACTTGTCTTATTTTGTCTATTCTCAATTAAAACAGTGTAGGTTTCTCCTACTGAAACCTGACTTCTTATTTTAAAATATAATCTCATATATGAAGCCAGTTCAATTACAGGTATGAAAGTAAAAGAATAAGGGCACCTGGGAGTGATTACAAAGCAATAATGAGAATAAGAAGGATGTTGTATGACAACCTAAACCACAAGAGGATAGTGCCAGTGGTTTAAATGTGTCATCTGAGCCCTGGGTTGTATTACAGCCATGAAATCACTTCCTGATGTCTAAAATGGATTATAACAGTATTGTTTAAATTTTATGTCAAATAATGGACTCAAATTTGGTCTGCACTGTAAGGTTACAGTCTGATTTATGAATAAAGTTAACCTTCCAAATGGAGTGGATTAGTAAAATGACAACATCTATGGTAATATGTTGAATAGAATGTTCTCCCTGGAGATATTATGTTTTCACTTGTGCAAGCAAAGAAATTCCTGAATGCATGTAATTTGGGTGTAAAAGGTAAGAGACGAGTGCTTCTGCTGCCTCTATATGCATGGCTGTTTTCAACTGATGTTCAGGAATTGAAGTACATTAAGTGAGTTCCTGACCTCACAGTGGGCTACCTCAAGCAACATTCTCACAAAGAATAAAGGATTACTGTAATCGTTTAAATGGAGGATTTTTTCCCCTCTTTGGTGATTAATTACAGCCAACAAAACAAGTCAATGCCACAAGCATCAAAGGTAACTAGGTGAAATTGTCAACAACAGAGTACAAGAAAAACGTGTACAAAGATGACAGATTTTCGAGAAGCTGGTAAGATAAGGCCTGTGTAATAATTATCAAACCATATAGACTGCAAAGTGTTTCCTCAAAACCTGATACTTCTGTTTTCAGTGTTACCCCATCCAAAGAGTTCAAACTATCTTAGGGACCATAAACGTTTAGCATGCATGGCCATACTGAATCAAGGCAAGAATGTAACCTGCAACTTACAACTGAAAATGTTGTTATAGTGTTATTTTAAAGGAGTTTCTATGTGAACTGCTTCTTACCACCATTCTTCACTAAGGTGCCAATCTGCTATGATTGAACTTTACAACCCATGCTCATATTTCTTGTAGCTCTTACCTGGGTGGAAAGAAAAGTCAGTGACAAGTCAATGAACCCCATCATTCTTTGTGTGTGCTTTTATTTTCTTATCTATGTACAAGCACTCAGGTTTCAGAATGATGGACATTATAAAGAATGTACATGTTAATGAAGCAATCTAGGAACCTTGCAAAAGTATTGTGTACTGAATTATGTATATTTCAAATAGAAATTGGATAACTGAAAGGTCACTGGAAATATTAGCATCATTTCACATCTACAACATAATGAAACATATGTTCCAAGCTTAAGAAAAAAATGTCAATGCTCAGAGCATAAATAATTCAATAATGAGTTAGAAATAAACAGTTTGCACAGATTAGCTCCCAGAATAATGGAAATCCAAAATTTGATCTGCCTTAAAAGGACAGCAAAACCTCTGGATAATTTTGATAAATTTTACCTTTTGAATCAGAATGAAACTCCACTCTGCATAATCCTGCAACATAAATGGCCTCATAAGTTGCTGAATTTTCATCCTGATCCGTTTGTTTTTTTAATGCTATTTTTAATTCTTGTCCTGTGCTTCATCTCAGTTTGCAGAATTAAATAATCAAATTTGTCAGAGTGAACCCATGAGAATTTTTCAAATTACTTTTCCTATTGAGAAATATAATGAATGATTAAATTGGGGAAAGTGGATCTTGTAAACCTTCGATGCCATGAAGGGACTCTTCAATTACACAGGTGTTGAGTGAGATATTGTGATTCCTTGCTCAACTGTAATCTCAGAAATTGCCTCTCACACCTTTGTCAACCGCTTATGAATTTTGAGAATTCTTTTTTGTTTTATTTCAAGCTTGTAGAACTCAAAGACTATCAAATGAAAGACCACATTTTAATGCAATTTTACTCTCAACTCATTTTATAAGTGAGTTAGATTGTGGCATAGCCAGCTGATATCCCATCTTTGAACCTCCATAAACTCACCCATGACTAAGCAGCCTGTGTTCTAACTTACACCAATAAAATGGAGGCAACCACGTTGCAACTTCCATAGCTTTCTGATGTACTTTCCTCATTATTGTCTCTGGCTTCAAATTTCTTCAGTGTTGCTCCTGCATTAACTCTATAACTGTGTACAAAATTCAGTAGAATCTATGCATTCACAAGTAAATGTGTTTTCCATTGCAATTATGCCATATTTAGGGGCAGCACAGTAGCTGTTAGCACTGCTGTGTCACAGCACCAGGCACCCGGGGTCAATTTCACCCTCAGTGACTGTGTGGGGTTTGCACATTCTCCCTGTGTCTGTGTGGGTTTCCTCCGGGTGCTCCAGTTTCCTCCCACAGTCCAAAGATGTGCAGGTTAGGTAAATTAGCTATGCTAAATTGTGTATTGTGTCCAGACTAGGTAGATTAGCCATGGGAAATGGAGGGTTACAAGGGATAGGGTTTTGGGATCATGGCAGGATGCTCTTCGGAAGGTCGGTGTGGACTCATTGGGTAGAAAGCCCTGCTTCCGTACTGTAGGGATTCTATGATTCTATGATATATTAAACATAAATCTATCTATCATAACAATCTTATGCATATTTTTAGTAATTGTCTGCTAATATCATTAATAGTCTTTTATAAGATACATAGTGTGTAAATCAGAATTACAACAATACTACTGTAAAATTTCACCCTCCTCATGGACTCATCTGTAACACGTTGCTTTACATAGCAGAGGAAAAGGTCAGATATAAAGTATGAAGACAATAAAGCCGAGTTAAAACATGTTTAACAGGAAATATTGTAGGCAGGCGTCTGTAAGAAGAATAAAAGCATATGTGGCCTACAGTTTCAGAGAGTCAGGCTACACTGAAAGAATAGTTGATGATAGAGCAGAGGGAATAGGGATGAGGAACTGACTGCTATCTGAGGAATGGAAAGTGCACACGTGAGAGGTTGACTGATAGAAATTATTCAACTTTGTTGTCTGAAGTGATAGTGAAATTTGAGCATGAGAAGAATCTTAAAATCAGTTTGTTGTAGCAGGCAGTAGTGCAGATTATAGACAGCAGTAATGATGGAAATGAGTGCTGCTGAAAAGAAACACATTTTGTCAAAAGTTTTCATCTTGTACTCATTAGGACATCCATAAGCATATTAATGTGAAAAGGAAACATTATTTTATACTGTATAAGGTCAGAAGTCACACAACATGATGTTATAGTCCAATAGGTTTATTTGAAATCACAAACTTTCGGAGCACTGCTCCTCTGTCACTTCACCTGATGAAGTGCTCTGAAACCTTGTGATTTCAAATAACCTGTTGGACTACAACTTGGTGTCGTGTCAATTCCGACCTTTCCCACCGCAGTCCAAAACTGGCACCTCCACATCACAACTTATACTGTATGAGAAGAGAATCTTGATTGTTAGCAAATGAACTTTGTTTGGTCGAATCATTGCCATGGAGAATGTACCTGTTAGGTGATGACTGGCAGTTAAATGCTAGGTTGCTTATAGTTAAACCAGACAGGATGACTCTGATTCATCAAGGAATTGCCTTGAAGAATGAATCAGAGAATGATTGTTGCTTATTTTGTTATGTTGAAGTAGTTCCCATGTGGGTACATGTTCCTTTTTGTGTGTAAAGGACATGACCCAGTGTGTTAACATATGAAACACATGCATGTTTCACATGCTATGAATACTTGTTATGCGAAAAATTTTTCAATGAAGTCTTACCTTTAGTATATCTATGACAACATACTAGAATTTCAAGATATCCGGTTCATGTTTATGGAGTGGGCCCTCTTGAATTTGTGCAGTTTTGGTTGAAGTCAGTAGTTTTTCTTCTTTAACTCAAGGGAGGGAAGCAGGAGCATGGCTTGGAGTCTTGTGACCAGCAAGTGTGAATCAGTATAAGAGCTTGTGTGGAATGGGATTGGGAACAAGAAGGAGTCAGGTCAGAATGGCCTGGCATCCAGGGTGTGTTGAGAATAGTCAGTCGAGATTAGAAAATAAGGATCCTAAAAGACAGGGTCAGTACTATTCAAACACGTTGGAAAATCTAGACCAAGAGTTTTAGGCTGGGGCTGACACGTCCAAAACAGAGATGAGGAGGAATTAGTTCTCTCGAAGCAGCATTTATTGGTGGAATTCAATATCCCAGAGTGCAGTGGACACTGGGGCATTGTATGATTTTAAGGAGGAGATAGACAGATTACTAATTAGTAATGAGCTAAAGGATTATGGGGAGTGGACAGGAAAGTGGAGGTGAGGCTGAAGAGAGGTCAGCCATGATTGTATTAAATAGTGGAGCATGCTCAAAGGGCTGAATTGCCTACTCCTGTTCCTAGTTCAATGTTCCTGTATGTGCCCTCCTCAGGCTGTTGGCTGGTACGGTCATTATAAGGATTTGAGTTCGCCTACAACATTTCAATTATCCCTTGTGACTCTGATCTTAAGCAATGTCTTTGACAATGCACAAAAGGGAGGCCCACTGAGCATGCAAGTTCAACAGTTTGCCAACTAATGGTGAATACAACACTGGACACTTACATTTTCAATAACATGTTCAATTCAAAAAAACAGTGAACACCAAAACACAACACTATTCCTTCTTCAATAAAGAAAATATCCTTACTCCTGTGTAGCCATCAAAGGGTACCGACCAAGAAGAGTGACAATACTTTTAGCTCTCTGACTAAGCTGGTCTCTACAAATATCAACAATGCACCTATGAACAAAGTGTAATCAATGGAATGTGAAAACGTTTCAGATGAAATTTATATTTGAAAAACCCCCATGCTAATTTTATACTCTCAAGTCTTATGTCAGTAGGAATAGGGCAGAAATGTTATGGTCAATATACAGAGGCTCCATTCGACCAGGCGTTTCATTATTAGGCTATCCATAGATGCTGCATTGTCAGCCAAGAACAGATTTCAACAATGAAAAGATTCCTCCACTGCTAAACTGAAATGTCTCAACGAACACCACTGCTACTTTAAATTTTATTTATAATTGAATAAAAACAGAGAAAGTGGTTATCATGCAAGTTATCATTGTGATATTAACAAAATCCTTGCTTTATTGTCTATCTGAGTTTGATTACTCTGAAGGGAATTTAATATGTTTATAGTAGTTTTTGTCTAATATTTGTCAGCCAACATAGGTACTTCACGTTATCTGGCAGAGATTAAAAAAAAGATGTGTAGATGTTTAGACCTGAAACTGTGTCTGTGTCTGGGTCAGATTCATTTGGTGCCTAGCTCTGTGGCCAAAGCCTCAAATTGTGGATTCATCCAATATTGCCTGAGCTCAGTCTATCCATCTGAAGCTAATTAAGTATCTAGAATGAATGTGTGGTAACGTCTGTGATATTAGAAAGGAGTAACCATTTTCTAGATACAATATGATGTTTAGAAGGGCTTTTTTTGATATGATGAGGAGAATAGTCATATTTATAAAAACAAACTAAAGAATTGTGGATGCTGGAAATCAGAACAAAATCAGAAATTGCTGGAAACACTCATCAGGTCTTCACAATAATTCTGGGGAAGGGTCACTGGACCTGCAATGTTAACTCTGCTTTCTCTCCATAGATGCTGCCAGACCTGCTGAGTTTTTCCAGCAATTTCTGATTTTGTTTCAAGTTTGTAAAAACGGGAGAGAACATGAAATCAAGTGAGGTACAAAATTAATCAGATCTATCAAATGAATTTGATAAAAATTTCTCCCATTATTTCCTACTGAATGCTGTTAATGCACCTATACAATCTTAAATGAAGTAACCCATTGATTTATGATGGAGCCTTTGGTCTGAAAGAGTGTATATTGAATCAGCCTAATGTAGATGAGGAGAGTCTTATGGCAGGATATAGTGCTTGTCGGTAAACTGCTGTGCAAACACAAGTGTTTTTCTGTTCAGGTGCCAGTCTTACTTTTATTTACTCAGACCATGATCAAGTAAAGGAACGTTCTTGCTTATAAGGGTTGTGAGGTTTACCTACTGCCAAACCTGAGAAAAATATCAAGAGTGAAACTAGTGTTGCAGTTGGAAAATCAGACACCCCCACAATGGGAACCAGCATAGCATCCTGTCAACGCTAATGAAAAAGCAGCCCAAGTGTCCCAAAACATCCCCAATATAATAATGAAATCTAGTTTCTAATTTCATTTAATTACAGAGTCATTATAATCTTAAGTTTGCAATTTCTGTTTACCTTTCAAGTTCTATGTCAACTGTGTGGGCATGACAAGTGGTACAGGCTGTGGATCTAATCAAAAGCAATTAACTAACAAGGACAGGAAACAGGCACTTTGCCCTAGTCAAAATGATATTTGAATTCAGGCTGTGTTTTCATTACTTTCAATTGAAGATAAATGTTCGAATGTAAGGTTGTGACATTTTGTACAATTTTGTTACTTTGCGCTCAATCAAAATAAATAACAGCCTCTGTAAAGGAACTTTTCTTGAAAAAAACGTCAATTGGAACATATTTCAGGATCTTCTTTAATTATCTTGCTTCATTCCCTTCCAGATTTCCTCACCTCCTTCTTTTCTTAAAGTAAGGACTCCTTGGTTTCAAGTTGGATTCCACGCTTGAAAATGTATGAAGATACGAGAAGGGAAAAAATGCGCACTGAAAAAAAGGGCAGATTTAAAACTGTACCACCTCTTTTCAGTAACAGATATAAAGGCATGCAAAGACTCCTTTTTTGATGCAGCGTTTCAATATTGCTTGACAGTATCCCAGTAGGTTGGCACCTCACACTTTTCAGTAACTCACTAAATTATCTTTGACAGCATTCCCAGTTGCAGAAGAACAATTGCAGCATGTTCAGGCTAACATCACCAGCTGCAAGTTTCCCTCCAAGTCACACTGACTTGGAAAAATATTGGTGTTAGTTCATTGTTGCTGGATCAAAAATTTGGAAATTCTTATCTTCCATTAGCACTGCAGAAGTATTTACATCACAAGGTCTGCAGTGGCTCAAAGGTTTGCTACCATCTTCTCAAGTGTCTATGGGGAAGGACAATAGGTGTTGTCTTTGCAGTGATGCCCATATCTGATGAATGAGTAGAACATGTTTCATGACTCTCGCTCACTTTATCAAGCACCAGAAGAGTGATGCATACTCTGCAGCATGTAGAGCATTGTTTATGTTGCTGCTGTAACACATTGGGGTTTAGACTTTGCAGGTCTTGTACAGAAAGAAATACTTTTCTCTAAACAGTGTCAGATGTCTGAGTCTCTGCAAAGTCTCATCTAAAAGGAGGTCCATGAACACGATTTATGAGCAGTTATGGCTGGAGTACAGCATATTGTGGGTGTTATAGGTCCTAGGAGTTCAGAAATATGGATCCTTATATTACTGTTATGGAGACTGTGTGATTAGGTCCATAAAGAGCTTTCCTTATCTGACTTCAGAATGATTAAGCAACCCACTAGTTCTTTGATGTATTCATATATAGCAAAGTGGATGACACCACTGAGACGCCCTATAGTAGCCTGGAAGGAGCCAGAAGTATATAATAATGGGATGTGGTCATTTTAAGAGCCACAAACACCACAGTCTATGTGCGTGTTGTCTGTGGGCCTTCCTGAAGCAGATGGAACAGCTCCATAAAGTTGTTCCCTAAAAAGTTTCAGAATACCAAAGCAATTGTCTTTTTGCATTGCCTCAGCCTGTAGATGTGAAGAATGATACAGTATAGCGTCAGACAGCACATAATTGGTTCCATCTGACATGTCTTCACTGCTCATCCAGATTAGGTAAATCAATTGACAGGACAGCAGTAACAACACTACTCATTTTAATGAACTTCTGTCAGCAGAAACTCAGCTTTGTTTTAAAATAAAAGCAATTCCCTTCAGGATCTTAATGAGCAACAACTTTGCTATGCCAACTCAGATTAAATTTAGGAGTGCAGCAACAAAGCAAAATATGAAGTAATTTGGTGCACTCTGTATTTATGCACAACTACCTAATGAATACTTCATTCACAGTAGTGCATGTCATCCTTAACATTGGTTTAGCAATTTCAAAGCCAGAGGAAACCAACAATGAAACATGAGCAAATCAACCTTTCCAATGTTGCTGACCATTATTCCAAATTTCCCCGATTGCACTATCATGGCTGTATTCAGCATTTCCTAGCTTTATAAGTCTTTAACATTATTGCTTGGTGCCTAAATAGATTGATTGTACTTGAAGTTTCAGAATTAAAATTAAAGGCAAAGAATAACTCAAGAAGCAATTGTGTATTTCTTCAAGCTGATGTGCTAATTTGAATATTCAAGTATTAATTGAAACAGTATGGAAACATAAGTGACTGAATTCAGTAGCAACAGCTTTTACAAAGTATTACTGCTGTTTCACTGGATTTATAAATTGACTTTGCTGCAAAGTCTATTCATACCCAAATCTATTTACATTCCCATTTGTGCAAAAGTAGCTGACAGTATTGCAGATCAAAGGGACGTGGAGCAGATGTTTCCTGCTTCTATTCATCTGATAAAAAAAATCTATACATTATTAATTGCAGAGAAAACACTGAAACATCTAGGTTATGCTGACATAAATATGGGTGTGAAAAAAACTAATAGTCATCTTAACACATGTAGTTACTCTTATTTTCACAAAGCAAGGTCAATGTTATTGCTATGATAATAGAACATTACAGGCTGTCTTCAAATATCTTCTATTATTAAGCTTTTGTCAAAAGTACTTTTTTTTTAACTAAGTAAAGGAAATAGGTGAAATATATCAATACAAGTAGAATACACACCTATTGCATACTGATACAATCACTTCATAAATCCAGAAATAAAAAAACACCCAATCATACAAAAGCATTTCCTGAGAGGTCTGGGATAAACTGTAATCATTAATACAATTGTTCTCTAACTTGGAAATAATGGTTTTTGATGTACTAATGTGATACTACATAATTAAATCATTTGAGTTACTCCATGACAAACGATTGAGACAAATTTGATTTTAAAAAAAGGACACTTCACCTTCTGTACGTACATTTTAGCTCTGCTGATTTTGAAATGAGTGGCTTTTCCTTAAAACATCCAGCATCTATTCTATCGGACTTGTTAGAAAGGCATCAATAATAAGCCCTTTTTTGTTCAAATGCTGCAGCTGTGTTAATTATTCAAATGCAAATGGCATTGTCATTGTGTTTTCATAACTGTATTTTGTCAAGATACACAGAACATTTAGGTCAGCAAAGTTCTTAATTGATTTTGAGTCCAGAAATTTTTATTTTATAAAAGATAGGCCGGATTTTGCAGTAGGGGAAAAAAAGAGAGGCTCTTCTTAAATCCAAAGAAAGCTTCCCACAAAGATCTATTGATCTCTGTCATGTTGGAATCCCCAATTACAATATATATTTCATTCTGGCACCAGCTATGGAGGATTTCTGGCATCCAGGATGAGTGCATTATTAACTATCTTGAACAGCCAATCAGATCCAAAAAACTTTTAGAGACAGCAAATCAGGAAGTAAAAACACTAATTATCATTTAATTTTCAAACATATATCGCAGAGAAATAAAAGAACTGTTTCATACACAGACCCGTTCTGAGGAAGGGTCACCGGACCTGAAATGTTAACTCTTTTTTCCTTTACAGATGCTGCCAGACCTGCTGAGCTTTTCCAGCAACTTTGTTTTTGTTCCTGATTTACAGCATCCGCAGTTCTTTCGGTTTTTATCTCTTATTTCTGCATTTAGTTGTGCATTTGGAGATGGCAGAATTTTCTGTTAGTGTCACAGAGTTATGACAGCAAACATTGACAGTTTTACTGCTGTTATAATTCAAAATCCAGTCTAATCAATTGAAATTTTAAGGTCATAAATTGAATTCAGAATGTAGACACAATGAGGTATCTCCCTACATTTGAGCATTTTGATAGCAATAGGGCTGATGATGCATACTTGAGAAGAGCCAAATAAATTACAAATTCCTTTTACAGTTCACAAGCAATTTATAACTATTAATCATCAGTTCAGCAGTTCACATGATGACTCAGTATTGCATGAAGTGAGTTTGGGATGAAAGCCAGATAGAAAATAGCAATGCGACAAAATACACATGAAACTATATGTAAATTAGCAACTGAGATGAACACTCAATAAAGGCAGAGTTATTTATTAGGGCAGTTTATTTGTATACACTGCTGCATTCACTGAATGAGTTTAATTAGGGATCATTTCCAATGTTTCTGCTTTGGTGATAATCTGATTGCTCACCTGTTTGTATGATTTTCAATCCTCCAATTAGATTAAAATTCAGCAGGTTCTACAATTGGTGGGCAATCTATTTCACGAGGTTCTGCCAAGGCAATAAAGTTGAAAACTATTTTGTTAGTTTCTTCAGTGTTACGAGATGGAGCAGCTCTTAAGAGTGCATAATGTCTATTCTTGGTGTTGTAGCCAACTTCTTCCCAACAGATTAATTGACCACTTACAATATCTGCAGCTCAAGTCCTATTACTAGTTGGTTAATTGCAATTTTGTTGACATGCCAACTAAAGTACAGACAAGGGGGATTAATATGATTATGTTTAAATTTAAAGCACATGATAATCTTTAAATAAATGATGTAGTTATGCTTGACCTCTTTCTGGCATGATGGGATACTTGGTCCAAGACTGAAGTTTGAAATAACAGCATCCTGCAACAAATTGAGAAATGTAAATATGTGCTGTGAATTCTATTACTGAGAAATTCTTTTGGATAACTGAGTTTTTTTGCCTTGCAAATGGTTGAATAAAATCTTTACTTCTTTGGTCATACATACTCAAAAGAGGTCATTTTTCACCACAAAAATTGCCAACTATTGAAAGGTGGCTAGAACCTGAGCAGGGTGACTGTTCCCTCAGGACAATTCAGATTTAGGTGAGGTAGATGGGAGGGATAAAGTTGACAAGGTTTATGAGAATGTGTGCTGGGACTGCCTCAGTCCAGGATACCAATTGGAATGTTGACATCAGGTGATGGGGAAGCACACTTACTTTACCATCTACTAGAGAGGCAGGTTGGCATTTGCAATGATTGGTATGTCAATTTGAGAACCTGAACCAAAAAAATAAATCTGCAGGAGAAGTATCTCAAGATGGTGTGCACCAGAATGGTGATTCCTTGGGAGGTAGTACTTAAGGTAAACTAGGCGACTTAATGAATGGCCATCGAGTAAAACTGAAAAGGGCCTTTTTCCACAGGAAAGGGGAATGATCATAGGAAAAAAAAACAAGGGAAGTGTTGACAAAGAAAGTTGTCAAATTAAACTAAATTCCAGTCATGGCAGGCCAGGATTCAGAATGGGGAGGCAAGTCTCTCATTGAGTATTTGGTAAAGAGAATAAAAAGGTCTGAGATAAAATGACTCAGGAAGGCTCGTGTCCTTCTTGAATCCCAGACAAACATAAAGAGTGGTGAGAAATCAGGCAAAAGAAGGAAATAATTGTCTTATGTCAGCTTACCCTAAGTGTGCCAATCAGGAAAATCTGAGGTGGATAGGCTAAAACAGGAGAAGGAAAAACTGTGAAAGGAGCAAGAAGTATTTTGGAATAAGTTCATGCAGTTTTATTGAAAGGTGGCTGGAGCCTCAACAGGGTGACTGTTCCTTTAGGACAATTCAGATTTAGGTGAGGTAGATGGGAGGGATAAAGGTGACAAGCTTTATGAGAAGGTGTACTGGGACAGCTTCAGCCCAGGATCTGGTGTGGGGACTCCACCATCTTACAAGCCCTGGAGCCAACATCCTGGTGATATCCATGTTTCTGTTCCACCGTTTGAGTGAGAAAGGCCCAGACAATGTCAAAGCAGTTCCAATAGAAGCAAGGCCTAGGCAGGTCCCTGTTCATAACATTCCTGAATAAAATGCAACCTCGTCCATTTCATACATATGTCTTTCAACCCAAGACAAAAACAAATGATATGAAAGGACCCAAACACACCTTGGACTAATTGTCATAGCAATAAATTTTGAAAAAAAATCAGAGAAAATAACAGATTTACAGCATCTACTTGAGGGTGGTACACATGATGTTGTGAGCAAACTGCCCTAACAGTAATGGGCTGTGGTCCTGGCTGATGTCCAAGTTGAATTATATACAACGACAAATATTGAAAGATGTAATGAATGCAATACAGGAAGTGTTCGGCAATGGACAGACCAAATAGGAGACAATAATAAGTGAAACTCAACACCTGGGAGAAACCTTCAGTGGACATGTCAAAAGAAAATACATGCCACATGAGGAATTCTATGGGACACAAAATCCTGCCCAGACGATCTGACATATCTTAAAATGTTAAAGGAGGTTCTAAGTCAAAACTGTCAAAAGATCCTAGAGCTGGGAAAGTTGGTGAATAATGATTATGGAACCATCCTACAATGGGCATGTGAGATAAACATTAAATAAGCAAAATGCACCCTAAGACCACTGCTGCAGTGATGGGAATAGCAGTGCTATCATACAAGGCCATCAAGTCTGGCCAACATTTACCAGTTGTAAGAGTAGATATTGTGTGAGGGTTTGTGACAGAATAAATGAGGAAGGATTAATGGAAGGTCGTTAATGATCAATAAAGAGCTTATACCTGTGCACTTAGAAAAACTCAAAGTAATTGAGATGAATCAGCATGGTTTCATCAAAAGGAAAACATGGATAACCAATTTAGTGGAGTTCCATTGTAACGTAAGATTTAAACACACAGACAGCCAAAGATCTTGAAGCAAGGATTCTTTGTTCCTCTGGTGCCATGCCATTAAAATCATGAAGGGAAATTAAGGTTAAAAAGGGTATTATTGAAAATGTGTACATGGAGGAATCCTTTGTCTGGCTGGCCCTTCTTTCAATCAATCCTCCTTCCACCAACAACATATTTTTTACCATCAAGAGTCCTATTAACTCCTCCAGTTACCCTCCTTCATTATTACACCTGCTGGTGCAGATCCTGGCACAATTACTTGAGATCTTTTGCTGAGTGTCCTCTTCCATTGTTGCACTTGCTGCTGGAGGTCCCTTTACACTTTCCCTGTTTGAAACTTGCTGTCTCAGCAACTCAGATCGTACACAATAACAGTGTGCTGGAAAGTTGCATGAATAGCAGGTTCAATTTTCCAACAATGATGAGAATGTTCAAGCCAAATTAACATTAGCATTCTCTCCTTGCATTATTGATCTAAACAAATAGTAAGGGTTGGGGTACGATCCGGTATTAGTTCAACAAAGCATTCTTAGCACCTCATCTGTTATTGGTACTTTCAAAGGAATCCTGACTCTGCGGTGAATCAGTAACATTGGGCACTAGGGTGGTCAGGTCTGCAGGAATCATATGATTGGCAACATTGTTACTTTAGATTCCACCTTCTGATTGGTGGTTTTTCCAGGGTGGGAATAGTCTTCCTCAGACTGCATGCAACCGCTGGATTCAAAATGCATAGGTTATTTCTGCTTCGTTATGAGACTCTACTTCACTCGAGCCATCATGCACTGACACTTTGAATTCTGCAATCCTGCTGAGCGGGTTGCTTGCCTCCACACCATCCACTAGATGTCTGGTGTCAAGCAACTCCTCTCTGTGAACCAACATCTGAGATCACCCTTCGGCTTTTGGTTCAACAACCTTATGTGTAGTCACCTATGTCCAGTTGCTCAATGGCTTTGTGGAGTTCAAATTCCCACATATCCTCTATCTTTTTCCAACACTTGATACATCGATTTTGAAGTCATAAACTTGTGCTGATCGGAAGGTCAGTCCTGCCTGCCTTGCAATTATTCAGCATTTTCCTTCTCAGTGGTTTTCGCTCAATACTCTTGGATGCCATCTCGAATATCTGGCTTTGTGTTGTGCCGCATGGCTATCCAATCATTGAGCTGGCCATCCCCAACAGAAAGTGTACTGAGTCCAAGGAAATAAATCACGGGACGGGCTGAGAATTTTCCATAGAAGAGATAGCGCATTGAATAGCCTATGGATGCATATAGGACAATTATTACAAGTTTAACCAGTGCTGGAAGGTATTCAGGCCACTTACATTTAATCTTAAGAGCCAAGGTGTGAAGATGGGCATGCAGAATGTGGTTGAATCATTGACACTGTCCATTACTCTTTGGATGATAGGAGTGATACAGTTCTTGGTAATGCTACAAACCTTGCAAAGCTCTTGTAGGAACTTGCTCTCGAAGTTGTGCCTCTGATTACTATTAATCCAACACAGAATGTGGAAACAGACAAACCGATCATATACCAGCACTTTGGTTTCAGTTGAGACCTTTTGTTCAGAAGTGGAAACGTTCTATGTGAATTTAAAGACACCTGTGAAAATGTGAACGTGTTCAGTCCCATTATGACTGGGTCAAGGACTGTAAGACCTATTGCAAGGCTCTCTAGAGATCTCTTGGTGACCAGTGATCCCATGCTAAGATGAATTTTCTCCTCTGCTTTGGCCAATGTCCACTCTCTCAATTTCAGCAGTAGTCATCAATATCAGCAACCATATTGCACCAGTAGCTCCACTGCCTGTTTGGGCCAGTCATGTTTTCTGTTACTTGGTGTACTGCTTTAACTGCTACTAACACTTGACACATGAGGCTGTTGGCAAGGATGAGTTATTTCATCTCTCTGTCCTTGTCATAAACCAGCCAGTACAGGATTCCATTCTCCCTGATCCTCTTCCAGAACAGTTTCGGTGCCTGTTTAGACTTCCTCATCAGCTGGTGCTCGGTTGGTGAATGCTAGACCTTCCATTAATTGCACTGTCTACTGATGTCCGCATCAATCAGTTGAAGCTGTCTAAGTCTTTCTTTTGAGATAGATGACAAAGTTGAAACCATACTGGCTTTACCTGTCTGAACCTTGTCTTAATCTCACTCGTAAGTGCCCCATTGACACTCCACTACCTCTTAGCCTGAATACCATAGGAAATTGGGCTTGGAATGTCACCCATGATTTGAGGCATGGTCTTGGGCATGGGATCAGTCACCACCTGCTTCAGCCAGGCAGAGCTGGGTTCCTCCAGTAGTCAGTCTTCCAACTGAACATCAGCATTAGCGTTACATTTGGCAGATCTGTACAGCATTTGGAATCAAAACTGCAGGAGTTCAGCAGTCCATTGGGCCTTTGTTACTCCCAGGTTGACAAATGTCTGAGAGTAGCTGAGTCGATTATGGTCAGTAAATCCTTCAAAGTCTGTACTGATCAGAATGTTTCTGAACTGCTGGGCAATAAATGACCTAAATCTATCAATTGGAGTTTCTTATTGGACTTGGGGCGGCACGGTGGCACAGTGGTTAGCACTGCTGCCTCACAGCACCAGGGACACAGGTTTGATTCCAGCCTCGGGCGACTGTCTGTGTGGAGTTTGCACATTCTCCCCGTGTCTGCTTGGATTTCCTCCGGGTGCTCCGGTTTCCTCCCACAGTCCAAAGATGTGCAGGTTAGATGGATTGGCCATGCTAAATTGCCCGTAGTGTTCAGGGATGTGTAGATTAGGTGGGTTATAGGGGGATGGTTCTGGGTGGGATGCTCTGAGGTTCGGTGTGGACTTGTTGGGCTGAAGGGCCTGTTTCCACACTATAGGGATTCTATGATTCTAATTCTTCATAGTTCTCTCATTCGGCTTCAGATTCCAAATGGCAAAAGTGATAACTATTGTTTTCTGCACCTGTGACACCACTGTCCCTGGGCCAAGGAGACAGGCATCAGTTTCCAGGACAAAATGGAGTTAGAAATCCGGGTAGCCAAGGACAGGTGATGAGACAAGCTTCTGATTGATGTCTAAAAGGAGTCTTCATATGCTGGAATACAACTTCCCGTGATGCTCCTTGACATATCCACGGCACAGTCTAATGATGACAATGAATCCATTGCCAACCATTGGAAAAACCCATCTGGTTCACTAATATCCTTTAGGGAATGAAACTGCCGTTATTACCTGGTCGAGCCTACATGTGACTCCATACCCATAGCAATGTGGTTGACTCATAACTGTCCTCTGGTCAGTTAGGGGTAGGCAATAAATGCTGGCCTAGCCAGCGATGCCCCATCCCCTGAATAAACAAAGAAAAAAAATATATTATGGCTTATACAACCTTTCCTGGCCATTCCTTAGGCATTCTATGATTTCCACAGCAAAATCGTGAAGTAGTGTGGTGAACTGTGAATAGCCTTGTATAAACCTTCTATACTAATCAACTACACTAAAAAAGCCACACAGTTCCCTCCTCTTCTTCAGCTGGGTCATTCCTCTACTACTCAAACTTTTTCATTGTCATGAATGATACCTTCCTTCGTGATGAGGTGTCCAAAGTACCATACTTTTGTCTGTTGAAGTTGGAACTTCTCTTGATTGAATTCCGAGTCAAACTGCGACAAAGGGGGCCAAAACAGTGGCCCAAAACGTCAGCCTTTTTCCTCCTATGATGCTGCTTGGCCTGCTGTGTTCATCCAGCTCTCCACCTTGTTGTCTCGGATTCTCCAGCATCTGCAGTTCCTACTATCTCTAGTCTTTGTTGAATGAGTTTCCATGAATGTCAAGCCAAATATGAGTATGTCATCGAGATATTCCAGGGGAGACTGGAAAGTAAGGTCAGTAAAAGTTTTATCTGTCACATGCATAGAAGTGGCAGGGTTGTTTCAAAGCTCAAGGAGCACACTTATGTATTTGAAAAGTCCCTCAGTGCCTGTTCAAAGTATTATCTTTTCAATGTCTTACTCAGCGATGGATAGCTGGTTATAACCATAGGTCAAATTGAGGCTGCAGATGTAATTTGCAGCTTTGAGAACTTGTAATGCTTCTTTAATCCTAAGTAGAGGATCCTTTCTCATCCTTATGAGACTTTGCATGGAGTGCCCGGTAATCGACACAGATTTGATTTATTATTGTCACATGTACTGAGATACCATGAAAAGTGAAAGTTGCTTTCCATGCTAACCGGACAACTTATAGCTTACATAAGTATATCAGTGTAATAAAACAGAATGCAAAATATGGTGTTACAGATACAGTGAAGGTGCAGAGAAGATCAAATCTAATTTTTGAGGGATCCATTCATAAGTCTGATAACAGCAGGGAAGAAGCTGTTCTTAAATCTGTTGGTACCTGTTTTCAAACTTTTTTAAATTTAGCCCAATGGAAGAGGGTGGAAGAGAATAAAATTGGGGTAGGGGGTGTCATTGATTATGTTGGCTGCTTTCCCAATACAGTGTGAAATGTAGACTGAGTCAATGAAAGGAAGGCTGGTTTTCATCACGGACCTGGTATTCACACCTCTCTGTGATATCTTGCGGTCTTGGGCACAGCAGTTGCCACCCAAAGCTGTGGTGCATCCGGATAGGATGCTTTCTAAGGTGCATCAACAGAGGAGTCATCAGAGTCATTGGTAAGATCCTCAGTTTTCTGACTTTCTCTCTCACGGTTAGGTATGAGAAGGTGTAAGGACTGGATAATTATTGGGCAAAACCTCACTCCAAAAACTTCTGCAGGTAGTCCCAGATTTCCTCCCAGTGACTGGGGTGTGATCTGGGGGTAAGGAATCATTACTAAACTATCATCTTTAGCCACAATCCTGCAGCTTATCAAGTCACAATGCTCAATTGTTGTCATTATCTTTACTGAAAATCGTCTCATACCTGGTGACAGTAGAAACAATATCTCCACTGGTCCTCCTCCAACTCACCAATGTTCATTTTTGAAATGAGGTTAGAAATGTCTCTTTCAGTTGGTCCACTCATGGCAAGTTTAAAGAGACCAATGGGTATTCTTGGTTGGAGTTGAGCATCTTTGTCAGTGAAATTAATGAGAACCTTGCCCTTTTCTCACACAATGATGAAAACAGCTCCTAGAGTTACACTAAGTGGAGCTTTGATGTGACACATGACTCTCTAGCAAGGACTGATATTGATAATTTGGAGATGGCTGGCTTGAGCCTCTAAGAACAGTGAAGGTGAAGGCAGGTAAAAGAACAACCAAAATCCTTTATATCAAATTGTCTGGAGTCCCATACAGGCCAATATATCTTGAGTATGCAAAGAAAGATCAAAGATGCCTGTGCTCATCTGCTGACTCTATAATGTGCTGCTTATAGCAGTCACCATATTTGCTTTCCACTGACACCTGGAAATCTCTTATTATCTTCTCTTAATAACTTAACACCATGGCTATTCTCAACTTCCTAACATCCACTGGAGAATTGATCAAGCCATGAATGACCAGAAATACCAAGCTATGAAAAGTGAGATTGTGGAAGATTGGTAGAGCTCAATTTATCCATGATAGAGGATATCTGATCACTGTGAAGCAAATATGTGGAAAGAGACATCATGTAGCTCATACTCATGAACAAAATGCTCACAGTAAAATTGGTGAGTAATTGTTGACACGACTGCTCCTTTGTCAACTAGGCACAAGACTTCGATGTTGAAAGTATCTTACTAACTGTTGGTGAGTCACAGTCATTGTCACTTTACACAAGACTGAACCTCTCCTTGAAAGAACATTGCTCCCCTCACCACCACCAACACTCACTGGCTCCTGTTCTTTTGTAAAGTTGCATCACCATTGGTAATGACTTCACATGTCCTGGGCTGATTGCATATTTGATACACCTTTACTAGTATCCAAATATTTGTGAATGGATTCCTGATTTACATGCTCTGTGCAGTGTGTAGTTGTGATCATTCTCTACCTGCTTGTTGGCTCCTCATCTGTGAAGAAAATGATGTAACTCAAAATGGTTAAAACGATTGTTTGCTGGGCAAGGTCAATCACACATGCCATCTAGGTGTAAATTGTGTTTGGGATGAAAGTCCATTCTCTATTGATGTTGTACCAAAATATAAGTGTTACATGAAAATTTTTTGCTGCTCAACACCTGATGAGCATGGATGAAATACGACATATCATATATTCTTCTAGATCCCTTGAGCATGGATTGTGGGTTGACGATGTAATATATGTCACTTCTCGCTTAGTACATATGTATTGGAATGGTTTACCAGTGAACTGCAGTCTATTCTCAGATACTATTTGCTCTGGCACATCAAATAGGCTGAAAATGGCAATCATGTTTGCACACATTGTGTTGCTAAATGGTCATACAATGTAAAATTTGAAGAAGTAATCTGTCAAATGTACATTGTGAATTAGGTTGTTACTATTTTTCTCCAAAGAGTGAAAAGAATAAAATATTGTGTGATTATAGAGGCTCATTCTGCTCTTGGGAATGATACATTTGACATGCGTCACATGCCTTCTCAAGTGACTGGATATTCTGATTCATCCTGGACAATATACAAACCGATGTGTTGAGAGTTTTTGTGCATTCAATACCCACTTGTCCTAGTGTAACATGGGCATGATATTTTGGCTTAACACTTTTTTTCTTCAGACATTGTTTGCCTTTGAAAGTAAATTATATGATATGCAAATTCATCTGTGTATTGCTAAAAAGAGTGAATGTTCTCAGGAACTTCCTTAATACTGTCAGACCACCCTTGGATAAGTCTTTTACAATTCATAAAGTTGCTCATCTTCAGCGGTTGCCAATTAGAACTATTTATGTTGGTTCTAAAGTGTAACTGATCTATTTTAAGACTGTCTGCAATATCATAGTCTAGGACATTCAGATATAGATCAAGATGAATATCTTGGCTTTTCTGTGAATTGGGTACTCAGTTCATTGTGCCAGACTTAATCATTCTGGTACATGGCTTTTCTCTGGCTTCAAGGTCACATCCTTGCACCTTGACAGCAAAAAGCTGTTAAGGTTTTGCACTGATTTGTGATTTATAACAGATCATTTGTAGTGGTTTTTCAATGGTGTGCATCTTGCTGAATTAGTAACTGTGAATTTATGTGAGGCCAAATACCAGAGTATATGTTTCATGCTCTACCTTTGAATCTTTAGTTTGTGCAGACAACAAGGTTGTCAAACCAAAAGCAATAGGTTTTCATTTTACAAGGAACAGGAACCTAAACATTTTTGTAACTACATCTACTTCCAAAATTGTTTCTTTCCTGGGGTTGTGGTATTACAATCGGTCAATAAAAATTTGCTTGAGAGAGTCAAAGACATATTGGTGGTCACCTTACCACAAATGGGAAGCAAGTCTCTCAGCAGAGGAATGTTTTCCACAAAATTGGGAATATATGGTAATAGGAAGTTGAAAAATCCTAGGCAATGTTGCATTTCCTCCTTATATTTTGCGGTTTGTTTAATATTTGTTTAACACTTGTTTAAAATCCTTGATATTACTTGGATTGGGATGGACTCCATAGTGGAATAAATGGACCCAAAAAAGTTTATCAGGTTGACAAGAACACTGCAATTTGTGTTGTTCCATCCCTGAGATCTTTAATTTATTTATTTTAAATCAAACTGTTCATATGTCAAGTTTTGACTCAACTCTGAAACAGGTAGTGCTGAACCCAGGCCTTTGAGCTCAGAGGTTTGGACACTACCACTGCACTGCAAGAGCCCCAACGTCACATGCCATGTTATGGTGATGACATCATGAGCTTGTCCCTTAAATGTCATCACACATTTACTGTGTGATATAACACAGCCAAGCTAAACCAGATTAGGTGGTTTGGCCATGCTAAATTGCCCGTAGTGTCCAAGGACATGTAGGTTAGGTGGATTAACCATGGGAGCTGCAGGGTTACAGGGATAGGGTAGGGGAGTGGGTCTGGGGAGGATGCTCTTCGGAGGTTCGGTGTGGACTCAATGGGCTGAATGGCCTGCTTCCATACTGTAGGAATTCTGTAATTATATGATTCTATACTGTGCTCATGAATGCATAAAAAGATGTGATGGTAAACATGCTAATTATTTATACAAATAATTGGCATGCCTTGAGACTATATATGTCTTCGTTACTGCATGGACAAGGAAGAGATGTAAGACAACAGGAGGATGTCACGACAGTGTGGAACTGGAGGAACACAGCACGTCAGGCAGCATCAGCAAATTAGAAAAGTTAACGTTTCGGTCAAGAGTTTGATGACTGCTGGAGCCAGCAAGCTTCCAAGACAAGGTGACAATCATAAAGGTCAGGGCTAAGAATAATGACTTGATGTAGAAAGCTGATCAATAAGCAGGTCAGGAGGTGAAAGGTGCCACAAAAAACCTCAATCTTGTCTTCCACATTATAGGCTATTAGTACCACAGCTTGCAGGATATCAATGTTATATGTTTACATGAGGAAATACCCAGGAAGGGCAAAAGGAATGGGAAAAGAAAATAATTTGTAAGGGAGGGGACAATATTTGGTGAAAGGAGAGTAGTGACCATCCGATGATGAGTCAGTTCAAACTTGTTGGAAATATACCATGGGGCTTTGGATGAGGGAAGGAGTGCGCAGTTGCAAATTCTGGTGCACCATTGGTACTGTCCTGGCATGTGCTGGGAGTTGCCAAGTATTGTAAAATATATTTGATCTGTGTAAAGTATAATGAGGGAAAGGCCATTAAAATCAAGACAGCCAATCAGTCTAGACCAACAGGCCCTTAGAAAAGCCTACATATCCTCAGCTTGATAGCAGAGGGAAACCTTATAGTCTATGATCATGGACCATTCTACATGATAGGTGCATGTATTCACAACATTGGGCTGCTCAGCCCTGACTGTAGCAAGAATTCCAAAAGGAGAATAATACCAAGATGGTTATTACTGTCCTGTTAGAATGCTTGCTACAGTCAGGGCTAAGCAGTCCTGTGCTGTGAATGCTCCTCCAAGTAGATTTGGATCAAGGAACCCATTTCCCAGAAAATACCAAAGAAATTATGTTACTGTTAGGAATAAAACAAAAGTTTGATAACCCATACCATTCCCAGAGTTTAGGCTTGGCAGAATGAATGAATTGACCATTAAAAACTGTCATGGCAAAATCTATAGAAAAGACAGGGAGAGGGTGGATGAACATTTTAGTTCTTTAAATGGTACAACTAAAAGCGACCCTGAACAGGACGTCATTTGGACTAATGACAAGAAAAGCAATGCATCTGCTGGACAGAATCACAGCAGAAAGTGGAGATGTGGGACCATTGATAGATAGAGTTAGACAATATATGATTCTGTTGTGTGAACAGTTGAAGGAGTTAAGGTTTAAAGTAAGGGAAATAACAAACTAAGATCGAGGATGAGAAGTTTCTGGTGAAGTGATTTCCTACAGGCCAAGATTCGCCTTGTGATGATAGGGGCCAGATGAGGTGATATGATTTGTGACGCCTGTGTTAATCTAGATATGCAGTGAAAGAAGAGTGGAAACATTGGTCACAGGTGAAACTTTGTATCTCACAAGCTGTTTCTGTCAGCCAGAATCCAGAAAACCAATTGCTAATTATTTCATTTCAGATAAATCTTCAGAGCAATAGTAGTGTTGAGGGCAGCAGCAGCAGCAGCATTAATCACCCCATAACCATAACATCAGCAAGGGAAGTACCCATCGTAAACATCAGTAAAAACACATGTTTGAATCCAGGGCAGTAAGTGTAACAACTCATGGTGGGAATGGAGAATGGGTTAGAAAGTTGAGTGTATGGATTTCTAATAGAATCACAGAATATAACAACAGTTACTGTTGTATTCAGGTTCTCCTGACAGGATAGCTGAAACAATCTACAGGTAATGTTGACACAACTTGGTGTCATATTCCACTTGCTTAATTCTGGGTGTATGAACATACAGAATAAGGCAGAGAGTGGTCATTTGGACTTTTGTTTTTATTTGTTGATGGGATGCAGGCAGAGTTGGTTGACATTAATTGTCCATCCCTAATTGCTGCCTGAACTGTCTAACTTAATCGGACCATTTCAGAGGACTGTTAAGATAGGAGCAGGAGTAAGCCATTTGACCCCTTACGCTTGATTCACCATTTAATATAATCATGGATGATCATTTAGTTCAATACCCTAATCCCAACCTCCCCCCACCCCCATCTCTTGGTTCCTTTAGCCACAACAGTTATACCTAACTCCTTCTTGAAAACATATAACCTTTTAGCCTCAACCACTTTCTATAGTAATGAATTTCACAGGATGTGTGAAGACGTTTCTCCTGATCTCAGTCCTAAAGGTTTGCCCTGGTTATGGACTCCCCTACTTTGGAAACATCCTTCCCTTAAACTCGCCATATACTTGTCTAGTTCTGTTAGAATTTTAGCGTTTTCTATTAGATCCCCTTCATTCTTCTGAACTCCAGGGAATACAATCCTGCCTGACTCACGCATCAGTCCTACCATGCCACGAATCAACTTGGTAAAGCTTCACTGCACTCTCGTTATAGCAAGAACATCCTTCCTCAAATAAGGAGACCAAAGCTGCATACAATATTCCAGAACAAAAACAGAAATTGCTAGAGAAACTCAGCATATCTAGCAGCACCCATGCAGCAAACGTAAAGTTAATGTTTCGAGTCCCATGGCCCTTCTTCATAACACCATTCCAGATGCAGCCTCATCAATGCCCTGTATAACTGCAGAACGGCAACCTTGTTCCAGTACTCGAATCTGCTTATTTTGAAGGCCAACTATATCGCTGTCAGTCTGGAATCACTTGTAGATAGAGATGGCAAATTACTATTCGTGTGTGAGCAAGATACTTTTTAAATGATAATTGACAGTGGGTACTTGGCCACCATTAGACTAACATTTTATTTCCAGATTTTCATTAACGGAAATTTCACCATTTGCTCTGGTGGGATTTGAACCCATATCCCAGTGGACTAACAACAACAAAAACAAAATCAGAAATTGCTGGAAAATCTTAACAGGTCTGATAGTGGCTGTGGAGAGAAAACAGAGCTAATGTTTCAAATCCCGTGACCCTTCTTCAGAGCATTAGCCTGGATTATTGGATTACTCGTCCAGTGACAATACCACTAAACCATGTTGTCCCCTTTCAGCCTGTGTCAGAATTAAGGAGGATTGTAGCTGATTTGTTTGCATTAAATTCCACATCTACATATCCTTGATAACCGTGGGATCCCTTGAGAAACACAAATTAACTTTGAATGAAAAATATTCAATGACTCCACATTCATTGCTTTTTGAGCTCAAAAGTCCCACAACCCTCTGAGAGAATTAATTTCTTCCCATCTCTATCTTAAAAGGATGACAGCTAATTTAAAAGAGTATTCTCTAATTCTGAACTCACCCACAAGAGAAAACAGCATTCCCATTTCCACTGAACCATACCTTTCCCAGATGCCGTCCAACCAGATGGGGTGGCATTGGCTCCTGGGAACCTGTGACCATCTGTTGTGAACCAGCATCATGTGCCATTCTTCTGGATCAAGTTAATACAAAACTCAGTTGAAAACATGGACATGAAGCAGGTATATGACACCCGCTTAGGTGTGGGAAAATTCTGGTATCTGTGTTCAGTATTTATGGGTGGAGGCAGGTCAATGCAGTCCAACAGAAAAATGAACATCATGGTGAATTGAAATTATGTCAGGACAAGTGTTAAATCAGACTCGAAACGTTAACTCATTCTATAAATGCTGCCAGACCTATTGAGTTTCTACATCCCTTTCTGTTTATATTTCAGATTTCCCATCTATAGAATTTTGTACATACCTTATAGATTACTTAAACATTAAGTCAGCTTTTGAGGATGTAAGGTTTAGTATTGCACCATGACATATACACCAAGCTGTGAAAATAAAATGACTTTACTAATTTACATAAAGGAAGACAGTAACTGATGGTTATACAGCCTATGACGAGGAGTGGGAGGTGGGGGCGTGTCAGGAGGTGGGGTGCTTGGTCAGAGAAGACCAATAATTTCCTGATTATTGTGCCATAAGAACATGCCAATGGAACATTTTAAGGAGGGTATAAATTTGAATCCCAAGATATGAAGAAAGGTGGCTTGGTATCAGATAAGATCCTGGGACTATACAGCCCCAAGTTAGAATGATCCCCTTTTAATGACAAACTAAGGAGAAAGGATGAGGAATAGGGTGCTGATTATCCTCAGCAAGGGTTTGTCCAGAGAACTCGAGGATCCAGCAAGTGATGAAGTCAAAAGAACAACTGGTTAGATATAGGGAATGTGGCAGCACCATTGAATCCACTGCAGTCCTGTTGCTTAGCATTGATATTTGCTGCTGGACAAACTGATGGTGTTCCAGGTGGTACAGGGATGGAGAATAAATGCTGGTCTAGCCAGCAATCTCTCATCACATAAGTGAATAAACAATTTAAAATGATGATGCTGCCTTACAGAGTTTACATCCCTGTATCCACCATAACTGAAGCCCCAAGGAATATGAAAATACAAAGCAGTCATGAAGATTTTGGTTTCTAATGAGATAGCAGTTCTGGGTCCAGCCTAAGTCATTACGATTTTAAAGAGGCCATAAGTGTATTCTCAATCAGAACATCTGAAACCCAGCAAACTCCAATAGGATCCCTGGAGCTCTTGATGTGTAGAGGATCATGGGAAGGCCCACCTGAATCAGGCTGCAACTGACCAGGGGCCAAAACTGAGGGATTGAAGTTTGAATCAGAGATTGATATTAATAAGGTTAAAACGAAGCACATGATATTCTTGAAATTAATCCAGTGGTTGTGCTCAATTTCTTCTTGATCTGCTGGGATGCCTGACCAAGGGTAACTTTGGAAATGTTAGTTCCAATGATATCCTGTGACGATGTATTATTTGTTGCTATACAGAACAAACATATAACGGAAACTCAAAGCCAGACAGATTGCTTGTGTTGAGCAGGCGTGAGGCTAAATGTTGAGATAACAGGGGCCAGCATAAAGTTAAAAACTATAAGTATATGTTGTAAAGTCTTAAGTTCAAACTAGTTTCTTCAAGTAACCAAGATCCTCTCCCTTGCACATGGTCAAATAAAAATCTTTGTTCCTTGACTCACACAGACTTTAGAGTGGTCATTTCTCACCATAACACTAACAATGATGCATGTCAAAACCAATCCAATGACCATGAAGCAATTTCACAAAGACAAAATACTAATAAGACAAATCTTGCCTTGCAAATAAGCAACTAGTTCTTTCAAATATTCTTATAGTAATACTGACTGGTTTTACAGGGAGACTAACAGTTTAGAATAATAATTCTGTATGGCAATTATTCAGAGCAAAGAATTGACCAAGCCTGTGAAATGAAGTGGGATAAATTTTTTAAAAAAGAAAGATCTAGCAGAAAAGACTATATTATTTTTTCAGAATTACAATTATCACAAAATGATAATTTCCACTCATTGCTCTAGAATGTTATTAGATCAAAAATATAAGTCCAAAATTCAGATTGTAAGCATGATTAATATCTGACCTAATGTTTAATTAATCTATAAGGTACATTCAAAATACTGTAAACGGGAAATCTGTAATAATTCCTTTAGTGACCCATTTGCTGCTATCACTGTTTCTTCAGGTGGCACATTGTTACGGCATTTATTGTAGAGAGACATTGTTTGCGTACAGAGGGCAAGTTTTTATCTTCTTAAACATATATCACAGCTTCAATAATAAATAGATATCAACAATATGTTATTTCTGCTGATATACAAATTTCACCATGTACCTTTCAAACTTATGCATAATTAGACCATGAGTCAATAGTAGAGGCAATAAATTAAGCAATGAGACATTCCAATGGCTGCAACATTCAGAATTACAATATGCAGCACCGTCAACAGCCTTCAGGCAAAAGACTGATTAACGTATGCAAAGTTTTGAGTTTAGCCAGAATATATTGTACAAATAAAGGTTAATAATAAATATGAAGACTCAATGTTCTAATAGTTATTGTTTGCTCATAGTCGATTTCACAAGTTAAACTCACATTTCATGCTTCAGTGTTTCTCATTCAGAGTCTGGAATGCTCTACAGTTACCATCTAATTACACGTTTTGCCATTGTACACCTAATTATCCAAGAAAGAATTCTTATAAACATGTTTCTTTACTTCAATCCATTATAGAGTTTTTTTTTAAATCAATATACTTACTGTGAATTCCACTCTTTATGGCTATTCACAGGGCTGTTTTTTGAACTTCTATCTGAATCTCAGGAAACACACACTTACAGGACAATTGTAAGCACTCAATTATAAGGAGTGTTGTGTATATTGTTAAGTATCAGGCAACAGACGTGGGAACACCACCACCTGCAAATTCCCCTCTAAGGTATTATAATGGTGGGGCTGAGAAGCTTTTGGCAGTTTCACTGCCACCAATCCTTCTTGTTGTTATCAACCTAAGCTACAAACACTGTTTTGGGCAGGATGCCCATACAAAGTCTTCAACTGAAGATTACGTCAATCTTGATGAACAATAAATGAGTCTTTTATATATTAATTGATAGGTAACTACATTACTTCTGAGACACACAATTGTTTCTAGTGATAGTAAGTTCACATTTCCACTGCTGAAACATTGTCACATTGCCTTGATAACAAATAGAACTGGAAGCAATGTGGCTAGCTCCTCCCAGGAATAGTTCTTTTTTTCTTGATGGACAGAGACTCTCAAACTGTCGGTTAACCCTTTTAGGTATTAACTGCTTTATACAACACAAGCCACACGTCATGTTGGCTTGGAACCAAATAGCTGTTCCTTCAATGTTGTTGGGTCGAAACCATTGCACTTTCTCCTTAAAAGCACTGTGATAGACCTAAGTAGTGGTTCAAGAAGTTGATACACCATCACTTTCTTGAGGGCAATTTGGAATGAACAACAAATGCTGGTGTTGTCAATGATGCTTACACCACCCATAAGAACTAAAAAAAAACCTTTGGTTTGCTTATTTCTAATTTTGTGTAGTCAGTGATAGGAAAAGACGGCTATTAAAACCTACTGCTGCAGTATTCTTGTTTTCTTATCCAGACAGTGGTTGGCAAGAGGAAACTTTCTCTTTTTTTCATGCAGTCTTTTAAAATAATTTGCCTTAAACTGAGTGCTGGCCTTCATCAATCACTTTCAAAAAAGGCAGCTGGAAATGGGTTGTCGGTGCGAACCAATCCGAGCTGATTGATTTAGAAATTTAGTTTCAAATGGTTATGTTCTCAGTCTAAATTGAATTGGGCATTATCACCACCTTAACACCTCTATGTGATTCAGACAATGGGAGACAAATTGCCCATACTATCATCCTACATAAATGTCTCCAGTATTCTGCTCTTACAAGTGCAATGCTCTCAATCATTCATGATCGTTCTCCTTTGGAATGAGAAAGAGCCATTCAGTAATTTCTGATTCAAAGTCCAATGTTTGGATATGAAAGAGTTGCTCACATAAAGCATTGCATCTATGGGTCTACCAAGAGACAAATGAGATCATTTCAGTTTAAAATAATACCAGAGACACTTTGTGATGAAAAATATATTATCATACGTGAGTTAATTATATTTTTATTCTGGTAAGGAACTGTAGCATTAATGTAGAGTTAGGGTTAGGGTTAGGGTTGTCTTATCTTTGTGTTTTTGATGTAAATCAAGCAAATTCATTTTAATCTGTCCTAACTGAACCAAGAACAAAGAACGGTACAGCACAGAAACAGACCCTTTGGCCCAGCAAGACTGTGTCAACACATGACACCTTTAGTTTCTATACAGTCCATATTGTTCAGTTCCCTGCCCATTCATATATCTGTCAAGATGCCTCTTAAATGTCGCTATTATATCTGCCTCAACCACCTCTTCGGGTATGCAGTCCAGGCACTTATCATGCGCTGTGTAAAAAAGTTGGTAGGCAGTAACCAGCGGAGTGCCACAGGAATTGGTGCTGGGACCCCAGCTACTCACAATATATATTAATGATTTGGATGAGGGAAAAAAATGTAACATCTCCAAATTTGCAGATAGTACCAAGTTGGGCGGGAGGGTAAACTGTGACAAGGATGCAGAGATCCTTCAGCATGATCTCAACAGGTTGAGCGAGTGGGCAAATCAATGGCAGATGCAGTATAATTTGGATAAATGTGAGGTCATTCACTTCAGAAGCAAAAACAAGAAGGCAGATTACTACCTGAATGGCTGTAAATTGAGAGAGGGGAGTGTGCAGCAGGACCTGGGCATTCTTGTGCACCAGTCGCTGAAGGTAAGCATGCAAGTGCAGCAGGTGGTAAAGAAGGCAAATGGTATGTTGGCCTCATTGCGAGAGGTTTTGAGTACAAGAGCAGGGATGTGTTGTTGCAGTTGTACAGGGCCTTGGTGACACCACACCTGGAATATTGTGTGCAATTTTGGTCTCCTTTTCTGAGGAAGGATGCTCTTGCTCTCGGGAGTACAGTGAAGGTTTACCAGGCTGATTCCGGGGATGGTGGGTTTGACATATGAGGCGAGATTGACAAGGTTGGGATTGTTTTTGCCAGAGTTCGGACAGATGAGGGGGGAGGATCTCATAGACACTTATAAAATTCTAACAGGACTGGACAGGGTAGATGCAGGGAGGACGTTCCTGATGGTGGGTGTGTCACAGTATGAGGATTCGGGGCAAACGATTTAGAACGGAGACGAGGAGACAGTTCTTCACCCAAAGAGTGGTGAGCCTGTGGAATTCATTACCACAGGAAGTAATTGATGCCAAAACATTGGTGACTAGATATAGCGTTTGGGCCGAATGGGATCAAAGGTTAGATCAAATGAGGAGAAAGCAGGATTAGGCTGTTGAGTTGGATCATTAGTCGTGATTGTGAAGAATAGCAGAGCAGGTTCGAAGGGCCGAATGGCTTCCTCCTGCTCCTATCTTCTATGTTTCTATGTTTAAACCTGCCTCTCACATTTCCTTCAAACTTACCCCCCTTTTATCTTAAACTTATGTCCCTTAGTAATTTTTAACACGGGAAAAGGACTCTGATTATCCATTCAATCCATGGGTCTGTTGACCCAATAGTTTGGTATTTTGCAAATTTCAGAAGAGATAGAAGTCCCATCCAAGTTTTAGTTCATAATATCCTGCTTTAAGGAGTCATGTCTTAAAGTTGGATACACTAAACCATGCACAGCCCATGAGAGCTCTGAATCTTGCATCCAAGTGTGCTTAGGGAGCTAAATCCAGCTGTGAATACAAGACAAAATTGTTTGGAAAATGTCTGAACTATAACTAATTGTATTTTGATTAAACTGGTGTTTTTACTTCTATGACTGTGCTTCATAGATTTTTCCAATCATGAATCACTTTCTGAGCAGCCAAGATTTTCCAGTCCTAAATGTGATATTTTCCATCCTAAATTTAATTTTCACTCAATTTTATTCACTTATCTTGATGTGTTTTTAACTTATAATCTGGATTTTTCCTATTTATTATTTTTCAATTTCAGCAAAGTTAAACCTCAAACTGCCTTCCTTTAACGCTGTAAAGATTGCGCTTTAACATTTATTTTCTTCTCAATAAGTCTTTTTGCTTTTAAAAAAGTCTTTTCCAATATAAGAATATAATTTTATCATCTGGCATTCAATTTTTAGCCTGACCAATGGATTCAAAAATTTTGGCAAACTTTCTATATTTATAGTTATATTAAAGAACATATATAAAGCTTACTTCAGTTATGAAAGGGTTACGATGTACTTGTAAAAGTTTTATGAGAATTTCCTTGCAGAACAGGTGCATTATCACAGCTGTAGCTGGTCAGCAGAGAGGCGAAAAGCTTAACAGTTACAAACCCATAAGAAATATAACATTCCTTCCATTCAGCCTGGGTAGTTTTTAACTAGACACTTAGCAATGTCAAGACTGAAAAGTTGTAATACACCAGTGACTTACATTCCGTGATAATTGCATGCACAGAAAATTTCAAATAGTTTCTTTGTACCTGCATCTGAAAGAACTGGTGCCATGCCCTATTTGGCATTGCTCATTAGTTCAACAAAAACCACAAAACAGAAAAAAACTAACACAAATATTTTTGCAATGCCACTGCGCATAACAAATAGAGTAATTTTTATCCTCGACTTTCAGTATATTTGAGGACTTGGTGCTTTGTGATGTTTCCTCAGTATTTTACCTTGTTCTGGGTTTCCTTGCTGCTTTTGGACCTGAAAATGTTGACAAAAAAACTACTGTTAGGCCTTCATCAATGTTGCTCTCGCACAAGCCCTGAAGGTGGTACAAATGAGCCGAAACACAGTTCCTGCAAAATATCTTTCCTCCCTTCAAGAAAGCACATGTACTTTAAGATTTGTTGGTGTTCTAAAACAGGTGCCTTGTATATGAAAATAATAGACTGAATTCAATGATCTCCCACCGTGGTGAGTTGGCTGTTGAGCATTGCAAATGTGAGGTATATTGTAGTCAGGGACAGCACTGGTTCCCCATCTCCAACGTCAATATGTTTGCAGTCTTGTGCATTATGATGACACAGCACGGCTTGTCTTGTGGGGAGCAGGACAAGTAAACCCATCCTCTTGGGGGAGCTCATTCAAAGGCACCCAGTGCCTGATCTAAAGGACCCAGCAATTGGAAGAGAGGGCCCATTAACAGCCACCTTCCTGTCTTTGCTGTCTGCAACTTGCCCTATCTTGAAAAGCATGAACAGGGTCCACAGTGTAGACAGGGAAAAACTGTTCCCTGCTTGTGAAAAAGATCAAGAACCAGAGGACACAAATTTAAAATGATTTGCAAAAGGAGAAAATATGATCCGAGAGAAAAAAAATGTTTTTCACTCATGTACATGTTTCATGCAGCAAGTAGTTAGGGTAGGGAATGGAATGCACTGTCTGGAAACGTGGTGGAGGCAGACTCAATTGATTCATTCAAAAAGATATTGCATGTTTATTTGGATAGACATAACATGCAAGGATATGGGGAAAAAGCAGGAAATTAGAAGTAGGTCATAGCACTCATTTGAAGAGTTAGATTGACCTTGTTCTGCATCATTAGTCTTTTGTGATTCTGTGAAATCATACCCCACTATCCCTTACCTCTGTTGAAGTTGATAAGTGGGCTGGTAGACTCTATATTGATGGTTCATAATTGTTTCGTTGTAGCTAGAATCTATTTATTCGTAGTAAGTAGTAAGTCTTGTTGAGTACAGAAACTTGGTCTGAACTTTCTATCAATTAGGGTCTCAAAGACAGGAAAATTAAGGAATTTTGCATATTTCTTAAAATTTTCAACTTTTTTGATGATTCTCAGAATAATGATGCTTGATTTCCAGTGTGCTGTCTCAGTGAGTTGAAACAACAGTGACTGTTGCTCAGTGACAGATTGTTGATTGGTCAGGGCTATGCAGTCAGGGCTAGATGTGGATGCCAGTAGTCATCAGCATGACAACCGTTCTCTAATTGGCTCTTAGCAGATGAACAGCTTTGTGTGTCTATCATACAGAAGGAGTAGCCACCAGGCTGCAGCAAAGAGAAGACCTCACTCTCTCTTTCTCTCTCTTCCCCTGTCTTTCTCTGCAGAGAAGTAACCAAAGACTGAAAGATGGCTACCTATTTTCTCCTGCCAGTTGCTATAAGCTGTTGCCTGTACCCAGTAACTAAAAGACCCTACAATTTGTGTGTCAACAAACTTCTGTCTTCTGCAAATATTAGAGAACAGAATGTCTTAGAAAGTAAAAGAGACACTTCATTGGATCCTGTGGACTGGTGCTATTGAACTGTGTTTCCCCATGTTTATTTCACTATGTCCCTGTGTGTGTTGGATATTAAGAAGGGGGTTAGAGTTCTAACTAGTAGACGTATAGGTTGACAATTTTGTTTTCCCGTGTTTGGAACTGATATCTTTGCAATAAATAGTTGCTCTTGTTAAGTATAGAAATCAGGTTAGTTTTGGCTGTTCACCTGAGCCTATTAGGTAAATTGTAGACTGTGCATAATTTCATGCAATCTTTAACTTTTGTAATTACCTCAGGAATAGTGAGTCGCAAGATCAGTGCACTTTCCCAAATGGTTCAGGACAAGAGATTGAGATTTCATCCTGGATTGTTTCAAAACAGGAACAATGAAGGTTTGGATGTGATATCAGTAAGATAAAGTCACCATACTCCAATTATGGATGATAGGGCTGCTCTCTCATTAAAGCGAACAGACTGGTGGTGGTTTAACCTGAAAGTCTCAAGCAAGGGGTGAGGTTGAGAAAAAGGATACTTCATAGTAGCCACAGCCAGCGCAGGAATTGAGCACACACTGTTGGCATCGTTCTGCAGTGCAAACCAGCCATCCAACCAACTAAGCTAACCAACCCCGCTGTGGTATTAGTATGTGATAATGGTAAATAAAATATCAGCTTGTGCAATCCAAGTAAGAAATGACACTGGAAACACAAAGGATTTACTGCAGATGCGGAGTTTTCTGTGACAGTAATTATAAAAGCCAAGTTTATAAAATTTTGAAGTGAGTTGGATGTGCAATTGCCTGATCTAGCTAAGAAGGCAGACATAATTGAAGAGCTAATGCAGCATTTGGCTTGAGTGGATTTACAGGAGAGACCAGACCCTCTGGGTACTGAAACACTAGAAAAAAGTTAATATTGTTATAATTAAAGAAATTTGGTCATGATAACAAAATGAAGGAGCTAGAGATGACAGTACAAGGTAAGGAAAGGGAATGGAAATGAAAAGAATGGAAATGAAAAAAATACTAGAATGAGAATTGCAATATGCAAGGGAGGGGAGAGAGACAGAGACAGGCTTAAAATGATCTCACTTTAAATAAAAAGCTATCAGATGCTGATGCATGCTCTGATAGGGAGAATCCTTACCATAATCTAAAATTCAGAAAGGAAATGTTTAAGTTTGTACAGGGTCTACAGAAATTTGAGGAAAAGGATATGGAGGAACTCTTTAAGAAAATAGCAAAACAAATGAATTGGCCACAAGAACAAGTTGTAAGTTTTGAAAGAAGCCCATGGCACTTATTCAGACTCACAAGAATGAGTCTGGAACGGGAACTCAAGAGGGAAATGCCACAAATCAAATTGCAATATTAACTACAACCATCTACAACTACTGGAGTTGGGCACTGCTGTGAATACAGAAGAAGTAGAGAGTAAAAGTGAGACATATAAAGTCTCTTTGTCTAAACAGAAAATATTCTCTTTTTCTTCAGATATTGCAAACAAGCTCATAACAATACCAAAGGACAAAGGTATTACTCAAACTCTTTGGCTCGAGACGGATTTAGTTTTCTCTCTAGAGAGTTCAATGAAAGCCAAATTGTTGGTAAATGAGATAGGTGTTGAGTATATTCTAGCTCAATTGTACAAAAATTCCAGTTGGAGTGTGATTTGTTGTCTGGAATAGTGGTAGTTGGGGAGTTAAGAAATTCCCATTAACAGTGGAAGGAAATGATATTCTCCGAGGCATGGTTTAGCTGGAGTGAAAGTTATACCTTCACCCACAATCACAGAAAGTCCAAGAGAGGCTAAAGGGATGAAATTGTTGCAGTGACAGGTCTAGGTATGTGTAGTGAACAGAGAACTAGCTGAACAAAGTCTATCACTAGATGTCAAAGTAATATCACCAGCAGATGTTAGGGTTGCTGAAACTCTTTAAGAATGAGCATAATTCAAAAGAAGTATTTAGCATGTCTTAATTATTTGGGATTCAGAGGGCTGATTCAGAGTTGGATATGTTAGCACAGACAGCTTACACTGAAGCTGAGGCAGAAGAAGTTCTGTAATGCAATTATATTCAACGCAGAGCTCTGATGAGAAAATAGAGGCACTCTCACATACCTTCAAATGTGGAATAGATGGTTTTTCATCAAATAGTGGTACCATTCAGGCACCTGGCCTTCGCATCACTGTTATAACAGTTATAGTTTCCATTAAAGACCATTCAGTAGATCAAAAGACTAACTGTTACCTCATTTACAAATTAATTAATGCCTGATGCTGCATTCAATATTTCTAGGTGCTGGCATCCAAACTAGCTGCTTTAAAAGGGCTGTTGGAAGCTGCCTCCAGAAAAATTAGCTTTATCTTTTTTCACTTTTGCTAATGTGGAGTGAAGAAGAATATGTGTCTGGCCTACATGTGACTTCATATCCACAGCAATATGGTTGACTCTTAACAGCCCTCCGGGCAATCAGAGAAGGGTAATAAATGCTGCGAATGTTGTCTTCATGGACATTACTAAAGATCCCTCATGGTAGGCTTGTCCAGAAAATTAAGTTACATGGGATCTATGGTAAGTTGTCAAATTGGATACAATGTTGGCTTGGTCATGGGAGGCAGAAGGTAGTTGTGGAAGGCTGTTTTTCCAACTGAAGGTCTGTGACCAGTGGTGTTCTACAAGAAACAGTGTTGGGATCTTTATTGTTTGTATTATATATATATATATAAAATGACTTAGATGAAAATGTAGGTGGTCTGATTAGTAAGTATTCTGACAACACAAAAATTGGTGGAGTTGTGGATCATGAAGAAACTTATCAAATAATACAGCAGGATACAGGTCAGTTGGAAAGTTGGGTGGAGAAATGGTAGATTGAGTTTAATCTAAACAAGTGTGAGGTGATGCATTTTGGAAGCTCAAATGCATGAGGAAAACATATAGTTAATGACAGAACTCTTTGGAGTGTTATATATAGGGATCTTGGGGTGCAAGGCCGAAACTCCCTGAAGGTGGCAACAAAAATGAATAAAGTGGTAAAGAAGGCAGTCAACATGCTTGTATTCATCGGTCAGGGCATTCATATAAAAGTTGGTAAGTCATGCTGCAGCTATATAAAAATTTAATTTGGCTGCATTTGGAGTATTGTGTGTATTTCTGGTCATCACAATATAGGAAGGATGTGGAGGCTTTGGAGAGGGTGCAAAAGTTGTTGTGGCCTGAATTGGAATGTGTTAGCTATAAGGGTAGCTTGGACAAACTTGGACTGCTTTCATTAGAGCATCCGAGCCTGAGGGTGACCTGAACGAAGTATATAAAATTATGAAAGGTACGGTTAGGGTGGATGGTTGGAGTCTTTTTTCCCCAAGATGGAAATATCAAATACTAGAGTGCCTAGATTTAAGATAAGTGGAGAAAACTTTAAATAAGGTGAGTGAGGTAAGTTTTTTTATACAGATGGTGGTAGGTGACTAGAATGCACTGCCAGAAGTGATGGTAGAAGGAGATATGTTAAAAAGTTTAAGAGGCATTTAGACAGACACATGAACAGGCAGAGAATAGAGGGATATGGACCATGTGCAGGCAGATGGGATTAGTTTAGAATGGCATCATAGTCGGCATAAACATGGTGAGACCAAAGTGTGAGTTCCTGTGCTGTACTGTTCTATATTCTATGACAACATGCCAAGGTGGGAGATGTTCGTCCAGATTAAGGTTGCAACAAGGATTAATAGACAAGACATCTTCACATGCCTCAATTCTCACCTTATCTCAAGGTTTGAAAGGATCAAAGATTATCTGGACATGACAGAGATCCAATAAGAACACTTATTCATCTTCACAGCAAAAGATACGCAGAAAATAAGAGACTCACCAACCTTTCCAGATGTCAATGTTCAACATCTTCCTCAAACAGAAGATCACCTAGTCTTAGAATCCCTACAGTGTAGAAACAGACCCTTCAGCCCAACAAGTCCACACTGACTTCCAGAGCATCCCACCCAGACCCATCCCCCTATAACATACCTGATCTACACATCCCTGAACACTACGGGCAATTTAGCATGGCCAATCCACCTAGCCTGCACATCTTTGGAATGTCGGAGGAAACCAGAGCACCCAGAAGAAACCCACACAGACACGGGGAGAATGTGCAAACTCCACACAGACAGTCGCCCTAGGGTGGAATCGAACCCGGGCCCCTGGTGCTGTGCTAACCACTGAGCCACCGTGCCACCCTCAAGTCATCCAAGTCCATGGAAATTTATAAAATCTGAGACTTCAGGGTAAAAGAGATAGAAGTAACTTTGGTATGTTTGTTTAAGTAATTACATAATGGGTTAAACTAGGAATAAAACCTTGAAGGGTGATGTTATGTAAAACTGTTCACCTAAAAGTTCAGCACAGATGAATATGGCTGACCCAGGACTAACTGATCAGTGTTACTTTTCTTTTGAAGTTGTTTGATGCTTTTGTTCTTATGTCCACCATTAAAAACCATTGAATATAGGTTTACCTGGCATCTTTTAGGAGATATCAACGTACATTGCCATACGTAGCATGGTTAACCAATCTTGAGCTAACATAACCTATTATCTTATATATATATAATAAACAACTTCTTGTTGCTCAAATATATGCCTCTTCTGCAGAAGACTAAATGGTAGTTTCCAGCAAGCTACATAGATTAAACATACAAAAGGACTGATGGTGGCATACCTAAGGGAAACCAAGTAGAACCAGGTATTTGCTGCAGACAATCATACAACACTGACTATTCTATAAATCTGAGCTTATAATGTAATCTGATATTTCAGTGTATTTCTAATCAAGTATTTCAATGTATGGTGGGAGGTGTCATCTTTCAGATCAGACATGAAATTAAGGCCCCATCCATCCTCTAAGATAGTCAAAAAAACCACATTTTGATATTCAAAGAAGTGCAGAGAATTGTCTCAAGGCTTATTAAAGCTCTTACTCTATTTTGTACCTGAATTTACAACAAAATTCAGCAGGTAAACTTGCATCAGCAATACTACTACATCATGTAACCTTTTCAATTACAGTCACCTCATTTCACCTTCAATCTAAATTTGCATTACAAGTGCAGAACAACAATAAGATTAAACAAAGAAAATGATTAGTGCATTTTCCAACAGGAAATTGTTAATGTTTAAAAGAAAAAGTGATTCCTTATTATTAAACCTGATATTTGCAGAATATTCAATATTTTTAGTACTCCAGCAGTAACTAAGTCCTATCATAACTAGATATTGACATCACAGGCAAACAGAGAGAGTATTGGCAGATATGCCTCTAAGTGCATTCCTGTCGGCTTAAATAATATCTGCTTGACTAGTGTAGTGCATATCTGTACAACTTTTCTTTGATACTGTCCAGCCAACTGTCAACCTTCAGGTAACTCAGGATTTGATGAGATTAGCTGCGACGCTTTAAGGCAGTGGAAAAGAAAGGATTTCACCATGCAGTCCCAGAGACCATACTGACTGAAAGAGCATCAATTTTTTCATGTCAGCCCTCCTAAACTGTCATTGGTTTATGCAGTTCTTTAGGTAATCCTAAGAATGCTGGATTTATTGAATAAATTCATTACAAAAGTTCATGTTAAAGTAGGAGTCATGATTCCATCATAAAGATTTCTAATACATTGGGAGGTCAGTGTTTGAACTGATATTCGACCAAGTGAAAGCACCATTTGATCATAGAACCATAGGAGCAGGAGTAGGCTGTTCAGCCCCTTGAACATGTTCTGCCATTCTAGATCATGGCTGATCATTTACCTCAATGTCATATTCCCATAGTATCCTTGTATCCCTTGGTATAATTAGTAGTCATAGTCATAGCAGCATCCTAGATGACCACAGTGCAGGAAGTGTTCCCAACTGTGGAAGCGTGAGCTCCATGATTTGGAGCTTGAGCAGTGGTTGGAGACACTGTGACACATCCACAAGGCTAGGAGTTATGTGAATAGCATGGGTAGAGAAGTGGCCACATGACAGCTCAAGGGGCTAGCGCTGTGTGACCACCAGGCAGTCAAAGAGGAACAGGAAGGAGTCCTATTTGGTATTGCTCACAAATCAGTTCTTCATTCTGGAAGCTGATTGGGGCATGGGTTCCTGAAGGAAGTGCAGACAGCTTCTGGCACCACAAGTGGCCTGACTGGACAAGAGGGAAGAAAGTGTCCATTAGTTAGAGAATCAGACATGTGTTTCTGCAGCTGCAGATGTGAGTCCAGGATGGTGAGCTTTCTCACTGGTGCCAGGGTCAGGGATCAGCTGTAGGGCATAAGACCAGAAGACCATAACATATGGAAGTAAAGTTATGCCATATGACCTATTGAGTTTGCTGCATCATTCAATCATGGCTAATATGCTTCTCAACACCATTCTCCTGGTTTCTTCCTGTAACCTTTGATTGTCTTACTAATCAAGAGCTCTGTCTTAAATACAATCAGTGATTTGGCCTCCACAGCCCTCTGCCACAATGAGCTCCAGAGATTCACCACTCTCTGGCTGAAGAAATTCCTCCTCATCTCAGTTCAAAAGGGTCATCTGTTCACTCTGAGATTATGCCCTTGGGTCCTAGTCTCTCCTACTAAAAGAAACATCTTCTCCACATCCAATCTATCCAGGCTGCTCAGAGTTCCATAGCTTCAGTGAAACCCCTACATATTCAGAGTCCTCAACCACTCCTCATATGACACACACTTCATTCCTGGGATTATTCTTGTAAACTGCCTTTGACCCCCTCCAAGGCCAGCACATCTTTCCCTGGATATGGGATCCAAAACTGATTGCAATACTCCAAATGCAATCTGACCAGTGCCTTAAACAGCCTCAGCAGCACATCTCTGCTCTTGTATTGTAGTCCTCTTGAAATGAATGCTAACATTGCATTTGCCTTTCTAAATGCCAACTGAGCCTGCATGTTAAGCTTAAGAGAATCCTGAACTAAGACTCCTAAGTGCCTTTGTGCTTCAGATTTCTGAAGACTTTCCCTATTTAGAAAACAGTCTATACCTCTACTATTCCTACCAAAATGTATAACCTAACATTTTGCTACACTGTATTCCATCTAGCACTTTTTTGCCTACTCTCTTATACTGCCCAAGTCCTTCTGCAGCCTCCCCATTTCCTCAGCACTACCTATCCCTCCGCCTATCTTTGTGTCATCTGCAAACTTAGCAACAATGCCCTTAGTTTCTTCATCTAGATTATTAATGTATCATGTGGTCCCAACACTGACCCCTGTGGAACTCCACTAGTCACTGGCTGCCATCCTGAAAAAAGACCCCTTTACCCCTACTCTCTGCCTTCTACCAGTCAGCCAATCTTCTCTCCGTGCCAGTACCTTGCCACTAACACCCTCGTTTCTTATCTTATTTAGCAACCTTCTGTGTGGCACCTTGTCAAAAGCCTTCTGAAAATCCAAATTAGTCATGTCCATTGGCTCTCCCCTGTCTAATGTACTCATTACTGCTGCAAAGAATTCTAGTAGATTTGTCAGGCATGACCTCCCCTTGAGGGAGCAATTCTGACACAGCTTTATTTTTTCATGCACTTCCAGTACTCTGCAATCTCATTCTTAATAATGGGCTGTATAATCTTACCAATGACTGAGGCCAGGTTAACTGGCCTATAATTTCCTGTCTTCTGCATCCATCTCTTCATCAACAGAGGTGTTAAATTAATGTTTTAGGGATTCCTGAATGATCGTCATTTTTTTCTTCACAATCTCCTCAGCTATTCCCTTCAGAACTCTGGGATGTAGTCCATCTCGTCTAGTCGATTTGTCCACCACCAGATCTTACAATTTCGCCAGCACCTTTTCCTTAGGGACGTTCACTGAGAGAGAGCGGTCTTACATGCAATAGAGGGGCTGTCAGAGCAGAAGCACTGGTGGGAGGAGGGTGTGGTGGTACAAGTCAATGTGCGGTAGCACAGAGCAGCACAGAATATCACAGTTACTCTGGCAGAGCAGAGGAATCTCTGGAGTTTCTTTCCGCACTGCTGCCCAGTCACAGAATCATTGAATCGCTACAGAGTCGAAGCTGGCCATTCAGCTATATAAAAGTCCTTATCTCCTCTCTGAAGAGCATCCCACCCAGACCCAGCCCCCTACCGCATCCCTGCAACCCTGCATTTTCCACGTAATCTGCAATCTTTGGACTATGGGAGGAAATTAGAGCACCTGGAGGAAACCCACACAGACACAGGGAGAATGTGCAACCCCCACACAGACAGTTGCCTAATGCTGGAATCAAACCTGCATCCCCGGTGCTGTGAGGCTGTATGTGCTAACCACTGAGGCACTGTGCCACCTGTCCGCCTCACTTTGGAGATGCACTGTCAAAGGCCAACCAAGCTAGCAAGGTAAGGTGTCTTTGTCTGCCTTTGCTCTGGGAAGAGGACACCTCTCATCTCTACCAGATATCTCCATGGACTTCCAGGCCCCCCTCAGAAATGTAAGGTGCCAGTCTCTCTCCCATTTCCATCAATTCTCCTCAATCCTTCCACAGCTGAGCAACATAGCTTTCAAAAGGCAGCAATCCTGCAGGGGCACAGCAGGCTTTAGAAGGTGGCACAGCCAGAAGGGATGTTTGCCTTAGGGAGGACCTACATTGAGCAGTGAGTTGCTCCGGAAATGGTGTGTGTTAAGATGGAGCGGAAATCGGATGTGATTCTCACCACAAGAGCTCAAACAGCCGTTAATGCAGCAACTTTGGAAAGATATGGTCAGAAAGCTCAATCAGCTTCGCAGCATGAATCGCTCTACAGAACATGAAATGACTTATACACTGCCAAAACCTGCATGATTCAGCCCATAGACCATTCTACTACTCCTGAATTAACTGTACCATAACTCTCAGTCTCATTTGTGCAATGGCTTAAACAAACAGTGTTTGTCATATGCAATAGCGCTGTCTGTGCAATTATAGACATTGCACTCAGAATGAAGAGATGGAATCCAGTCAGTTTCAAAAATTATTTTCAATAGTGTTAAGCCAGAGTGACTGTGTAGAAGAAGGAAAGTGAATGATGAGAGGGGAGAATTACAATTACTCCAAACTATGTTGGCCCTGAAGTCAGTTGGACATTATAGAAAGTAATTGTACAAGCTACATGATGACAAATTAAAATCAAGGTTGAAAGAAGGAATCAATAACTGCACTAGTCCTCTGGCAGGAAACTTTATTGGAGTTTTCTTGCCAATACTGAGTAATCTTTTAACAGGCCTGTATGGTAGTGTGAACATTTGTTTTAGGTTTATTAGGGGGAAAAAATGAATGTTTTTGTTTCTGTTTCAAATCAATATGCATTGGACTTGAATTCCCCAACTCAGAACAAGCAACACAATATTCATAATGAAGTAAAGCAAGGAGCTGAAGTGTTTTTTTTTAATTTTGGTGTTCTTTGGAGAAAATCATCAGAATTTTTAAAAAATATATAAATTTTAAGTTGTTCCCCTGGGTAGGTGGGTAGGAAAAGAGTGAAAAAAGCTGAAAATAATATTTGGAGTTAGGGTTGTAAGGGAAAGCTAAAGTACAGATTACTTTCTAGGCAGTACTTAAAATTTAAATTCCTGAAGTTGAGATCCGATAAGAGTCTAATTGCCACAGTAGCTTTAAAAAATTCTGCATTCCCAATCCTATTCATTATGCGTTTTCTTTTAACAAAAACCTACATCTCTAGTTGATGTGTAAACCACCTTGACTAGCAAATCTGATTTTACTGTCTCTACTAGATGCAATGTAACCCTCACTGTCAGCCCCAGTATTCAGCACAATTAAATGGGCTGGTTAGAACAGATCTTGAGTATGTTGCCACAACCTCAACCAAAAGTTAATGAATAGCCCCATGTCTTATGAATACACATAGTTTTAATTAATGATTACTTGTGAAGCCATTTCATTACACGAGAATATCAATCTTGCCTCAATTGCACATGTTAGAAAACACATTGGAGAACAACAAATTTCAGTGACTAAAATATGGCATTTCTTAGCCAGAAGACATCTTACAAGGATGACTAAGGACTTGCATCACTTAGTTCTCACTCCTTCACCTTCTGAAGGTCAAAAACTGTTTAAAATCATGTCTACACCTAATGACTTGAAACCTAACCACAGCTCATAACTTGATATAATTATTCACCATGTCTGAGACTATCCACAAAATAGTCATATTTACAGAAGCATTAAAGGCAACCACTAAGTTTTAAAACATGACTAAACTGAATATCACTTACTAATGATGTGGAGAGAGGTATAGTGTTTAATGAAATACATACCATTACCAAATTCACCATATCTATAACTGACCACAGACAGCTCTCCTCTTAGCTACTGAAACAGAATGGAAAATTTTTATGATGCTAGTTCAGAACAAAATGACCTTAATGTTGAAATCTGTGCTGTGTAAGCTCCATGTTTGAGTAGTTATGGGCATCATAAACTTTCATGTGAAAACTTATTTTCAATAGCAAAATGTATTTAAGATCTTCACTTGCTAGTTAATCACGTGTTAAACCATCAGCCTTATTTTCCAATCATTTGTGAATCTGCAATGCTATTTTGGAGGGAATACTTCTTTTCATCAATTTTACCCTGTAGATTACTTGTGTCTGGGCCACATGAAAAACCATGCTGTGTACCTGCAGGGATCTTGTAAAATATGAGAGATCTGAGAGATGGAAGCTGCATAATAAATGAAGTTAAGTAACTTTTAAAAAGATGTGCTCTAGTCACCCATTAACCTCCAAAGTTTCCTTTGTGGCTTCAAATGACTATACCATTAAAATTATAAAGACAACAATGTGAGGAATCTAGATTGACATGGAAAAATGATTGTGATTCATCTTGTAAATATTTTCCTATCCATACTGAATCCTCAACAGTTCTTTGCAGTAATTTCCTCAAGGTATTATACTTCTTTTTGTGTCACAAACACTCAATGTTTTTAAAAAAAACACTATTTTGGAAATGTGTTAAGCAAAACAAAACAGATACTAAAATATTGGCAATTCCATATTACCAAAATTAATTATTTAGTCACGTTGACCATCCCCAAAAGAGGTTGCTATGCAAATTGTATTCATACACCTGTTACAACATACTGTTATTAGTTTTCCAAATTTAAAATAAAATAAAAACTTGACTTCTTCAGTCATAAGACCCAATGACTATATTTTGTTCTCCTATGCAAGGCCTGGTTTGAGTTTTTGTACAGTCCAGCACTCTGTTAGTGATTGACTTGACTTCAAGTTGAATTCTCCAAAACCTAGCTTCGTTGAACATCTTATGAATATGAACATCCCATTAACTTTTAGTCTTTTGGAAGTGCTAATATTTTAAAACTTACACAATAATTCAATATAACTCAAATGAGACTCCACTTTGCAACCCCACATTTAAAGAACACAACCAGCTGACGAAAAACTGATGCTGCTTGCACAATACCCAATCTGCTTGACCCAAAGATTGAACTCGTGCTTGATTTCTCCTGTGGAATCCACTGGAGATTAGTCAACGTTTATAATCTGTAAAGACTTTTGATGGTGAAACTCCCTCTTTAAGTATGCTTAGCTTTAAATGAACTCTTGTTGATCATTGGTAAAGAATGCACAACTCTTCTGTTCTGCGCACAACTCAATCTGTAGACACCTCCCTCTAGATTAGTACCAGATCACTCAAGTTGAAGTTGCTGACCTAAAACCACAGCACAGCTGTCCCTGTATTAATGCATTGAAACCACTAACAAAACAAAAAGGAAAGGCCAGAGCTTTTGTAATTGCAAGAACAGGCCACTGGAAAATGTAAAGTAAGAAACTAACTATGTGCTCAAGGAACAAGTATTTTACCAAAATGGGAATTATGTGTAGAAAAGGAGAAGGCTCAAGAACAGATAGAAGTCAAGGTTGTGGATAAGCAAATAGAACTAGCAATAAACTTGTTTCTAAAATATTAATACCATGCCACATCTGTTTAGAATTGTATCAAAAACAAGCTGTCATTGAAAAGGCTGCTCCTTGTCATTTACTTTTTGGTGTGTTCCAACTTGGAAGAATCCATTCTTTAATACTGACTTCATTACTTTCAGAACAGATGAATTGAATTAACATTTTTTAAAATCCTTTCTTATGGAACTACTGCCTAATGGACTACTCTGTATTCCTTCTCAGCTGATAGGTGCTCTCCATTTCCTCATTAAGATTTTGTTTCTTGGATAAAATCACATATGGATTGTTTTTGATTCAGTTTGAGCAGGCAGCTTCATAAAACTCTTTCAATCCCAAATCTGTTTGCTTCATAACTATTAAAGGAAAACAGGCTAAAAAATCAGCCTCATTCTCTTGACACTCATTACTTGTAGTTAAATTTTCAAAAATCATATCTGATAACTGAATTTCCAAATATTTCCCTGGTTTTGTAGATCCCTTTTCTTCATTAATTTTATGGGTCTGATAGCTAGTCAGAGTCAGAAAACAAGCTAGGATATTCTTTTTATTATGTTTCAGTTTGCTTTACAACACTTGGTGAAGCCAGTATTCTTGAATCCACCAAGTCATTTCCCATAAAAATATCAAGTCCCTCTGTAGGAATTTGTTTCACTACTCCAACTATCACTTCTCCATTTACCAAGTTACTCTTTAATCCAACTTTGCATAACAAGTCTGTTTGTAGCCTCCATGCATACCTTTAATTAATATTTTCTCCTTCATCAATGTCTCTGGAAAATAAATAGCATCATCAGCCAGTGTTAGTAACTGAACCCACGTAGGAGACTTATCAAGAAGGCAAGTTCTCATAGGAAATGGGGTAATTTGGAAAAATAGATTCAAATTTAGCTCAGTTGTAAGAGACAGAAGGTGATGGCAGAATGCTGTTTTATTGACTGCAACCAGTGTCCAGTGGCATACCACAGGGGACTGTGCTGAGCCCGCTTCTATTCGTCATTTATATAAATGACATAGATGACTGTGTATGTGTGTGTATGGGGGGTGGGGGGTGGTTAGATTAGTAAATTTGCAGATGGCACAAAGATTGGTCAGGTGGTTAACAGTGAGAATGAGTGTCTTCTGCTACGAGAAGGTATAATGATGTGGTCAAATCAGCAGATAGGTGGCTGATAGAATTTAACCGTGAAAAATGTGAGGTGATATGCTTTGGAAGGAGTAATTTGAGAAGAAATTATTCAATTAACGGCATGACAGTAGGGAGTTTGTGTAATAAAGGGACCTTGGCGTGTTTGTCCATAGATCACTGAAAGGTCAAGGGCATGTTAGTGGGATGTTGAAAAAGGCATATGGGATACTTGCCTTTATCAATTGAGGCATAGATTACAAAAGCAGGGAAGTTATGTGGCAGTTGTATAGAATTTTGGTGAGACCACAGCTAGACTACAATGTGCAGTTCTGGTCACCACATTACAAAAAGGACGTGACTGTACTGGACAGGTTGCAAAGGAGATGCCCAAGGATGCTGCCTGGGATCAAAAACTTAAGTTTTGAAGAAAGGTTGGATAGGCTTGGCTTCTTTTCATTGGAGTGGAGGAGACTGAGGAGTGATCTGATTGAGATGTACAAGATTTTGAGGGGCATGGACAGAGTGGATAAGGAGGAACTGTTCCCCTTAGTTAAGTGTCAGCCATGAGGAGGACACAGGTTCAAGCTGAGGAGCAAGAGGTTTGGGGGAGGTTGAGAGGAAAATAATTTTTTTACCCAGAAGTTGGTAATGAACTAAAATATGTTGGGAGGGTGGTAGAGGTGAGTTGCCTCACATCCTTTAAAACGTACCTGGATGATCATTTGGCATGTCATAACATTCAAAGCGATGAGCCAAGTGCCGGTAAATAGGATTAGGTTGAAAGTCAGATGAGTCTGCATGGACACATGAGAAACAATGGGCTGAACGTATGATTGTATGAATTGCTCCAGTGTTTCTCAATATACTTATTGGTTTACCACATTGATTTGAAACATAAGGAAACTCCCTCAATAAAACATTCAACCTCCAGCAGTCTCATTATCCTTGCCAAACTCTAGAATGACAGTCCTGAGTTATCGCTAATTAATTCCATTGTGACATCCCATCATTTTTCTTTTCTCACAATTCTAAATGTTGTTCCAAACAAAGTACCTCACCATCATGAGCTATACTTTTACTTCTACCTTCAAGATAGCTACAAAATCACTCAGTTTACCTTTAGTCAAAGATATTAAATAACTTACTGCTATATCTTGTACTTCCATGAAACTTTCAGCAACTTCTGAAGTTATCTTCAAATTTTGTGCAATAATTGTCATAACAACACAGCTGCCTTATGCCCCAGAATTACTCTGTAGATGCTACTTTAATAAGAGTGACCCAGACCCTGTTAAATCTAATGAATTCAAAAATCCCAGACCATTAGCCATGTGTTATGATTCAAATTGATGTCAGGAGCAGATAAATCAAATTTATTTGTTTTGGTTCCACTGAAGCAGTTTCTCAGGAAAACATAAGCACACAATGCACATATTTTGCTTATGTTCCAGAACAAAAGTTTACCACAGAAGAAATGAAGTCAAAATTAAATTTTCCACTAATAATACAGATTCAAAAGTTTGTAAACACACAGAACACATAACTGCATTGATTCCAAAACAATATTATAAATTGAAAATAAAACAAATAAGAACTTTTGCAGAGTTCCCAAAACACAAGATTGGTACAATACACAAAATACCCCTTGTATGATATTTGCACCAGAATTCCCCTAAATCTAACACCTTGGTAGGTCTAAGTCACTCGTGACTTCAACTTTTAGTCTGGAACTGCAGTAAGTGTCTTCTTGGAGTTATTATACACCTGTTTAAACATACTCAATTTTAAATTTTTCAAGGTTTTATCTCAACATTTCTGGTCTGGCACTAACACTAATTATTCACTCCAAGGTAACCTGGTTCTATATGTCATTCCCATCTCAGGAACTCTGGTCGATGCAACAAAAATATTCCAAGGATGTTATAAGACTGTGCCTTTCAAAGTCAAATTAAAAGTCTTCCTCACTCAGTTTTGGATGTTTCTTTTAAGCTTAAAAATAAACAAGTTCAAGATCTAGCTAAAAATTCTTGAAGCCCCATTATTTGCCTGACAGTTCACAAAACAACTAAAATAAACAAAAACCCATTAGTAGTGCACAAAACTCATTAATTCTAAATCCAGGCTTCAAGACTGCTTTTGGAAGAAATGACCAGGGCTACAAAAATGCTCACCCTGAATTATTAACTTCAGACACACAAAAAACCCATTGGTAACCAACTCAAAAAACCAGAAACTCAAACTTACAACAAATAACATGAAAAAATATACATGTAAATCTCACAGTTTACATTACAATATGGCTGGGGAGTGGGTCAAAGTGGGCAGATTGATGGGCTGGGTGAAGACTTCAGGATATGCAAAAGAGCTGTAGGGGAAGGCTACAAAGAAGGAAATTTCTATGAATGGGGCTTCACGAAGACAGAGAGGTGGTGTCTGAGATTCACTTTGGGGGAAAAAATTGCTGTTGCCTTCATTCATTCTGTAAATAACAAGTGCACAAAGAAGATGAAAATGGCTGTGACCAAACCCAGAGAAGGTGGAGCAGAGATAGTAGGAACTGCAGATGCTGGAGAATTTGAGATAACAAGGTATAGAGCTGGATGAACACAGCAGGCCAAGCAGCATCAGAGGAGCAGGAAAGCTGACGTTTCAGGCCTAGACCCTTCTTCAGAAAAAAAAGCAAGTGTTTTGTTCTGTGAGGAAGGGTGATTCAAGTTTGAGCAATGTGAGAGCCCTTAAAAGGGAATACCATAACACAGTCACCCATTCACTGAAGATGATCTGCAAGCAAAATGCTGTGTGAAACTCAGGCACTAGCCCCTGTTTTCAGCAAAAATGTCTCACCACACCCCCCCCTTTCTAGTCCTACTGACCATATGAAAAACATTAAGTAAAGGAATTTCTTCAGTCAGAGGTTGATGAATCTGGAACTCATTGAGAAAATGTTGATGCTAAGTCATCGAGTGTATTTAAGGTGGAGATATATAGGTTCTTGATTAGTAAAGGATAAAATGACACAGGAAGAAGCAACGAGAGTGGGGTTGAGAAACATATTAGCCACGATCAAATGGGGGAGCAGACTTAATGGGCTGAATTCTGCTCAAATGTCTTATAGTCTAAGCCAATAATAGCTGTGCTGCAACAACAATGTTTATTGATCTGGAAAAATTGTCACTTTGGCAACTATGGTTAATCACCTGCAATGTACCCATTACCTGGATTTCCCATCTTGGTCCCTCAACCATCATATAGTGCTAGAATGGATGGATTCTGTATTTTTAACATTCTAATTGAGGCTAGACAAAGACTCGTACACAGAGTTAATGATGTAAAAGTAATGTATATTTACAAATATGAAAACTTATTTACAGTGACCTGTAACACATGCCACCTTTGTGCCCTCAGAATGTCTTCCTTCTTTCCCTAACCCTATGTCTCAGTGGACTCCCTGGGCCAGCAGCTGAGATGGATGGAGCCTGCCCTATGGAGAAGCTCATTGAGCTTGGAAGTTTTGTTAAGTGATTCTGGGGCCGTTTTTTATCTAAAGGAATCAGACATGCTGGGAGTGGCTTGCCCACAGGCAAGTGCGTCCATCTCAGCGTGAACTCGCTCAGGACTGAGGGAGGTAATCAGGGTGGAGGTGATAGACTTGAAACCTCTGCAGTGTCCTGAGAGAAGATTTCTACTAGGCCTATATGTGGTGTCTACTAGCATTGCTCTATCTCGTTATAAGAAGCTGTCACCATGATTGAGCTCAGGATCCCTCATCTTTCTGTCACTTTACCAGTGGTATTGAGCACCAATAGATGGAGTGTTGGAGTGCAAGTCTGTGCGTACATCCACAGAATCTGAGACTGCTGCACTTGACTCTCCAAGGCAGCACCAACTTGTCAATGGAGGCAGCTAGATGCTCATATGCCTGTGACACCAGGGTCCCAACTGTGTTCCTGCAGCATTTATGTTAGGTTAGTCAATGCTACCAATAAACCTGCCTACTGCTCACATGCCGGTGTGTGCACGTTGATGAACCGTGTGAGACAAAAATGGGTTGCACTACTGTTAGTGCTGGTGCAGGTTGGGGAAGTTGGCAAGGTGATCAGAGTGAGTAAGTAGGCAGCACAGAGGGCATGCAGCATTATCAATTGTGGTGGGTGGGGTTGGGGGGATTAGGATGAGCAAGGGTGAATGAGGAAAGATTTATATGTGGTTGTGAGAGTTGAAGAACGTAAGCCTTAGTGGGAGGTTGGTGCAGTAAGTGATAGAGCGGATTTCTAGGAGCAGGGTGAAGATGGTCTACACTTAACCTGTGAAATTGAGAAGATCATTGATCTTCTTCCTACATTACTGGATATTTCTGTAAACTGTGGAGATGACATCGGCCTGGGTGGCAACCTTGAATGCCAGATCCTGGTATTGTGGTCTCCACAGCTAGTCCTTAGGCTTGGGGTTGATCCTTCTCTGCACGACCGTGCCCACCAGAACCTCCAAATCTCTCTCAAACCTGGGTGCCAATTTTCTCTTCTCGGCCATGTAGATATGTAGGATAGCTCTGGATTGCCAGCCTTTGAATGCCTGCACAATGTTGTTTTAAATATGGCACCAGTGCCAGGGATGCCAGTATATCAGCAGCATTGTTACCGCTCCTGAGCCAGAAGGCCCTGGTTCAAGCCCCACCTATTCCAGAGGTGTGTCTGAACATCTCAAAACAGACTGATTAACAATAGCTATCCCAGGATATCCTGACAGTGGTGAGCACTTTTAGTATGGCAAGTGGTTTAATCAGGCTAGCATCAGATAGGTGGCCTCCACAGGGGTAGAGTAGATTGTTAATGTGGTGACTTTGGGATGATTTTGAGAGGAAATGTGCTTGGCATCACAGAGAAAAAACTTACCAGGAACTTGACAAAACTTGACACTTAGCTAAAATGTAGTTACTAATATACCTTGATGTACACATTGAGAGTATTTGTATGCTGGAGGGTTTAAAACAATAATGTATGTTTGAAGCAAACATAGTTCTTTTCAAAGCAAACTTGTTGAGTCGTAGAGGATGTAGCTCTGAAACAGGGTCTCCGGAAAGAAGTGAGGGTACTAATTCGAGGGAAAAACATCTTATCCCTTATCGTTACCAAACTGCCTGCCACAGATGTACCTCTCCATGACAGTATCAGTAAGAGTCACTACTGGACAGTCATTGTGGAGACTAAGACCTGTCTTCACATTGAGAATTCCCTCCATGTGTTGTGTGGCACACTTATCATGCAAAATAGGAAAGAACTGGAGCCAATCTAACAATTCAAGACTGGGCATCAATGAGTGACTGTGAGGCATTGGCAGCAGCAGAATTAGATTTCCATACATTTCGCAACTCGTAGCCCAGTATATTCTGAATTCTACCATTACCACCAAGATAGGGGATCAATCCTGGTTTATGGAGAATGAAGGAGTGCATGCCAGGAGCAGAATAAAGCATAAGTAAAAATGATGAGTCAACCTGGTGAAGCCGCAAAAGGACTACTTTTGGGTTTAACAGCATATGCAGCAATTGATAGATGACTTAACCGATTCAACAGCCACAGAATCATATCTAAGCTCTGCAGTCATTCCACAATGTTGGTAGCCAGTTAAACAACTCATTGGAGGAGGCTCCACAAACATCCCCTTCCTTAAAAATGGAAGAGCCCAGCACATCAGTGAAAAAGATAAAGCTGAAGCATTTGCAACAATCTCCAGCCAACAGTATCAAATGGATGATCCATCTTAGCCTCCTAAAGAGGTCCCTAGTGTAGTAGATGACCAACTTTAGCCAATTTAATTCACTCCACAAGATATCACTGGAGGCATTGGATACTACAAAGGTTATGGACCCTGATAACATTCTATAAATAGCACTGAAGACTTGTACTCTAGAACTTAATATGGCCTCAGCTAAGGCTGCTCTAGTACAGCTACAAAACTGACATTTACGCAGCAATGTGGAAAATGGCTTAGGTGTACATAAAAAAGCAGGACAAATCCCACCTCCCATTAGACTAGTTTTGATCATCAGTAAAGTGACAGAACGTGTCATCAACATTGTTATCAAGCAGCATTTGCTCAACAATAACCTGCTTCCTCAAGCTCAGTTTCAGATTCTAACAGGGCCACTCAGGCCTGACTTTGGTACAGCCTTCGTCCAAACATGGAAAAAAAGAGCTGAATTCCAGAGGTTAGGTGCTATGACAACCCTTTACATCATGGCTGCATTTGTGGGAGTCTGGCATCAAAGAGCACAAGCAAAATGGTGTCGATGAAAATCTCTTGAAAATCTCTCCACTGGTTGAAGTCACAGCTGGCGCAAAGGAAGATGGTTTTGATTATTGGTTCTTGATCATCTTAGCTCCAGGGTATCTCTTCAGGAGTTCGTCAGGATAGTGTCCTAGATCTAACCACCTTCAGCTCTTTCATCAATGACTTTTCCTCCATCATAAGGAGAGAAGTGAGAATGTTCATTGATTTTTCAGCACAACTTTCAGCGCTTTTCACAACTCCTCATGTCCAAATGCAGCAAGATCCAAGTTTGACCTGATAAATGGCAAGCGAAACTTATGTCAAACAAATGCCAGACAATGACTATTGTGAACAACAGAGAATTTAAACATTGCTTCTTAACAGCCAATGATGATGCTATCATTGAATCTTCCACTCTCAACATTCTGGGGATTACCTTGACCAGAAACTGAATTGAACGATCCATTTAAATATTGTGGCTACTGGAGCAGGCCAGAGGTTAGGAATCCTACATTGATTAACTCACCTCCTGACTCTCAAATCATATCCACCACCTAAAAGGTGGAAGTCAGGGGGTGTAATGGAATTCTCCACATCTACCTGGATGAGTATAGCTCCAATAACACGCAAGAAACTCTACACCTACCAGGGCTAGGAAGCCTAGTGGTTTGTCATCACGTCGACAAACATTCACTCCCTCCACCACCAATGCTCTGTAGCAGCAGTGTGTATGAATGTCACAAACACCCCTCAAACTGCACTTTCCAAGCCCACAAGCACACCCATCTAGAAGGAGAAGGACAGCAGAAATATCTGAACACCACCACCTGCAGGTTCCCCTCCAAATGCACTCACCATCCTGACTTGGAATATCTCACTGTTCCTTCAATCCTGGAATTCTCTCCTTAGCAGCATATGGACTGCAATAATTCAAGAAAACATGCAAACACATGAACAAGGAACAAGAGAAGGTTGGTCATCCCTTCGATCCTGCTCCACGTTTCAATAAGATCATGGCTGATCTGATTTTAGTAGGAAGTCCTGATCATATCCTTGATAATCTTTCATCCCCATGATAATAAAGAATCTATTTACCTCTACCTAAGAAAAAATAGGCAGCTCACCACGACTTTCTCAAGGACAACGAGGGATGGGCAATAAATGTTGACCAAGCCAGCGACACCCACATCTCATAAAGAAATAAAAAACAATGATCTTTTGAAAATATGAAGGAAAGAGATTAAAACTGGCAAATATACAGGTCAGTATGTTTATCTTGAGGCCAAGGTGATATATTCCAGAATTCATAACCCTTAGGAAATTTTAATTCTACTGGAAAGAAATGGCTTTTTATTACAGAGCTACAGAATGTAATAGAATTTAAGAGAAAAATTAAATGACATTTCTGTTATAAACATATATTGATGTCATACTGGGTACTGTTGGCTGTGATGTGGAGCAAGGATCCCATGGATATGCATGCACATATGTCTACAACAAGTGACACAAAGCAGCACAAGATTACACATCTGAAATTTCTGAGACACTTGGGATATCAACGTTTTGTTTTCTTTTCCATTTCTTTTGTCTTCTCCAAACAACATGCAACAACTGTTTCCTTTAATTGTTGTAAAATGCTTGCACATGCTGTGCCAAGAACCTGGTATGGATTGAATTTAATATTAGGATCTTCTCCAAATGAAACCATATTTCACCCTTCTGTTATATTGGAACTGCTTCAGGAATGCATTGCAAATACCATCATTTTGCGTGACAAAGAAATACAGATTGGATGCTGTATTAAGGCAGATATTAAAATGAATGAGGTTTAAAGTGACAAGGTATTGAATTAGAAGAATGAATCATGAGAAGTTAATAATTATAACTTGAATTCTAAGAATGTATTAAAGTTTCAAATGTCATAGAAGTTATTCGCTAAATCCTACTTTAATTTGTTGTTTTAAATAACATGTTACTAGGTACACCATGCATTGTTTGTTACCTAAAATTTGATTTCTAGGAAACAATTGCAACATAGTGGTAATAAATGGAGCAGTAATCCAAAGGTCCAGGCTGTGCTGTGGTGATATGGTTTGAAATTCCACTGCGGCAGCTGGTGGAATTTAAATTCAATCAATAAATCTGGAATTGAAAAGCCAGTCTCTGTAAAGGTGACCATGAACCTACCATCGATTGTTATAAAAATTCATCTGGTTCACTAATGTTCTTCAGGAAAGAAAATCTGTCATCCTTATCTGGTCCAAACTCACAACACTGTTGTTGACTTTTAATGTCTCAAGGACAATGAGGAATGGACAGCGAATGCTGGCCTTACCAGTCATAGCCTGTGAAAAACACAAATGTTTTCAGTTCAATACACCCATACCAATGCAAAAGATTAAAACATTTCAAATGCAATTTAGGTCCAGTGCAAAAAACAAAAAACTGTGAATGTTGGAGATCTAGAATAAACAAAGAGAAATTGTTGGAGAAACTCAGCAGGTCTGGCAGCATCTGTGGATAGAAAACAGAGTTAGCATTTTGAGTCCAGTGACCCTTCTTCAGAACTAGAAGCAGTGAGGCCAAAGTGATATTAAAGCAGATAATGATGAGGGGGCTGGGGGGGAATGAAGTGAGTGGATAGGTGAAGACGGACCCCGAGGGGAAGAAAGAGAGAGAGAGCAAGAGAGAGAGAGAGAAAGAAATCAGCAGCTGCCTTCACTTCTGTGTGATTTTGGTGATCTGGATGTTTGAAACACTATATATACAGATTAAACCTGATACAAGCACATCTGAACTTTGTGGATTCATTTAGTCAGCCATGGTATTCATTTGGAAAGATATGGTATTCTTTTGGATATTATCCTTGGACACCATTGGGAAAGATCAAGTGCCCTTTAGGAGAGGTAAGATGTCTTTTAGGATTAATGAAAAAAACATGTGTGAGTCTGCATAAAAAAAATGCCTTATCTCATTGCAAATGTGAAGCCAATTGGAACTGTCAGAAGCACCCATTAGAATTGTCCAGAATTGTTAAAAGCTGCTAAGTGGAGTTGTCTAGCTACCAAAGCGTTGTAAAAAGTCCTGGTTTTAAATGTTTGATTAAAAAGTATGAAATGTTTAATAAAAACTTTGTTTGCTATATATTGCTGTTTGTTGATATAAGCCTGTGAGTTTCTATCAATGGATGAGAACAGCATGATTGGTTTCATAACCATCCAATAGTACAATAGATTGCCTGCTAGTTCACAGCCTGTTTGACAGCGAGAAGATATTATAGATTATTTGAAATTAGACTATGAATTTAAATTCTTGTTGCTGTAAGAGATTACGTACTTGAGTGACATATTTCTTGCTATAAAACATTATAAAGTTGAAGGAATGGGAATGTAGAACTTTTTTTAAAGAATGAAAATTTTTTTTCCCCCAATATTGAAATGGATTATATTACAAAGGACACTTATGATAGAATGCCTACATTTTGAGTGACTTGGGCAATAGTGAGAAATGTGGGCAAGTATGGTGAGAATGAAAAAAATATGATGTCAACATTTTCCCACGAAGGTTTCATTGGCAAGATCAGAATCTTGCTGATGTGTGAACTAACTTATTTTCATATATTTACATTTCATTCATACTGCAATTCACTTCACCAAAAATCCTGAGGCAGCACCTTCCAAACCCCTAACCAACTCCACCTAGAAGGACAAGGCAGCAGATGCAAGGGGAACACCACTACCTGTGAGTTTCCCTCCAAGCCACTTAACAATCTGACTTGGAAATACATCACCGTTCCTTCATTTTTGCTTAGTCAAAACCCTGGAATTCCCTCTCTAAGGACATTATGGGTCAACATACAACACATGGACTGTAGCACTTCAAGAAGGCTGCTCACTATCATCTCCTCAGGAAGAAATTGGGTGATCAATAAATGATGGCCAGCCAGTAATGCCCAAATCCCATTAGTGAATAGAAGCAATATTATAAACAGCTTGCAATTTTCCCCTTGCCTCCTGAGAAGCTAGAACATGACAATTCCTGACTTGAAAATCAAAGCGGTTACTTGCCAAATGCAGTTTCCTATTTGTTTCTCCAGGCCTTCTATTTAAATTCCCTTCACTAACGCGTCCATGCATGCTCATTGGGTAGTGTCCACCTCCACCCTTTGTCCACCAAAGTCAGCATCAGCAGTTAATCAGCATCATCCTATCAAGGCCTTTCTTGGACCAACCCGTCAATGTTTTCAGTCTTCAGGACTTTACTTTGGAGCTCAGTGATGCCTTTGACTTGCATGACAGGTCACTTTGCACTGGGACACACATCCAGCTCATGCATTTGCACAGAGAGTGTCTTATAACCCTTAGTTCATTTCTTAGCTTTCACTTATTTTGTGCTTACTTGGAAGCTGCTGGTCTCTGGATTGTGGAACTTGTAGTCAGAGGGCTGGTAGGGTTACTAGTTGAGAGGACGAGAGCTGTTCAGTGGAGATGCAATAGTGAGGGTGATTGTCTATGAGTATTGTTGGCAGATATCATGAAGAGTTGAGAAGTAAGGGCTGGAGGGTTATTGGAATGTGGAACATAGTAGGCTAGCCAGCAACAGAGGAGCAGGAAAGCTGATGTTTCGGGCCGTGACCCTTCTTCAATAATGGGGAAGGGGAAGGCAGCTCAGAAATGAATAGAGGGAGGAGGGGTGGGGCTGGGGAAGGTAGGTGGGATGGTGATTGGTGAATAGAGGTAGGGAGTGGTGGGGATTGGTCAGTGAGGTGGGAGTGGTGGATCGGTGGGAGGGAAGATGGACAGGTTGTGTCAGGTCAAGGAGGTGGAGATAAGAGGGACGGTTGGACATGGGATGAGGCCGGAGGTGGGGAGATTTTAAAGCTCATGAATTCCATGTTTAGGCCACTTTCCTTTTTACTTGAAATCTCAACAGTGTTCTGGAATCCTAAGGCAGATCTGCTCATCCCATCTCTGCATATGGAATCCTTTGTTCTCTGTGGGTTCTCCAAGCCTCATTCATAGAAAACCCAACCACCTCAGAAAGGAAATCCCAACTTTTGGTTTAATTTCTCTTCAGGTTTATAAGGGTCAGAAATATCGCAAAATTGCTTCCAACATGAGAGCAAAAATCTGAGTCATATTTTTTACTTCAACCTCAGCGAGAGATTTAAAAAAGACATAAGAGGCAAATTTTTTACACAGAGGGGGGTTCACATATGGAATGAACTTCTGAGGAAGTCGTGGACGCGGGTACAATTACAATGTTTAAAAGACATGGATAAGTTCATGAATAAGAAAGGTTTAGAGGGATATGGGCCAGGAGCAGGCAGGTGGGGCTAGTTTATTTTGGAATTATGTTCAGCATGGACTGGTTGGACTGAAGGGTCTGTTCCCATGCTGTATGACTCTAACTCTGGTAGTTTAAGCTATAGCTATATAGACCTACATAAACAGATGTCTCTGGCCTTCTGTTCAAAAGCTTTTTTTAAGTGTCTATAGCACCCCCATTTCTTACGCTAGCCCACAATCTGAACAATTGGAAACATTCTGCACCATCCATCCAATTCCACCATTTCATAATTTAAACAATACTGACATGTTATTTCCATGGTCTGCGTTGGTCCCACTAAAATTATTAAATTTGCTCAGTATCCTCTTATAAGCCTCAATTTCCTTCCCAGTGTGGGCAAACCAATATGGCTATGAAGTTATACTAAAGCTTTTATGTGATCATCATTAAATCTTGGGATTTTTACATTCTATTATCCTTTAAAATGTAAAGTTTTGTTTAATGTAAAAAACCTTAATGACCTTTACTACGTTATGTATATTCAAATCTCTCTGCACTTCTGAGCACAAAGTTTATTTCCCTTTAGAGTATAATTACTTTTTGAGGAGTAATGGTGTAGTTATAATGTCTTTGCACTAATGATTCCAGGGGCCAGGAAGTGGAACTGAGACTTGTTGAAAAATGTAGATTATCTCAAATGATGGGTGTTATTGACTGCCCCTTATGTGGTCCAACATGCTCATGCACATAACTAAGGCTTGCTATTACAATAGAAAGGGATTCTGTTCATTACATAATGTCACCTCTCTGTGGCCAGAGGCAATGCATTACGTACAGTTATGCCTAATAAACTATAGCAACAGCCAAAGTAATTCATCTTACGCTCCTTGGAAATCTCCTCTCTCTTCTATTCGTAGAATTGATGTGGGTTACCAGCTTGGGAACAAGGGTTATTCCCGAACCACTTGCTCATGACTTCTTCCTGGAACTCAGTATAAATATCTGTCGTGTGTAACAACATCACTTTGGAAAAAGGGAAAATGTTGCAATTGTAAGAGCAGTGAGTAATTGAGGAAAAGAAATAATATGGGAAAATTGAAATTGAGCAGACCATTCAGCCCTTGTCCTGTTCCCGAACTGTACCCAACGTGAATGCATATCACCAAATACTAATTGAAGTCTATCATCTCCATCATGAAAGGTTCACTTGACCCAGCAACCATAGGGCTTTCCACTCTGTAATGGTAAGACTCTAATTTTAAGATAACACTCTCTCCTTTGAATTGCTCTGCCATAGAGAATAGTTTATCTAAATCCATGCTAACAAGTTCTTTAACCATATCAATAAATTCAATAAAATCACCCTTAACCTTCTAAATTCAAGGAAATACAAACCACATGTATACAATTTATTGTCATAAGTGAACACTTTAAATGTTGACAGCATTTTGGTAAATCTGTGTTATACACCTTTCAATCTATATTTCCTCAGAATAGGAGAAAAATTTAGATCCTGTGATTGGAGAAGCTGGAGGCAGTCCCAAGAGACATTTGTGCAGCAGGCCTGGAGCTATTTAGATGCAAAGAAGTGATCTTCAGATCAGTTGGATTATGTATCCTTGAGAGACAAGCATTACTACTGCAGGTGGTGCTATTACTTTTCACAAGGGATCATCGCTGGATCCCTGGAGACAAGTGAGTGGGCGATGATGCCTGTTGTGGGAAAGGGGTCACAGAGAATAGAAGGGGGAGAAACAGGAAGGTCAGATCCAGGAGCAGTGAGTGGACCTCAGCAGCCCGGATGACTTTCCTGATGCCACTTTCCTTGATCAGATGCTGAATGCTAGGCGATGTGGTAGGTTTGCCGCCTGGGGTAGTGGTGATGGGGGTGGTAGTTGAGGGGGCATCCTCCAGAGGATTGGTAAAACTGCACAAGGCCAAAAAAATCTCTGAGCCTCCATTAAATCCTGATAGGCTTTGTGATAATTACATTAAGTGGCTCATCATGGAGGCTAGCTGAATCCTCAGTGCCAGCAAGTGGGATTCCCACTTCAGGTGCTTTCTGTCCTCCACTAAATTAGAGATTCCCAAAGCTGGAATTCTGATACTGACTCTTCCACGTGACTCTCCTGGCTTCTAGTCACCATGCTTACTCTGAAGGGTTCCATGCAATTCTCTTCTCAGTGTCCAAATCTGAGTACCCAATGAGCTCTGACAAGTTTCTGTCTAAATAGTTGAGTGTTTTTGACAATTTCATTTGAAAGTACAAGCTTTCAGAGCGCTGCTCTTTTGTGTCTTCACCTGACGAAGGGGCAGTGCTATGAAAGCTTGTGATTTCAAATAAACTTGTAGGACTATAACCTGGTGTCATGTGACTTCTAACTTTGTCTACCCCAGTCTAACACCGGCAGCTCCCCATTATGTTTTTGGGAGTTGTTATTGTTTTTTTTCAGATTTCCAGCATCTACAGCTGTTTGCTTTTGTGATTTCTAGCTGATTAGAATTGGAAAAAAAATTGACTGTGATGATTGAGATAACAAGGTGTAGAGCTGGATGAACACAGCAGGCCAAGCAGCATCAGAGGAGCAGGAACGCTGATGTTTCGGGCCTAGACCCTTCTTCATTATTGATGACTATTTCTTACCCAATTGGACTTTAAGGAAATTCACCTTTTTATATTGGGGGGAAATGGGGAATATGATTCAAGTCATTAAAATCATGAATGGAATTCAAAAATTTCTTTATGTGGGACCATAGCAGAAAAAAAAATTCAATGGATGAATATAAGGTTATGAAACTGCTTGCTAAAAGGGGCTTGTTGTGCAATATCTTCAGTCATAATGATGAATTGATAGAAAATAAACTACCACCAGATGCAGAGAATGCAGGATTTATGGAATCATTTAAAAAGAAACAAATGGATTATGATTCTGATTCAGCAAAAATTATGAACTTTTGAATCAAAAGTGCAATAGAGATAAAATAGTTTATAAAGGCTAAAGGTCCAGAATATAAACCCAGAAGATCAAGAGAACTAGTGATTGATTTTTGATTTGCCCTTATCAATGAATACGATTACAAACATGTGGGGTTGTGGGGTAAGGGAAGAGAGCCATAAAATCTGATGGTAGCCTTGCCACTGGAATTGATACAGAGTGGGATTCACTTCTTATCTGTGCTGTTGTTAACCTGGTTCCAAGTTGTCAAGTCAGATACTTAGCATTTGGAGAGGCTATACAGATTTGTGGGTGTATCATTACTGATCTTTTGGAACAACTTGGACAGAGCAACAACTCAAATCCTCTAGAGGTACTGAGCATATTCTCTCTATAACTAAATGATATCATCATGGTTACCATTACATAAACAGCAGGGACACAGACCGAGCAGCTAATAAATGTTCCAAAAAATTACTCTGCAATGCTGCTCTTCTTTCTGGAGTCAGTTCATTAGTTTCAGCCAACTCAGTTTTTCAGAAGCTTTGCCTTGTAGATGCCAGAGAAGAAGAACAGATTACTCAGACATTATCATGCTTCATGCTCATACCAAATATGGCGTAGAACCAGCTACAAAAGGGCAGGGCCTTTTAGTTTTAATATTTTTCTTGCTTAGATGAGAATTTCAGAAAGAAAAGGTTTGGCACAACAGCAACTCTGAATTTGGAGCAGTATAATAGTTAGCACTACCTCATAACACCAGGGACCCGGGTTCAATTCCAGCCTTGGGTGACTGTTTGTGTGGATTTTGCATGTTCTCCCTGTGTCTGTGTGGATTTTCTCCAGGTGCTCTGGTTTCCTCCCACAGTCCAAAGATGTGCCGACTAGGTGGATTAGCCATGGGAAATGTAGGATTACAGGACAGGATAGTGGGGTGGGTCTGGGTGGGATGCTTTTCAAAGGGGTGGTATGGACTCAATATGTGAAATGGCCTGCTTTCGCACTGTAGGCATTCTATGAGACAATTTCAGATCATGTAAGTGAGTAGTTAATAAAAATAACAATTAAAAAGTTCCAAGCAAAGACTAATAAGACAGTTTTAGCTTTTACACTTAAGAAGCAGCATGCAGAAAGGACAGAGCCAGATACTGATCACCGGGAAAAGGTGGAGACCATAGCTGAGCTAAGGAGTAATCAATACTGATCTTGGTTTATCTTTGACAAACTGACCTGGTCTTTGTGCAACTCACAACTATTAGAAGTGGATTGTCTTTCAGCATGAGTTTTCCTTCATTCCCCATTTGCTTTATGGATAGTTTATTTGGGAAGATGATGGAGGAAGAGGAGAGATGAGGGTACATATCTACCTCAGGTAGTCTGGTGAGTTCTGAAAAAGAGTCACTGGACATGGGAGCATTAAATCTGCCTTCTCCCCATAGATGCTGCCACACCTGCTGAGTTTCAATTTCTGGTTTTTGTCTTCATGCACTTTCCCTCCCTAGTACATTCTCTCACCCTCCATCTCTCTCTACCTTTCTCGCAGTTAAGCACCAACCCACTCTGCCTCCTGTCCACTCAACCGGCCTTCTTCACACACTCACTCCATCCCCCCACCCCTTGGCCGCTACGGTTTGAATATATTCATGTTGTGGGCTTTGAAGCATGCTTTCACTCCACCTTGTCTCACTGCCCTACACAAGCAGGACAGTACATACTCACTGTTGTTCATAGCCTCTCCAATATGTGCCACCATCTTGTGCTCATTCAGGAGGCTGGCAGCTGTATGGTGGAGAGATAATGACTCTTGCACAAATGAATGAAAATTCACTCACCTCTATTCTATTTGTAGTTCATCTAATGACAAGCTGTTTCTTCCCCATATGTGGTGTTGGTAGGTTCATTGGTAACCTACCTGGAACTGATCAATAAATAATAATGGCCTGTGATTGGGTGAGTTGTTCTACAACAAGTATCAAACCCATCTTCTTACATGTTGTCCCATGTACGTCAGATCAGAAAGGCCAGGGCCATATGGATCTGCAACAAAAGCAGAAGCTGCTGGAAAAGCTCAGCAGGTCTGGCAGCAGCTGTGAAGACAAAATCAGAGTTAACATTTTGGGTCTGGCGACCCTTCTTCTCTGTCCCTCATCACCCATCTCTGGCCATACTTCTCAAAAAATATAGGAAAGTAAGTCATGAAATGAGTGAAAAGTTTTAAAGTTTTCAACTGACATTGAAGGGATGGTTGTACTTCTGTAAGATTTTCCAGTTTGAGATACATAATGCATAACTCTAGCTAACCACTTTTATGTAATTGACTGTTTCCACATCAACACGACACAGAAAGCTCCTACATTGTAGCAGTGACACTCTTTGAAAGATTTCATTGGAGAAGTTAAGTGCTTTGAGATGTCCAGAGGGTGCAAAAAGCATTATATAAGTACAAATCTTACATTCTGTCGAGGCTTATTATCTTATTAATTCTTGGACCTGAATTTGAAAGCTAGCAAAACTTGTCATTTGGAGGTAGTGTAACTAATTTAACATTTTAAATTCTAAAAAAGCTGTCATGTTTCAGGAAATAAGGAGGCAGCAGTTTTCAGTAAATGCAGGTTTTAAAGGTAAGTTTAACATTTCGAATTTTAATTTCTTAAAACATCTCCTGTAAACTAATTTATCTTATCTGTTGCTTGCCTGCGTACATTTAACAGCTGCTAATTTAATAAATGCTGACATTTAAAATGTTACTGAACCATAAATGTTAGCAAAGCAAATATTGTTTTCAAGGTGAGAATTGACATTTATGATTTTTACCTTAAATCATGACCTTTTAGTTGTGCTTGTGCTAATTGTCACCTCATATGAACAAAGGGAAATTAAATGTAATCACTCCTATGACTGTAGTAAAAGGTAGCTGTTCCTTATTTAAAGGAGAAATTGTGATAGGCACTGTCTGCTTTTACTTTTCCCTCATATCACCGAAGAGATTTCTCTCAAAGGAATTATACTGACTGTGAGAGAGGAAATGTCTCTTTATCCTAGCGCAGCTAATAAACAAAGTAATGTATCGCAGAGGTCAAAAATCAGGAAATCTTTATTTTTACAGAGGTAGAGTATGATTGGAGTCGGCAAAAGATGGCTCCATACAGCTGGCTGCAGCAATGATTTTTAATTGGGTTATTTATGGCTTCAAAGGATTTATAGCATTGATGGATCATGAAAATGACAGCTGCAGGTGGCAGTTAGTCGGTGGAGAAAAGTCTGCATCAGCAGGGAATGAGTAATAATTACGAAAACAGCAGAAAAATAACATTTGAACTTGGCGAAGTGTTGAGCATTGACCGTAACTCAGTCTCACTGATACCCTATTAATTCCATGGAAATATTTATAACTCTTGTGCCCAGAACATTTTTAAAATGTTCCTCTTTCATTTTTTGAGCAAATAACTGAGATGAAACTACTTTCTGTAAAGACCATCTAATTCATTCTGTTTGACTAGCCAGTGAAATTGAAAATCTGGATAAAAACCAAAAGAACTGCGGATGAACTAAATCAGGAACAAAACAAGAAGTTGCTGGAAGAGCTCAGCAGGTCTGGCAGCAACTATGAAGAAAAGATCAGAGTTAACATTTCCAGTCTGATGACCCTTCCTCAGAACTGATGGTATCTAGGAAAACGTCAGTTTATATGCAGGAAATAGGGAGGGGGAATGGGATAGGCAGTAAATGATAGGATGAAGGATAAAGCCCAAAGAGAGAGAAGAGCAGTGGGATAGACAAAGCCTCCTAGCCAGATCACTATCAACTCCTTTGTCTATTGATATCATTCTTATCATATCTTATCATCTTATCATTTCCTCTCTATTTTCTGCATATAAACCAAAGTTTTCCTAGCTACCATCGGTTCTGAGGAAGGGTCACTGGACCCGAAATGTTAACCCTGATTTTTTCTTCACGGATGCTGCCAGACCTGCAGAGCTTTTCCAGCAACTTCTGGTTTTGTTCCTGACATTGAAAATCTACCCTGATGTGTGAAATTAAAATTCACTATACATTCTAACTGATGAGTTGAGGAATCTCAAACCATGCAATTATTTATATCTCTCAATCATCCTTTTCTCCTGCAATCAAGTTCTTGAAAGACAAACTTTGTATCTAAAGCCCTACATGGTTGGGAAACTTGACAGAAGTCCACTGCTCTAACAATATGGCTTCACTTGATGCGGTACAAAACCTTCACTAATGAGCAGCTAAAGAAATCTCTAGGCCATTAACTTTGGTCTCACTCTTTCCAACTTTGTTGGAATACTGTAGGTCTCAGCTGTCACCTATTTATCTTCATTGTAAAAGAAGAACAGGTTGAATGATCAGTTCTACATTTTGAATTAAACTGGAATATTATTAGAGAAATCTGTTAAATACTGCATTAAAATTTTGGGCTGCATTTTACTTCCTTTTCGGCAAAGTGTCAGTTGTGTCAAATTCCTTGCAAGGTTTTTTACCTCGAGGCTTATTAGTATTTCTTGTATCTTACTAAACTGGCCTCATTAATATCCAACTATACCCTATGTCCTCCCTCATGTCAACTCCCAGCCCCATCCTATCATGCATCATTTGCAGAATAGTTCGCGACTCAACTTTTATCCATAAAAGACCAGTATTGCTGGCACCCATGCCATCTTTAAAATGTGCACCCACACAAGTGTTGGCAATCTGGCATTGCCCCTGACCAGCAATGCTAAGGAACAGCAGCACCCAAAGCTCATGGCATGCAATCAGACTGGCTGACATTCTATTTGACACATACATCCCTATCCCCTCACATTTGTCACTGTTCATACATCAGGCCATGCAGTTTACCTGTCTTTAATTATAGCCCATCTAAATGCCTCACTAAATCACTACTACTCTGACCTCAAGCTCGCTGGAGCCTGCATCCTGTCATTTTCGGGTAAGAAGACATCACAAATGTTCAGGCAAGCAACTGGACAATTCCAATCCCGAACTTCTATTCACACACAAAAAGGGAACAAAAATGAAACAAATAGAAGCTTCAGCTTACCCCCTCAACAGAAATCAACTGACAGTATCATGACCAAAGATTCTTTTATCATTTGTGATAGTGTGCTATCCACAGTTCTCATCTGTTGGAACTGGATGCTGTTTGGCTTGTAACAGCGAGTGCAGCTGACCTCTCGAACAGACAAATGGGGCTTCTCCTCTCCAATGTGGACAACTGCTTCCATTTGCCCAGTTTCTCAGCATCCAGCACATTGCCTTGTTGCTATCTCTAATTATGCAGAACATTGCATTCCAAGAAGATGTGAACACTCTGTCTAGATTATGCAGGAAGGACACCCCAGAATTGTCTAAGCAACTGAACCATATCTTTAGCAGCCCTGTTGCCTGCTCTACCATTGATCTGTTGCAGTATGTGCACCAACCTGGAGAGGGTGCGGTGCTGGCTGAGTGACCAACCCGCTACATCAAAAACAGAGTATGTCTGCGCTCTGATCCCTTTTCTACCCCAAACCCACATCGATCATTCAACTTTTCATTGCATTGAGTAAAGTACTTACGAGACATATGATAAAACGAAGTTCTCCATACTCCACAGCACACTGTGATATTTCACAAGTGAGGAGATGCTTCTGTCAATAATATACTTTTGTTAAGTCAGCATCACTATTTCTGCATCATTGAGATGACAATGGCATGCTGCACATTCAGACTGTTTGCATTGCAAATGGGCAAAGAAATGATTTAAAGTTAAATATAGCTCAAACTTGCAAATGGATGCTTCACATGTTATCCCTTCAATGTTTCAGCTAAGGAGACTTGGATCTTGCAGTTTTGCCCATCAAATTAGCATCGACTCTGTCCACCTTGTATGTTGTCCCAGTGACTTCCCTGCTGTATTTCTCATCTACAGAATAACAAGTAACGATAGAGAACACAGCTTGAAATAAATAACAGCAGCACTGGGGCTACACCACATTGCTAAGTAGAAAACCCCTCCCCACCTATTGCCTCTATTACCTCTTTTACCTTGCACCACACTGACACTACTACCTGCCCATTTCCACCTTCCACACCCCCCTTCAATGTCAATACACAGCATATTGAACTTTGCCTCCAACTATCCTTCATAACCCGGAGTCGTCATAGTACACTTTAATGGAGCCTACCAACAAGAATTCAGAAGTTTTTCAGGAGAACAGATGTCTCATTTTTTCAGGTCTCACACTGAGCTCTCCAACATGATTTTCTCTAGAAGGCAGAGGATATGCTGGGTAACTTCTCTTCCAGTGGGCTGTGTCACATTGAACTCCAAACAATATCCAAAACAAAGCCATAAACCCAGGCATGTGATTTCTGGTAAATCAATTCAAGAAATGAGCCTAAACCACACGGCATCTAAGAACTGTCTTTTAAAAAAGTCCCAATCTCCTTTTTGTGACTCCTTTATATATAAAAAAAGTTACAGTTAAGGTATTTCTTCTTAGCATTTTCAAATGGACCTATTTTCAGTGAGCTGATTTTGGTAGAGCAGAAACAATGTGATTGGAATGAACTGAAGAAAGTTGCTTTCTCTCAGCGCAGCAGCAGGAAAGTGTTCAATGACAGAGCTGATTAAGGAGAAACTTCAGCGCGCTGAGAACCAAAAGGCCAATTGAAATATTTCCTACTGCTTTTGTAATACATCGATAAAATAACTGTGGCCTCAGACTAAAATTCCGCAAGGACACCCTAATGATTAAATTACATATCCCTTTCAGACAGGGTGCTATCCCTTTTTAATTTTGTACCTGTGTGTATGTATGTTTTATGTTGCATATTTATTATCCTTGGGGTTGGCAGATAATAAATCTGTTCACTTTTTCACTTAAGAAATATTTTTAATTGGCTCCTCACTGATGCAATAGACATTGGATAACTATGTCTTTATTAGAGAGAAATCTAGCCTTATAACTCCCCCCAAAAATGCATCTTATTGCAGCCAGTAGAGGGTGTTGAAAAGAGAGGAAGTAATTTACTGATCCTCTCCTGGCTGCTACAATATTACGGCAGTATAAATCAAAATGAACATATAATCAAAAAAAACCACTAAAGCTAGTCTTCCCAGTCAGGCACAAAGGTATCCTTATCTCCTAGATGTAGAGCTGGATGAACACAGCAGGCCAAGCAGCATCAAAATTTTTTTCTGAAGAAGGGTCTAGGCCCGAAACGTAAGCCTTCCTGCTCCTCTGATGCTGCTTGGCCTGCTGTGTTCATCCAGCTCTACACCTTGTTATCTCAGATTCTCCAGCATCTGCAGTTCCTACTACCTCCTTATCTCCTACTTGGATTTTCACCAATTATGTATATTTTCATACATTGGGCTTGGAACCTTGCCTACAATAAACAGACCTAAACAAAATTAACTTCCGCAGATGGAATACACAAAATAACTTTTTATTTCAAGGAACTGTTTTTCACAGAGCAGGAGAAATGAATTTTTGACTGCAGAACTGAAGAAAGCTCAGTCTCTTGGCCACTGGGAAAACTGATAAGAAGATTCATCACATACACCATTTACACCAAGAACTCAGAGGAAAACTGTGCCAATGTTGATGACACAGGAAATCAGTTAAATAACCATGGTCTCAGTTTAAAACCTAATGCTCAGGAGTCCCCTAAGATTTATAAATCATATATTCCTTTCATCTTCCTTTTGTGCTGGACATTATTGCTTTTTCAACTTCTAATCTTTGTGTGTGCAAGATTCACCTTGTATGTTTACTTATTTTTGGGGTGTTAGTAATTTTAATTCTTTCTTTCACTCAAGAAAATGCTGTAATTGGTTCCTAGTTTTTTTCTGGTAAAAAAAATTAATGGCAGCATGGTGGCTCGGTGGTTAGCACTGCAGCCTCACAGCGCCCGGGACCCAGGTTTGATTCCACCCTCAGGTGACTGTCTGTGTGGAGTTTGCACATTCTCCCTGTGTCTGCATGGGTTTCCTCCGGGTGCTCCAGTTTCTTCCCACAATCCAAAGATGTGTAGGCTAGGTGGATTGGCCTTGCTAAATTGCCCATTGTGTTCAGGGATGTGTAAATTAGGGGGATGGGTCTGGGTGGGATGCTCCGAGGATCAATGTGGACATGTTGGGCTGAAGGGCTTGTTTCCACACTGTAGGGATTCTGTGATAATTAATGCTATTTTATTTGGAACAAAGTATGGCTTGTGCTAGAAAGTATTTTAAAGATTTGTTTTACCTAACGAAGAAGGTTGATAAATGAGGAACAGATTAATCTTTTCTCAAAGCCCATCGGTTGTAACATATATAGGATATGACCTTCTAATCCTTGACAGATTACTTCATATTTTGCACATGGGAATTATTAGAAAACAAGGAGATAAGGACCTAAGAACTAGGAACAGCAGTAGACATTTCAGCCCCTTGAGCTTAAGCTGCCATTTGATATGTTTGTGGCTGATCTTATCTTGGCCTCAGACTGTCCACAACTCTTCAACCCATTACTGAATAAAAATATATCTTCTCCTTAAATTTTCTCAAAATCCCAGCATCTAGCACACTCTGGGCTAGTGAATTCCACAATCTTTTACAAGGAGTACTTTCTCCTCATCTCTGTTTTAAATTTGCTACCCCTTATCCTAAAACTATGACTTCTCATCTTAGATTTCCCCACATGAGGATGCATCAGTTCTATATCTACATTGTCAATTCCCTTTAGCATCTTATATACCTCGGTTTGATCTCCTTTCATTCTTCTCCAAAATATGGAGACAAACCTCAAATGAAGCATTAATGTCTTTAAAAGCTCAATTTAAAATAAAATCCTGCAGATTCTGGAAATCTGAAATAAAATCAAATGATGCTGGAAATACTGAGCAGGACTGGCAGCATCTGTGGCGTGAAACAGAGTTCTGATGAAGGATCATCAACCAAAAACATGAACTTCATTTCCTTCCACAGATGTTGCCTGCCTGTTGATCATTTCTCACATTTTGTTTTAATTTTTATCAAGTCCTTTCTCGGTTTAGTTAGAATGCCAATTTTCAGCACGATACATCCACTAAAAATAATCACAAATGCATTGCACGTGGTTCTGATCACCCAGAGGATGGACACCTCTTGATTATACTGTTCAGAACTAGATTATTGCTTATAATGAATTTTTTACTTTCTTTCAAAAGAAAAAAACAGATGTTTTTTGATGTGATCAAACTGTTCTATTAAAATCTGAATTGAACTACATTGTCCAATGAAATTTCAAATATACATTTAAGTATGGTGATAAATGTCACCTTGAAACTGTCCATGTTTTGTAAAACTTTCTCTTCAATAATATTTGTTTTTGGAATCAGACGCTAGACTTTTTTTTGAAAAGACTGACCATATCACCATCAATAAAGGTCAGCATATGTTGTTTGCTCACAGCTTTCAAATAAGCAAAACATCACCTAAGTCAGCTGACTTTTATTGTTGGGTTTTATAACTCTTGACTCCTAGAAAAGATACTGAGTAGAATCTGATAAGATCTTGAACAAAATGGTCTATAGTGAGGTATTTGGGAGAATCGTATAAAAGTCCAGCAGTCTTTCTTGATAGCAAGAGCAACAAGTAGCATTTTCCTACACAGTTCTGTGAGTACTGACTATTCTTGATAGGAAGTGATCAGATAATATTAATGGGGTTATTGCTTACAAACATCAAATCTCACATGATTAATATGCAGGTTCCTATTCTATCATTCTGGGTAGATAATACAAAAGAACAAAGGAACAGAAGAACAGAAGTACAGCACAGGAACAGGCCCTTCGGCCCTCCAAGCCTGTACCGATCATCATGCCCTGACAAAACTAAAAAACAAACCTTCTGCGCTTAATCAATCCATACCCATCTATTCCTTCCCTATTCATGTAACCATCCAGACGCCTCTTAAATGTTGCCAGTGCGCCTGCTTCCACCACCTCCTCTGGCAGTGCACACTCTGCCTGAAAAACTTGCCTCGCACATCTCCCTTAAACTTTTGCCCTCTCACCTTGAACCTGTGCCCACTTGTAATTGAAACTTCAACCCTGGGAAAAAGCCTCTGACTATCCACCCTAAATATGCCTCCCTTAATTTTGTAGAACTTTATCAGGTCTCCTCTCAGCCACCGTCTTTCCAGTGAAGACAATCCGAGTCTTTTTAAACTTTTCTCATGGCCAATGCCCTCAAGGCAAGGCAACATCCTGGTGAACCTTCTCTGCACTCTCTCCAAATATTCCACGTCCTTCCGGTAATGTGGCAAACAAAACTGCACACAATACTCCAAGTGCAGCCTGATAAGGGTTTTAGAGCTGCAACATGGTTTGACAACTCTTGTACTCCATGCCCCGGCCAATGAAAGCAAGCATGCCATATGCCTTCTTAATCAATTTGGTCACTTGTGTTGTCACTTTTAAGGAACTTTAGACATGCACGTCGGCATCTGTCTGTATGTTAATGTTCCTAAGGATTCTGCCATTCACTGTATAATTCACACTTAAATTTGATACTCCAAAATGCACCACCAGGCATTTTTCTGGATTGAACTCCATCTGCTACTTCTGTGCCCCAGTCGCCAATCTGTCTATATCCTGTTGTATCCTTTCACAATTATGGGCACTAACAGCAACTCCACCAATCTTCACGTCATCTGCAAACTTGCTAATCAGACCACCCACATTTTCCTCCAGATCAATTATATATACTACAAACAACAGAGGACCCAAGACTGATCCCTGTGGAACACGACTAGTTACCAGTCTCTATTCTGAAAAATACCTTTCCACCATTACCATCTGTCTTCTATGACCAAGCCAGTTTCGTATCCATCTAGTCAGCCCACCCTGAATCCCATGTGATTTTAGTTTGTGAACCAGTCTGCCATGTGGGACGTTATCAAATGCCTTGCTAAAGTCCATATAAACTACATCCACAGCTCTTTCGTCGTCAATTATCTTTGTCACGTCTTCAAAAAATTCGATCAGGTTGGTGAGACATGACCTTCCCTGTACAAAACATGCTGCCTGTTGCTGACTAGTCCATTTTCTTCCAAATGTGCATATATCTTGTCCTTTAGTATCTTCTCCAAGAGCTTCCTCACCACAGATGTCAAATTCACCGGCCTATAATTTCCTGGATTATCCCTGCTTGCTTTCTTAAACATTGGAACAACATTGGCTAATCTTCAAGCCTCTGGAAGCTCACCTGTGGTCAAAGAGGATGTGAAGCTAATGCCCTAGCTATTTCTTCCCTTGCCTCCTGCAAAACCTGGGATATATCCCATCTGGCCCTGGGGACTTGTCCACCTTAATATAATTTAGGATACCCAAAACTTTCACCTTTAATATATTGATATTCTCTAGAGTATTCACACACTCATCCCTGACCTCAACATCAATCACGTCCTTCTCCTCAATGAATACCAATACAAAGTACTCATTAAGGATCTCTCTCACTTTCTGTGGCTACATGCACAACTTTCCTCCTTTGTCCTTGAGGGGGCCTACACTTTCCTTTACTACCCTTTTTCTTCTAATCCTTGGAATTCTCCTTGACCCTGTTTGCTAAAGACACTTCATGGCCCCTTTTAGCCTTCCTAATTCTGCGTTTAAGTTCCATCCAAATTTCTGTAACCTCCTCAAGGACTTTGTCAGTTTATAGCTGCCTAGACCTATCGTATGCTAACTTTTTCCTTTTGACTAAGTTTACAATTTCCCTTGTCATCCATGGTTCCTGGATCCTGCCATTTCTATCCTTCAGTTTTGCAGGGACATGCATTTCCTGCACTTTAATCAACTGGTCTTTAAAAGCCTCCCACATGCCAGACGTCAATTTGCCCTCAAATAACTGCTCCCAATCCACATTTCCCGGTTCTTGTCTAATTTGGGTGCAATTGGCCTTTGCCCAATTAAGCACCCTCACCCAAGGACCATTCTTGTCCTTGTCCATGATGACTTGAAATCTTAAGGAGTTATGGTCACTAAGCCCAAAATGCTCTCCTACTGAAACATCGATCACCTGTCCTGGCTCATTTCCTAATATCAAGTCTAATATGACCTCCTCTCTGGTTGGATTGTCAACATACTGCCTCAAAAAGCCCTCCTGGTCACATCTAACAAATTGCCCTCCATCCAAACCCCTGGCTCTAAGGGAATCGCAGTCAATAAGAGGAAAGTTGAAGTCACTCACCACAACTACCATGCTTTTTTCACACCTTTCTAACATCTGACTACATATCTGCTCCTCTGTCTCACGTGGGCTGTTGGGAAGTCTATAGAAAACTCCCAACATTATGATTTTACTCTTCCTATTCCTGAGATCCACCCATAATGCCTCACTGCAAGATCCCACCAATGTGTCCTCCCTCACACAGTTGTGATGTGATCCCTAATCGGCAGTGCAACCCCCCGACCCCTTTTGTTTCCCTTTCTGTCCTGTCTATAACAGCAAAATCCAGGAATGTTAAGCAGCCAGTCCTGTCCCTCCTTTAACCATGTCTCTGTAATGGCAATTACATCATAATTCCATGCAGTAATCATGCTGTTAGATCAGAGATAGGAGGAACTGCCGATGCTGGAGAATCTGAGATAACAAGGTGTAGAACTGGATGAACAC